>NC_139352.1:53816539-54559472 GCF_055883805.1 Amblyomma maculatum
TTGAGGGTTTCTATTAGTAAATCGATGCCATTAACGCAAATTTCTTCCACTATTTTCTTTCTATATGACAAAAGCCCAATTTGCAGAACTGAGTTCCAGCCAATGTCTCGCAAAACCAGTGTGCAAGAAAAAAGGTTAGTGCCATGGCAGCTCCTAAACAAATAGATGGGCCAAAATGGGCATGTTATTATCTAACATTCTTCCTATGCAGAGCAGGGCAGAGTCGCTTTACTACCGTCCGACCTCTCCCTCTTTCCTTTCATTAAATCAGTTTCTCCTTTCTCTCTCTCACCCACGCACATACGCGCGTGCGCACACACAACACAGGAGCACATTTTTATAACACAAAACGAGGGGTGACAATCTTCTCTTCGTCAAGACCACTGTTTGGGTCTTGTTTCGCCGCCTTTGCCTCCACTGTCGTAAGAATCCTTGAGGCGTGAAAATATTATTTCTTGCTGCAAAAAAACACTTGGGTATGACATACGTTATCGAATAATGGGCTATTATTACTTATACTTTATTGAGTGCACTCAGACCTTGAAAGCAAGATTTTACAGCACTGTAAGACGCTCTTTTAGTCCTGTTGGTTTATATTGAAGCAGCGGAAAACATGACTCCAGCCAATACTTAAATTGTGAGTAATTAAACATATAGCTTAGGTTGGGTAAAGAGGAAGGCAAAATTCCCGCAGTAATTCCTGACTAGTTCCCACTTTATGCATCCAATTCCATTCGCGTGTGAAGCACCTTTTATTTTTAAACAGTGGCTCAAATTATATGGGACTAGCAGTACAGGCTGCTCTGGTGTATCAGGAAGGCTCTGAAGACCAGTCATACAACAGGATACTCACCCTGTATGACTAGTCATACTCACCCTCCCTAAAAAATACACAACACGCTAAGAGAGTTTAAGTGACCGTTGGTGGACGACGAAACTTGTTCGCAAGTATTTAGCGTCATAGGGCTGTGCTGACATTGGTACGCTTGGCGCGTGCCGTTCTCTGCGCGTCAAAACAGCTATGTGGAGTAGAAAACCAGGATCGTGTTCTAGCCTGTCGACCTCAACCATTTTTTTTGTACCATCAAATTACTTCATTTTGTGGTTAGTAATGATTGATTGTATTCTGAGCATAGCGTCTACGGCACGGTTCAAACGTGCCTGAGAACAAAGTTTATTTTCTTATATGCGTTCTTTCATTATTACAGTGTAAAGGATCACAGCGCTGTGAAACAGTTTTCTTGGTACTGGCAAAAATGCTGCAATGCGTAATGAATAGAGTTTATTGTGACCCAGCAGAAAAGCAAATAAGTTTTCGCGTAAGTGCAGTTTTAGAATACAGTCTACTGTGATATTTCATGAGTTGACGCATTGATGGTTTTCAATCTTCCAGGGCGTAATAGCGAAGGATCAGGGACAGCGATAGGAGACCTCACTTCAAGATTGGGCACATATTTGGATGCCATATAACTTCTTATTGTTTGGTGTTCGCAGAGAAACAGGTGTTGAAAACTTGTTTGTAGGGAAAATAAAAGTGGCCCAAGCGGCAAAGATAGCATCGATGTTTTAATGTACAGTTTTCTGCAAAAGGGGCTTTTCCTGCTAAGGACTTCGTTTATAATGACAGAATGAACAGACACACAGCGCACCTAGCGGCTATTTTTGCTCAGGTTCAGGAACAAGACGTGAGATTGCTGTGCTTTCTGACACAGCACATTTGTCGCGAGAGCTTTTTGTCATGTGTTTGGTGCCCATTGGCGCTATAGGCTATATCTAACCTCTTCAGATGCAGCTTTTTCAGATCTGGGCGTAACGCCCAGGATTTGGTTAGGATCATTTCCTTGACGAAGTGCGTTGTGAACGTCAGAAACGGCAAATCGCGATCCAGGGCATTCCGGCCAATTAAGCCTTTAATACAAGGGTTTCAGCGTTGATTGCTAGTGTAAATCTTCGTTTTTGAGATGCATTGTACATATATTTCTTCCTGAGTCTCTCTTGGATGATGTAGTTTCAGAGAGAGTTTAGTGTGCGGCCGACGTAAGAGAAAATGAGGCCGAGAAAATGCCCTAATCTTTTGTTTATCTTCGTGGCTCGCACAACATTACTGACAGTGATTCCTGCTCTACAGCCAAGAGCAGAAATCAACGTATATGTCATGTGATGGATTGCAAGCAATTGCCTTTACATGGCACTTGATCAGTGCAAGTAATCCCAGCTGCTTTTCGGATACTCGTTTGATGTCTAGTGATAATAAACATTTTTAAATCGGTACAACGTTTCTCTGAACTGCTTCTACACGGGGAGATCGTGGTTTAACTTGGCGAGCACATAATTTCTTGGAGATCCGCTAAATCAGCAGTTAAGGCAAAACCCTAGATTGGTTATGAAGCTTAGCTTCCTCATAAAAAAAATCTTGAAGGCACAGTATAAAAACGCTTTTGTAATTTGAGTGCGCCCATGATTTCATAAGAAAGGCTTACAGATATATTCATTTACTTATCCGCATAAAGCGACTTTTCCTTCGTGTGACATGCATTTTCGGAAACTACAAAGTTCATGCAATATACAAATAAAGTCCTCACGGATAGTTTGCTAAATTTCTGTCAAGATTTCAGAGCTTGAGAGAGAGAACGTGAGTTGTTTCGAAAGCATTCTGTGAATCGTTGTTCTGAAATTCGATCATGAAAGGTTCCTAAAAGCCAGGTTTGAAGATTTTCTCTTAGGTTTGTCTCAAGAAATGCAGGAACTTTCCTGACAAACATGGTCTTTTTTTTTGCTAAGAGTGAGCGGCTTACTGTGGAAAAGGAAGAAATCGTTTTATTACGCGTACGGCTAATATCCTCGCTTGTCCAACTTCAGCAGTTAAATGAAGAATCTCGTGTATTCATCTTCCTCTTCCTCGTGCATTCGCATCTGGCGTTTGTTGTTGAATTCATCGTTCTTGAGCACGTGTCCTCTAGACTGACCACTCAGTCATTTAGACACTCGCGTTACGCTTGAAACGTGCGGACTCTTGTACCATTCACGCTCGTGAGACAGGTTCGTGTGTGTGTAGGGTTTTGTCAGCCGTCAAGACGCCACATTTTATTACAGCACCGGCTGAAACCTGCAACTCGCACAGCACTTTTCAGATACGTGTCGCAGACACGTATTTCTATGCGAGTGGCAAAAGAGTCAGACACATTTACTTTTAGGCACGTTCGTACAGCTTGTGTTAAAAAGAGATTTGCATCTAAGTCTTATATTCTTTCGCGTCTTGTCGTAGATTGTGACTGGATGGTTATGTACATTTGGGACCTGGAACCGATCTGTTGAAGCGCATCATTCTCATTTAGCCTAACAGTACTGAAACGCTTATTGTTTTTTTTTTCTGCTCCGCTCAGATTCTAAGGGTGGGAAGCACTGTGGTTTCATTAGCTTTAAAATACAGTACTAGACGGCGCTTCAGTGCAGGTAGAAAAATGGCGCCTCCGACTACCGTCACATCGGCTACAATATTTTAGCGAAAGCTACACTAGGCTACCCAGCAACACATTTTGGGTAAGTGTAGCTAGTCACTACTAAGCATACGCCGTAACCATGGCAGCTAATTTGTCTGAGCAAAAGAAGAAAAAGCAGGAAGTGCGGAAGAGGCAGGAGAAGAAGCCAGCCAACTGGGGCAAGAAGATTCGGAGGATGTCAAGAATAACACATAACACTGAGAAGAAGACGAAAGAGAGAGACGCAGGAAGAAAATAAAAATAAGAAAATGGAGCAAGAACGTTCAGAAGACGTTTAGAAGCCGCGCTGAATCCCCAATCACACTATATCGTTTGTATCGTGTGCATCGGCGAGGACAATGTTTGAGTTGGACTTGGGTGAACAATAGGTTTGGTTTGTGAACTTAGCTTTCCCTACTCGTATCCTGGATTAACCGACTTGAGCCGTCATCAATACTTTATTTCGGCTGCAACTTTGCTTGCACGGTTACTATTCAATTATAAAAAATGCATGTAAAAAATTGGCACTATTATCATGATATATAGCTTTCTCTGATATCACGTGCATTTGAAGGCCCTGAAGATTGATTTTGATTTCATTGTACTTTTTACGGCTGTTTTGTACAGGCATGAACATAATTTATATCCGGAGAAGTTTGTTCAAGCAAAAGATAAAGTTGAGTGTTTCCTATTTCAATGTAAATAATTTATCACGTCCCTCTCTCTAAATGCAGTTGTACGAGTGCAATAGATTTCCACCTGTGGCTTTTAGGGCGTGAGCTGTTCACATTACAACTCCCGATGCCACGTAGGGCTGTAAATATAAAATTAAGCCGAAATACGTCGTATAGCGGAGGGCTTCGTAAATCTCTACTTCTCCACACTGCAAATCCTGATGTCATTGATTTGCCCGTTTGGGTTTGAGTCGATAGATACCGTAGTAAATTTTGACCGCTTGGGTTTGTTAACGTGCACTGACGACGCGACTAGGTGGGAGTTTTAAAAACAGCTTCGCCGGCGCTTGGGGGTCCAGTCTCGACATGGTTGATAGTCCAAGGGCGTCAATCCTTCAGCGCAGGCCTCAAGCGAATGTCTAGCCGTGCTGAACACAGCTTAAGCTCCGATCACGAGGTTTTACCGCGATAAAACAACTTTTAATTTATTCCTGTGGCCCAATACGAACGAAGTAAAATTTTAAAGCGCACTTGGAAAGCTGCTGAAGTATTTTCATTAGATAAATCATTTTCAGAGTGAACAAACGAAATGTCGGCCTTTTATGAGCCAGAAGGTGCAGTGGTACGGACAGTAGTAAAAAAGGTTGGAATCAATACCACTTGTTTACATTTACCTTAACTTTCAGATGTAATGCTTTTGCTTTCAATGGTCTGTAAACTTTCTTGCACAACCAAATCATAAGATGCCTTTTCCTCTCCTATTCCTCCCGCGCTGAAAGTGCCGATTTTGGCAAGGGGAGAAATTTCAATTCTTCTGTTTACATCTGGGCAAATCCGCACGTTTTAGGTTTTATAGTAAAGAAAGGTTACAGATAGATAAGCAAACTATGAAAGGCGCATATTTTTCTTAAGCGGCAATATGATATACAATGAACGACAGAAGATTATTATACCACGAAAAGAAGAAATCAGAATGCTAAATCCTCTGCTGGCTGCAATGCAGCCTTCTTCTGAGTAAATGAAGGAAGACACGAAGTGCTAAATTAATCGATAGCGGAAAGAAATTTGAGGTTGGCTTTCTCGGCTTTGGCGTCTCGTTCGTTGCTGAATCTCATCCTCGAGACATTTTGTACCCAATGCAGTAAAATGAAAGCTTTGTAGCGAATGAGCGCTGAGACAATAAACTCTGCAACGAAGATTACAATTTTTGTTTAAGCCTCTAATTCTTATTCACGTTCAGCTTCTTAAAAGCAGCTGTCACATAAATAAGACGAGTAAGTATAAATTTTTCTTTCAGAATTACTAGGCGCCAAAAAGTATCATAAACCATAAAGGTTCGTTTTTTAAACAAGACGTAAGGTAGGTGCACTAGGATAGTACTATTGCTTAACTTTGTGTGTCTTCGTTATTTTATGTAATTGTGATGCCGAAGATAGTATCGGGGCCTAAATGTATTGCGACAACATAGCTGGTGCGGAGAAAACCCGAAAACATACTCTTTTGACTCCGATTGGATAGTAACGTCGAATGAAAATATTTTTGCTATATCAAAGTCTTTCTTCATAATCGAATTTTTCAGTATAACCGAGTCTTTCATCTCTGGAACCGCTCCCATTCGAAACAAAAAGGGTAGAGAAGACTCTATTTTGCTATCTGTAAACAGTGACAGGTGGCAGGTGCTTTTTCCTTTCGTTAACCATCCGTTGTCGCGCCTATTATTCTCCCAATTCTTCCCCTGACAACTTCAAACTTCCGCTAGTTCCTTGGGTTTCTTGGGTTGTGTTCCTCAAAGAACACAACCCAAGAAAATGTGTCGGCTTCAGAATGGATGTCAAGGATTTATATTATAGCCTCCCCCATGACTGCCTCCTTAAGCGTGTACAAATGTGCATTACAGAAGACAATAATGAATGTGACTTATTGACGCCTCAGGTGTTAGTGTTGAAAGTTTCCTTGAACTTTTGAGGTTCTACCTGGCATCCACCTTCATAGGCTGGAAGAACAAGCTGTATACGCAGAAGGCTGGAGTCTGCATTGGGTCGAGTGTTGCACCGGTCTTGAGTGACATCTTCTTAATGTACGTGGACAGACATTTGAAGGATAACTTGGAGGGCTTACATTATTCCACCTTCAGGTATGTGGACGACTTTTTAGTGTTAACAGACCGTGAAGGATTCAATCAACGAATGAAGGATATTATGGATGTTTTTACTGAGTGTGGATCCGGCCTGGAATTTACTGTTGAGAAACCAGTGGACGATCGGTTACAGTATTTAGATATTTTGATTCAATTCGGTGATGATCATGTTTGTTGGGAATACAACCCGAGATCGATGAAGTCGTTTCTAGGCTCCAATTCAGGACATTCCAAATTAGTGAAGAATGGGATGATAAACACTTGCTTATTAAATGCGTTGAAGAAATCTTGTTACCACGGCATGGGCAAGAGTTTTGAAAAACAAGTGAAGAGAATTGCAAAGGCCGGTTATCGGGAGTCAGTTATTATTGAGGCCAGTTGCCGGTTACTGAAAAACCTTAAAAGAACGCACAGACTGAAATCCCTGCCCAGCATGGGTGAGAGGAAGAGGAAGGTTGCAGTGGTACCATATGTGCACAGGATTTCGCATGGCCTCAAAAATGTAGGCAAGAGGTATAATGTGGACGTCGCACTGACCGCCCCGCTCAAGATGAAGAGGATCTGCCCGGCTGTTCAAAGGGAAAGAGAAGCGAAGAAGCAAGAATGTGGGGTGAAACATAGAAACCCATATGTTGGATGCAAGACAGGTGTTGTGTATAGGCTATCACTCTCTTGTGGAGCCAGTTATATAGGACAAACCGGACGGTGTATTAATAAGAGACTACAGGAACACTGTAACAACTTGGAAATTGGAAAGGACAAAACGTTTCTGGTATCCCATTGCCAGTCATGTGAAATAATGAAGAAGCAGAAAAAGAAGTGCACTCCTAAGTTTGACAGTGTTAAGATTTTATATCGCCACAAAGAGAAGATAACGAGAGAGATTGTGGAATCGTATTTTATTTCAACGGACAATAAGTGTGTCAGCAAGACGTCTCTTGCTCTTTCTAGCAAATAGGTGTCTTTTTTAAGTGATTTTTTAAAGTAATTTTTTATGCAGCAGGTGAACCCAGGGGTTGTTTCACGTGACTGTTTCGTTTTCTTCGTGTTTGTTTTTCTGGGCCTTGGAGTAAACGGCTTAGGCTTAGTTGTGAGTCAGCGCATGTACTGTGGCTTTCTTGTTTCTTGTCCCTTGTCTTCGTGTTCGCGCTGTTTATATTAATAATGAATAAGTGCCAACTCGTCCAACAAAGTATCTTGGTATTCCGCTAGTAAAGCATTATATTATACAAACCCAGCTCATGTTTGCACGCAATCTACCTCTCCTTACATGTTGACTTCTCAGCTCTTGCACTTAATACTGTATTTTCATTACATCCAATAATTTTTAACGGATGATAATTTTTAAATATAAACTATTATCAAACAATAAAAATGCATTTCCAAATTCAGCGCTAAAATGACACTTTCATTCCTAACTTGCTGCGTCCCTCCACCGCTGGGGGTTTAAAGTATGCATATGTGACAACAAAGCGAGTTTTTGGTTGTGATATGAAATGTTGATGCTTTTGTTTTAGGACGGCTAGAATTATAATTCCAGCAATTTAGGTATAGAAATGAGCCTGTTCAAAAAAGCACACATTTTTACTTCGGATGAGCAAGGCATAGGCGGCTCTTAATTAGCTGCTAATTAGATGCTGTGATCAATCAATAAATGAGGCGTAAAACGTAGGAAATAATGCAAACTTTTCTTAGTGGGTGTGTCCTGCAACTTAACCTTTGACTTTTGCACCCGGAGCCGGCAACGGTGGACTCTCTTCACTCCCATACTGCGGTTCGGTCTGTAGACACAGAGCAAGGGGGGCTTCTTCAGGTAGCTTTGTAGGGTCATGAACATACATTCAAGGTAGATAGGTAAGGCAGCCTTGGCATGGTAATGAAACACTATATAACGCATTACGAAAGACAACCTTGAATGTCTTCACTCCTCCCTGTCCTGCACACCGGATGCCTTGAACAAGCTCGCCTCTCACAACTTCGTGGCACAATATACGTAGGACGGCAGAACGGAGCTAACAACCGAAAAGAGGTGGGAGTAGGTGTACTCCAGGATGTCCTTTCTGGTAAGGACGGGACATAAGCACCAAAAACCATGTTATCATATGCCCGAAAATTTCCTACGAACAATGACCACCGGCAGTAATAAATTGCTTAGGCTGAAGCGGATGCCTTCACAGAAATGAGAGCAGTCAATTAGGTCTCGCTAGCACGCTCTCATTGCTTGCCTGATTTGTTCGCGATAGCGCTGCTGGTTTTCGCCCACGCCGAAAGCTCACCATGATTTGCTATGCTTGTTACGCCCCCTCGGAACTCGCCGTTATTTCTAGCTTCATTTGGAGCACTTGTCTACGAATTTCTACGGGGTACCGTCTCAGCGAGTGTGGAAAAGAAGTTACCAGTCTGTGGAAACTTGATTATGAAGGCAAACTTTGCCACCATAAAAGACCTCTGAATTTTTTTCTAATAATAATAATAGTAATAATTGGTTTACAGGAAACGAAAGGCACAGTATCTATCACGATGTTTCCGTGGAAAGCTGGCCCGCGCCGTAAGGGAAAAAGAAGGTGAAAATAAAAGAAGAAAGCGTGAAAGAGCTGCCGTCGTTCAGGGCTATGGCGTAATTTCGGCTACCTGGGGAGCTTTAGCGCGCCCCTACAGAGCATAGCACACGGACGTCTCTTCGTTTCGCCTCCATCGAAACATAGCCGCCGCCGTCAGTTTCCAACGCGGGTACTCCGGCACAGTAGCCACATCTTCACCACTGCGCTACTGCGTTTTTCATTTATCTTAAATGCATTTAAGGCTGTAGGATGCGATATAACAAAACACTACAATAGAATTATATACAATGCTATATACAATACAGTATAACACAATTGAGTGCACTGATACACGTATGCATATGTACAATATATGTAAAATGCATTGCAATAACTACTTTCGATGTCTTAACACACCTAGGTGTGTTAAGACATGGCTATATAGCTGAAGCACTCCTAACTGGGAATGTGTATTTTAACTTTTTATTTGCTTAAGGTTTTCAAACAGGACGCTCACAAAATATTAGTGTACCGATCGGGAGGCAGGGTCGCAGGTCCGGGAAGCCAATACACTGCGCTACACGTCGTGCAAGCCTAGAAGGAAAATTGTGTCGTGTGGTAGTTCTGCGTCCATCCTAGGTAAGTACCTAATCCCGTGTGGTGTGAGCGGGCGATCTCTTGTAGCGAGAGCTACGTTACGCCAAGTTTTTGAGCCGTCAGCTTTTCTGCGCCGTGACCTTTCTGCAGCTAGGGGTCATGTAGCTGGCAGGCGGTGGTTGGTAGCTGACATGGCCTAGTTAACTGGATGTCGGGTTGCCGGACATCAGGTCTGGCAGGAGCTGCTACCTCGGGGCTATATCCTTGCACATGAAAGAGTAACATCAAAATCAGCTTGCCGAGACCCTTGCATTCACTTTACCCCTAGGCAACGCAGACACACTCATACGGCTTAGTTATACCCGAGCTTACAACAAAAATCACGCTAGAGCTACTCCATATAGCTAGAGGAAGTATATCCATGTAGCACAACTCCATGGTTTAACTGGCCTAGCGCGTGATGCTATCGTGATATACTCGGTTTTACCAAAAATAAACGACTTTTTTTTTTTTCAGCGTGCGTTGCAGCCCATCCAGACAAACATGAAATTATTGCACTGAATAAAGACTTCTACGTTCTCCTCTTTTTTATTTTTAGACAGGAGACACTGCGTTCCCTAGAGTGTATAAATGCCCTTTCTGTTCAGCCAGCTTTTCACTGGTAGGCAACCTGCATGGAGGTGAAAGAAAAATGTTTTTGTTGCAGGCGTTACCCACATCTTTTTCGCTCTCGTTAATGTATTTCTCCCTATTGCAGCCAAGAAAGATGAGTGATACAAGGAGACAAGGAAAGCTGTGCCAGCTAAAGCCTTCATTCGGTCTTTTCTTGTGGCACATGAAAAATACTTTCTCGAGACACGCGTGACAAGGAAGCGATAAGACGCAACAACTTTTGCGGTTGTAACGCGGTGCTCCGTAACGTTCACCTTCGACAGATGACACAATGTCCGGCAATTCACTGGCCAGCATAAACTGCAAAAAACACTAGAGGAACAGGTGTCTTTGGTCGCGGAGAAACATAAACCGTAGCACTACTTGATGCCGAAACAAGTGCGGCACTGCGAGGCCCCCTGCACCTACCAGTGAAAACAAATTCGTCCGTGGCGTCCTCTCCCAAATGGAGCCCCATTTGAATGTCAAAAATGCACAGTAAAATTTACGTATATTCGCTCGTGTACAGTATAGGGCTTGCAAGATGTACATCACTTTGGCAACCAGAAACACAATGCAGATTGTAGGGCACTAATACAGACCAGTAAGGTTCACCCCATTGGGTGGTTAGCTCTCCGTTCTCTCTCTCGTTTCATCTGCATCATTAGCTGTCTCCTTTCGTCGGCCTTGCTGACCGACGAAAGGGGACACACACATAGTTTCACAATAGTTTCTCAGTAACACACCAAGGTGTGTGCTTGGGGTTGTGCACTAGATTACATTCTCGCAAACTGCTGGTCAGGCGTTCCAAGAGCAATGCAACAAACCAAATCATTTGTCCACGTTTAACAAACTCACTTTGAGCACAACCTTCCGGTTATTTTCACGACAGCACTCGCACTTTCGCAATCAGACACAAAAGGCAACATCGTCTACGTAAGCAAGCCCACGGACCTTGCAGGTGTGAAAACTAAAATCCCGTATTACATCACTTTGAAGAATATTCCGACACAGGGGCTCAAGGAATAGAGCGAACAGCAGTGGTGACCAAGATCAGCCTTGACTTACCTAAGAAGGTACGTATATGCGCCGCGATAGCTCGCCTTTTATAACCAGGTTGGAGATGCAATTTCTGTGCGCCATTCTGACCCCATCACTAAGGACTGAACTGATTCCAACATGGTCCAGTAAGAGAAAGAGGATGTCGTGTGGTTGATCACGCTCAAGCGTTTGACAGGGTACCACACCCTGTCAAACGCCTGGGCGGGATAAACTGCAACATGACCATTTGGAGTCCTTCGCTGTCACAGAGCTCTAGTGGGCTACTTGCCACATGGATGTTTGAGTAGATCGTCTTGTGCTTAATGTCACATGTCTGGTGGGGACCAATTAGTTCCTTGATGACCGAATGAAGCCTCCTCTCCAAGACGTTCATAAGGACCTTGTAGTCGACGTTTGTTAGCGTTATTGGCCTAAACGAACAACGGTGGAGTTTAACTTTCTCTCTGGTTTTAGTTATCAAAACAGCGTGAGCGCGGGTGAAATGAGATGGTAATGATCGGCGCTGAAAAGTGTCGATGAAGATCCTATGCGTGCTTGTCTTAAGTGACGTTTAAAAAATGGAGCATATAATGTCTGCGAGAGGTACACAAATATTCATGATTCTAGAATATGGAAAAGAACATTAATCTATTTATTCCTGGCAGGAAAGTTATGCTTCATGTTAGTGTTTATACGAATCTGTCAAAGTTATCCTCCAATTCCTGAATAGTTTTTGGCCTCTCGAAGTTGATATATGGCCCACCCAATTTTTGTAGACCGTTTAGACCTGAGTTCTTCAATATTACCAGTTGTGAAACTTCCCATAGGATCAATGTATCAAAAAATGGCTGGTTTAATTTGTTCGTCGAAATTCGGGTGTATACAAATAGGTGCGGAGAACGCGATCATTAAAGGAAACTGCGTCGAAGTTGCAAACTTTCAGATTGTTGATAAATGCAGAATCACCGGGATAATACAATACGTTCAAGAGTGTCAGGAGCACGACTTCTTAGACATAACCGCCGTAGAGATAATTAAGGTGATCAAAAAGAGAAATTTCCAGAAAGCAATGATGGCAATAGCAGAAAGCTTCTAGTTACCACTTCTAGATGGCGCGAAAATTCATAGGCAGAAAATGAGCATGATAGCTACTGCTACCACCCCGTTTCAAAGGGGACGCTCCTATATTCCATCCATCCATCCATCCATCCAAAACATTGTGTACTGAGACGAGTCATATTTAGAAGCGGAGTTTCAAACTGGTATGATCTGAAAGCTCCGAGTTTAGGCGGTAGGGCTCATTCCGATGAACTACAATAAAAAATAAGAAATAAATAAATAAAAGCCGACAGGACGAATGGGCATTTGGATCGATGGATAGTTCGACAGGCGGTCGCATGGACCGACAGACACCAATTTGTTCCCTCTGCATGTTATTGGCATGAGGCTTAAATATTGAATGGTAACTACATTTATAGGAATATTTGACGTGAAATTATTGAAAGGGGAGGAGCTGAGTTGTGTATGTTACGTCATTGAACACGACATACATTTTAACGCATGTGAATGTTACCTTCATTACTTTGGTCGCAAAAATGTGCATGTGGACACATATTGGTAGAACATGATTCGTCCCGTTGCAATTCATTCAGCCAAATCAATAAAAAGAGAACTTTTAGTGAGAACGTTCATCAAACATGAGAATTTCTGTTAACCGGGTTCTTTTTAAACATTTACTAGGATAGCATATATTAAATGTTTGCCAAATGCACTCAGATCTAACTACGATCTCACTGCGTAGCATTAAGAGCTACTGAGTTGGTCGAGCCGCGTTTTTTAGCCACGTTAGATTGTCCTTAATGCACTCGACGTTCGGTTTCAGGTGAGTTTAGCGATTTAGCTTTTGTGTTTGGATTACAACTGTCCACAGCTTTCCTGAAATATGTGACTTGATGCTGTAGCCTAAACTGTAGCCCTTAAACACAGTCGCCTTATTAACAGTTGCGAAAGATGGAGGAATATGTCAGTCAGTCAGTCAGTCAGCCAGTCAGTCCGTCAATCGGTCAGTCGGTCGGTTGGTCGGTTGGTAAGACAGTCAGTCAGTCAGTCAGGCAGTCCGGTCGGCCGGTCGGTCGGTCGGTCGGTCGGTCGGTCGGTAGCAGCTGCACTTGCGAAAGACGAATTAAGTACATCTGCCATCATCATTGTCACCAGGGCGCACTCCTTGAAACCTTATTGATTGGACCTGGAGAGCAATGAGACCCCTGCATACCTATGTCAATACTATCCTATACCAAAAATAAAAGGCTTAGCTGCATAGGTGGCAGTTATGAGAGGCACTGCTGTATAGGGGTATGGAATAATTAACCCCTTAAAAAGTGTATACCGGGTGTCCCAGCTAACTTGAACCAAGGGATACAAAATAATACATTTGAGGTAGGTCAGTGAAACCAATTGCATTCAACTGCCAGCCTCCTTGCACACTGCAGGCAATTTGTGTTTTGCAATGACTGAATAAGCTAATTATGTTAATTTTTCTAATTTAATAAATATCGACTTTAGACCAAACATGTGAATTGGAAACTTGTAGAGAACCCTCAGAAACCCCCATTCGATTAACTGCGATAAAGAAAGTCTCACGTGTATATTTTTTTCTGGGCTCAAACGAAAGCACACGAAATACAAATAATACCACGTGATTAGAGCATTTGTGCGCCGCGATTGTGGTGCTCTCAGTCGTGGTTCGAGCGAACTAAATTAGCGGCGGCCGTGTCTCGGCCCCGTTAAAGCGGCAGGCCGATATGCCTGCAATGGCTTCTTCGCCCGCGTCAGACAGCCGGCCCACGTGACGGTGCAAGTAGCGGCGAGAGCGGCGAGCCGACACCACGGAGATTCTAACAAGGCCTGCTTCTCTCCCATCAGCCAACGTCACGACAAACGGATGAGCGATACGGTATCAGGCACTGAATCTGTGCATACAGGCTTGGGTAAAGGGGCGAGGTGACATCATGTGACTCGACTAAAGTTAGCGCTGCATCTTCATTTGCCGGTTCTTTATCGTCATCCGCTTGTCATGATGTAGGCTGCTGCGGTGCGTAGGCCTGGCCAAGATCGCGGTGGCGACGGGCGAACTCAAGCTCGCTCCAACCTTCGCCAACATTTTTGCCTGCCGCTGCAACGGGACGATCAGGTCACGGCCGCAGCTGATTTCGTTAGCTCAAACCACGACTGAGAGCACCACAATCGCGGCGCTCAAATGCGCTAGTCACGTGGTATTTGTATTTCACGGGCTTTCTTTTGAGCCCGGAAAAAAAGATACCTGTGAGACTTTCTCTATCGCAATTAATGGAATGTGGGTTTCTGAAGGTGCTCTACAAGTTTCTAATGTTCATGTTTGGTCTAAAGACGATATTTATTAAATTAGAAAAAATTACATAATTAGACAATTAAGTAATTGCGAAAAAAAAATTGCCTGTAGTGCGCAAGCAGGCTGGTGGTTACATGCAACTGATTTCACTGACCTACCTCAAATATATTATTTTGTAACCCTTGGTTCAAGTTAGCTGGGACACCCGGTATATGGGACTGTGTGTGATGGCTCTACTAGATGGGTGCCACCATTTGTATCTCGTAATTCTTACAACAGAGCGCTGCGGGTAAACTGAGTTCCCGAATGGTTTCTATACAGAAATATCTCGCTTAGGAAACTCTTCTTTTCGTCCACCCTGTCCATAAATTCGCCGCGTCCTCAGCTACCCGAAAGTATTCTGGCGTATCCTTAAAAACATATTAAACAACTCTCACGACTGTTAACTTCCGCCTCCATCGTAGGGAAAAGGAGGATCACCGATTTCTGCAAATTTTCTGTCCTCCTGAAATGGCTAAATTAATTATTTACACTCGCATATAAAAGGAGTGGGCTGAATGTTTTGTACATTTTTATAAGTTGCCTCTGACATAAGGACCGAGTATTATTATGTGGAAGCAGAACAACTTGCTGTGCCGATACCTAACTCAACTTGCCGATATCAACTTGCCGATATCTAAGTGACGCCGAGTAATGGGGCATTATTCCCATTGAAGTTCGTCAAAATTGGCCGAACGAAGTCACATATGCTTTAGTTCTAAAACAGATATTTTTGTGAAAATGGCAGATAAATGATGCGCAAATCTGTCATATTTCCGTCGGTAAGCCACACTGAAGAAAGTAAAGACATGGCTGGGCGCTGAAGTTGCGTTACAATAAGCTGACATTTATAAACTCACACGACACGAGGGGCGCGCAGAGCTAGAATCGGTAAGAGCATGCTCTTCATATATCAACTACAGCCCCAATAACAATCTAAATTACTCAACAAAAAATGGTCACATGTACCAAGTAGCTCCTTTTTCCCTTAAACAAAAAGCGTTCAACTTCTTTGAGTTTACTTCAACGGTACGTTCTTTCTATTCGTGCTGCAGCGACTCGTTAGGACACTTCACTAATCTGACTTTTTTGTTTTTGTTTTAGCTTCGTCATTCAGTAGTGTGCGCTTATGGGGAACAGGGGACATTAACTCAATCTGCTAACATTTCGGGGTTTCTTAATAGAACCATTTCTGTCGCACTTCTGTGGTCATGCTAGAAAACGAAAACGTAACGACAGTTTCGTCGGCGCCTTAGGGCACTCGACAAGAGGAATACGGTCTTGCTAACGATATTCTGGTCCTATGCGCGCAGTTTTTTGTTGGTACAGGAGCCTGCAGATGAATAACGATCGAAAAAGAAGGCCAAAGTACGAGAAAATATTCGTCGCATGGATTACCCCGGAAAAGGAAGAAATACATTATCGCTGACTTCATTTTTATTATTCGATGTATATTGAGCGATACAAGAAACTTTAAGATGATAAACAAACATAACAAGTAGGTGACATAACGCGAGTTAAGCTAATACGTGTGGAAGACACAAGTTTGCGAAACAACTTAGAAGCCTTATGTAGAAGTCGGAGATGTTAAAATTGAAACCGCTGTGTTTTCTTTCGCTATAAGGACCTCAAACACAGACAGCGTCATGTCCTACCATGGTGTTTATTATTTTTGATTTAGTTTAAATCTATAAAACATGACGTTGCGTAAGTTCAGGCCCTGCGGTTCGGAGGGGTTTCAGTGGATAAATGAGCTTATTTGCGCTGAAGAGGTCAGGGAATGTATGAGAAAGAGTACAATGATTTGGCAACCTTAAGGCAGATATACCGTTGGCAAGGAAAATCACTAAATTTTCTACAATACATATCCTTTATTCGTACAGAGGTATGCTGAACTTGTTATTCGAGTAATACGTTTAGGAGTGACTTCTATGTGCTGGGGGCAGTTGCCATTATATAAATTGTCTTTGAAAATTACGTAGCTATGGCTTTACGTGTATGAAGGCAGCGCTAATATTCTATTTTCTGCTGAAGTCCTCTTTTCCACGCAGGCTCTCATCCTCAGCCTTTTTTTATAATATGAGGCTCGCCCAATGCACAGACGTGATGCAGTGTAGTCTGCGTTTTATTTTCAGCCAGAAAGCGTTGACTGCTTGAATGAATGACCTGACAGTGGAGTGCACAAATAATTATAAACCGATCGAAATAGGTTAAAAAATGGTTCTTTACAAAGAAGGAAGGCAAAGACAGCGAAGTTTCAATATTTTTTTATGGTGTCTATACATTTTATTTTGTCAGTTTCACTCCGCAGCAGTTATAGGCGATGCAGTTCTAAAAGAACAGCAAAGAAGGCGTGATGTCCTGGTTTTTGTCTTTGTAAAGATGCGAACACAGGCCTAGAGGTGAGCAAGAAAACAGATCGACAAAGTGGAGTGAAGTCAACTGTCCCTGATACCTGTGCGGGAAGCGAACGCAGGGAAGAGATTTTTTCCATGGTGTCAAATGTTTTCTCAGTTGTTCCAGAGATAAAGTAGCAAAACTGGGTTGTGTCGACTAGCGTGTCTTTATGAATTTATACTTGCAGTCCAAGTGTACTTTTGGTTTCACATGTTCATGCACGGCAGCTTCTGAGAGTCAACCTTCATCTTTTACACCACGACAAACATTTTGCCTAGTTATTTCGACGGCATCTGCCCTCCTCATCAACAAGACCCTAAGAATATTATAGGTGTGCTGTGTTCATGTGCTGTAGAAACCTAATGCTAATATTTTTACTTATAGAATGAGTCTTAGACGTTAACACGCTCCTTGGAGTGGGCGTTACGTGCATATGCTTGGAGCTGCCTTTTGCGAGTCATTTAAAACAAAGCAAGTGACAGTGAAGCAAAGGGTCGTAGCTGGTGACGTTCGTTGCGGCAAAAAATATTCCAGGACTTCTTTTCCATGTCACCCTTCAAATCTTGTTGAAGACTCAATTACTTGGAAATCGTGTTAACATATTGGCAAACAGTTTATCTATGATCTAAAACAATACTCCTCCGAAATAATCGAAGACATGAGTAATTTTCAAAACTAAAACAAATACTGCATTTCGGTGCAAAGTCCTTAAATAGTACTATATATACGTACTCTCTTTTATATATCTTAGGCGTATGCTAATTCGCGCAGGGTGTAGAGGAGAGATGCTGAAAGCACCAATCAAATGTGTTACTTCAATATTCGCTGCAAGCAAGGCTCTTCAAAAAAACGGAAGAGCATAGCCCAAATTTGCACTGCTCGCGTTTAAGTTTTATCACCTTTCTTTTTTGCGCTCTTCTTTAAGAAAATAGTGACTGGGCGTACGTACCATTCGTAGTACTCATATTAGTCAGAAATCCAGTTTGGGGACAAAGGAGCTGTTATTATTTCATCGGTACATTTGTTCGGAAAGCCTATCTCGCCCCTTCTCAAGGTCTTCAATTCTTCCGTATGTCTAGCATGGAGATAAACTTCGGAATCTCTGTAGGAACAACCGTGCCGCGGGATTAGCGTGAGAATGGGAAGCATTCTAAGAATGCCGGCAAAGATGCAGTGCCTCGTGTAGCAGATACTTGTTTTAAAGAACTGGAGTTCTACGGCAGCTTTAGTGTACTCCATTCTAATACTCTCCTGTGTTATTTTCTTCTTCTGAGCTCCTCTACTTAGGACTCCATAGCATCAAGGCATCATTGAACAAGAGGAAAGAGCCCAAGCATGGGTCCGTGAAAACACAAAACTTTAAGTGAAAGGGGTGACAAAGAACGGATTGATTTCTCGGCTTCCTGAGACACCAAATATTTTTAATTAGTTGCACTTCTTCCTTTCCTCCGCTTGAGCACCAACTCTATGCCTCATGTTTACCACTGGACGAAAGGTGGAATATTCCAGATAGTAGATATTCTCAGGCCTATATTTTCCGAGCTTCCTAAGCGCGTTTAGAGAAAGCCGCCTTACAAGATATACTGGAATCTAGGATTTTTATCTGCCATATGCTACGACTGCATTCTTTAGGGATCTTGTTTAAACCTGCACTTGTTTAAACTTTCCAAACGTTTCCGGGCAGGCTCAGTTTTCAACAGGAATGTGTTTGGGATCATAGAGCGCTGCCTATAGTAAACCTGCATCATAATAATCAATACATTCGCCAATAAATGTTCAGCAACCTCTTTACAGTCAAAACGCACCCAAATGGATTTCAGCACTCTTAACTAGATGTTAACAGCAAAGGGCAAATTTAAAAGTAATTTTTTTTTGTGTGTGTCAAAAAAATATTGCATTATTCTCATCATTGTTATCGCATCTGTACAGTAGAATATTTTAAGTTAGCCAATGAAGGCGGTGTATGATGTGCGCAAGCCAGCACTGGGAACTTTGTTGCGCCAACACAGCATTCCTGGGACTCGAAAGCAGCGAAACCCTTGGCCAAGTTCAAGACACTAAGAGAAAATTACAAAATGTCCCTAGATCATCGGCGCGAACGATTGTGATCGTGATAAATGACTCTGAAAAGTCGGTATTGTTTAGAAAGGGTAAAGCCATGTGACGGATATAGGAGTATTCATTATGGTCTTATTTAGATTAAGGAGAATACTTTACAGTTATTCCGAAAGAATCATCTGAAATTGCTGCACCGCAGACCAACTGCTGTGTACTTGATGCTGTAGTTTCGCTTTCGTCCTGTTAAATGTCAAGAGGGCACTGAAGCTGGTCAATGCTTTCACTGCGGTTAAGGCAGGTAGTTCTCGTCTACGTATTTTAAAAAAGTGTGAGCTTAACTTTTGACTAGTGGAAGGAGCCATCGCTGCTTTTCGTTTGCCGCATTGTGGTTCTCAAACTCCATTTACAGTCCCAGCAAAACCACGGATAATAATGGCCGGCATTGCTTAAAGAATAGAAAGAGGATGTAGAGGAAAGGATAGCTCATGTTTATTGCCCTAGTAGTTCTTGCCAGAGTGCTTATTTACACTAAAACCATACTACGTTTAAACTCGCCTTGCCAAAAGCCTTCGAGCAATTAAAATCAATAGCTTTGTGTGATTCCTGAAGCCGAGGTGGAATTCGTGACAACGTCTGTGCTCAGCTAGACTCTTTGTATTATTCGCGAACATCTAAGTCACAACCACATGCGCTCACAGTGAGGAAACATTTATAGGCGCGAACGTTGTCGCACAATATTAGCTGCTTAATTTCTTCAATATTCGGCACAATTACAAAATTCAATCTTGTATTGCTTGTACACAAAAATGCTGCTTTTAGTTGTAGAATCCACTTTCCCAGAGTGGCCTTTCCTACGTTCTTGAGTGTTCCGCGAGACACATTCGCGAATTGAGTAGTACACAGTAGAAGCATCAGAATTTAGTTTATGTATAAGTGCATTAGTTTACCTTATGATGAAGAGTTCCATGTAGACGACAATTTGATCCCTACCCAATTTATGTCCTTCTAAAAAGAGGGCTAAATGAAACGCGCAGAGAACAAGGAGCTCAATAAGGAGAGGACGGGTAGGACAACTGATTTCGGAAGGTAAGCATAAATATTTAGCCGACGCCTTAAGCATAACAAAGTTCTACAAGAAAAAATCTTCACTTCATTTTAGACCGTGGGCAGCAAGATTAGTCTTAGAAGCCTGGCCGGTAATACGTTTTTCAATTTTCGCTAAGCTGGAACGAATAGCGGCCGGAAACAAACTAGAACTCAAAGAGTAACAAATAATCAACATAAGGAAAGAAGCCTAAAGAATGTTCTGTGTGAAAAAAAAAAAAAGAAGTTTAATTAAGGATTGTATGGAAACAAAAGTTGAGGGTGGGAAAGAAAATAGAAATATACCGACGAGAACGTTGACGGGGGAAAATAATCTCACAGTCATTTTTAACCGCATAAAACGTAAATAAACCAATCGAAACTTGGAACGTAATAAAAGGGTGGAAAATCCGGGCGAGGCATTCTCCATGCGTTCTCCAGTGCTGAAAAATGTAGTCGAAAGACCTTGGGGTGTCAAGAATAGTGCATTAACCAGGCGTTCGAAGGCTGCAGGGCATTTCTGTCGTGCCCCACGCAGTAACCTGACCTCAAACAGCTAAAACTATAACTCTGAAAGCAAATGATCTCTCTGTAGGGGGCAGGAAGAATGCGGGAAGGAAAATGCATTTCTTTCTCCCATTTTGCTGAAGCATGAATTCGGCCGCATCGACTCTATTGATCTCGGAATGCGAGAGAATGGCACTTCCTTGACGTCACCTTGCATACCGCTTACGCAAGCGGCTCCCGGGCTGAACACTAAGGGAAAAACGAGAGGAATGCGCCGAGGCGCTTGCTTGCTTTCCGCATAGTGTACTGCAGTAAAGTCGCTGACGTAATTGCGGCCACCACGGTACGTTAGATGACGTCAAGAACACGTACATTAAAAGCTAACTAGTAGTAAAAACTCTAATACATGCAATTAAGACATACAATGCAATTTTCCCGCCTCTCCCTGCTCCCCGCTCTGGTGAGAAAAATTTCTACAATTCCTCATTCTTCTTTCGCAGACCTTGTGGCTTGAAGCACCTTCTTAAACACCAGTATTATTCTTATTCTGTGAGGTAACACTGGATTGAAAAAGGAATTTCGTAAAAAATCAGCGGCTCATTCTCGTAAATCTACAGGATTCGTAGGAAGTTTCTGGGACCACAGGAACGAAGGCGTAATGGTTACAATAGGGCTGGAGGCCAAGGATGACAAAGACCCCCTCCACAGAATTGGAGCTTAAGGAGGGTTGTGAATCATTTTGGGTCATTTTGGTGAATCATTCAACAAAATGGTTGGGGGAAATCCTGCTAAATCGATGCCTCTGACCAACCTTTTCAAATTGTTACCTGCTCAGGAAGTTTGTGGTTGGAGAGAGCCTGCTATTCTAGATAAATGACACTGACAATTTCGGAAGTGCGTCTTGACGCGCAAAGAAAGGAATATTTCTGAGTCTCCTTGCTACTTCCTTGTGAATAGTTTGAGAGTGGTTTGTATTTCAGCAGAAATGCGTAAACCTCTATTTTATTATTGGTGAAAACAACGCCTTCACAAGATCACTTTCATAAGTAGGGTGTAGCAATGTTTTCTTTCCGTAGTTCCCCCAAATCTTATACGTTAAATGTTTCTGCTTATACCTTCTGCCGCTATAAACCTTTCAAGAACTGAAATTTTTTTTCAAAAGTCAAGTAGATCTATTTTCTGTAGTAAAAGCAATAATCAGAGTGTAGTTTAGATAACCTAAGACTATATATATTCAAATATAATATCTTTTTTTTATTTATTTTCGCTGCTTCCTTTAGTAAAGCCTTAAAGGTAAGATGCTGCGGCATTCAATACAACTAGGGCAAAATTACCTTCGTCAGAACGTCAGGCGCTTTATAATTAATCGGTAGCATGGTAACTTAAGGGCTGAGGGCAAGCGTCAGTGGTTTAGCATGCGCAACGAAAAGTGGACTTATCTGCATCTTTGTGTTAGTAAGCAGCTTCGCTGGTGAATGTCATACAGAACGATACCAGCGAACAAATACAGGACCATCCGAACAAAGTGTACACATTATAAAGTTGGACCAATAAATTAAGCTTTATTGAAAAACTGCCTGCCTCAGGCGCTAGGCCTGTCGTTTGCGTGCCTTTTTTGTCTGCGTCCATAGCGCTTATTATTTATGAATCAGAATGTACCAACTAGCCCAAATAAGAGTTCTTCCTCAGGAGTCAGGCAAAGCGAGACTATCAGTCGCACTAACACTCTCGTTACTTAAAACACCTGAAGGATGCGCAAATATGAGGAACCCGTCCCTATGATCAAAAAATTTTTTTTATCCGAACAAGGTAACATATTTGTTTCACAAACCCTAATTTGTTATTATTTAGTGACAGAGACAGTGAACGGGTTTAACGTCACAAAGCAACTCAGGCTATGAGAGACGCCGCAGTCCTCCACTATGGCGTCTCTCATAGCCTGAGCTGCTTTGGGACCTTAAACCCCACAAACCAACCAAACCAACCATATCCGAGTGTCACTTCTTCGCCGCCGAAAGAGAAATATCTCCGCTGACTTTCTTTTAATAAGCGACTAATTACTCATTGACGTCCACCCAAGCGCAGCCATATGGCTACAAAGGAAAGTCCGGATCAGGAAGAATTTTTCTTTAAATACGAAGTTTTTGAGAAAGCTGTATAGCATTATATATATATATATATCCAGCTAGCACAGAACCGGGTTAAGTGAAGAAATATGGGAGAGGCCTTCACCCTGCAGTGAGTATAGTCAGGCTGATGATGATGATAATGATGATGATATATTGCGAAATATTTTTAACATTTAACTGTATGGCTCAAGCTTTCAAATCATTCAACACACCTTCCAAGAAACGAATAACTTGTTTTTGGCAGAGCTGACACCACAATTACCCCTCTCTCGAGAGGGGCCCATCAAAGTGCGAAAACTGCTGAGTTAGCTTGGAGTATATGTGAACAACTCTTATCTTCAGCTTGATTGCACCCACTATGAAATAAAACTACCACACCTAATTATTCATCCTAACCCTGTGCCAGATTGCATTCAAATATTTACGACCTTTAAGTTTGGTTTGGTTTAAGGGGTTTACCGCCCCAAAGGGGCTCAGACAGTGAGATACACCATAGTGAAGGGCTCTGGAAATTTAGATCACTTGGGATTCTTTAATGTGCACTGACATCGCACAGCATACGGACGCCTTGCGTTCCAACTCCATCCAAAAGTGGCTGCACGGTGGCGATTCGATCCCGAATCATTGTGAACAGTAGTTGAGCGCCCTAATCACTGCACCATGACGGTGGGGCATTCACAACTTTTACTCTAACAATCGATTGTTATGCAGCTATATACCATCAACCTGAGCCTAAACGATAAGAATAAAGCTAAAATCACGGTATGTATTTTCTCAATATGACTCCGCGGCTAGCCGATTTTATGTACTTCAAGCCAACACGATTCGGAAAGAGTAAGGCTAGAACTGAAAAAAAAAATGCGGGCAAACTCTCTGTCGTCACCTTTATATTTTTAGCGTCTTCGCCGTCTTAGCCTTTTTGTACATAAGCTGAGATGAGTGCACAATAAAACAAAAAGAAACTAAGAGCCCAGAGAAATACAGGCAATGTCCTTAAACACTTCAAAGATTAGTTACGTCCGCACTGCATTAGTGAAAAAAAAAAAACAAACAAATCCGTCAGTATGTATTATGCTCGCCTAACATGAAGGGGTGGCTTTGTAACAGAACGTCCGCCTGCCATTCAAGACGTACTAGGTTCGATTCCCGGTGCCATTGTATACGTAGCGGTTTTTCAAAGGGTGCAATGTTTTATCCGGCCTGATTCCAGGCTCTTCTGGGGTGCAATGCTTGGGAAATGTGTGATTGACCAAAAATAGCCCACATAAGGGCTTCGGCCACACGAAGCGGACCTACGTTTGTCCGACGGCGGAACGAATCACTTACACATGGGCGCAACTTGAATTACCTATTTTTCATGTTTTTATTACCTTTTAAAGGTTTAATAACATTGCACTGAGAGTAAATATCTCCTTCATGCCAGATATTCTGCCAGATACCACAAACAGCTGCAAACATTTCGGTTTACGGTGTTTTGGCGAACATTTTACTCGTGGCAACATCAGAAATTATGCTGAAGAACAAATGTAGAATAAAAAAGAGCACGTGTGAAATGCTAATCATTGTGTTATATAGCAGCATGTAAGCGCGGTTGATACTCGAAACCTTATCTCTAGTTTACTCTAGTCCAGATTTGCCTGAACCATATGGGGCATGCAACGTGCCATCGTGAGAAGGCAATGACACCTTGGGATATGTGTTCCACGTGGATTCTAATAAAGGAGCACTTGTTGCGATGGGCAATAGTATGTGACATATCTACAAGTTTGCCTCTTCGGATTCTGGGAAAGCAAAAACTCTTCGCAGTTTTTCCTTCTTTGTGAGCGTAACTTTTGGGATGAGAAGCCAGAACTTTATATTGAGTGGGCGCAGCCCGCTGAGCACAGTCTTTACAAAGCCGTCACTCCCCTGAATGCTATTAACCAGTATGTTTCCAACTCCGTTCAGCCGCAAGTAGGCAGCGACTCGTAAAGAACGTGTGTCAGCCCTGTTACTCAACTCTGTCCGTTTGCAGTGCCTGCCCTTTCGCAATAAGAGCGGCACAGAGGCAGCAGTCCTGCCGCCCGGAAAGCTGTTCCGCTATTTTCCGCTCATGTAGGCGCCATTCGTTGTAATTCCCTACTACCCCCGCCTTTCCCTGATTTCTCTATATTCCTGAAAGGACTCAATTTTACGAGTGACTTGGTGCCTGCAGACGTACTTGTAGGCCTGCTTCTCCAAAACATTCTCTTTGGCAAGTTTATTTCTTCTTGGTGATGTAATTATTGCGGCATGTGTTTCTTTGTTTCCTTTGTGATATTTTTTGTCTTCTTAAGCCATTCCTTATCATTTTTTCTACCAATCAGTTCTTCCCTCTTCAATTTTTTTTGTGGCTTTCAACGGTACGCTTCTTTTTTCCCTCATTGTCTCCTCTGGTTGACGTTGGTGAGAGCGCCTGTGGTTGGCAGATCCAAAGTTTCCCGTGTGTTGCAACTGCACGCTTCTTTCGTAGAAGTAATGCGCTCCTCAGTACGTGCAGTCTTGCCGAAAATTTTGAATTTTTGGCGCCCGTCCTGCACATTATACTCTAATATGTTCCGCAGCCAAACACAATATGGACAATAACGGCGGGTATAATCGCCGTGCGATATTTATGCGACCACTCATAAATTTCCTTGGCCCTTAGCAATACATACAAGCACCGTTCTAATGGGAGAACAAGGTGCATTTTGGCTCGCCATGCTTTACTTGCGGCGTGGGAAACTAAATGCAAAAATGACATCATGAATCCCTAAAACTGATTTTTGTGTCACCTCTGGTCTTCTCCATTGGGGGCGTTGTATAGAGCGATAACATTCTGAAAAAACTTCTATCAGCAGTTTTGTTAAATTACTAAAATATGCTGCACATTAACGCTAACTTTCTTTTGACCGTCCCCTCTGTATACGCAGTGAAAACAAGTTATTCCTGATTCAGAAATAATCTTTAGCAAGAAAACAGTGGTGGAACAGTAGTTAAGAAGGTCGGCTTCAATACCGAGTTCCCGGATTTCAACCCAGACCACAGTGGCCGTTCCCGATAAAAGCGAAAAGCAAATGCCTCCGTGTGCTGTGTAATGTTAATGCACGTTTCAGATCCCCAGATGAGCGAACTTATTTCGGAGCCCCCTGTCTCTTCATTCTTTCAGTCCGATCTCCTCTTTTTTAGTTGCAATACCATCCGTACTATTTAGGAATAAGCTAGGAGTGGGTTGGCTCCATCAACCATCCACACATAATAGTAAAATAGATTTAGGATGAAGCCTGAAATCGAATACTGAACGTGTGGATCCCACAATTTCCAAGCATATATACTCCAGCATTCGGTGCACCAGTATCTTATTAGCAGTTATATGTCATCGCGCGTAAAGATTTACGTCGGCTTTTGTTGCTTTGCTGAGATTAACCCAGTACCACAGCTGAAAGTTGTGCATGCCAATGACAGTCCATATCGCCGCCTCGAACGACTGCACTGGCGTCCATGCTGTTGAAAAATTCTCTGCAGTTTTCACCAGATTATAATATACAGAGTGCAATGGTCTGACTATTTACATTACTTGAGCAGAGGCGTTAAAGTGCGTTCTCTACGAAATGCTGGAAGCGTTCTATATGACATTATTTCCCTTTTGACAAACAGCACGAAAGCAGAACGTACCTAATAGCATACTAATAAAAACTGTTTGGGCCTGCTAAGCGGGCATTATCGCTAATGCATCTCCTTTTTTGGCGCTGTTGAGCTCTTCTGTGATAAGCAACTAACATGACGCTACCAACTAGTATATTAATTATGTGCAGAGAAAAACACAAAGAATACTATGGCGACGGGCAGGTAACATGTTTTGCTATGTATATTCACACAAAAAAAAGATTACCTCAGTCGTGGTGAACAGAAGCTATGCATTTAAGAACACTAAGAAAAAAGAGAGTGAGGGAAAAGCGCATTCGGTTTGTAGAACACATAGATGCAAATCTATGATAAAAACATTTACCTGAGAAATTATTTTCCTAGTTTAAGCTGAATGGAAAATTACTGCTTCGAGTATCGTGACAATTTACAATACTCTAACACTGGATTAAGGAGAAGAGCGCACAAGCAAACGCAAAAAAATAAAAGCTAATCAAAAGACGAAGCTAAGTTCCATTGACGTTAGGCCCTAGGGTTACTAAGCCTATACTGAAACTCTACACCCTACTGTGGAGACAACGGAATCACGCGTTTTGACCACGAAGCCAAAGAAAAAAAAATAATAAAATTATTAAGAGTGCTCAAAATACAATATAGAGGAAGAAGAGAAGAGGTGGAGGGAAGTGGATAGAAGTAGGAGAAAAGGCTCTCTCTATTAATCTCTTAATCGAAGCTAAGTGCAATCCCCGTCTTTTCTTTTTTTTTTCAGCATTTAGCTTAACTTGCAGCTCTGATTCTTGAAACGCATTCATGATCTCGTATAGTTCTTGGTTGCAAACACCTCGTTCATTACGTCACTGTTGAAGAATTGCTAGTATCATCGTCCTCTTCTTTCTAACAAACTCCAGAAATTATCTTGATCACCGAATATTTGGTAAAGGAAACCGCTATTTGACTACTTCTGGGCCATCCACTAATACATCATTGGATACCTAAACGTTTCCTACATTCATTGGAGATACAATACAACGATCGTGTTCATTTTTATTTCGCTTCAGAAACGAAAGCGTATCTCGATCTTTGAGCTCAACACGAAGCATAGAATACACGAATATAAAAAGAACGAAGGTAGAGTACACAACGCCCCATAGGCACGCTCAAGCCAGACAAATTGCCTGCGTGTTGTAGCCCAAGGACAGGTCACACCCGTGGGAGCCATTGGTGCAAACTAAAGCGGGGTAGCACGTTAAAGGGCGCGCGGTACGAGCACGTGCCGCCAGTTCTCCCATTGGGATTAAGCCATGCCAGCAGCAGGGGCGAGATGATATACTGCAAACAGTGCCGTCATATCCGCCGTCTATGAGGCTAACGTAAGCTTATATAGCAGCACTAATAGCAGATTAAAATGGAACTAAAGCGCCATAGTCTGTTAGTAGCAAGGCCGCATTGAAGAAAAGAAATAATATTTTGTTTTCATATCTTGACGCCTAATGTGTTAGTCAGGTTAGTTTATTTCTTCATATTTAAAAAAGAAATGTGGGAGACCGGAGCATTTGTCAGACCAGTGAGAAACTCGCTGCTAATGACTCGAGCGGCAGTGAAGGAGTGAGAGTGGTAGTTTAGAAGCCAAAGAATGCCACCAGTTTGGCAAATTATTCATTATTGTGCAGGCGAGAAAATGAGTTGATGGAAGAGTACAGATATTTTTAAGAGCAAAAAACTTTTTGACACTCTTAATCTCAGCATTCAAGGTTAGAACCCGGATGCATTAATGGCTTCTGTTTGCTAGCGTCTCCTCGCGGAACCTTGTTCGCGTTCGTGGACTTAGCTACTCGGCCGGTTACTAATTACCTAATTTCATCTCATTTAATAATGCGTAAGCACTGAATAGTTATGTAGGCGGGTGGTTTCGCATGGGTGTGACCTTGTAAGTGCAGTAAAAGAGGAACTGCGTGGTTAGTATTTCGTAAAAAGAATAATACTATCGGATAGAGTGCCATGAAAAGGTGTGCAAGTTACAGAATAGTTGGCATGGGTTAATGAGATATTAATTTAGAGCCACTTAGGTGTGCATTTGGGAGCCGAGATGGCCGACAGCCAACTTCCATTTTCGGTTCTCAACTTCCGGTCATGTGTCTCAGTAGATTCTATATGTCTCAGTGGAGGGCCCCTTGTCGTTCCTTTGAACGCATCAAACTTCACAGGCGTTCTATAGTTGGGCTACAGAAAAGGGAAGGTGCCGTATCTGTCACTTGCGGAATCCCCCTGACACATCTCGCTGTCAGCACTGTACCGCTTAGAGATATGCATTTCTCCAGTGCAGAATCTGCTATGATCTCGGATAATTTTTTATCTCATACATACTTTTTATTACACAGCCGTATCTGAAAGGCCACCCTAGATAAATAATATAAATAGTAGAATAATATAAAGTTCCGCTTTACCAAGCTGTTCGAAGGTGCCTGCGTTGCCTAAGGTACGGCGCGTCTGTCTCAGACTGCAATGGTCCTAGAATGTTAATTCTAATTGCACCTTCCATCCCAAAAGGATAAACCCGAGACGGCAGCTCCATTCAATTGACTATATATCTTAATATCGTGCGACGTGACGAAACCCTAAGACAAATCAGTGTCTGGCGATGTCAGCCACCAACTATCACCTTCCATAGCCCAGCACGCGAATTTTTAGTCACAGCGCCATTGCAGCACTTTCTTGGAAACAGTGTCTCTGTCGCTATCATTTTAAAACACCTACGATTGCGACACTCGCAAAGCAAAATAGTCCAGTTTTGTGCTCAGCAAAAAACGTTACCTCTTAGTGTCATCGGCGTGAGCGAGAAGCACGCATCCGTTTTGCAGATGACATTGTTGCAAATTCAATAACGCTTTGTTTTCAAGGGCGTCACCTAATATCCAATTGGAGGGCATTTATAAAGAGGAATTCTGGTGCAATTTCCCCAGATTTCGTGCGAGCAGCGGCAGTTACGGTAACATGGTTGAATTTAATCCAATGGAGTTAGCAATTTAACCCACAACTTACTACAATCAATTAGCCCTGCGTTTTTGGACGCAAGAACAGTAGAGATCGAATCCACTTGTCCAGGTAGTACAAATTTTTCATTTTGGATTACTCTGCCAGGTAGTTTTATGAATGTACTACAAAAGTTAGGGGGGAAACTTAAGCAGTGCTTTTGACGAAAGCAAACGACAGGTGCTGTGCTGCTTGTCACCATCCTCAAGTGTTCAAAGAATGTTCTGCATGAAGACGCAAAGTGGTCGGAGCCGAGAAGAGCCTTCTGGCAGCGATTACCCTTCGTTTTGTATTCTCTGGAAACCTGGAACTCATTCTCGGATAGACATAAATTTGGCTTTCAGGTATAGGACGGAATAGCATTAAGGGTTTCACTAGCATCCGAACGCTGCCATTAACCAGATTATCCTAGGTATCCGTGTCCCTGGTGACCGTGATAAGAATCTTGCGCCATAACATTACTAATGCCAACGCTGACTTGGTGACGCGTGATCCATGCTGTAGCTTCCGACGCTTACGCACACGACGACAGCGACAATCAAAGCAATAAGGGGGTTTCTAGCTATGCACAGCACTCCAAGACAGGTATTGTGAGCGTGACTGAAATGCTATATTTTCCCAGCATTTCTGATTAACGTGGCACTTCTATGGAAATGAATACAATAACACAATAAAATCTCGCAAAGAATGTAAAAGGTACCCAGTTCTACTATATGCGAGGACGCGTTTTTTATGAGATATGCTTTCATTTGATATTAGCATAATCGAGTTTTATTTGCCAGAAATGTATTGTTACGATGAAATAAGAAGGGGCGTTTATTTACAGTGCTGATGTATCGGAACAAGATGAAGCCTACTAGCGCCCAGAAACCAACGCTTCTTCCTCCTCTTCTGTCACGCCATCACCATCCTTCATCGTCGTCATTAGCGTGACATTTCCCCCCTACTCAGACGAAGCCCTCTGGGCGTGTTCGTGAGTCGTGCGAGGCTGACACGGCTTCAAGCGGGCAACATGACACAGTTCGGTTTTGGCAGACCGGCGACCCGATGCTGTCAGGCGGGCTATTCCATAAGTTAAATCACTAATGCGTTTGATAACCACATATGGGCCGTCATAATGGGCCAAGAGTTTTTGATGTAGGCCACGGCGCCGAATCGGACGCCATCCAGACTAAATCACCTACAGAGTACGTGACCCGCCGGTGACTGGCATCGTATCGCACTTTCGAACGTTCTTGTGAAGCCCCAGACCGTAATCGGGCGATTCTCCGAGCTTCTTCGGCGAGACAGAGGGTCTCAGTCAGGCAGGAGTCTTCACGGCTTGTGAAGGGCAGGATAGTATCCAGAGAGTAGCGTGGTGGTCTGGCATAGAGCAGAAAAAATGGACTGTACCCAGTCGTCTCATGCGTGGCGGTATTAAACGCATACGTGATGAAGGGCAGTATGGTGTCCCAGTTCTTATGCCCTGCGTCCACATACATGGCTAGCATGTTGATAAGCGTTCTGTTGACGCGCTCAGTCAAGCCATTTGTCTGGGGATGGTATGGCGTCGAGTGCCGGAAAGTTACGGCGCATAAACGCATGAGCTCTTCAACAACATCAGCAGTGAATTGTCGGCCCCGGTCAGTGATGACAATTCGTGGCGGCCCGTGTCGTAAGATGACTGAGTGCAGCAAGAAAAACGACACCAGATGCGCCGTAGCAGATGGGAGAGCGGCGGTTTCACAGTAACGTGTGAGATAGTCCACGCAGATTACAATCCAGCGATTTCCATCCACGGACTTCGGAAACGGACCTACGAGGTCAATGCCTACTTGATCAAACGGTGCTGTCGGGGTCTTCACAGGGTGCAGCAAGCCAGACGGAGTTGAAGTTGGACGTTTATGGCGTTGACATTGCTTGCAACTGGCAACGTATTGTTCAACCGTCGAGCGCATTCTGGGCCAGTAAAATCTTTTTTGAGCACGGTGGAGTGTTCGAACCGATCCCAAATGCCCAGAAGTTGGATCATCATGCATAACACGCAATACGTCCGTGCACAACGTCTTGGGAACTACAAGTAGGTATCGCTGGCCGACAGGCGAATAACTCTTTTTCCATAGGAGGCCATCATGCACACAAAAACGGCTTGTAGGTACGTTGGCTTGGGCAAAGAGAGGCTGCAGACTGGTATCATTTTGCGGTTCCGTTTTGAAAACATTCGTGTCGGGGAACGCTGACTCGAGGGTCGATATATAATTGTCGAAATCGTCGCTTTCAGGTCCAGTCGTGTCCATTGGCATCCTAGAAAGACAATCTGCGTCTGCATGACGCCTCCCGCTTTTGTACACCACGGCAAAGTCATATTCCTGTAACCGGAGGGCCCAGCGTGCGAGGCGACCACACGGGTCTCGAAGGTTCCGCAACCAACAGAGTGAATGATGGTCAGTTACGATAGTAAACGAACGTCCGTACAAATATGAACGGAAACGCTGCACAGCGAAAACTACAGCTAGGCATTCCTGTTCGGTGACTGTGTAGTTTCGCTCCGGTTTGCTCAGGGTACGACTTGCGTACGCGATAACATGCTCTCGTTCATTGTGCCGTTGGACAAGGACTGCACCAAGACCGATTCCACTAGCGTCCGTGTGTACTTCTGTCATTGCAGTAGGATCGAAGTGACGTAGGATGGGTTTCGATATTAAAAGAAACTTCAGTTGACGGAATGACACGTCGCAGTCTGGTGTCCAGTTAAAAGTAGAGTTTTTGTGGAGAAGGCGCGTCAATGGGTAAGCAACGTCAGCAAAGCGATGTATAAAGCGTCTAAAATACGAGCACAACACTAGGAAACTGCACAACTCCTTCACGGTCTGCCGGGGTTTAAAAGACTCAACAGCGGCAGTTTTCTGGGGATCCGGCATTACACCATCACCATTGACAAGGTGTCCTAGCACCAGCGCTTGGCGCTCTCCAAAGCGGCACTTTTTGGAGTTCAGAATTAGGGCGGCGTTGTGCAGACAATTCAAGACACGTACTAGACGGTCATTGTGTTCTTGGAAGGATTTCCCAAATATGACGACATCGTCCAGATAGCAAAGACAAATGTCCCATTTTAAGCCGCGCAAAAATGTGTCCATAAAGCGTTCAAATGTGGCTGGCGCATTACACAGCCCAAATGACATAACATTAAACTCATAAAGGCCATCTGGCGTTACAAAGGCTGTTTTTTTCTTATCCGCAGGGTCCATTGGAATTTGCCAGTAGCCAGATCTGAGATCAAGACAAGAAAAATAGGACGCACCGGAGAGGCAGTCGAGGGCATCGTCTATGCGAGGAAGAGGATAGACGTCCTTTTTCGTAACAGAATTTAGACGCCGATAATCGACGCAGAATCGTAACGAACCGTCTTTCTTGCCTACAAGAATAGGGCAGCCCAGGGGCTAGATGACTCCTGTATCACCTTCTTCCGTAGCATGTCCTCCACTTGCTCATGAATGACTTTGCGCTCAGATGGGGACACGCGATATGGCTTTTGACGAATGGGACTGCCGAACCAGTGTCGATGCTATGATGGGTCCGATGTGCAGGGCGAGAGGTTGGTCCATCTGTTTCAGAAAAGTCAAACATAGGCAAAAAAGGTAGAAGAATATCCACAAGAGTACGGCGTTGAGGTGAGCTGAGATCGGCGCTGATCATGCGGATGATCGAAGTTTCATCAGCAGACAGAGGTACGGTGGCACTCGTAGCATCTGTGACCAAAGCAACGACGTGGGGCGCATCGGGTCCACAGGAGGCAAGCTTCAATCCCGTTGGTAAAACTGCGGGCTCGGACGATGGATTGATGGTCCATAACGAAGCACTACCGTGGTGCACGGAGATCATACAGTGAGGGATAATTACATTTTTCTTCAGGCATGCTGAGTGAACTGGGTGCACCACGGCCTGGAATGAAACCTTCTCAAGAAGTGGAACGGATTCGGGGACGAACATGGCAGACAAGGGTGGAACTACGGTGTCTTCGGTAATACTAAAAACTGTTTCTTCATCACGGCCACTTTCAAAAAGTGTCGGCGGATGCGAGCCATCAAAATGAACCTCTTGACTTCGGCAGTCCACGGTAGCGCCACAAAACTTCAAGAAGTCCATTCCTAAAATAATGTCATGCGTAGAGTGGGGTAAGACTACGAATTCGGCTTGAAAACTTGCACCACCCACAGACACTTGCGCACTACACACACCCAGTGGTCGCAACGCCTCTCCACTCACACCACAAAACGTTGAAGCACGGTCATATTCAAACATCACTTTGCGTCCCAACAAGAGCCTAAACTGATTACTCATCACAGACACAGTCGCACCCGTATCTACCAAAGCTAATGTACACACACCATCAATGAACACACGAATTTTGTTTTTGAGCATTGCAGTTGGAGGGATGTTGGCACACAGCACATTTCCAGCGGCCTCACCCCCATCGGTGGCGCTGGTTAGTTTTCCGGATGGGGCGGCATGGGGCGCCGCCGCGGTGATGGAGAACGACGTGCACGGAAGGCGGGTGGAGGAGTAACACTTCGCTCAGATGCTGGGGAATGGTCGCCGAGATTCCCGTTCTGGATGTTGCCGAAGTACCCACGGGGAGTGGATTGCTGGAAAACGGGGCTGTATTGCCGATTGTTGGGTACTCCTGGAGGCACCGGGCGGTTATAGCGTGGCGGGAACCTACTGCGGCAGTACCTGGCGATGTGACCTTCAACGCCGCAGCGGTAGCATATCGGTGGGGAAGGTATAAAATGCTGTTGTGGGTACGAGCCAGGAACAGCAGGGCGCATCGTAGGTCTGGCTGAATGCTCACACTGCACAGGAATCCTTGTAGATCGAATAGAAGATCTAGGTGCACTTGAGGTGACGTCATACCTTGGGGCTTAAAGCATCGACGCAGTCGGGTTGGCAAAATGCATTGGCGGATAGTCAATATAAGCTGCAGTTTCAGGAGCTTGAGAGAAATGCTGTACTTGAATCGCTTGTGGTGGTGAAGCCGGCCGTCTAGAGGCCCTCTGGACAGAAACCTCAGCAGATTCATGCAGGGGAAGCGTGTTGATCCGTAGAAGTTCTTCGCGCACGATTTGCCAGATAGTTTACGGAAGATCTAGTTGGGCAGGGTCATCAAGGCTGGCCACGGTAAGCACGTTGGCCAGCCGCCCAAATTTCGGCGCAATACGACGTGTTGTAAAAGCTTGAAACGCGCGGATGTGTCTAATGACATCGGAGACAGTGTCAAGGCTGTCTTTGGCGATTAAGAAGTTGTACACGTCCGCCGCGATACCCTTCAAAATGTGACCGACTCTGTCTTCCTCGGGCATTTTGGAATTGACACATTTGCATAACTTGAGGATCTCTTCTGTGTAAGTTGTACAAGTTTCATCGGGCAATTGAGCTCTTTGTGCAAGGGTCTGCTCAGCCCACTTTTTGCTGGGAACAGAGTCTCCAACTCGGTGGCGAACCGTTCCCAAGTCGTTAAGTTGTCCTCGTTATTCTCAAACCAGGTCAGAGCCGTGTGAGTGAGAAAGAAAACGACGTTTGTTAGCATGGTAAGGGGGTCCAACCGGTTGTACCGACTAACTCGCTGATAATCAAGTAGCCACTTCTCAACGTCCTCACCTTCTTCTCCGGCAAAAGGTCGTGGTTCCCGGTAAGGCTGGGACGGAATTGGGTTGGAGTGGGCAGGCATGCCGCCAGCCTGGCTTGCAGCGTCGCGGCTTGCATGGTTTGTGTCGGTGTGGTCCATAATGGTCGTGAGCGGTGGCAGTCCAGCGATGCGGCGACTACGTCGAAGCTCCAGTTGGCCTTGCAGCGCTGTAGGTAGGGATCGAGGGGATCGTACGGAGCACCTTCCACCAAGTTGATACGATGAAATAAGAAGGGGTGTTTACAGTGCTGATGTATCGGAACAAGATGAAGCCTACTAGCGCCCAGAAACCAACGCTTCTTCCTCCTCTTCTGTCACACCATCACCATCCTTCATCGTCGTCATTAGCGTGACAATATAATCGACCCGTTAGAGCAAGAAGCGATAAGTACAGCATGAGAAGGCCCATGCAGCCGTTACAAGGCACAACAGTAAGTGTAGTTAAAATATTCACATTCCGTAAAGCAACAGTTCTCTTGGCTGCAACTTTAGGAAAAAAGAACCCCCAATTCAACCCAATAGAGAAATCTTTACAAACTTTAGCATTATCTAGTTAGAAATATGGACAATGCAAAGCTAAAGTTATTATATAGAGTCTCATAAAAAAACATAGCGTGTATAAGAGTTCAACACATAGGTCAATATAAAAATGTATCGGTGATACGGAGTGGAAAACGGCGATGCCTATCGAAGGCAGATCAGGAAACCTACGCAGAAAGATCGGACTAAATGTTTTCTTAGAAGGGATTTTGATACCACTGCATTTATTATATAAAATTATGGAGATATTTCTTATATTATGATGCTTGAACATTGTAATCGTTGCCAAAAATGGGCAACTGGCCCAGTGTCTGTGCTGCGAGTATTACCGGCTTATCATTCTGTTTACCAGTGGAATACCTTCTACCATGAGACCTGAAGAGTGAAGGCAAATAAATCCTTACATACTCTGCCTGCCAAATATTGCATGTTTCAAAAGCCTCTCCTTATGGCTGGCGAAATGAAATAATAAAGACTGGCAATTTAATAAATTGCTTTCCCTTGGAGAATTTAATTTTAAACAATATATTAAAGAGCCAAAATATTATACTAAAGACAAGTTAGAGAAGCCATTTGGGTATTGCTGGTAGGGACCTTAGGCACAGTGATATCGCGTTCGTTCGGTTCCTCTTTAAATTCTTGTGCACCTCTTCAAGGGGCTCGTCGGTGGGGCGGGCGATGTGTAGCTCACACACACACACACACACACACACACACACACACACACACACACACACACACACACACACACACACACACACACACACACACACACACACACACACACACACACACACACACACACACACACACACACACACACACACACACACACACACACACACACACACACACACACACACACACACACACACACACACACACACACACACACACACACACACACACACGCGCGCGCGCGCGCGCGCGCGCGCGCACGCACACACACACTCAAAGAGAGAGACGAAGCACGGCAAAGAAACACGAAGTACGCAAAACTTATTTAGAAGACACAGCACTTGGCCGGTGACACCTGACCGCAATGTCATAGAAGGGAGAGCGCTGCGAGGGAAAGAAGAGAGTAAGAGGTGCCGTAGTGAAGGGCTTCGGTAATGCCGCGCTACAAAGGCTTTCGCCTCACCGCAGTTTAGTGGTACAAAGTGCTTACTAGAATATTAGCGCTTGGCTCAAGTTTGCTGACACACACACAACGCGCAGTTGGACTATTCACCAGCGTTTAATTATTAGATATTTTAGAGGTTGCGGATCTCATAGAAATTTAGAAGATAATGTTACTGCACCAGGAAGCATTTTTGAAATTTGTTCCTTACGAAATAAAACATTTACTGATTTTTTTTTAATTATAAAATATCTTTTGTTTTGGGGGATGTATATTTAGTATGCTGAAATCAGACCATCGCTAAAGTGTATTGAGATATTGATTTCATTTATTGGCTAGATCGCTCACAAAACGGCCAGAGAGCAAAATAGTGCGTTTGACAGCATAGAACTAAAAATTTCGGGCGTTATAGTTGTTTAGAAAACTACATATGTACGCAATGAATAAAAAGGAGAGTAGCATGGTTCCATGAGCTCCTTGTCTATTTACGAATAGGGAATATGACACATATATACTCACATATTGTGGAAAAGCGCAAAAAAGACAAAGGACCGAGAAAAGACAGGACGACCCAGGCGCTACTTTCAACTCGTCCAATACAGCACACTATTAAACAAACACACTTAACTTCTGACATTTGAGTACGATTCTCTCAAAGATAATTGCATACCACGAATTACCGACTGTGAGCTACGGAGTGAAGATAGAATTGTCAATATAATAGATTGCTTTAAGAAATGTATGAAAAGGGCAAGGATTGTCTGTTTATTTTCAATATTTGCATCGCACATTAATTCAGGTCTACTGCTGCTAACAGGTCTCATGCTGCCATATTATGGCCACGCGCCAATGTTCAAGGGACGGTGTCTCCTATGAGCGCACTCCCTTCACGCAATGCAATGTTATTGAGAAGCGTGTAAAAAGCTTTCTACTCAGCTTTGGCGCAATAATTGCCAACGTTTTCTCAGGTTAACGTGCACATGTACTCCAGTACAGTTGCTCGACACAAAATTCCTCGCAGTGTCCAAATATGAATGGTAAGCGAATGTTAGTAATTGATTTTCGGTTATTTTTCGACAAGCTCACGGAATATTCGCTAAGATTTGAACGATCTCATGGTGATTCCTTCTAAAACGTGTTTAACATTATTATTAGCAATGAGTGTAACAATAAGAACGATAAAGGAGCGCAGCTCCTATTCGGCTAAAGGTAACAATTTGAGGCGGTGATAGTACCTTTATATATTACTTGCTCCCGCTACTTTTTTTCTGAATCTTTTGTTATGAATTCCCACACTACCCGGCCTCAGCTCTCGATTAGATAGAATTGGATGACCGTTTTAGGAACGCAGTTATCTTTGTGTTTAGGCTGCACATCAGCGTTTCGGTGTCTTCAAAAACATTGCCGAGAGGCTTTGCGACATTTATCATGAAGGGAATTGCAGGTAATAACAAAAGGAGCAGTGCTTCCTACAAAAAGACGACGTACTACCAACCACCAGCTTCTCGCATTTTTCCTATCGCAATATATTTGTTTAAAATACATTTCTTGCTTTCTGTAGGACAATTTACTGACGACTAAAGGTGTTCTAGGAAGCTAAAGAGATTGATGGCTATCAAAAAATAGGTCGAGTTGTGCTAAGACAGCGCAGTATTTGAATTTACCTGCTTCTGCATTGAAGGACAAGCCCCCAGCCCTTCCCCCAGCCCTCTTTCCCCCCTTCCTTATGTAGCAAAAAACAAAAAATGCGTCTGTAACTATAGATGCATAAGCAGTAAAATATTGTTAATTATTTCAAGGGAAATTCAGATATATTTCCCGCCAAATTAAACGTTAATAACGCCTGTAAAGTTTATTTGTTTCCGGAAGCCTGGATTTCAAAGTCGAACGTAAGCCATCTACGCTAATAGAATTTATTTCAGCCGAACCTGCCCTCGTTCTTGTGTGATTGCTACGATTGCTGCTATTACTGCGCTTGGGTGGATGCTAATGAATAATTACTGCCTTATTACCTAACTAATTGTAGCTGTCATTACTACCCCGGAAATGCAACAGATAAAGCACGGTAATCGATTGCAATTTCGCCTTAACACGAACTCTATCGAACTGCCATAAAGCTAGTGCAGCTTTCTTGAACTTATTTTCCACACAGGTAACGTTCACCGCGAGTTGCCTTTAAAAGCTGTCGTCACTGAATTTTCAACGTTTCATTGTGAACAGCATTCGCTACACTGTACACTCATTAACAAATAAGCCTTGTAGACGGTAGGGCGATGTTATACCTTGCGAACACTTTGTACACTCACTCGCTCATAGTTATGCAGTGCTTCCGTGGCGTTTCTGCATCCTCTATGATCCTTAACAGTGGTGCAGCGGTAAAGGCGTTCGACTATTGAACCCATGGAGTCGGGATCGAATAGCAGCCTAGCGGCCGCTTTCTGTATAGGGGAAAATAAATGCGTCGGTGTAATGCGGGATATCATTGCACGTTAAAAAAACCCAAGATAGTCGAAATATCCAGAACCCTTCGTTTACTTTGGGTTCTGAAATTACTTTGGGACGTTAAACCCTACAGACCAAATCAAACATTCTGTAGTAGCGCCACATTTAGTTGTTGACGCTGTCAAAAAATTTTGGGGTTTTAAGCATGGCTCGAACCTAGTGATAGAGCGAAATCTGTAAATGTTGCAGCAAATTTTTCTGCAGACACCTGGATTTAATGTGCCGCCTTCACAACGTTCGAACGAACCTTCTGTCCTAGCAACTCGCTGTTGTCGTTTGCCTCTACCAGTATACCGAGTTATCTTCTACTTCTTCCACTGCTTCTTCTTATAGTTCATTTTCTTCTTTCCATCTCCAACTCCTGGCCCAGCTATCGGTCTATAGCACGTGGCAGATGCTAGGCAATGGCGCACGGTGCCACGGTGCCACGACCCACAATTAATATACGACCCACAGTTAGACTGGAGGCCGCACATTGGAAGTCTTGGGCTTAAAGGTGAACGCTTCCTTGGCCGGTTGATGAGAATCAGCAACAAAAATTATGGTATGTGTCGGGAGACGCTGCTCTTGCGTTATAAGACCTACGTATGGCCATTTCTTGAATTCAGCTTCATTCCCTTTTCTGGGTGCCCAAGCTACAAGCTCGAACTCCTGTTTGTGTTTTAACGACGAGCTCTGCGCCTTTGCTTAGGTCTCCCCAATTCAGTGGCCAAAGCTTTGCTATACTTGGAAGCTCGAATACCTAATCTAAATTCGCGGTATCAACTTCTCACTGTGCGAACTTATTTAGGATATTTGGAGCCTGTCCCTGGATTGGCTAACCCCATATTTACTTCGATCCCATCATACTTTTTTATAATATTTGGCCTAGGTATAAGCTCTTTCAGGTTGTGCTTACTAATTCCCTGCTGTCGAAACTTTCCGTGCCAATGAACTCTTTAGTACAAGTAACCACCGGCGGCCTGATACTATCTCATTTGATGACACCCTTCCAGGGAATGCTAAGAATTTGTCGGGAAATGTATGAAATCCCCTTATAGAGGAGTATCAAGGCAACTTTGCGAGCCATATTGCCATTTTTACAGATGCCTACCAGCAAAATGAAAAAGCAGCTATTGGCATATACTCCCAGGCTCTTGAATGGAGTTATTAATTGGGGTCTCTGACTATACGGAAATTTTTGCTGCTGAGTTTTTGGCCGTTGAGTTGGCCTTGACAAAGATCCCTGGTAATATTACAAAGGGTATTTTTCTTTCTGACAGCCTATCCTTGTTGGCATCACTCGGAAATTTGAGGGACAGTTTTTTATTTTTGCTTTTTTTTGTTTTAGCTCCTTGCATTGCAGAATTGCGTTTTTGCTGGGTGCCTGGCCACTGGGGTATTAAATTTATTGAAACGGCAGATATTTTAGCAAAGTCCAACCTCGGGGGACCTCTTGTTTTGTGCATACCTAATACCATTTACTTTAGCCCGATTTCAAAAGTTCCAACGTGTCTATTGCCTCAGTAATGAGCCTCTCCTATCTGCACGGGATTACCAACACCTCAGATAGCCTTGGCTAGACGCATGTGTAGTTCAAGGCAATCTGAAGTGTCTACGACTCTATTGCACTGCGGATTACAAAAACTGAATCTGTATTTATGCCATTTGCGACTATCCGTTACTACCCTTTGTCAGCCTTGCAAAGAAACTGAACCCATAGATCATTTTTTTGTAATATGTCAGCAGTTCGAATTTCACCGCAAAATTCACTTAGCAAACCCCCCATCGAGATTAGGCCTTCCTATAAACATTCCTGTTCTCCTCTCTTTCGAGACAAGCGTCAAGGAATATGCCTTAAAACCAGTGTGGGAATATATTCATGATTACATATTTTCAATAGGCATATTCCTATGCTAAGTAAGATTTCATTGCTTTTTCTTTTCCTTTTTATTGATTTCCAAATTTTAGTTAAACACCCACATTTATCTGAAATACCAGTACTTGACCATATGTAATTAAAATCTACGATGTAACCTGGCCAATCCCCCGCTTTGGGTATGTATCATTTTCTGAGGTCATCGTCATCATCATCATTATCTGGAGCATCTGAACTGGAGCGACAGAAATACAGGGATAGTGAGAAAGCGGTAGAGGAAATCAAGAGCTGAGTGACAGGGACAAAGGACCGGGTGGGTGAAAATAAAAAGAAAGAGGTATATACATATGATACAATATATAGGTAAAAATAAAAATACAGATATATACACTATGACACAATATAGAGTATTTTGTTCGAGGCCCACCCGCGAATGTCTTAGGCTACAGTGGAAAGAAAGAGGTACCTTAGTGAAGACTTTTGTAGTAATTTAGACCACCTGGGGTTCCTTAACGTGCTCTAGCAATGCACAGCCCGCGGATGCCTCGCTGTTTCGCCTCCATTGAAACGCAGATGCCGGCGGTCAGGATCGAACCTGGACGCTTCAACACAACAGCCGGGAATCAACCACTACATCACCGCGGGGGATGTTTAACCTAGTATTTCGGGAAAGAAAGCCGTAGTATAGTTTTTGAGTGGACACGTACTATTAATCAGGTCACTGTTACACCACCTTTTTGAAGGTCACATTAATTGTTTTATAGGAAAGGAAACGCACAGGATACATCACACTTTACCTGTGTGCGCCTGACCGCGCCGTAAGGGTAGGGAAAAAGGTGGGAGTAAACGTGGAAAGAGAAAACTTCTAGGGTGCACTTTGGACCACTAAATTGGATGAGATGAAACGAACTGGCGTCCATGTGCTGTGCGATATCAGCGCAGAACCAGAGGGTGCTCGGGAGGAGGTGAAGTGTGGCTGTTACTGGCCCTACGGGGCTGGGACGGTAGGTCAACGCCGCTTGCGGCGGGGATAGCCAGCCACCGATTTTTATCTATTGTAGGCCGTCATTGCACCCGCCACCACTTAGGTGGTAGATGGGGGCTGTTGCGGCACATGTCTTTCTCTCCCTGTTCTTTTATTGCGAAAGCAATACTGCTAGCACTTCGAGTCTTTGGCGTGTCGTGATGCCTCCATACACGACCTTTCAAATGACCATGTGACGTCACGCCAGACCGAGAGACGGGGCCCCAGTTCGCGCAATCGGATGGTGGAGGTGAGTCCATAATACACGTCCCTGTGTCGCAGCCGAGAGAGGGCGCTCGCTGTTTGTGACGTCACGTTAGAAGGATAAATGGGGCTGTGGCTCGGCTCCTCGCAGTAGTCGGGGCGCAGCCGCCGAACAAGGCGCAGCCACGGGTATTGCTTTCGCAATCTTCCAGGCACCAAGCTAAGCCTTCAGCCAACTTATTTTTTTCTTTCTTCTCTTCTCTACTTTCTCTCTGCTGTCACCCCGCCGGAGTGGTGCAGTGGTAAGACGCCCGACTACTGTGCCAGAGTGCCCGGGTTCGAACCCGACCTCGGCGGCTGCGTTTCAATGTAGGCGAAACGAAGAGGCGTCCGTGTGCTGTGCGATGTCAGTGCACGTTAAAGATCCCCAGGTGGTCGGATTACTCCATAGCCCTCCACTACGACGCCTCTTCCTGTCTTTCCACTCCCACCTTCCTCTCTTTCCTTACGGCGCGGTAGAGGTGCCCACAGAAAATAAGTGATATAGGTACTGCACCTTTACCTTACTATAAATCAATCAATCAATCAATCAGGTGTCCGCAGAACTAGTGTGGTACCTAATTTATTGGCTTAATTATTTTTTCGACAACATTACATCACTCTCTATCGATTGACACCAATCATTAACCTCTACCATTTCCCAATTACTCACAACCACTGCGCGGCGAAGTAATGCTTTCTTTCAACAAGGGTTAACCAGAGTAAAACCACAACGTATTTTATATAGCGTGCAATGAAGCATTGCAATCAAAATGTAAACATAAACGGTTGTACGGGTAACCGCTGCGAGGTCGCTCAAACACAATCTAGTGCCTAGTTCCCATGCTGAAAAACACGAATAAGTGTACAAGCAAAGAGGCAAACAATTGTTTGCTGAACTGAAATGCTTTTTCATGCATGCGCTGACACAATTCAGAGCTCGGCCTCTTCCAATGCACATAATATTTATCAGATATTGAAGCTATATGTAAGAGTAGTTGTAAGGCATGTATTGTAATATGCGCAGCCACTTGCGCCGCTGCAGTTCTAGACATTCAGAGTTACGTATACCCGTTATGTGCCACCGTCATTAAGACGGCTAGGACGCTCGGCTACACCAGTCCCGATGTTTCGATGTAGTTGAGCGAGAGAGAGAAACAAATTTTATTGCCAAAAGAGTGTGATCATTACGGCATGTCGGCCTGGCGTGGCCCCCCAGGGGAGGGGCGAACTCTGGGCCCACGAAACAAGCGCCAGCTGAGTTTTCTTGTCTGAGCAGGTAAGAAGTTGTTCCCAGCTCTCCTCTGAATGGAGCTGGCAGTAAGGTACGAGGGAGTGGCCTTCCCCTACATCACCAAAAGGGTGTGTGCCAATGTGCCCCTTACTGCATAGTCGCAATTAGAGCAAATACGGTCTTAGTCCCCGTCCGCAATCAGTGCCCATCTCTAATAGCTTAGAACAGAATTTGTTTGATGGCCTGCGCTTTGTCAAGGTCAGGATGGGGAGGCGGGAAGCGTCGTCTCATCTCTCTGTGTAGGTTAATTATTTCGGAAAAAATGAAGAGGGAGTCGACGAAGGCCTCTGGGCCCATGGAGTTGCCCGCCCGTTTTATTAGGCCTCGGGCTAGCCGGTCGACCCCTTGGGTCCAGAGTTCCCCGCGTGGGCGGGTACCCAGACTGAGTGGATTTTGTGATCGGGAGTGCTGCCGCGGAGTATGTGCGCGGCGGTAGGGCAGGTAAAGCCTTTCGAATCATTTTAAATCGCTAGTTTACAGTCACTAAGGACCGGATGCGTACGCGGATCGGCGATGGTCAACGCGATCGCAGTTTTCTCCGCCGCGGTGGGAGAGGGAGCGCCATCCGTCGTAGCAGTAAGAAGTGTGGAGTGTGGCGTGGCTACGCAGGTGACAATTAGATTGTCACTTTGTCTCGCTACATCCACGTAGCATGCCTGGTCGTCTATAAGGTAATTGGCGTCAAGTGTCTCGGCCTTTATTCGACGGCTTGCGTTGTGGCGCCTAGCCAGCATATTCTTAAGAATGGGTTTAACCGTGAAGCGGCTGAGACTCTTATAGGACGGGAAGCTGCGTCATGTGTATCCCCGATAGGAGTTACGTGTAGGTGGTCAAGTATAAGGCGGCCATACCTAGTTCGTGAGAGGCGGTGAATTTGGGCGATTTTATGAGCTTCGATAAGTTCTCAAGAGTGTTGTAGATACCCTGGTGGAGCAGTCGCTGTACACTAGCATAGTGGAGCAATCCTAGCGCGGCCAGATTACGCTGTCCACTGCTTCCACATCCTTCTAGTTTAAGTGGAGTAAGGGTAGGCATAGACAATGAGGCTAATTAGAAAGGCCTGGTTTATCCTACAAAGGTCCTCCTCTTTTATGCCTCGGCGGCTAGTGGTCATGCGCCGAATGAGGCCGTTAATCTGATGGGCTGCAGCCCGGAGACGTTTTATAGCCTCCGTGTTTTAGGTGTAATTCTGCACCATCATACCGAGGACACGGATGGTCGAGACGGAAGGTATGAGAATCTTACCAAGGCGGAGCGCGATCAGTTCAGGTACGTCTTGGATGGGCCGGAGCACCCTCCTGTCTCTGACGATCAGTAATTCTGATTTTGTGGACGAGCAAGAAAGACCGTTGGCTTAGACAAAGGCCTGGAGAGTGTCACTTGCCATTTGAAGGGAGGTCTCGATGTCCCCGTCCGAGCCAGAGCTTGTCCAGATGGTAATATCTGCATACAGCGAGTGTTTGACATGTGGTATGGCGTCGAGGCGCGGCGGGAGGCCTCGCATTGTTGTATTGAAGAGGAACGGGGACACGATGTCAGTTCGCTGCAGTACCCCAGCGGTCAAAATTGCTCAGACCTCCACTACGGAACCTATTTCCGATTTCACTCCCACTTTCCTTCCTTCCCTTAGGTCTTGGGACAGGTGTTCCCAGAAAACAAAATGCGACAGGTGCTGTGCCTTTAATTTTCCATAAACCAATTCAGAGTTTCCCGATTGCAACCCGACCATGACTTCCGCGTTGCGATGGAGGCGAAATGTGAATGCGTATATGCGCTGTGCGATTTCAGTGTACGTTAAAAGTTAGGAGGAAAAATTTAAGTGACCTAGCTCTGCCGTGCCTGGATATAAGTGGCGTGAGCTTCGTTTATCTTGAGTCGTCACGTTTTTTCCTTGGTCTATATTAGCTTATCTCGGATCTTCAATGGTTTATCTTGACTTGTCAAGGCTTATTGACCGTTGTTTTTGAGTCTGAAGGAAGAAGGAAAAGAAAATGCACGGCCTGCCACTGGCTCTGTAACTGAGCCACCTCCGCTGCCTCGGACAAAAGCGAAAATAGGAGAGAAAGCAAAAGAAAAGGTCGTCACCGGTCATTATTTACAGGATTATTACCGATACGCCTTGAATGGTGCGCACACTCCCAGACACCCTTAGAGTAAGGGGGGGGGGGGGGGGGGTAGCTGTTCCGGTAGCAAAGGAGATGCCTTCGACTTGCGTGGCAAGCTCGGCCGGAATTCAACTACCTTGTAGTGACAGAAGGGGCTGGTCGTTTGGTGCCCAGCATTCGCCGGCTCAAGCCAGAGTAAGGGTCGGAGTCAGAAACAACAAGCAAAAACTTTATACACAGCAAGAGCGGATACGGAGAAATTCACACGAACACTTAAAATGCACAGACGAGAGGTTCACAGAAAAGCAATGCTAATGATGCAACTAAAACGGTATTCAATAAAAATTAAACAGCATTGCAGAATCTACATTGAAGTAATGCAAAAGCACGGATGCTCCTGTTGGTTGCTTCTGGTTGCTTCTAGTAGCTTAATTCACTTCTTGTTTGCCCAACATTCTTTGGTACTTTCAAATTGCGCGCCAATCCCTTCCTGTGACCTTTTTCGGCTCTACTTCCGGTTGCGTGACGTCACATCCTCTACCTCAAATTAATTCACTTCTTGACTGCTTTTAGTCGTTGTTACTTTCAAATTGCGCACCAATCCCTTCCTATGCCCTTTTTTTGGCGTATTTCTGTTTGCGTGACATCACATCCTTGACGTCATATCCACGCACCCGTTTCTCTCTTTCGCTTTCACTCCCACCTTCCTCCCTTCCCTTACGGGGCAGTTCAGGTGTCCACAGAACAAGTGGGGCAGATACTGCTACTTTCCTTTAATGTTAACCAGTTGTAATAATTACCTAATTACCTATTGGCCTAAATATTTTTTCTGCAGCAATATTCCGTCAGCCTCTATCGATTGACACCACTTATTTACCTCTACCGCTTCTCAATTACCCGCAAATGCTGCGGTCACGATTTTGTGGTCGCGATCCGAGGATATGGTCTGTAGACAGGGTCTGCAGACAGAAATCTGTGAACACAGCGAGGTAACGCTTTCGCGTTAATAACACAGAGGCTTTTACAACACAGTTATTGTTGTTGTGGCTGGAAGAAGGAAAAGAAAATGCAGGGGCCTCCACTGGCTCTGTTGCTGAGCCACATCTGCTGCCTGATTTAAAAAACTGATTTATTTATAGGAAGGGAAAGGCATGGTAACTGTCTTACTTGTTTTCTGTGGACACCGCACCCGCGCCGTAAGGAAAGGGAATAAGGTGGGAGTGAAAGTGGAAAGAGAGAAAGAGGAGCCATAGTGGAGGGCTACGGAGTAATTTCGACCACCTGGGGATCTTTAACGTGCGCTGACATCGCACAGCACACGACGCCTCTTTAAACTGATTTAAATTAAACTGATTTATTTATAGGAAGGGAAAGGCGCGGTAACTGTCTCACTTGTTTTATGTGGACACCGCAACCGCGCCGTAAGGGAAGGGAGGAAGGTGGGAGTTAAAGTGGGAAAAGAGAAAGAGGAGCCGTAGTGGAGGGCTACGGAGTAATTTCGACTTTCGCATAGAATAAAGAAAGTATAGAAGAAAGAAAAAGAAGAGGGAGAGAAAGACGCGCACTGCAACAGCCGTAGCCCACCACCTAAGTGGTGGCGGGTGCAATGACGGCCTACAACCAATCAAAATTCGATGGCTAGCTAGCCCCTCGCCGCAAGCGGAAGAGGCGTCCGTGTGCTGTGCGATGTCAGCGCATGTTAAAGATCCCCAGGTGGTCGAAATTACTCCGTAGCCCTCCACTACGGCTCCTATTTCTCTCTATCCACTTTCACTCCCCCTTCCTTCCCTCCCTTACGGCGCAGTTGAGGTGTCCACAGGAAACAAGTGAGACAGTTACCGTGCCTTTCCCTTCCTATAAATAAATAAATCAGTTGAACTACTGTTCCAGCCCTGTAGAGCCAGGAACAGCCACCCTTCACCTCCTCCCCGCCCCCTGCAACTGACTGTTACAGCAACACCGGAGCAGTGGGAGGCTGCGCTGTCCTGCTCGACGCCTGATGAGCAGCCCAAACTGATCAACAGAGCGCGCAAGACGGCAAAGGCCACTTGGGCAATGAACTGAGAGCACCACCCACGCCGGGAGAATTCCCTTCGTCTAAATAAAGTTTTTAATATTCACCGTGTGGGCATTCGGGTTTCTTATTTGAGTTGTAGCGAGGTGGGAGGGGAAATAGAGATAGGGATGTCGTGTTGGAGGGCTCCGGAGTAACTTCGAACGCTTGGGGATCTTTAACGTGCACAGACATTGCATCGTACACAAACGCCTCTTTGTTAACGAGGAGACGTCATTGCCGTATGTGTCTAAAAATAATAAAGGCAGCGCCAGAGGTTCCCTCCATAACACAGATACAAGATCATGCCATCCCTGCAAGTGACTGCTTGGATGGCATGATGCGAGCCTGCCACCGAATGTTTTTCTGTTGCAGGCCGTCATTGTACCCGCCGCCGCTTAGGTGTTGGACGACGGCTGTTGCGGCCCGCGTCTCGCTCTTCCTCTTTTCTTTCTGCTCCACTTTCGTCTGTCCGCATGAGACAGCGGAGGTGGCTGAGCCCCACCGGGGTGGTTCAGTGGTAAGACGCCCGACTACTGTGCCGGAGTACCCGGGTTCGAACCCGACCGCGGCGGCTGCGTTTCAAAGGAGGCGAAACTAAGAGGCGTCCGTATGCTGTGCGATGTCAGCGCACGTTAAAGATCCCCAGGTGGTCGAAATTACTCCGTAGCTCTCCACTTCTCTTTCTCTCCTTTCACTTTACCTCCCACCTACCCCCTTCCTTGACGGCGCGGTTCAGGTGTCCACAGAAAGAAGTGTGACAGATACTGTGCCTTTCCTTTCCCGTGAACCAATTATTAATTACTATTAGGTGGCTGAGCTACAGAGCCAGTAGCAGGCCTGTGCATCGTCTTTTCCTTCTTCCTACAGCCAGAACAACACGGTGGTAACAACTTTTATTGCCACGAAATGAAAGGAATTATTTCGGGCTGGGGCGAGTCTAGGGTGGCCTCCAGTCGGGAGCGACCTCTTGAGCTCGCGTGACGAGGGCCAGTTGCGTAGTTTTCCTTGGGCTGGCCAACAGCTTGTCCCATTCCTCCGCTGAGGGAGCTGGCAAGAGTGTCTTTGGAGGGGGATTGCTGGCGCATTCCCACAGTATATGGTCTTGAGTGGCCTGCGTCCCGTCACCGCAGTGCCGGCATGCAGGGTTGAATTCTCCGTTTGTAATTAACGATAGTCGGTAGGGGCTAAGAATGGCCTTTGTTTGTAGGCGTCTGAGTGTCGTGGCTTGCGCCCGGTCGAGGTCGGGGTGAGGGGCGGGGTACGTGCATCTTAGCTCGCGATAAAAGTTTGTTACCTCCGCGTATGTGCGCGGTGCCTCCACAGGCGCGTCCGTTCCCGATAGATCTCCCGTCTCCCGGTTGGTTAAGCCTCGGGATAGACGGTCGACCCCTTCGTTTCCGGAGTTACCCGCGTGAGCCGGAACCCATACGAGATTGATGTTGTGATTGAGAGATCGGTTGCGCAGAATTCGCGCCGCGAGTGCGCTTACAGAATTTTTGGCGAAATTTTGAACGGCGCTTTTTGAGTCGCTTAGAATAGTTTTGGTGTGGGGATCCGCGATGGCCAGTGCGATAGCTACTTCCTCTGCCTCGCATATGGAGCTAGCATGAAATGTTATAGCGTTAATGAAGGTTGACCTTGGAGTGGCCATACATGCCACGTATGCTCCGTTTTTGATGTGCTGAGCTGCATCCACGTACACTGCTTGTGGATCGTCCTCGTACTGTTTCTCAAGGGTCTGTGCCCCTGTCTTCCTGCGGGCATCATGTCTACCTGGTAGCATGTTTTTGGCTATTGGTTTAACAACTAGTCGACTAGTTATGTCAGCCGATAAATGGGATGTTGCGCACACCTCCTCAGTGGGGTGGATGTGGAGCTTGTCGAGAATTACGCGTCCCGCAAGGCTGCGTGACAGGCGGGTCACTTGTGCTGTCTTATGGGCTTCAATTAGTTCAGATAGTGTGTTAAAAATTCCTAACTGCAGTAGTCGATCTGAGCGTATACTGGTAAGCTAAGGGCCGCTTTGTATGCTGTTCTAATTATGCTATTAAGTGCATGTTCGTCCCTACGACGCAGATGATAGTACGGGCAAGCGTACATGATTCTGCTTATCATAAAGGCTTGGATAATCCTGCACAGGTCGGCTTCTCTCATACCCCTGCGACGTGTGGCAATGCGTCTCACCAGACCACCTATCTGGTGCGCCGTGACGCGTAGCCGGCGTATAGCTTCTGTGTTCTGCGTATTATTCTGAATCAAGATTCCGAGAACTCTGATCGTGGCTACCGGGGGTATCGGATGGTTGTCAATGTGTAACTGGATAGGTTCTCGAGAATCTGGCTTTACCTGTGAAGCTTGTTTGTTCCTTATAACTAATAGTTCTGATTTAGCCGGTGAACAGGTAAGGCCGTTTTCCTGCACATAAGACTGTACCGTGTCGATAGCTCGTTGTAATGAATCTGTAATATCTCCATCGGAGCCAGAATTGGTCCATATGGTGATGTCGTCGGCGTATATGGAATGATGTATGTGTGGGATATCATCTAACAGACGCGGGAGGCCGCTCATAACGATGTTGAAGAGAAAAGGTGAAAGTACGGCGCCTTGCGGTGTTCCTCTCGTCCCTAGTGTAATTTTGTCGCTAACTTTGTCAACGAAATGGAGCGTAGCCGTACGCGCATTCAGAAAGGCAGCGATGTAGTCGTATGTCCGTTTGCCTACGTGTAACTGTGAGAGGTGATTGAGGATGGAAGCGTGTGACACATTGTCGAAGGCCTTATTCACATCGAGTCCCAGGATGGTTCGCGTGGCTCTTATGCGATTTGTATCTAGAATGTCTTGTTGAATTTGCCACATAATGTCCTGAGTCGAAAGACCTGCTCGAAACCCAATCATGGACGGGGGAAACGTGCCTTCCGCATCGGTGTGCATAAGGAGCCTGTTTAAGACAACGTGTTCCATTACCTTCCCGAGACATGACGTTAGCGAGATTGGGCGGAGGTTCCCCATCTCGAGTCTTTTGCCCGGTTTAGGTATGAAAATAATTTTAGCGTGCTTCCATTCCTCAGGGACGCTGCCCTCTGTCCAGTACCTGTTGAAGAGGTCCGTAAGAGCCTCTACTGACTGGTCTTCTAAATTGCGCAACATCTTATTGGTGATGCAATCTTCCCCCGGTGCCGAGGTGGTGTTAATTTTGTTAAGAGCAGCCCTAATCTCTGCTACGGTAAAGACGCTATCCATGCGAGGATTATCCAATCCTGAGTACCCATCTGGCGTGGGTATATCCTGGGAGGTGTTAATGTATTTATCTTTTAAAGTGGTCATGAGCTCTTCGTCGGTGCCTTGGAAAGATTGCGAGATCCTATGTAGGTTCTTGTGGGAATCTGCCTTAGTTCTCGTAGGATCCAGTAAATGTCTAAGTAAAAACCACGTGTTCTTGTTGCCCAGTTGCCCATTAAGGCGGTCGCAAGTCTGATGCCACTGTTCTCGGCTAAGTTCCCACGAGTAAGCCTCGATTTCCTTTTCAAGCCGGGTTAGCCGAATTTTTAAACGTCGGTTATGCTTATTTTTACGCCATCGAGCATGGATACTTCCTTGTGTTTCAATCATGTGCACTAGCTTAGCGTCCGGACTGGGGCTGCTGTCCTCAAGGGCAACAGTTTTTGAAGTGTTTGCGGCGTCTTGCAACAGACGCTCCGTCCATTGTCTTAAATCTACTATACTTTCCGCTGGCCTTTGCGAGCGGACATATCTAAAGGCGTCCCAGTTCGTGTGCTTCACTTCCTGGCGACGCATTTTGCAATGCGTAGCTCGGAAAGTGGTACATAGTACATAGTGGTCGCTTCCTATGTTTGTATTTAGGTTTTCCCATCTCGCATCGGGGATATTTCTGGCAAAGGTAAGGTCAGGGCACGTATCCCTGGTTACACTGTTACCAATGCGCGTAGGTTTATCAGGGTCGACGAGTAAGGTATGCCCTAGCGCCTGGGCTGTCTCCCATAATTTAGTTCCCTTTCTACTGTTAACTGAGTAGCCCCATTCTGCATGGGGTGCGTTAAAGTCTCCAACAGTCAGCAACATTCCATTATGAGCGGCTACATGCGCCTTACGGAAGAGTGTGGCTATTTTCGTGCGGTTGTCTTTAGGTGGACTATATACGTTTAGAATGTAAAGGGGAGATTCTGTTCGTTTGTTCGGCAGGATTTGTATAAATGTATGAGAGACCTCCGGTATTTCCAAATCTAATTGGTTTGCAGTTAGATTACGGTGTACAAGTGTAGCTGTGATCGGCCGGCACTCAGCCGACACTTTCTCATTGTATGCTGTATACCCTGCAAGCTTTACTTCTGTATTCGTCTCTTGAAGTGCTATGACTACCGGCCTGTTTGTTTGGGCCAAAACTGCATATTCCAGAGCCTTGCGCTTGGCTCGGAATCCCCTGCAGTTCCACTGCCACACTATAACAGGTGTACTAGCCATCGCGTATCGGGTAAGGTTCCGCTCGCGCGGGTTGCAATACGCTGGGTCGGAGAATGCTGCTGGGGGACGGACGCGCCGAAGCACCGTCAGCTGGGCGTGAGAACGCTGTGTTGGCGGGAGGCAAAGAGCCTGCATTTGGCGTTGGAGATATCAGATTGCTAGGGGATGCTAGTGCGTTAACCCTGGTTGTAAGCGTGTCGAGTTTAGCTAGGACAGTTTCGAAAGTAGTCGGAAACTTTTCCATTGTGTCAGTTACTTTGTTAAGCTGTGGTATTAATTTCTGGATAGTTTCCTCCACCTTGGCTAGTCTTTGGTCTATTTTTGCAAATCTCTCTTCATAATTACTCTCTAAGTCATCTGTATCTGGCCGAGGTACCGAAGGTGCCTTTCGTTTGTTACGGCGGTTTTGATCTACTACCATGTCCTCATTGCGGCTGACTTCAAGGCGAGCGCAAGCCACAGACGACTGTTCATTTTTTGATTGCGCATTTGCAGTTTCTAGCTGTTTGATTTTTGCGTTAGACTGAGCTAACTGTTGTTGCAGTTGTCGGACTAACTCTGCCAGCTCCCTTACCTGTGGGTCGGGTGCTCGGCGTTGCTTGTCTGTAAGTGGAGTCTTCCATGCCAAATGTTTGGCAGGTCTTCCTTCTTCTCCGGAGTTGGAGTTGATCCGCGAGCTGCGTCTCTGGGACGATGACCTGCTCCTATCTCTGCTCCCACTGCGTCCACGTAGAGGGGGAAAAGAGTCATCTCTTGGTTCCTGCAGCTGAAGTGGTGGACTTCTGGCGAGGTCAGTTGGGGGACTGCTGCTTTGCAGTGGCGGGAAGGATTCATCCCTTGGAGGTGGTTGTTGGTGGCCGCGTTCTCGGGGACGGGACTGGCGGCCGCTTGGCGAACTGTCTGGGTCAGTGGCAGTGTCCGTGGGGGATATTGAAGATTTGCGCCTGTGGCTAGACACAAAGCGGTATTTGCAGCTTCTGCTGCCTGTTGGATGTGAGCCTTTGCATACGATGCACATGGCTTGGCAGGTAGGTGGTTGGCCGGCTGGTGGGGAGTCGTGAGCGACGCCGCAGCGGCGGCATGTAGGTATTCGTGGTTCGGGGCACACGTCCGCTCGGTGACCCAGCTTGCGACAGTTGAAGCACGCCTCCGGACGAGGGTTCAAAGGGAAGACTTCGAAAGTAAACCCCAAGTACCGCACGTATCGGGGCAGCTCGGTGTTGGCGAACGTAACGACGAAGTGCTGCGTCTTGCCTATACGACGCGCAGCAACGATGGGGAGATCGGGATTTCGAGCGCGGAGCTCAGCCAGGATCTCGGCATCGTTTTCGTAACTGTAGGCTCGGTACAAAATCCCCCGTACGGAATTGTCCGGGGCTGGGGCGTAGGCGGCAACCGGGACTACTGTCTTGTCGATGGTGATGGTGCCGATCTTGGCGTAAGACACTGCACGGGCATTGTCAGGCGTGCTCACTGTGATGGTGTTGTTAGTGGGGTGTATGCGGACTTGGTCGGCAGTAACCGCTAGGCGGTGGTCGACGTTGGCGGCTGCGTAGATAGCAAGTGCAAGTCGTGCGGGGCCTACGGTGTGAAGGTTCAGCGTGCCCTGTGGACGGAGGACGATCTTGAGGTGTTCCGAGGGCAGGCGGGGCAGAGGACGCTTTTTGGTCAAAGGTGGAGGGCGTCCGCGTGTCCGCGGATTCGGTACAGTCGATGTCGTGGCTGGCGTCTGGGCCTCGGCAGGTTGTTTCTTGGGCGGAGATGGTCTTCGGTACCGGCGTTGCATCTCGAATGCCGTCCATGAGCCATCGGATAACTCCGCGGCGGTAATGTCGGTGCCTTCCACAGTGTAAGGCATAGTCAAGGCGGTGTTGGGCTTGGCGGGACGCGACGTCGCCACCGCCGCTGCGCGCGAACGCGCCGATGTCGTGAGGCAGCGATAGGCTTAGCTGTCGCAGCTGTTGCGGCCAAAAATATTTGGTCGAAAAATCATCAAACTGCTTGCCTTGGTCTGGAAATCACCACACCGGGTCCGGAGCGATAGACGAACGTCCAGGGCAAAGTTGGTGAACGCAAGTGGCAAGAAATACGAAATTTTGCTGTGAAATCACGGAGTTCATGTGAGATGCGTCCGCTCGCTCCACGATCCTGTAGATTCAGCTTCCGTCGCGAAGCAGCCACTGGTAGCAGGGTTCGAACCCAGGTACTCAGGTACAGTCGTTGAGCACCGTAACCACTGCGCCATCGCAGCAGGTCAAATTTGTATGCGTTCTTTGGCTGCGGAGACAAAGCTTTGTATCGAGCAAAGCAAATATTTATTTGATTGCATTGAATGTTAAACTTTGATGAGTTCAAAAGTATGCTGCTTGTGTCCGATGCAACGCTTGGTCGCCCGAGCGAAAGCTCTCGCCCCACATTCGGTTCAGCAGTGTTAATGCTTCTGTTTGGCCTCCATCAAAAAGCAGCCACCGTGTTTATCTATTCTGGGCGTGTTAAAAAGCAGTTGTATTTTCGCAGTTCATTTTCCTGCGGTCAGAGTAACTGATTGTGCAGAATGTGTATGACGCTGGGACACTTCATAGGAAACACACTGACGGAGAAAGCTGGCACACTCGTGAGCAAGGAAAATAAAACTGCAGTAAGGGCCAAAGAAATCGAACAAGAGTCAGCGGAGATTGAGTATCCCTAGCCTTCGTTGCGAGTGCATAACGCTTTGGTCGAGAATGTGCAGCCATCACTCACAGGTGTTAGACCCTAAATAATTCCGAGAACAGATCCGTCAGGAGCGAGAGCGTTCAAGAGCAAGTTTATGAACGAGTACATAAAAGGGCCGTTATTTTGACATGGATGTTCCGAGTTGGACATGAGCAAGAGAAAATGATGTGGACATTCATGAATAAGTAAAATATTCCCCCATTGAGTATGCAACGCAGCCTTGCCAACGGTAGATATGTGCCATTCCAGCAGCTGCTACCAACATCTATATGCTGAACACAAGATGCAGTACAAGTAAAAATGGGAGAACGCTAAATTAAAGCTTTTGTTACGTAGTACATTTACGGGTAAAGGAATAAAAATTGATGAACACGTGAAGAGACAGTTTAATGCCGGAGTAGGGTATAAGAATGTTGGCTTATCCTGGTAATTCTCAGCACTTGGTGGCAGTATCAAGAGAAGAACTCGCAGTTTAACGCGAAATTCATATTTTAATTGATCAACAAAGTCAGGTTTTAGGAGATGGTATCGCCATAGTGTTTCCTTTCGTTTCAGCTAATATTTTATCTGTTTGCAGCTTCTGAAGAGAACAAACATTTTATGATTATGCGTGAGCATTATACAGAGAAGGGATTTGTCTTTATATAAACATAAGGTGGCTTACTTTTTCGCTTTCAGTAAATTACAGCTACTTTAATTTTATAGTTTTCCTTGTGTAAAGAAGACGAAGAAGAAACAACCCTGCGACATCACCATCACCACCATCGCTGGTTTCCGGCGCCCATCTCTCTCGCGCTGAAGCTGTTCCCTGCGGCTGGTATTCCGATCCCTCTGTGCCCGAATTACTGCCAGCGCTAGACGTTTACCTCCAACACTCAAGGCTATCGCAAAGATCAGCATGATAGCGATACCCCTGCTCCGACGTTCCTGGCCGACAGCTTCGTTTGGCTATGCGTTCCCGCCACCAGCAAACTAGAAACGAAGTACCACGGACCTTATCGCGTCTTGGAACGCACATCCCCTGTTAATTACATCATCGAGCCAGTCACCCCTTCTTCCGACCACCGCCGCCGCGGCCTTGAGGTTGTCCATGTTAGCCGCCTCAAGCCGTATTACAACCCTCTGGTTGTCCCTTCCCCGTGAGCCGCCAGGATGGCGACTTCTTCACGCGGGGGAAATGTAAAGAAGACGAAGAAGAAGCAACCCTGCGGCATCACCATCGCCACCATCGCACCATCGCCCATCGCTCTCGCGCTGAAGCTGTTCCCTGCGGCTGGTATTCCGATCCCTCTGTGCCCAAATTACTGCCAGCGCTAGACGTTCAAACCATCTAATAAATCCACATTTCACTTGATTCGCTTTTAAAGTGCTTTCGAAAGAGAAAGCCGCACAACCAGATACGCCACCATACTTTTGGCGGCGCTGCCGTCAGCAGCGCGGTTACAAAGATTTTGTACCAATTAAGAGATTATTGGCTAGGAAAGTTGTCTTGACTAATGAATATAACGTGGCTGCTTACGGCTGTATGCATAGGTACATGTAAGGAAAGCTTTGCACAAATCGAGAGATTATTGATGAACTGAATTGACTCTATTACAGCGAACATAGCGTGCGAGCGTACTACTGTGCGCAAATAAGTACGTGGGACAAAATATTTGCTCAAATGAAGAGATAACTGATTAGACGAGTTAGTCTTTGATGCTGAACATAACACGAAAGCCTACAGGTGTATGTAATCCGGTATGTGGGAGCACAGAGTTAAACAAAAAAGGGATATTTGATTAGCTATGCGTTCCAATGCAGGTCGGTAATACCCAAATAATGCCACTGAGTATATTGGATTTCATCGTGGTCCTCCTGCCAATCTTAGGAGTATTAGAATCTTGAAGATTCATTAATGAAGCAAAAAAAGTTTCAAAACCTGTTCTCGCTGATTTCTGCATATTCCTTTACCTCCAATGGCTCACTGAAACATTGTGGCATAAAAATTTACTACATACCGAGATAGCCTCGCCAGGCTTTAATGTATTTCGGTCAGACCGCCATTTCGACAAAGGTGGAATAGGCGCCATTCTTATGTGACCCTCCTTAGTTTTTTCGTACTTTCTGCTCCATGAGATATTAAATTAGTGTGGTGAGGGAATAATTGAGCACGCGAGTCGATAATAATCGGCATATGGTAACCTCGTCCTGGCTATTGCATTAATCATCTGCCCAACCTTAGCATTTCCATGCAGCACAATCTTTCTGCGTCTGATCTTATGCGGTTTGGGGACTTCAACTCACCTGGTATCGACTGGCCAAAGTTACCCGCTGAATGTCATGAGGTAGCGGTGTCTAGTGAGTTCTTCGCGCTATCTTTTGGAATAAAAGAAGTCGTTAACGATTGCACTTCTCGTAGTGAATTTTATTTTTCGCGTTTATTATTCTTTCCTGCTTAAAACGGATGAGCAATGGGAGGTTACTACGATTTATCTGTTCACAAGGCAGTTGTTACCTCAATTCCTTTATCGCGTCGCAAAATACAGTACAGTTACTCATATTTGCAAAATATCGCTCGCGCCGAAGATCTGGACATTACCATTACTATGCATAATATTTTGGCCCCACTATGTGGCGCATAGGACAGATTTAAAAAACTTTGCGTCGCAGTGACGCCAATGTTTTAGGTACTTTTTTTGAAGACATAGTCCATGACTGCATGCTCCGATATATATCGCATATAACAAGGAAAGCAAATGTCAGTGCACCAAGGATCGCAGCAGATTTGCAGCAGTCTATTTGACATCTCAACAATGTACACCGGTTTATAAAGATTGGTGTTGTGTTCACGTTTTTCGCTGCTTGTCATAATTATCTTAATTCGTAGTTACTAACGCTGGAAATTATTTGAGCATTGTAGTCAAACACTGCAGCTCTTCAACATGACTTTTCTAAGGAAAACATTTCTTACGTGTTCGAAAAAAATGGTGTGAAAATGGTGAGTACATTGGCAGAATCACTGTTCAGAAATAAAAGAGCGTCCCAAAAAGGAGGGTTCTGGTCCTAAAAAAAAAAAAAAAGGTTTGCGCACAGCACTAATTATGCACAAAGCTGCAGGTAAACCATCATTCATTTCGAACTCTTGACATTCGCTGGCGCGTAGCTGCAACCACGGACAGTGCGGCAGACGTTCGAGTCTCAGCCTGAAGTTGCGAATACGGGGCAATTCACTGGGCGCAGTTCAATAGAACCTCTTAACGGGACATCAGTTTCTCGTTAACGGGAGCCCAAATAACTTCAGGCATATATCACTTTTATCACTTTAATTTCCTTTCAGAGTCGGCAGCAGGCACTTATTCACTCCCCTTTCTAGTCTCCATCTATCGAACGAAGAAATGTTTTTATTCTCACCTTTCCCGCTGTGGCTTCGAAATCGACGGAATAAAGGTTTACGCGGGTGTGAAGAAATTCGGGCAGGGTGGAGCGGATGCTATGACGGCTTTCATAACTGCATTCGATTGGGTGCGCGCTTTATTAGGGCCTAGCAAAAGCACAAAAAATGCTGTCCATATAGAAAGCAAGGCCCATTACGGAATCACATGGCCGTCTAAGTGTGTGCGCCTGTCCAGAGGTCGGCTGGGAGCGCGGAGTATTAAGCGATAGAACTGCTAAGAGCCTACATTTCCTTGTGCAGCAATGTGATTCGCGCCTTAAGACTGCTATTCGAGGGAACTGTTTCCGACGCCCGTGCGCTCAATTTAAGAATACCCGAGAATTCAGATTTGTTTGATAGGCGTTTGTATTTTTTTGTATTTGCATCTCGCTTGTGAGAAAAAACTATTACCAGAGAGAAGGAAAGAAGCAACTTGAACTTCAACCCACAGAAATACTCTGCAAAAATGCTATTTCAGTACTTTCTACAATTCTCGGATAGGATGTTTTTAAATTTAAAGGCAGCGTACGCCGCTGAACATTAACCACATAAGGACCCCGCCGGGGTGGCGTAGTGATTGCGGCGCTCGACTATATACAATAGGTTTTGTTGTGCGCAATGAACTGCATTCGTGAACACCAGATTCCGTGCACGAGTGTGCACGGGTGCATTGTGCACCAGTGTGGAGAATAGACATTTCGCGCGAAACTCGAAAGAGACAACTGACTTCGCCGATATTTTATGCATTATTTAACACAGTATATCCACCTACGCACTTTTCCAACGATCATCTTTTTGGCAGTGCCTATTTGACTATGATCTCTACTGTTCCCAAGGACGCTGGATCGAATCCCGGCCTCGGCAGCCGCTTTTCGATGTAGGCGAAAAGCAAGGCGTCCGCTTGCTGTGCGATGTCAGTGCACGTTAAAGAGCCCCAGATGGTCGAAATTTCCGGATTCCTCCATTATGGCGTCTCTCATAGCCTGAATTGCTTTGGGACGTTAAACCCCACAAACCAAACCAAACCTAACCACATAAGGTACACTCCAGCCCTTGAATAATTTAGCATAGCTGGGAAACCTCCACAATTAATCTTCAGATCTTTAAATAGCGTAGGCATCTGCTGTGAAAATACGTAACGAAATCATTCACCTGGTCTCCCCTGCCAAATATCACGAGTAAAAATTTGCTACTTCGAAGAATAAATACGTGGTCCACACTAACAAAAAAAAATGAAAATTTTCGCGCACCCCTGAGACAGAAAACTCTGAAACATTTTACAAGAAGCGTATTTAGGTCATTTGGCACTCGTCGTTGCCTTGCCGTAGATGCAACCAAAATTGAGAAATACTGTGTCGAAGAAAATAGACAAGTGACCTCGCATCGAAATTGTCACGCAACCGTGCTTTGGGCAGCGTTCAGGACAGTGTCCACTTTTTAGCATCCCATTTAGTATTCTGTTTCTAGTCAGGTTGCAAGATAAGGATTCGAACCGGTGACATACGCGCTTCTGGGAAGTATAGGTGTCCACTGAGAAATACTGCTCTTTCTATCCCCGTACGCCAAGTTTAACAAAGATACGAAAGCACTCGCGGAATAAAAAGGTTGAGCGAAATCCCCTGATGCCAACACGGCGCCTTCCTTTGTTCGAAAGCCAACAAAAACAAAACATATAAAAGTATTCACGGAATAATAATAATATGTTCACAGGAATTGAAAGGCACAGTATCTGTCACACTTGCTATTTGGACACCTGAACTGCGCCGTAAGGAAAGGGATGAAGGTGGGAGTGAAAGTGGAAAGGCAGAAAGGGGAGCCGTAGTGGAGGGCTGCGGAGTAAAAAGTCGGAATTAATTGCGCTTCGCGTTACTACTTCGCGCTGTGTTTCGCTGTTCCCTGAATATTTCTTTAAAAACGTGCTATAGTTTCAAATATTTTCATAGGGTTTAAGTACAGGCATATCGATTTGAAAAAAAAAAAATTGAGATGGAAACAATTATTTTTCACAGTTAGCAGGATGCGGCACTCTAGATATAACAGTAAGAAAAGAGATTAACTGAAAAAGTAACAGTGTTGGTGGTTATCAACCTAATATTATTAAAATAAGGAGTGAAAAGATTGACGGAATTAATAGATTTGGGCACCAACTGAAAACGCAATTTTTTGCGTTGCTGATCAAGGTAAAATGTTAATGCAATCCCGAACACAATTGATGTTAACAAATAATGCCACCAGCAGCCAGAGGTATTCAAAGCACGACCTCCAAATTTCACGTGCCATGTTCCGTCGACGGAGCTGCGGCGAGTGCTCTTCAATCGTCTATATACTTCATAAATATTTATGTCCCATTTAACCTAACCTTGGCGCATTTCCCAGCACAGCAGCTGGCAGTAACAGCAGTTGAACATCCTGCTTTAAAGCGAGTGCCACGCGAAACATGGTTTAATGGGGAATGTTTAACCTCTAGTAATGCGTGTGACCTGTGACATAAAACTGTTAGAGTCGAGGCAATTGTTAACATAATTGACAAAATAGCATTGTTAAAATGACCGGCTTGTTATCATTTGCATAAAGTGAGAACCAACAGGAACTGCGAAGAAAAACATCAAGCATTTTGTTTTTCTGTTATTGATGAAGGTGAAATAAAAAAGAAATTAGTTGTGGTTTAACTCTGGTTAACCCTAGTTGAATGGCGGTAGCAACGGCGGAAGCTTCTGTTGCCTGCTACTATATTCCCCAAACACGCCCTATCAGTGTAATGAGCTACATTTGCTGGGGACACTTCAGCTCATCCTTCAAGAGTATGACGCGAGAGAGTAAGCTACCAGCCCACATATAAATGAGAGGGGTTCAATGCTGCTCAACCGAATGTGGAGCGAAAGCATTAGCTACCGGTGACCAAGCGTTCTTCCTCTCATTATTCGAATTTGTCCCCGCCGGGGTGGCGCAATGGTTAAGGCGCTCGTCTACTGTGGCCAAGGACGCGGGATGGAATCCCGGCCTCGGCGGCTGAGTTTCGATAAAGGTGAAATGGAATGGCGTCCGTGTGCGGTGCGACGTCAGTGCACGTTAAGGAACCCCAGGTGGTCGAAATTTCCGGAGTCTTCCACTATGGCGTCACTCATAGCCTAAGACCCTTTGGGACGTTAAACCCCACAAACCAAACCAAACAATCATTCTTCGAATGTTTGGAGAAAGGAATACGCAGTATATTTCGGGTGGACACCGTGGAATCGTTGACACCCACACTTTAACTAGTGATTCTTGACGAATCCGCCCATGCCCTGGCTCGAGGGCTCTATTACCGAGCCGGCGGCAGAGAGGGGAAGCTTGGAGCGGGGATCGTAGACTGTGCCAAATCTTACACCGAAATTCTACAGCACTATCGACTGTGTAGGCAGGTGGCTGCTCCTCCAACCCCTACGACAAATTGCAGGCAGGCCACCGCCTGGCGTCGCCTTCAGACTGGGACATTCCCACACCTGCTCCTGGTGAACCATATGCTCCCAGGAGAACGCTCAGAATACTGTATAAACTGTGACTCGAGAGAGACATTCGAACTCATCAGCTGGGACTGTCCCTTTCCTCCCTGGAGGGGCATAAATCTGACGCCGCAACTCTGGGCGACCATGCTGCGCAGCCCGGACCCTGGGTTTCAGTTAGCCGCCACCCAGCTTACCTGGGACGCCGCTGGCCAACAACGACTGCCGGCCTGCGTCTGAGGCCATCTATCCTAAGCTACGGAGGGCCGGAGCTCCTTTATCCGCCGTTTTAAATAAAAACATTCTACTCTCTTGACAAATTTGTCGGGAAAGGAAGGCGCTGTATACTTCGGGTGGACACCACGGGATCTTGGATACCCGCACTTTATTTGCAAGGTCACTTGAAGGTCGACCATTGCGACCGGCCGTGAGCTACGCGACGTCTCGAAACCTGGCGCAGTATTGCTATCGCCATAAAAATATTTGTTTTTACTTCCGGAGTCAGCACTATATCGCCAAAAAAATCACAAGCGCACTTGTAAATAGGTAAAAGCCTGTTCCCTAGTCCTTTTGAATAGCAGAGAATAAAGTTCTTTCCATGAATAGTGTTAGTAGATAAAACAGTGATGTATTTCAGGTTTGTCAGCATTTTGGTCTTCACAAACTTCGCGTATTTTTATTCAGCAAGTACTCGCAGATCATGACTAGCAGCTTACCAGTAGCCCATACAACATCTTTATCTTACCGGTACAAGTTTACGGGACAGAAATCTGGAAGCTAGGGAAAATGATTCCACTTAATGTTAGGACAGTGCATAGAGCTATGGAACGGAAAATGATAAGTCTATAACTTTCAGGGACAGGAAGCCTGCAGTGTGGGGTCAGGCAACAAACTCGAGGTAATGGCATTATAGTCTAAATCTACAAGACTAGGATTATGGATAGTACATTTCATGTGAAGGGGGATAATATAGTCAGTGGATAACCAAAGGCAAAAGTTTGGTTTGTAACGGGAATCGTAGACTTTTTTATTTTAAATTAAATCTGAAGTTTCTCTTGATAGCAGTATCAGATGTGAATACGTAACCCTGACTTCGTTGCGGCCTCAGCTGGTGTGACAGCTCGTGCAGTCTGAAAGAGGTACCGTGCCACAGCCGTTATCCGCTCTGCACGACTGAAGCAATGACTTTAATGGTTTGGTTTGGTTTGTGGGGTTTAACGTCCCAAAGCGACTCAGGCTATGAGAGACGCCGTAGTGGAGGACTGCGGAAATTTCGACCACCTGGGGTTCTTTAACGTGCACTGACTTGAATGTATTGATGCAATTGACACACTGCGTGCAATGAAGTGTATTTTTGAAAATGCTGCGGTTTCTAAATCTATTTTAATATTACGTAAGCTTACTCTAAGCAGATTGAACACAATACAGGTGAAGAAAATATAATTAAACTTTCTAAGATATGCTAAGCAATGAGAACTTCTGTGATGCCTTACCATTAAGTTCTTTTTTGTTTGCAGTACATATATATCTAAGGGAAGAAATTACTGGATACAATATTTTTTATGGCAAAGCAAGAGAAACTCACAGGTTTTACCAATGTTGAGACTAATCATGAGAGATCACTCATATTGTTGAGAAGAAGAAGATAGCCAGTGGCGTGAGAGGACCCCTCGGGTTAGGCCAGCCATTATATCATCTTTCGCCCTTTCGCCATGTGTCGTTTTCTAGCTTGTCGTCACGTTACAATAATATTAGCGCCATATTTCTCAAATGCTAACCAAATGAAGATCGCCGGTGTTCTTGCAGGAGGAGACAGTAGCGTAATGCAATGCTTCATGTTGACAGTCCTGCTATAGTGGAGAAGTTACCACTGCGATAATATGTCACGTGGTGGTGACAAGGTCGATGACACAAATGAAGAGTCGGTGATTGCACTACAGAAACTCTTTAATGGGCTGATTTGCGCCCGCACAAGAACTAAGCAACTTGGCGGCGGAGATAGCAACAAACGTGCTCGTCGATCGTCGGAAAGTTCTAGATAAAGCCGCACATGGTACTAGCATGACCTGGAACATTGTAGAAACACACGCGAGCAGCTGGAATCTTCGAGATCCGTCCCGGCGCAGAAGCGAAGTGTCCCGTCTTTCTTTTTCACCAGAACGACTGCTGTCGCCCAGGGGCTCTTCGATGGCTGAATCACGTCATCACGAAGCATTTCATCAACTTGATCACTTATGGCCTGGCGTTTCCGGGGCGATACACGGTAGGGGCTTTGGCGTAGCGATCGAGCGTGTTCTTCTGTGTGTGTGTGCGGTGCTTTGCTAACGAAGTTTGTCGTACCTTCGAAGCTGAAGAAAAATACTCGCTGTAGCTTTCAAGCAGGTTCGAATCCGGTCTTTTCTGTCTTGGGATAAAGCTGCGTTGATGTCGAACGTGGGCTGCTTTTCTCGGTTGGGTGTACCGTCTTCAGTTTGGCTGGGGAGGGCGAAGATATCTCCGGTGTCCGCTAGCTCGTCTAGGAAAGCAAACGTCATGCCCTTGTTCAGGTGCCGGTATTCTTCGGTGAAGTTGGTGACGAGCACTTGAGCTTGCCCATGACGGAAACGGGCGACGCCTCTTGCGACTCCAAGTCCTCTATCCAGTAACAGCTGAGTGTTTCCTTCGACAACCCCTTCCACCCCTTCCAATATATAAGGTTTCGGGGCCATATAAGGCTTAAGGCCAGATAAGGCTTAAGGCTTAAGGCTTACAAGGCGAAGGAGCAGCGATAAGCTGATTACTTGCCGACAAGATATTTTCTTCCCTTAACCTACCCAGAAAACCATTACTTCTCAAACAATTGAGTACTTGACTCTGCCATGATATTTACGTGAAGGACAACGAAATGAAAGCAACCTCTAGAGCACGCACCCCAATATCTAATACTGATCAGGTGCTTATTAACGCGGTCATTACCCCGTAAAGAAAACACAACGTGGGCGGATTGGGAGGTGGCCCAGTCCTGCTCCAACCTTACTACTCAAGAGACCTTGCAAGAGCTTGGGCAGCGGCATCAGCCAACGGAGTCTCGGGCTGAGAACCCAGCCGACGTCGCCCTTAACCAATAAGCCCAAAAACACAAATAGGGTGGTGCAGTGGTAAGACGCCCGACTACTTTGCCGGAGTACCCTGGTTCGATCTCGATCGCGGCAGCTGCGTTTCGACGGAGGCGAAACGAAGAGACGTCCATATGCTGTGCGATGTCAGCGCACGAAGATTCCCAGGTGATCAAAATTCCTCCTTATCCCTCCACTAGGGCTCCTTTTTCTCCCTTTCTACTTTCACTCCCACTTTCTTCCCTTCCCTTGCAGCACGGTTCAGGTGTCCACAGTAAGAACTGTGACAGATACTGCTCCTTTCCCTTCCTGTGAACCAATTATTACTATTATTATGTTTTATACAGCTATACCACGATAATTACAATTTCTCTGTCATAATATCATAATCTTAAGTGTTTTGAGCCAGGCAAGTGTTATTTATCTATTTATTAATGGAGCTGAGTTTGCCACACGGCATAAAAGGTGGTGGTAGAGTCACAGAAATGTGTGGAGTGCAGCCATGCGCAAGAAGTCACATAAGCTGCGTGCATAAATGTTGTTTGTTATCCATAAGTGGAAATGAGAGCCATTAGTAAGTGGAAGTTCAGCTTTTTACAGAATGGTCTCGCGTATGTGCGAAGTGCCTAGCCAGGTCCATATTAAATGACGGACAGTGATGTCGCAAGCAGGCTCTTTGCAGGGTGACCAATTGTCGGGAACTGGAATTGTAGGATTTTGCCACTGGTGTCGAATGACGGGTATAAGGGCCACTCCGACCAGTAGCCAGGCAGGGCCTACCACTACAAAAAAAAACACTGCCACTGGTGTCGAATGGCGGGTGTAAGGGCCATTCCGACCAGTAGCCAGGCAGTGCCTACCACTACAAAAAAAAAAAAAAACGTACTGAGCCAGGCTGTAATAAGCAGGATATGCCCGCCACACGCAACGCTTTTTCTTGCTTAGCAAATTAAATGAGCTGTAGCATCTTCTCAGATTAGTACAGCGCGAGTAGTGTATACTAACTCTCAAAACTTCAGTCATATTAATCAAACTGGAGGAACTGCCATCAAAAAGCTTTGGGCTAAAAATATAAGGCTGTCCGTCTGCAATCATTAATAAATATATCATTTTCTAAGCTTCCTACTTCGTTGCAAGAAGAAAGTTGTATTTCATCCGGGCAGAATAAACACTAAATAAGATTACACTTTAAGTGCAGCCGGTCACTACGAGCGCTAGAAAAAAAGACAAAATGTTGGCAGACACTGCGAAGATGAGAAAATTGAATGGGCTTGCTTTGTCATTTTATCTTTCATATTTTCCTCGAATACGTTCCTCGCACTTTGAAAATATCTGAGTGAAATAAATGAACAGTGAAAATCAATTTGAAGTGCTTCATCTCTGGGCAAAGCAAATCTTCTACATAGCAAAGCTTATTCTTATATACAATCATTTTAATACGTTGATTGACGATTTCGTGTCATTCAAGGGCTGTAAAGCTGCGTCAAGTGGAAGCGCTCTTGGAAATAAATTGCATTCTTTTTGAATTTTTGTGGATAGCCTAATATATTCGGTGCTATCGAAAAGTTACTGCTCTATTTACGGTACATGTAAACACTGGGGCCTCTTCATAAAAAAATTTGTTCATCCTGTGCATTACCTTAAATTGAAATAAATCGTTAGTTGCATCTCATTCCTTTCATTTATTCAAAGATAAAAAATATCCCGGTTTCGCCCGGTTGTCGTCCAACTGTGTCAGATTTGAGCAGAGTATTATTGAATATCATGGCACTTTGAGTTATCCTTTTAGGGCAGGACAAAATGAAATAGGTGTCTGTCATTTCAATCGAAGAATATAATAAAGAAAGAGCTTGACTGCCGCAGGCATAAATTTAGAGCATTAGTTCGAGATTTACAGAATTTAATCCTAAATCCTCAAACCTGAAACCGCCACGTGTACCACGAAAAAAACGATTAGTTTGGTACCACCGCATCTTTCAAAGACCATTGGCTCTCCCGCCACGGCCACCTGAAAGTTGCCCTTCGTCATATTTTCGAGGACAAAAGGTCATCTGTCACAATTTAAGACGTACATGTCAGGATTTACCTCAAAAAACAATTTGTATGCCATAAAGTAACCATTCGTAGTTTTCGGGAATCTTGACGTCATCCTTGATGGACCAGGTGGTGGACTTTATGGTGTAGATTGTCACGTAATAATATTTACGACACTGCAGCTATGATCCGGTGACTTGGCCGCCATCTTCAGTCTGAGCGCGACGATGAAACGGACGAAAACCTGTCAAATGGAAATAGTGAGAGCTAACGCTCTTAAAATCCATCGCAGTCTCTGACCATTAAAGTATATTTTAATTGCGCTAAATCCGTGAGCTCTTTATAGCAGCGCAGACAGATAAAGGAGGCTTATTCAAAAGAAAGTGAATTGCCTCGCCCCTCTCGAAAACACAGCTGATGTGAGCAGGAAAAAAATATTTTTGCTGACTGTTACCTTTATGAACGTGGCGCTTGAGACCGTGAAATAAAGAGTTATTTTGTGGTTCGGGGCTTTCTGTCGTATTGATGGACTTTTATTGATCCATGATGTGAACATGACTGGGATGAGCTTCGTTGTGTAAAAAATAAAAGAAGCTAACAAGTAAAAATAGTCAGGAAAAAAATTTCTTTGTTGATGAATTTCACATGACTCCATAAATATCTTAACAGGTGCTGCACAACACACGCAAGATAAATAATGAATTTCCGGCTGGTCATCAAATGATGACCGGCGTTTTCTAACTGCCGTTATGAGATTTCGTACAACAAGCGCTGCTAGATATATTTTTAATGATAGGCAGTGCTAATGCAGATGCATGCATAGGAGCATGCATTTTGATGTACCTGGTGCCCAAGCCAAATGTAAGCAAACTTTTAAAAACTCATCCCCGATCCCTTCAAAGAACTGCTGGGACATGGCCAAAGAGCACATGATTTACTTTCATGCTAAGTCCCTACCGTTACTGCCAAAGCCCGACGAATCAGTCAATATTCGTCAGGAACATCCGATATATATGCGAAAAATATAGGAAGCAATAGATGAACTGAAGCCAGGTAAAGCACCTGGCCCCGATGGTCTAGGGGCAAACTTTTACAAAACATTCAAGACTACTTTAGCCCACATCCTTTTTAAGGACTTTGTCGAAGCATAGGAGCAAAACCGCTTTCCGTTGTCGGTTACAACGTCGCACGTAGTACTGATACCAAAAACTGTGGAATCAGAAAAACGTCTCTTGGTGAGCTCTTATCGTCCGAAAAATCTCGGCAACGTTTTTATACATTTTTGTCTGAACAGTCTAGGAAAACGAATGAAAGGTGTCATTGCCATGCTGGTAAGGCCGCATCAAACTTGGGGTATCAAACGCCGGTCCATCGCTAGTAACATTACACATAACTTGGAGTATAATGCTGTGACATGCTGGAAGAAAACGTAGCAATGATAAGCTAGATCTTGCGAAACGCTTTTGATCGCATATCGCGCCCCGTTTGTTTTTCATTCTACACAATTTCAATGTGGGCTGCGTAATAGCGGAGGGCGTTAGAATGGCGTATTTTAATTTCACAGTGAGAATCGTTGTAAATGAAAACTTCACTGAAAGAATTTACGTAAAATCGTCAATGAGACATGGATGCTGTCTGTCGCACCTGCTTTTCGATGCCTGCCTTTGTCCGCTTTGCTTAGCCATTCTCAAAAGCGAACGTATAACAGGTTTCATGTTGTAGGCTGCACATGTCATAGTCTTAGCTTATGCAGATGACATTACTCTATTTGGTCGAACAAGGAAAATAAGTCAATGAAGGCCGTTATTGAGGAATACTGCAGATCCACTGGTGCGCAAATAGACTGGAGTAAAAACCATGTATTTTGACATACGGATTATGACGAAGCTCCAGATTACTATACCCAACTTCAGTGGTCAACCATTTCAGCAGGGCACCTGGGTGAGCCACTTTTGTATTATCGGAATCAAGAACCCCGCTTAAAAAAGCCCTGCCGGGAATACCGGGGACGTGGGAAAGGTATCTTAGTTCTTGTCTAGAGTCATGTCAACGCGGTTGCGAAGGAGACTGCTACCGCTGACGTGATGGCCCATCCTGGAAAAAACATGACGTCATGGGAGAAGGCGGCGCTACGATGAGTCGTGGGGAGAGAGCGGTGGTGCGATCACAAACAAACACTAGATAGGTCGTGCGCGTCAAATCCGCTCCAGGCGCTTCCAGATTGTGTCAGTATGTCATGTGGCACACGTCGAATTCCACACTTGTATGAGCATGCTCAACGCGCGCCAAATAACGAGAAGGCGAAAATCTTCAAAGGCTCATGAGTGTGCGTTCGTTTGCATAAGGTATCACATACGTGGTAAAAGTTATTAAGCTCTAATTTCAGACTGTAACATTATTTAAGAAACGCTAAAGAGTCAGTAGTGTCATCCACAGTTCAGTAAAAATCGCATAAAACACTCAACAACCCCCGCTCTATAAAGGCTTTCATCTCACCGCACTTTACGAGTCGAAAGTGCCCTTCCCCCCTTTTATTTCACCCACCTAATTCCTTCATCCTTAAATGAATACAGATAAATCATTAGTATTTCGTGATATTTGGTGAACAAAGAGAGATACTTGATTAGGCTATGGTCTTATTGCATTGCACTGGCCCAGAACATTTCATTTTAAAGGCGCGGTTGCATTACCGGGTAAATGGTGCAATGATGATGATGCCGACATAAGCAGTTTGTCGTGAACTGTGGGGTTTAATTATCGAGACTGCACATAGCTTTGGCTGTGAGAGATGCCGTAGTGCAAGGCTTCGTATTATTAGGGCTGCACCACTACCAGCCGCATTCTCGCAAACACCCGAATTCTGAAGCCGATTTTAACTTTGACCTTCCGAAGAAACTTCAGGTGTCTGCTGACATGTGTAAAAGATACCGTGCATTTGCTTTCATGTAAACCAATTATAGAATGCCGGTTAACTTTGATGCGGCCAATGGAACACTGGTTGTATTCGACAAAGGGTGCGCGAAGTAGTACGTGTGTGGCAGCAACGCTCATGCTTGCGTACAAAGTGTGATTCGTATCCAACGCCATCGCTAATAAAAGCGTTACCTTAGGAAGACTGTATCTCTGAAGCACATGCAATTTTCGATCTTTAAGCGTGATCGCCTGATCAATACAGCAAAATAGCGTTTAATAATTGAGACACTGCAAACACAATCCAGCCAAAACTCTCTGCTTCTGTACGATATTCCGTCATTACCGGAGTGTTAAACCGTCTGTATTTTTTCGATAACTGGAAATTCTGCAGCGTGCAATGACAGCGCACACGACTCGAATATTTTGGGAAACAGTCTTCGCGACATGTAATCAGCATAACCTAAGGTTAACACTATTGAACTGCATTTCCCCAATCTGGCACGCCCAGCTCACACACCCAAAGGCTCCGGTAATTGTCGCAATGGATTTGAAATCTAAACTATATTTACTGATTCAGGAGTATATGATATGTATGACCATATTATGTAAGATGCTTTAAGAATTAATTTTCACTTTTGCTAAAAACTGACTAGCGTTTCGGTTATCGATGAGCTTCGCAGTATGATTTATAGTTTCCTTTAAGGGGGCTTCTCTACGAAAGTGGTCTCCATAGGAAACCTTTCGGGGATGGTCTTCGTGCAGGTTTCGATCATTTACTCGCGCTTTGCTCCCACATTTGGCGCTCCCTTACAATGTATAGCCAGCGGTGAGGAGCCCACCAATCCATCACGAGATCTTCAAAGCGGACCGTCAGTTGCAGAGCACGGGCGCGCCTTAATATACTGTCATGAACTCCGCGCAGCACTTCGTGTCGGCCTCTGTACTCTCTATGGTCATGCAGGGTAGAATTTCCGGTTCAAAAGAGCCCTTGCGGGAATTGTGCATCACATATTTCACATACACAGCTCGACGTAGACGTCTTCACGGGCTAGTTATAAGTATCGAAGGTGGGCGGTAGTAGCCGTAAAAAGTACCTACTGCAGCGCTCTTCAGATTCAGCAAAAAAGTTTCCGCGGGTTGTAGGCACTGCTGGAAATACACTGGCGACTGTGATCATGTTCGGTAAAGTATTGTTCGCAGTACTGATAGAGACAAGTTGGCGCTGTTACAGATAGAGCGATACCCACAATATATTGGTTGCCATTTTTAGACGCAGTTGAAGCTTTACATATGTTTTAGCGCACAGTTTTGCGACTTTGCGGGCATGGTAATATTATCGAGGTTTTTCGAATCATCAGGATACAAAATCAAGATAATCTGGAATCGTTGGTGCCGCAGTTTTGGTACACAGCGTCAAAACTAACCCAATATTCAGCGAAAACTTTGCCGGCACAGAAGCGCTATGCAGAAAATCTGAAGAAACCGATCAAGAGAGGGGCGGTGTTGCACGTGGTACCGTGAAATAAAAAGTAATGAAAACTTATAAAACCGGTAGTTTGGAGGCCGCAACATGGCTTAAATATACCTAGGACATCTAAGCACGCAAGATAAATGATCTGTGATAAAAAAAATACATATTTTGTTCAAACTCAATTCCTTCACCTTCAGTGTCAGATAGGAAACGCTATAAATATTACATCAGTCGCGTTCGGAACGCTTGGCTAAAGCGGGGCACTTATGTAAGTACATAGAATGTGCTCATTCACACGATAGTTGCCTATGCAAGTGTACGTGTACAGTCGGTATCAGCGGTCAGGCAGGGAAAGCTTCTAAAAGAGGCTTTACATTATGGCTTCAAGAACCTAAAGCTGGCGCTCAAGTGTAGCCAAAATATATATTTTGGAAACTTGAAAAAAAAATGTAAAACGTGGAAAGAACTGGTACACAGATTACAATTTCTTGCTGAATACACTACTTACAATACTCATATACTCAACGGGCAGTATGCATAGTGTATGAATACAAATATTTTTTCAAGGCGTAGGTTTGAACCATGACATTTAAAATAGCCTCATGTCTTCTATTAGGAGGTGTTAAACGGGGGTCCTCACTATGGCAGAGTGCAAAGGAGCCAATTATAAGCGATATATAGCGGATAAATCTGCGCATCAGAAGGTTACACCATTCCATTTGATACAGCGGTGTCTCGCCATTCCAAAGTTTTCACACAAGTTCTGCAAAGAGCGCCGATCTTCGATAATGCATCGCTAACCTAACTACTCAGCGTCAACGTTGTATAAGCATTTAAAGTAGAATTATACTACATTTCAGGTGCTTACTCGTTAGGAAAATTTGCAGGTAAAAATACTTCGTTTCTCAAGCCGTTTCCATCACGACGAAAGCTAAGAGCGATCTGGGCCAATAAGGATAGCACGCATTGCATGACTGTGTTCCTACGTGCCTCTCGCTGATGACGGCACAAAAGATTACAAGCACAGCCATGTAGTGCACACCACCCTCATTGGCCCAGATGGATCTTAGCTTTCGAAGTGCTAAAACAGCTTGTGAAACAGAAATTCCACTAGTACTCCCAAATCAAAGTGATGGCCTGTAAGACTGGTGAAGCAAATATTTCACATTTGCCAGTTAAACCGTTCCGTACACAGAAGCAATTTTGGAGACTATAAAGACAAAAAAACATGAGTCAACCATATCTGAAGATTGAATTAGAACATTTCCACGACCGTAAAAGGTTCGCTGACTATAGCTCGCGAACATAACAAAGGTTACTGAGTGTTCCTGGAGTTATTTAGCCCGCGCTTAGATTTAGGTAAAAACTTTCAATGCAAAGGCTTTACAAGCCACCAGCATGGCACAGAATAGTTCAAAATTTTAATAGCGAGTATTTGTTTGTGAATGTCGTAACTCAGTACGTTTATAAAATGTCTGCTGAAGTGGGAACATCTTCTGACGAAGGGCTTCAAGAATTTATAAATTGCCTATAAAACGTCTCGAATAGTTTTTTGCTTAGTGTTTGCTTACAAAATTTTGCAATCGTTCGCGACTCCTTTACGGGGAACTTTCGGTTTCAGTTTCGTCACCATCTTCATCATAATCATCATCATCATCATCATCATCAGCCTGACTATACCCACTGCAGGGCGAAGGCATCTCCATATTTCTCCACTTAACCCGGTTCTGGGCTAGCTGCATCCACTTGACCCCTGCGAACTTCTTAATCTCATCCCCCCACCTAACTTTCTTCCGCCCCCTGCTACGCTTTCCTTCCCTTGGAATCCAGTTTGTTACCCTAAGCGACCATCGGTTATCCTCTCTTCGCAATACATGTCCTTCCCATGTCCATTTCTTCTTCTTAATTTCCGCTAGAATGTCGGTAACTTCAGTAATTTCTCGGACCAACTCTGCACGCTTCCTATCTCTTAATGTTACCCCTACCATTTTTCGTTCCATAGCCCTCTGGGTAGTCCTCAACTTAAGTAGAACTCTCTTGGTTAGCCTCCACGTTTCAGCGCCATAGGTGAGTACAGGTTAATGCAACTGTTATACTTTCCTCTTTAGCGATACCGGTAAGCTGCTAGACATAATCTGCGAGTGCTTGCCAAATGCGCTCCATCCCAATCTTATTCTTCTTGTTATTTCCTTTTCATGGTCCGGATCGGCGGTTACTACCTGTCCTAAGTAGACACATTCGCCTACTACTTCCAGTATTTCGCTACCTAATGTAAACTGCTGTTCCTTCCCGAGGCTGTTGAACATTACCTTAGTCTTCTGCATATTGATTTTCAAGCCTACCTTTCTACTTTTCCTGTCTAGGTCATCAATCATTATTAGCAGTTTATCCCCCGAGTTGCATAGCAAGGCAATGTCATCAGAAAATTGCAGATTACTGAAGTATTCTCCACCTACCCTTATCCCTAACTGCTCCCATTCCATGTCTCTGAATACTTCCTCTAAGCAAGCTGTGGCTAGTACTGGGGAGATTGTGTCTCCTTGCCTAACACCTTTCTGTATGGAATTTTGTAACATGGTTGCTGTGCAGACACTATATCTTCCAGCACTTTCGCGTACGGCTCGTCCACCCCCTGATTTCGCAATGCCTGCATCACCGCCGAGGTTTCAACTGAGTCAAATGCTTTTTCGTAATCAATGAATGCTATGAATAAGAGCTGGTTATAGTCCGAGCATTTTTCTACCACCTGATTGCTGGTATGGATATGATCGATAGTAGAGTATCGTTTCCGAAAACCTGCTTGATCCTTTGCTTGATTGCAGTCTAAGGTTGTCCTGATTCTATTAGCGATTACCTTAGTAAATACCTTATACGTAACAGACAGTAAGCTGATTGGTCTGTAAGTTTTAGGGTCCTTAGAGTCCCCTTTTTTATCAATGAGGATAATGGTTGCATTCTTCCATGGTTTCGGTACCGTTGATGACACCAGGCACTGCGTATACAAGATGGCCAGTTTTTCTAACACGATATCCCCCCCGTCCTTCAGCAAATCCGTAGTTATCTGATCCTCTCCAGCTGATTTCCCCCTTTTCATAGTTTCTAATGCTTTCTTGACCTCGTCCTTCGTCACTGGTGGAACGTCTGAATGTTTGTCCCTACCGCCAATCTCATTACGGTCTTGACTACTTTGGCTAGTGTAGAGATTTGTATAGAACTCCTCGGCTACTTTGACTATCTTATCCATATTCGTGATGAGGTTGCTCGGCTGGTCCCTTATCGCATACACCTGGTTTCTGCCTATTCCCAATTCCTTCTTTACTGTTTTAAGGCTTCCCGCGTTCTTTACAACACGCTCAATTTTATCCATGTTATACTTCCTTATATCGGCCACCTTGCGCTTATTTATTAGCTTTGATATCTCGGCCAATTCGATCCGGTCTGTTGGATTCGAAGCTTTCATTCTCTGGCGTTTCTTAATAAAATCTTTCGTCTCCTTAGACAGCTTACCGGTATCCTCTCTAGCTGTCCTACCGCCTACTTCTACCGCGCACTCAGTAATGATATCTCTGAAATTATTGTTCCTTGCTTCTAGGATAATGTCGCCTTCCTCAGTTAGAGCTGAATACCTATTCTGTAGCGAGATCTTGAACTCTTCTGCCCTCCCCCTCACCGCTAATTCGTCGATGGGTTTCTTTCTCTATAATATGTTGCGTTCCTTCTTCAGATTTAGGCTAATTCGGGACCTCACCATCCTGTGGTCACTGCATCGCACTTTCCCGATTACCTCTACATCTTGCATAATGGCGGGGGTTGAACAAATTATGAAGTCGATTTCATTTTTAGTCTCCCCGTTCGGACTTTTCCATGTCCATTTCCGGTTCTTCCGTTTGCTGAAGAAGGCATTCATGATTCGTAAGTTATTGCGCTCTGCAAACTCAACTAGTAACTCCCCTCTGCTATTCCTAGAACCAATGCCATAGTCACCTATTGCCTTGTCTCCTGATTGCTTTTTTCCTACCTTGACATTGAGGTCGCCCATTAGTACAGTATTCTGCGTCTTTACTTTTCGCATTGCCGATTCTACATCTTCGTAGAAGCTTTCAACTGCCTGGTCCTCCTAACTAGATGTAGGTGCATAGGCCTGTACAACCTTAAGTTTATACTGCTTATTAAGCCTAATTACGATGCCTGCCACCCTCTCATTAATACTATAGAATTCATCGATATTGCCCGCTATATACTTATTGACAAGGAAACCTACTCCTAGTTCTCGCCTCTCCGGTAAACCTAGATAACACAGTACATGCCCATCCTTCAGTACAGTATATGCCTCATTCGGCCTCCTAACCTCATTAAGCCCTATGACATCCCATTTCATACCTTCTAGTTCCTGTAAGAGCACTGCTAAACTAGCTTCACTAGCTAGAGTTCTAACATTAAACGTTGCCAGGGTCAGTTTTGGCGGCCTGTCCAGCGGAGCCAGGCTTTTTAGCACCCCCTGCTGCGTCACATGTCTGACCGCCGCCGTGGTCAGTTGTTCCTCAGCCGCTGGTGACTGAGGGCCGGGGTTTTGTGGAGCTTATCATGAGAGGTTGCGGCCAATTACTGCACCAGGGTGGCCAATTCCTGTTCTGGTGAGGGAGTGCGTTGCCGGAGGTGTTCACCGGCATCAGGTCGCACCCCAAACCTGTTTATGCAATTCCATCGACACGCGGATTCTTTATTTTTTTTAATCCGTTGGAGAATTGCGCGGCACCGGGATTTGAGCCCCGGTCCTCTTGCATGCGAGGCGGATGTTCTACCGCTACGCCACCGCTGCAGCTTCAGCTTACTAGAACGAAATGCTAAAGTAATTATTATTTGCATATGTTAGACACACACGCCGCTTATGGCACTTTCGACTCTGAGTTTTGTTTAACACTTTTGGCTTTTTTTCGGTTTTTTTTTATCCTGAACTTGGCGCCACCATCATCGAGGTCGAAGTACGCTCTTTTATAACACAGCTTCGCGTAAACTCTGACCCGGTGCTGAAGTGTTACCAACAAATCTCTACGAAACGTGGACGATGTGTCAAATAGAGCACTTACAAATTGCATGATTGATTGCTAGATGGAAGGCCGAATTCCTGCAGCATAGAAGCATGCGAAGGTAACATCCATATCTAAACCCGGCAAATGGCTAGCCCTTAAAAACCTGAGGCCCATCCCTTTAACATCATGTATAGGAAAATTAGCGGATCATGTTATCCTCAATCGCCATCATAACTATGTCGAGGATCGCCATCTCCTACTACCCACAATGTTGGGCTTCCGTTCTCGACTCTCAGCACAAGATTTCATCTTGCAGCTTTCCCACCACATAATACAACCGCCCATTGGCTATAGCACCAAAGCTTTTTTGGGTCTAAACTTAGCCAAGGCATTCGATAATGTAGCACATGCAGCTATGCTTAACAACCTCCACGCAATCAACTCCGGTCCAAGGACCTTCAAAACTACGTAAGGGATTTTCTCACAGGTCGAACAGCCGAACTAAATTTTGGACCCTCAAATCCGACACTATATCACTTGACAGCCGCGCCATCCCACAGGGGTCCGTGCTGCCCCCCTTCCTCTTTAAATCGTAACTCTTATCACTCCCGAACGAACTCAACCGTATACACAATGTGTCCCATATGTTATACGCCGACGACATAACGCTTTGGGTCACATCAGAAAATGACGCAGAAATAGAAAAAACCCTACAAGTAACAGTGGACTCCGCCAGCGAATGCATAGAGAGGGCGGGTCTATCCTGCTCCCCAACAAAAACTTAACCGGCTCATGCGTGGTAAACCAGGCACAGGGGGCCATGGTGCGAGGTGGTGAAAGGTGACTCTTCCTAACCCTATGGGCTGGAACGGTAGGTCGACGTCGCTTGTGGCGGGGGCTAGCTAGCCACCGAATTTTTATCTGTTGTAGGTTGTCATTGCACCCGCCACCTCTGTGGTGGTGGGTGACGGCTGTTACGGCTGTTGTCTTTCCCTCCCTCTTCCTTTTATTTCTTCTGTCCGCACGAGGCAGTGGAGGTGGCTCAGCTACAGAGCCACTAGCAGGCCCGTGCATTTTCTTTTCCTTCTTCCTACAGCCAAAACAACAGGGGGCCATACCAAAATCCGAGTGCACGTTAAGTGACAACTTATACCGGAGGTGTCCGTCATACGGGCTCTTAGAATTTACACCTAGAACAACGGCCGAAACATGGAGTCCCTCAATCGCCTCAAGGCTAGCTTGTGTATCTCAGACAGTGCGTCTCATACGTCAAATAATATAATAATTGGTTCACAGGAAGGGAAAGACGCAGTATCTGTCAGGCTTGCTCTGTGGACACCTGAATAGGTATGAAGGAAATTGATCTCGTCCGGCTGTTCAAGGCACTTGCCATTAGTAGAATCACCTACACGCTACCCTACCTCAAACGTAACGTAGCAGAAACATAACGTGTTGATTGCCTGATCAGACGGGCGCTCCGTGGAGGTGTTTATAGTCTCCCTATAAACACCTCCACGGATCGCTTCATTGCCCTCGGAGTTCACAACACTGTTAGCGTGCTGGTAGAGGCCCACCTCACCTCTTAATACGAACGGCTAATCCACACACCGACTTGACGCTCTCTCAGTCGGTTACCCTGCAACAAGAGAGAACAAAGTGCCATTTCCAATGAGCCTACGAGCTCACTTGTAAATCCTACCTCTCCCGAAGAATATGCACCCTGAATTTCATTAAGACAATGAGTCCAATCAAGACGTGATCTATGCCGATGCAGCCGAACACGCGGACCGTAATGGATTCACAATTGTGACTGTAAATTATTAGGGTCAACAACTCACGGCCGGTTTGATCATTATCGACGACCCGAAGGAAGCGGAGGAAGCTGCGATCACCGTCGCTATAAGCTCAACTTTAGCCCTTCGTATAACTAGCGGCTCGAAAACCGCAATAAGAAATTACAGCAAAGGCAGGATATCGCCTATATCACTCAAATTGCTTCTTGCCTCTCAAGAAACTCACCGTTCAATACACTAATATGGACACCAGCACATTCCTCCCTTCCTGGTAATGAGACTGCCCACAATTTTGCCACATGACTCGTCAGCCGGGTGATGGCACAATACCTCACGAGGTCGACAAAGGGACCGTATGGTTTCCTATCAAGAAATTATACTACACTTCCATTAAACACGTACCCTATACCCTCCGGGACACAAATCACTTACAAAAGCACAGGTCACCTGGCGAAAATTACAGACGCATTCCTTTCCATATCCAGTCACCTACGCCCATGCATACCCTGAATTATGCACCCCTCACTGTAACTTATGCCACCAGAGGGTCAACGTACACCACATACTATGATACCCATAGTATGTGGGTATCAGATCCCCCCATCGCGGGATCTGCAGCTCTCGACCTGCGAGCAGTGGGAGTCCGCTATGCGCAGCACGGACCCGGTAACCTAACTGCGATATGGAGCGTGCAACTCAGGCCGCCAGAGCTCAAGCGCTCCTGGCCATCTAGCGCGGAAGCTCCTGCCTGCCCGACTTCCTCAAAAAATGAATGTTTATCCTCCTCGTCCTCCTTCTCCTCCTTCACACGTTTTACTAATAACATGTCCATGATACTGAAGGCTTCCTTGAAAAACTCGCATTTTTTTGCTCTTAACGTTGCCGCCTTTTCTAGCCAGTGTTTGAAACACGGCCTCAAGATTTCTCAAATTACTCTAGGCACTATCTCCTGCCACGAATGTCGTCTAGATAAAATATCCCTCCTGCCAGACCTTTCAATAGCTTATCCATATTGCGCTGAAACAGCGCAGGTGCTGAGGAGATTCCGAGGAGTAGTCGGTTTACAGCAAATAGCCCTTTATGTGTTTTTAACATGCGCAGGTGTTTAGATTCCTCCGGCATTTTCACTGTTTGATAGGCCCTGTTTAGAACCGGCTTCAAAAAATACCGCCCTCCAGCAAGTGCAGCTAGTACCTCATCTGTAGTACCGCTTCGTGTCTAGAACAAGGGTCAACGTTGTCTTGTAATCTCCACACACGCGTTTTGTCTAGTCTTTTTTTTTTTTACAACGGTGTGGCAAAACTCTGTAATGAAAACTTTCGTAATGACGCCCATCTCCTGCAGCTTTCGCATCTCTTCCGCCACTGCTGAGCGCAGTGCGTAGGGCACATTTCTAGCTTTACCAAAATAGGACGGTTCTGATTAAGAAATAAAGTAGGTTGCTCACCTTCTATCTTGCGAAGAGTACCCTCAAAAATGATACTGAACTTTCTTAGGAGACATTTCAGTCCCATGCTGTGGCCCTCTTGGCTTGCGTCGAGCTGTGAAGCGTTGCATAGCCTGTGCAGACCGCCGAGTTAGTCCCAGTCCAAGCGAAAAGTTTCAAGCTACTCGCGTCCGAGTAAAGCTGGTGCGTTTTGGTCAACGACATATAAGAAATGGTCACCGACTTTGTCTCTGTGCAGTGCAGCTGCTTTGAAGACACCAAAAGGTTGGACAACCTCTCCCTTGTACGTTTTAAGTCGCAGCTCTGCTGGTTTCAGTTTCAAAGCCAGACGAAGCTTTTCTAACTTTTGCTTTGATATCACACACAGCGTAGTACCTGTGTCTAACTCCACACGGAGACGTAAACCTTGTATTCCGTCGTCAACGTTGATGGGACGCCGGAATTTTTTTAGAAAAAATCTGAACGTTGCCGGCGTCGATGTTTCGAAGAGTGCGTTCCACTTCCTTGAACTTTTCGACTTTTGCTTGGGGCTTGGGACCGCGGCAGGCACGCTGAACGTGGCCTCTCTTGCCGCAGTTCGTGCACTTATTTGCAATGTGCGGACAGGCGCGGGAAAAATGCTTGTAGGAGTCACAGCGATAACACTCAAAAGACAGCTTCTTTTTCACACTGGTTCCTCGGTGCTCATTTTATGAAAGTCATCGATAGCTTCCTTCGCATGCGCTTCCTGAACGTTGTTCTTAACTTTTTCCAGAGCAAGTACGCGCTCAACAGCTTTTTGAAATGTAAGCGTTTTATCTTCTGCAGATAAGTACCGATGAATGTCGGTGCGAAATGAACCGCACACAAACCTGTCGCGCAGTGATGCGTCCAAAAAGATACGAATTCACAAGTTTTACCGAGTTTTCTGAGCTCTGCTCCATAATTTGCGATAGATACATATTCTAGCTGGCATCTTCTATGAAATTTTGCTCGCTCTTCGATGACCGAAACTCTAAGGCTTCAATGACAGCGAAGTAGTTCGGTTAGTTGCTCGAACGCCTCTTCCGATGGCTTATTTGGCGCGGCCAAAGTCTTGGCATTACGAATTTGGTCCAATGACGCTAAGCAAAGCATGAACATTGAGTTCTTCGGGAACTTTGTTCACCACAAAAAAATAAATCCAATTTTTTGTAAGACAGCCAGTCGCTCTCAGTTTCTTCGAAGGCTTCTACTTGAGCAATCCGACTGAAGGCTGCCATTTCCGAAGATTCGTTGCCTTTTGTTGTAGATGCAGTTCGAGTCTAGTTCTGCACCTGAGAATGGTACCTTGGTGTTTGGTTTTAAAATCTTTACCGCTTCATCTTTGAGTCTTGCCTTGCGTTCGCCATCCTCGTCTCCAGTTGTGGTGTGCGAATGTTGCAAAAAGCAGTATGAATGCTGCTAAGTACTTTATTGGGCGGCAGCTAGGCTGCTTTCAGGCCGCGCTCATGCAGGTTTTCCCTTTTTGTAGAGCCCCTGCTGACGCCACTTGGCATGTCACTTATAAAGCTGATAACAGACGGCGGCACGTGTCATCGGATTCTGTCAGCTTCCTTTCGTCCTTGCCGAACTCGCGCTGCTCTTCAAAATGGCTTATCAACTCATCAAATCATAACTTCTAACGGTTTGGCAAAAGCAGCAAACTCAAGCTCCTTTATTGAGCTGGGAGGAAAGGTGACCGTGGAATCGAACCCTCCAAGATCCTTGGAAATCGATTCAGCTACGCTTTCTCTAAGCCTTGAAGGCACATTAGTGGCCTTGGAAAAGGGGAATTTATATATCTTTATTGGGTGGTGTTCCATATAGTATGGTATCTTACGAGTGTATATTAATGAGAATGCGTTTGATGATAGAGGCACAAATTAAAATATTAGAGATTAGGCGAGCGGTAACGTGTATATGTACGCGAAATATTCGCAAGGGAATCCGGCAAAGAGATTGATCCCCGCGTGTACACGTACTACGCGCTGCTGTCACGTACAGAGACTTTAGTGTCACCGTCTAGCATGAAGGCTCACGATTCGATCGTCTCTCTGATTGCAGGTGAGAATGGCTTTTATTAGCGGGGAGGCCTCGTAGGCGCAGTGATTGCAGTCGCATAGTAGTCTTAGAGGCAGAGCTTAAGTTCCTGTTATTGTTGTTATTATTATTAATATTGATGATGATGATGATATCCTCCTTGGTTTCTTCTTCGTCTTCCGAGCACCCATGCTCTTTTAATTTTTCGTGTTGTAATATAAAACTTGTTTCGTGACTGATGGCAAGCTACGTGAATGGGGAAGTTACATAAATTCAGACGTTAAAACAATCAAACTGAAAGCGTTTTTCGTTCAGAATTTTCTTTCTAGTCATCTACTGTCGCTAAAATGCACATGGTGTCAAGGCTATCAGCTTTAGCAAGAACTGAGGAGGATATATAAAACTTGCAAGTTTTATATATTCTCCTTGGCAAGAACCCATAATCCTATAGCCATTCACTGAATGCGACGACGACATAGAAGAAGACGGGAGCAAAGATGGTGGATAGGCTGGTCCCATTATAACGAGGAAGAAGAAGAAGAAGAAGAAGGTGTGCTACAATCCCCCACGGTGGGTATAGGCCATTACAACGAGGGAGAAGAAGAAGAAGAAGGAAACGCAGTAATGAAGCCCGCGACCACCGCTTCGGCCGCCATGCCGATGGAAACTGTTCCGATGCCTTCGCAGCCGAACTCGACGTTAGCCATGTGGTCCTCCGCTCAGAAAAATGACAGTACGCTGTCTGAGGGGTATAATAAGGCCCTCTTCACGGGCCAAGCTGGCATGTTGCTTTTGGTGATGGGCTTGCTGGTGTCCGCCGTAATCGGAGGCGTCGTTACGTTGACCATGTTCGGTCGTCAGGGGAGAAGTGATATGCCCACAGCCGACACCTTCGACATCGCTCGGGACCCGTCTTTCCACACGGCCGGCACTAGAGAGAAGGTGACCATTGCAAGCCGTCCGACGGCAAGGCTAAGCGGCAGTCCTGGGCTGAAGAGCAGGAGCGCCACGCCGGAAGCTACAGGTATAAACTTGGTGGGCTGAACACGCATTCCACGCTAACGGCGAACAAAAACGCTGCGTTGGCCATAAAGCCAACACTGTGTTGCCAATTTGTGCTGCTTTATAAGACAGTATTGAAGACAAACGCCTGTCAGAATTCTACAAATACGTAAAACTCATGTGTGCTGCCTTGCGGGAGAATTGCTGCACGTGAGTTCACCATCTTGCTCTTCTAGTCTCCAAGTTGCGAGAAAACGGCACTTTTTTTTCGTATGCATGGGCTACTGGGTGAAAACAAGGGACGCTTGCTCAAGGCTCTCATTTTTGCCTCTAGAAGTCCATTTATTGCGAACTAAATACTGCTACACCGACTGAGCCGGCTTGCTACCGATGGATTATTTCTCTGACTTCATATTTCCGGACGGCAAAGACATATGCACCTGTCGACTCAAGCGCGGGCATACTGCTCCGAAAAGTGGCGTTGGACAATAAGCTTGACTTTATGTATGTCAGGGAATTACTTTCTTATGCGAAACCTTCAAAATTAACTTTGGTAACATCGCGCTCAAACACAGCGAAGATCTTGTTCACCACAAAAACATTATCTCAATTAAAATACTTTCCATTGAGTGCAAGAAGTGTGAAGGCACCGGGTTCTATGAGCTGCTGGAATGCGCTGTAACCACGTGATCATGTTTGGCCAATAGAGCCACGTACGTGTTAATGAATTGCGCTGGGAGCATGTATCGGCTGTGACAGCTGATGGGAAACTATGAGGCGCACAGGAATAGAATTAATGTACCGTACGTAAGTACGGCTGAGGGGAGTTCATGATTGATGACTGATTTTCTATTCACGTCGATATCTGCGGCGGATAGAATTGTGCTCAAATGAGCGTTTGACCGGGTGTGCTACGCAGTGCGCCCACCCCCGTCGGTACTCCGTCAAGTCGAACTCTTCCCGAAGGTATTCACTCGGGGCAAGCTCTACTACCGAACGGCATACCTGGACGAGGACAAAGGTTACCTCTTCGTTGGAGCTATGTACGTTGCATGTCGCTTCTCAAATGAGCTTTTATAACAGTGAATGATGATTAGTAACCGACGTTTTCTTTTATAATGCAACGCAAATGGAAGTTCGTGCCTCTATTAAAGACCTGAAAAAAACACTTGCTTGAAAAGAACGTCGCATGCTTGGAAGTCTTCATCTTTTGGTTTAGAGGGCACCGATATGCTACAGGGTGCCTTTCTTTTCAGACCCGAAACAAAGACTGAAAATTTTACTTTGCTCTAATTGCTCACCCGCAACCGTTACTCTATAGGAGCGATAGTTGTAAATAGTCTTAGACTATATAGTACTGTTGTGGTGTGGCTATATTCATTTTACTCATAGGCTGTAACTCTTCTTCCTTGGTGTAAACGTGCGCAATCACACGAAGTATTACGACCAGGTGCGTCTGCAGCACCGAGGTTAGCAAGTGGGCAATACCTAGTGAACAATGCAAGCATTTGTATTTCGAGACAAGGAGACTCTCATATGCCCAACAGGGTTGGCCAAAATTTCCCTATTTGATGCAGTTCGGTTGTGAATGGGATGCGTCACAGCCTATGTTTTGGGACAATGACGTATGTAATAACATGCATGTTGATTACTAAACGCACTGCAAAATCCTGAGCATTGTTTAGTTTTCAGCAGCCCCGAAACAAAGCAAAAAGATATGGTTTGGTTTTAAAAAATAATAAAAATAAAATGACCTCCGCCTGCGCTATTAGAAATAGCAGGCTAACAACCAGAATAACCTCTTCATATCATGCACTCTCTGAATGCGTTTTTTATCATATAAAATATTCTGCTGGAGCTTACAGGTGATTATTATGTTCAAACGTGATATACGCGAGGTAGCGGAGCGTACAAGGATGCAAGCTGCTTCTATGAAACCAAAGACTAATTTATTTAAAAATGGGGTTTTTATGTCTAAATATTGTTATACAGCATATTGGTGTACTTTAGAAGAGGATGTAGTCATAGTAAAAATGTTACGCCCATTGTGTATATTCTAAAAAATAACACCCACTTCAGTCGGATCCCTGGCTGCAATAAGGCGGCGTTAGTTCTACTCTTTCGAGCATTCATATTAGACTAAGTTTTAATAATTTAAATGCTCCTCGCGGGGGCGGGAGGGGAGGCGCTAATTTTGGCCATCGGTCACGTCATTTTAAAACCGTTCGATTGTGGAGCACATGCAGTCGCAACCACAAGCAAGCGTTACTCATGTCACGGACCACCTGTCACGCTCTCCATCCCGTCCGGTCTGAGGCAATGACTCTAATGGTCATTATTCCACTGGTAGAATTGCAACGAGCCGAGCCATATCAGCGGCGTCGAAATCTTGCTCCGGGAGAGCCCGATGGAAGCTCTCACGAACAACCGGTTCCACAGTTAGACCGCTGCGTCTAATCACACATTTTCGCTACCAACGTCCAGAGACGATGACACAGTTCAGTCTTAACTTGTATGCAGCTTGTGATGTGAGCCCCGTCTGCTGTGCCGAATGGTCAGCGATAACCAAACCAACGCATCACAAAAAAAGACATGCACAACGTGTGTGCGCGTACGTTTTTATTGAATAATAGTTGCGGGCTGCGGCTCTAGAGGAGCCAATTTTCGCCTGCTGGAGAGAAAAAATGAGGAAGCATTGTTTTCATTCTGAAACACTTTTTCAGCGGATGCACATTTCAGCATCATGGATGATGCTGGTCTCTAAACTTCTCACAACCACTTTTCGAATAATTTGCGGTGTGAAACAGAACTTCTTCGTCTAACGCCTCACAACGACAGCCGTAGGAATTGCCAACAAACGGGCTAGGGTTAACCACTTTAATTTTAGGTTGCATTGAACAGATCCAAACGTAACCAGGTCATTCCGGAAGGGACGCCACTGCACCCTAAGTGTTCAGTCTATGTATGTCCGCCTCTACTACGCAGGCACAGAGTACAAGCAGTACAGACTCACGTGCTCCGCCTCTGAGCAGGGCCATCGCCAAATGTAGTCGTGTTTTTGAAATTCGAAAGCAAATTGGCTAAACTGTAAAAAAACTACTAATGAACCTTCCAGCCAGCTTACTCTATAGTTGACATTTCACATGTGTTCTGCTATCCATTGCTGCTTATATTAACAGGCCTCGAAAGCTGCCTTTACACCTAAAGAAGGTTTCTCTTGTTATAATTAGTGTCAGGCTTCGTTCAAACATCGTTTAAAATTTAGCACAGAATTTCTTGAGGTTCTTTCACGTGCAAGTTTTTTGTTTCATTTTGGGAAACATCTGAATTTACTTGTCTTAATTGCATTGCAAGCCCTGAAGATTCTTAGAAGAAAGATGAAGAGCTCAGGTGTTCTCTCAAATAATTCTAAGCACATCAACAAGTGATAGTCAGCACGCGGCCCCATTTGCAGCCTTAGTAGATTCCACAATAAGCAGCTTTCATATTTCTTGAGACGATAATAAAATAAAATAACTTCGTGTCACATCTCCTACAACCATTTCGTAAATGGTTATGGGGCTCCATTGCGTCTTTTCCTAATGAATTGTTTTCTGCAAAGCTGTAACTTACTTGCAGGGACAAGTTGTTCCGGCTCAGCCTTGACGACATAAGTAGCCAGCCTTTCAAGGTGCGTTTTCTAAACCGAGCATGCTCGATGTATAGCCATGTGTATGTACAAAAAATCTGTCTCTCGCATTTGTCGTTTTTTGCAGTTTGGCCCTTTTCAAGTAGAGAGAAAAGAAATAGATTTGGCAATTAGTCTAAGGTACATTGTTATGTGGTTGCTAATGAGGAACAGCTTCCTAAATGATGTTGCTCGTACAAGACATTTTATTCGCACTCAAGAGAACGAGCCACTGATCTAGTTGATACTGTGTTTCTTCAGACGACAGAGAGTGCGCCTAAATAGGAACGAGAACACACGTTTGGAACGCAAGTGCGCCTTGAAAGGCAGTGAAATGGATGGTACACGGAAAGGTCATGCGTTCGCTGTTCAGACCGAATCTGCTTCTATAACTTTTCTCATATTTTGGCTCCTATAACCATTCGCAGCATCAGTTCAGTTCAGTCGTTCAGTCGTGTCCGACTCTTCGTAACACTATGAACCATATCACGCCACGCTTTACGGTCTGTCACTATCTTCCTAACAACACATAACTTCATCTCCAGCGCCTCGAGATTGCCATCTAACCATCGCGTTCAATGCCTACCACTTCTCCGGTAACCCTCAACTTTTCCCAACATCAAATTTTTCTCCAGCGACTCATCTCTTCTCATCAGATGACCAAAGTAGCTAAGCTTTAATTTTGGAATTTGACCCTCCAATGAGCAGTCAGGGTTTATGGTTAATGCTATTGCGACTGGCCATAGGGTTTTCTTGGCAGAAATTAATGAAGTGGGTTGCCATTACCTTCTTATATCTTATCTTATATCTCATATATCTTATATCGTATATCCTTAATTAACTTCGACAAAGCATTTTACTCGGTTGAAATAATTAGCAGTCATGAAAGTATTGCTGAAGCATCTTGAAAGATGGTCGCACATGAATGCACTGAAATATGTCTACAGCGAATACACAGCAACCATATTCCTCAGCAAAAAGCGTGACAGTATCTCAATAAAGAACGACATAAGGCAAGCTGACACTGTCTATTTAAGGCTATTCCCTACATGTTTCCAGGTACTGTTCAGGAGTCTAGGTGGCAATAACCTGTGGCTATGAATGAATGGGAAATACTTTAGAAATCTGCGATTAGCTTACTCAAGGGGCGAATTTCTAACCGTGATTTTTTATTATTTATTTCTTTATTATTTTACAGGTACTGCCAGCCTTGTTATCAGGCGTTTGGCAGGAGTGGGCAGTTTAGGTAAAAAAAAAGCAAAAACAGCAAACAAGATACTGGACACTGAAGAATAAATCGTAACAAAGACAAGGAGAATATTTACATGATGAGGTCATTTGACGAGGAGAGGCACATGTAACTATGACTTGGGCGCAAGTGCGCTGAGGAATGAAGAAATAGTTGAGGAATGAACAGTGTCGGCGGGTAACGCATTCCATTAAATACTACGCGTAAATAAAAGGAAGAAGATGGTTTGCAGGGTATAAAAAGAACTGAACAAGGGTAAATAGGGTACGCTTCAGGTCGCAGGTGAGCCAACGTTTCGACAAGTGGACTTGTCTTCGTCTGGGCATAGCGATCATCACTGGCAGGGGTTTAAATACGCTTTTGCTTCTGAAGAAGAAAGGCTGGGGAGGGGAAAGTGGGTGTGAAAGTGTGGGAGGAGATGATGGGTGAGAAGAAAGTGGGTCATAAAGTGGAAAAAAAAATCTTCAGTATGTACTTATCAGCCATGGAACCAGGGATTCTGTAGCCTGCAAAAGAAGTAAAAGCGGCAGTACCAGGAAAAATTGCAATGCCAGTAAGGTGATTAGTCACCACTAAAGACGGTTTGGTGAAGATACGCCTTACAAAGGGAGGCTATGCAAAGGGCCCTGATAAGGCATATATCTAGTGGGACAATTCTTAAAGGAGAGGGTAGGGTGGGAGTACATAGTCACCAGGACGGTCAGCAGATCAGAAGGTAGGGCGAGAGCGAATTGATCTATAACTCGAAGTGGGAATGATGTTGGTCAAATATTTAGGGGAATCCCCCAATATTTAGGGGAATCCCAAGGTGGATTCCCCTAAATATTTGACCAACATCATTCCCACTTCGAGTTATAGATCAATTCGCTCTCGCCCTACCTTCTGATCTGCTGACTGTCCTGGTTAGCTCAGTCGGTCTTGGTTAGCTCAGTGAAATCAGGCTTTAACTGCACATCTTCAAACGTCATCTACCTTCTAGAATGCTCCTTTTGTCATAAACAGTACATCGGAGAGACCGGACAACCAATGGACATGCGGCTTAATGGACATCGGGCAGACGTAGGCAAAAACCTCCCGAAAGCGGTTTCCCAGCATTTCAATCAGAAAGACCATAAGTTCGAAGAAATTAAATTATATATTCTCCAGTCATGCTTTAAATCTGCAAGGGACAGAAAATACAGAGAGGCGTACCTAATTCATAAATTTGGAACATTCGAACCAGCAGGAATAAATATATCTAAGGGAAGGTTAGAATCCCTTAGGTATATTCCGTCTCCATCATAACTATTCGGGAAAACAATCTCACATATCCTTAATTGTACAGTTTATTCACAAAGCATGTACACCCTATTCCCTTCCGCAATAGCATAACCCTACAAGTTCCTCTAAACACATTTCCTCCTTATCACTTGTTGCTTGAATTTGCCCTCAAACATTTTTTTATTATTATTTTGCTTTTTTTTTATTTTCTCATGTCAGTTGTGGTTCCCTGTGCGCTTATTATCCTGTGACTTTGTATTCCCCCCCCCCCCCCCCCCTTTGCAGAAAATTTTAAGAATTGTCCCCCTTTGATATATGCCTTATCAGGACCCTTCGCAAACCCTCCCTTTGTAAGGTGTGTCTGCACCAAACCCGCCTAAGTGGTGACTAATCATCTACCCGGTACTGTGATTTTCTTTTTTTCCTAGTACTGCCGCTTTTACTTATTTTGTAGGCCACAGGATCTCAGGTTCCAGGTTGAGATACATACTTAAGGTTATTATTATTTTTCACTATGCGGTTATTATCCTGTGACTATGTACTCCCCCCCTACCCCCTCCTTTTAAGAATTGTCCCCCTAGATATATGCCTTATCAGGGCCCTTTGCATAGCCTTCCTTTGTAAGGTGTATCTTCACCAAACCGTCTTTAGTGGGGACCAATCACCTAACCGGTATTATAGTTTTTCCTGGTACTGCCGCTTTTACTTCTTTTGCAGGCTGCAGAATCCCTGGTTCCATGGCTGATAAGTTTATACTGCAGATGTTTTTTTTTCCACTTCATGATCCACTTTCTTCTCACCCATCCTCTCCTGCCCACTCTTTAACACCCACTTTCCCCTCCCCAGCTTTTCTTCTTCGGAAGCAAAAGCGTATTTAAACCCCTGCCAGTGATGATCGTATGCCCAGACGAAGACAAGTCCACTTGTCGAAACGTTGGCTCATCTGCGACCTGAGGCGTACCCTATTTACCCTTGTTCAGGTCTTCTTTTTATACGCGTAAATAAGGAATTTTTAAATGCGCTAGACCAGCACGAATAATCTATACGTTTTTTGGTATGATACGAACCGTGTGGAGCGGCGATTAGCTGGTGGAATGTATAAACTTTTATCTATTACCAACTGATTATGATAAATAAAATTTTCATCCTATCCCGGTAACGCCTGAATGCAAGCTGATCATTATCATAGAAAGATGAAGCTGAACCTGGACATAAAATAACATGCAGAAACAACGCTCATCACTGTTGGAAGGGAACAGCAGTTTACTATGGGTAACGAAGCCCTGCAAATTGTAAAGAGATGCCAGTGCTTCAGGTAGGAAGTGGCCTCAGATCCAGATTACTTGAGTGATCTACGTAGCCTAATAATAGTAATGCAATGGAGCGCATTTATCAGTTCCTCGCACATCGTGAATGGTCGTTTACCAATACCCCCAGTAGAAAAGTGCAGATATTCAAAAATAGGCTTTGTGGATACTAAAAAAAAAAGAAAAATGCATGCGAAGAGCATTACACAGAAATCGCTCGCGAGTTTGGGTTGTGCGACCAGGTGGAGGCAAAATGTGAGAAAATTTTTTAGGGGACACGTAAGCTCTGCTTCTACGGTATAACGCGATTGCGCTGCTTACGTCTAAGGACCGACTTGCGGTTCTTCGATCTGCTATATCTATTGTGTCTGTTCGCTTAATTATTAGTCCCTTAATGATTTATTTATTTTTATGGCAGTGTTTTGCCATGTCACCTGCTAACCATGGCCTGCCAGGGCCATGCCAGTAATTTTTGGCGGCAAAGCCGAGTGTTCTGCACAACTAGGCCTCTAACGCTATTGCTTTCAAGCTGTCATCGTAAACTTAAAAATCCTTAATTAGCTTTTTATTAATTGAGAAAGTATATGTGTTTATATCTTTAAAAAATTACATGCAGTGTCATTCGAGGAATGATCTCTTTTTTACAATTTTAGAGAGCGTCTGCGTCGTGAGATTTGCGTGCCACATTTTTCAACCTATCCCATCTAAATACTACGCATGTGAGGCCGCGAGACAAGGCAAGGATCGAGATCCAGCCTAGTATGATGCAGTTGTTGCTCAAAGTGCTTCGCCTGAGGATGATCTTAGAGTGCAGGCGAAGGTGATAAATTTTCGTTTTTAGCCAGATTGCTAATCGATCGAAGAAGTAGCCCTCCACTCCGTCCGTACAATGATTATGCGGTTTTTCTCAGCAGGAACGAAAACATTGGCCAAGAAAAAATAATAATAGCGTCACCGGACCCTCCACAGTCTTGTAATGCGAAGCGCTATAGGACACACTTGAATCACACCAGAAAGGAGCTTTAAGGCCAATGCCGCGTTCCCACATGCGCAACTAGACTGTTTAGAGTTGAAAGTTTAGATGCACATATCTCAGGGCACAAGCACATAAAAATTGTGCAAAAATGATTAGTCGTAGAATGTCGCTACTTAAATGTTTCAATGCATATAATGATGTGCGCGAAGTACAGTCAACTAAAGGTAATTTCTGAATTTCAGTAGTTCACAGAGCATACGATGACAAGTTTTCCGAACAATTTGTGTCCGCCTAGTCGCATAACCATTCTTATAGAAACGAATTTTGAACATCCTGTATAACAGTTATACCTTACCAGTGCGAACCTAAGATGCAGGAATACGTAGGATAACGACAAGAGCACACCTTAAGTTGAGGACAATGCAGCGAGCTTTGGAAAGCAAGGTGATAGGTGGAAGCCTAACAGGCAAATATACATATACAGCAACATTCTAAGCGAAATCATGGAGACGTGGACATGGGCAAAGAATATGCAACACGAAAGCAAGATAATAGATGATAACTTGAGGGTAGTAGATTGGATTCCATGTTGAAGCAGAAATAGAAGGTGACTGGAGAAGGTTAAGTGGATAAGTTAGATTAGGGAGTTTGCTCCGGTGTACAGGACGGTGTCAGTTGGAGAAATGTGGGAGAAGCCTTCTACATTCAGCGGACGGGAACACGGGGATAGTGACAGGGATTTTTTTTTATTAATATATTCAACTTCGGAAAAAAGAAAGCTTACAACCCTTTTTCTTTTGTAACATTGCGAATAAAGAAGCGCATCCTTGTAACAGTTTACATTTATCGTGTGTACCCGTAGCTTTTTTTATTCGGAAGCCAGAAAACTTAGGTAATGTTGGTTTTGGAGGTTTAACGTCCCAAAGCAACTCGGACTATGAAAGACGCAGTAGTGAAGGACTCCGGAAATTCCGAACCACCTGGGGTTCCTTAACGTGCACGGACAACGCACAGCACACGGGCGCCTTGCTTTTCGCCTCCATCGAAAAGAGGCCGCCGAGGCCGGGATTTGACCCCGCATCCTTTGGAACAGTAGTCGAGCGCCGTAACCACTGCGCCACACTGGCGGGGTATTAGCTAATGTAACATGACCGCACAACATTTCAAATTCAGCATTTCTCCAGTTGATCAGATTTAGCTGACACAATGTGATATTGCCGGGAAGAGCTCTTACAAATCTCTATTTGTCGTTATCAACAGTCGCCTGTATGCGGTCTTATCACTGTGATTGTAACGGACGGAACGATCTTGCGCTCTTTTTATATGCTCAGTGTCGCAAAACTCGCAGTTATCTTATCACGTTCTTTTTTGGCGCGAGATGCTCCGAGATTGGCCTGAAATGAATGCAGGCAAGCACCTAACAGTTTCCGTACTTCCGGACTTCTTCAGTATCCCTTGGCTGGTTTATTTGGATGTTTGTGCGCCGACTTTAAATTCAGCACTCCCGAGTGCAACGTTCACTCCTTAGCCCGACGACCAGCGAGCACGATTGCTGCTAACGACACTGCTAACGACACAGAGTGATTCGTCGTTGTCAGTCGTAGCTAACAAAAAAAGAGCTAACGAAGCAAACGAACACACGCTGTCGCGCGTACTTCTAAGCTTCAGCGCCCTCCTAACTTTGTTTTTGTGGACTGCAGTGGCGATCATTCGAATTCGAAGAATGGTCTAAGTAGCATTTTATTTAAGAGGAACATGGTCGGCCTTTCCATAATACACGTAGTATTGATGGGATCAGTGTAACGGGTCGAATGAAAAAAATTGGGGTTAAGTGAGGTAAAAGCCCAGTACTAGGAAACATGCATTTAGCTAATGAAATGGCAACGCTAGTTCCGGTCGAAACGTCATTTGGGCTACATTAGATCAGCAGTTTGAGTGCGAGAGATTGATTTGACCTGAGCGCGATAATTAACTAAAACGCAACGCGTCTTCTGACTAACGCATTTATGCAGGAACTGCACTTGCCGGCTCCGAACTCGCAAGTAGAAGAATGCAAACGCAGAGCACTCTCTATGGTGAGATAGCCTCTCTTCGTTGCATATCATGTTATAGAAAAAAATAAAAGGCAAAGCGAAAGACGTCTTACAAAGTTCGACCTTAAACCTCAGCAATCACACTTGTGCCTTTGCCGTGACAATCATGGTTATTTATTTATTTATTTGTTTATCCTCAAGGCCTTTCGGCGTTACAGAGGGGGTGGGTACAGGGTATCAACATCATAGTATTTTGCGAGACAAAAAAAAAATACATGCATTTCAAACATGAAGGAAATACTTAAAAACACATCGAAGAAAAGAAAAAGTGGCCGGAATATACAGAAAGAAGATGTTGCATCGCATCTTTGAATGCCATGGGATCATCGATGAAGGCAATGAAAGTTTTGGTGGTCCCAACTGCTTTACTCTATTTTACGTCTTCGTGTTAGTGAAACGTAATTATTACTTTCACGTTCTGTCCTTTTCTTGTTCTTTATTTCTTCAACTTAATGTTGACTAGTGATATAATGCTGTGTTTATCCCTAACATTGAAAAGAACAGCTTTCATCCCTATTGTACGCTTGTTGTTCTAAGCATGTCATTTCTAATAGGATGGCTTAAATCTTAAAGAAAGCAGATATTTTCTTCTCCATCTAAAACATGCGGGATTGCAAACATAAGGCGTCTTAAACACCTCCGTGCTTGGAACACAACATTTCTTTCCTCATGCAAATGCTCGAAGTCTATCCTTAAGTAACCAAATCTCATAATACCGAATCTTTCGTAAGAACGCTTTATTACAATGTGCTTGTTGTTTTAAACGTGTCATTTGTAATGGGATCGCTGAAATCTTAAAGAAAGTAGATATTTTCATCGAACATAACATTTCTTTCCTCATGCAAATGCTCGACGTCTGTCCTTCAGTAACCAAATCTCATAATACCGAATCTTTCGTAAGAACGCTTTATTACAATGTGCTGTTTAGACTGTGTGTGTTTCATTCTTAAAAGATACAGCGATGTTATTCACCTTCACAGGCTTTCAGGATTTACTTCTTTATTTTTACACTGTCAACCAATCAAATATCGGCTGCCCACCGTATATGAAGTTGTACGAATAATGCGCACTGTAACATAACATAGAAAGTGCTTCTACCAATACAGACGCGGTCTTTCACTGCAACAGTTCATTGTGCGGAAGAGACCAGTGTGACCTACACTTGAAATGTCTCTGATCACGCTGAGATAGCTAGGAGTGTTTATCTGTGGCAAGCGCCTCGGACATGCTGACATACTGAGGGCAGGCTAACAAGCCATATCAAGTGCTTGGGAAGGGGCTCTTTGCTGAATTTATTGCCCAGATTCCAGGCTGACATCTGACGCAGGTGAGCCAAGACGTAGACTGCCGCAACCATATCCGTGAAGTGCACCCCATCAGAGGCGGCGACACACTCTACATCTGCGGAACCAATGCCGTGGCTCCCACCGACTGGCAAGTGAATGTAAGTACGCTGGCTAAGAGCAAACGTCTTTGGAAATCATGTTTCACCTGATGCTAGTCTACAGAAACTACGCAGCTGTTGCATATTCTAAATTCAACAATACAGTGCGACTTGTTTTTTTTTTATTATTATTATTTTTTTACCAGCTACGATCCCCGTGACTAAGATGGCAGCCTGTATAGAAAACACCCTCTTTGTCATATAGTAACAGTACAAATAAAGGAAGGTAAATTCTGTTCTGTGGTATCGACTGTTATAAATTTTCATGCATATTGCAAGTACACTTCTGCAACGCATGCTACATTGCGTAGTAAAATAACTGCAGCTTGGTGTTTACAAATGTCGCCCGTAAAGAAAGTGCAGTGTGGGAAGTAAAGCACTTGCTGTGCTAGTTAGTGCTTCTTCGTTTATTGCAAGCGCTGTACCGCGCTATGCAGGTGCTTACGAGTGTTTTTTGACACCGTTGCTTTCACATCAGGTAGCGTGCTAAAAATTTAAAAAGGAAAAGTTAATGCAACCAAAGACTTTAGCTTTGCACCGAGCCTACTACTACTGCATATTTCACCGACGCAATCAGTAGGCAGGCAGAGCCAAGAACCCCAACTTAAGATTATCACAAAGATAGACAAGCTTATCGATAACAATGGATGACAAGCTTGGGGAGCATATGAGCAAATCACGTAGCACCTTCATCCGTTTGCTGCTGCTCACTTCAAGAGGCTCGCCGCAGAGGCTTCAGTGATAACTTCTCAGAGCTGAGGGCCTACGGACTCTCATGCTGTAGTCGGATATCGCATGGCGCGAGCCTGCAGAGCTGATAGTTAATTAAGGTGACGCGATTTGAGTCCTTCCACCGCATTAACGGCTATTGCTCTTGAGAATTCGATTACTTAAGGTCGGTCACGTAAAAGGCGAAGACGTGACGCAGGCTTTTCAAGGTGTCGTGTCTCACTTTTCACGAAGCTTCCTGTCGGTAATACAGGCTACGGACTTGGCCCTCCTGAAGCTGGACAAGCAGGTGCCAATCGGCCAACAGGTCCGCGGCCGACCCCAGGCCTGTCCATTTTACCTCCATCAGAACACTTCAGCTATGTGGATAGGTAAGTCTATCGAAGGTCATCAGACCAGTGTAAAACTACCCGCAATAAGTTTTTCCCACACTGCCCTGCCTTGCCTTGCTTTGCCTTGCCTTGCCTCACCTCTTTCTGCCTTGCCTTGCCTCGGCTTGCTTTGCTTTGACTTGCCTTGCTTCGTCTTGACTTGCTTTGCTTTATTTACCTGTACACAATGTTTACGTAATAAATGTAATGCCTTAAAGTTCGAAAATTTCACAAGTACTCTGTCCCTGTGATCTCGTCTCCCCTTGCGTGCAGACGATGCGCCCGTGACGGGTACTTCTATCGTAGTAGCACTGCACGCGGCCGAGAGGCAAGGAGACAACTACTACATCACGAGAACGGAAGCTTACGATCAGAACTCGGGAGCGCGTCTCCACAGCTTCCTCACCACCCGGAGCGGCGGCATAAGCATGCTCAACAGTGAGTTTCTGGCAGCAGTCCTGTGCCTTATACCTGCCGCAAGCTGTTGGCACTGTAGCCTAGTCCAAACCTGCCTACAGAAGTTCACTATCTATATGCCAGTTTCTTAGAAGACGCATTGTCCCTCGCGGGAATGCGATGCCCAAAAGTGAAGCTTTTTTTCTCGTGTGCATTGTCTAGTGTTTGAACCAAAAACGTAGGATCTGCCGTGCAGTCGTGTTCGACTCTGGACGCTCCTTGCAATGCGCAGGTCATGTTTTCAACTATTTTTTCGCGTTCTCCGCTAAATTCATAAATGTAATAAACAAAAATTTTAAGAGCCATGCCCGTATAAATGTTGACAAATATTATTAGATTGCTCGGCGCACAAAAGCTAGCATCTTAACATAATCTATGTTTTGGGCTAATTACTAGCCAAGCTAAATACATGATTTGCGCTTCCCGCAGTCTTTCGTTGGTGGAATGCACGCATCTCTTCTTTTTAGTGTGGCTGATTTCGCGTTCGCTATCTCCCGCCATTTGAATGCCATCTGCATGTAAAGACATGAACAAATATAAATTGAAGACTCCTGAGCATACGCTTTCATCAATTATGCTATTTTGTACGCCATTTCCTCATCTGTGATTGATTTTTCTTGACGTGACATTATGTACTTTCGCTTGCACTATTCTTACGCTTTCGCGTAGCGAAGATTTTTTTACGGTTGTGTTTGGAATACCAGCCCTTTATCATAAAATCTTCCTCGAAAACTTTGTTGTTTTAGTATTCATGCTAGGTGAACAAAACTCGTACCACTTATCGTAGCTCGATCCTTTCTTTCCAATCTATTTTCGTGCTCTAAAGGCTAATCATAAATTTAAAAATTCGGCAGACACTTAAAGCTGCTCGCGTTTTTTCTGCTGGGCGTTTTTCGAAGTGTATTTAGGTTGTTTCGTCTGGTATTGTGTTCAAAATGTGTGTATTACGTATTCAACGTAGTTTCATATGTTTAACAGAATGCAATTGAAAGCATGCAAGCATGCAATTCGGGGCCAATATATCTGTGGTTCGAATCCCAATTTCATGCTAACCTTTGATCTGACCAGCGCATGTCTGTATATATAACGAGAAATTGCAAGACCTCACCTTAAACGCAGTACTACAAACGGTTGCATCCTCTATATGATACTAAACACAGAAAACCTAGCGCCACGTGAAGTAGGCCAGTGGTTAGTATACATAGACGAACGCCGAGTGACAAGGGTAATTGTTGAACATGCCGACTTTCCACTCTCTGCTTCGATGAGTGGACAAAAGCATTTGCGGCAACATCATCATGGGTATCGTCGAGTGTTGACAATAACGCCACGGCGATTTTCACGTTATGGGACTAGCAAGGCTTCCACCATAATAATTTCAGCTGAAGTAGACGCGGGTTCTAAGGTGTGACAGTTTAGTTGTTTCCACTCTTGCCATTCTTAGAGCCGCACTCTGCGGGAACCCTTTCACTGGGGGAGCACATGTACTTCGCCTTCCGCGAGGATGCCCTGGAGCGCGAGGCCTGCGGCATCCGCGTCACTTCGAGACTGGCGCGCATCTGCAAGGTGAGAACACGCTGCCCTCAGCAAGAACACCGCACAGTTTTATGGGGTTCACTCGATACAATGACACGCTGACGACAGAAAGCGACAAAATACGTGACACAAAGCAACGAACAGGAACAAGATGATTCAAATCATGTTTCCAAACTGAAGTCTTGTTGTAAAACTGGCGACTTCTGCAAAGGAAAAAAAAAGTCTGTAGAGGAAACGCGATGCCAAGTATAAGGAGCAGTGGCGTCGCAAATGTCCCCAACTCCCAGTGCGGAGACAATAAGAACAAAGGGACCACAAGAACTAAGGGGCCTCAATATCTCAGTTCAGTTCAGGCGTTCAGTCGTGTCCGACTCTTCGTGACCCTATGGACCATGTCACGCCACGCTTTCCGGTCTCTCACTATCTTCTTAACATCACATAGCTTCATCTGCAATGCCTCGAGAATGCCATCTAACCATCGCGTTCGCTGCCTACCCCTTCTCCGGCGACCCTCAACCTTTCCCAACATCAAATCTTTCTCCAGCGACTCCTCTCTTCTCATCAGATGACCAAAGTAGCTGAGCTTTAACTTTAGAATTTGACCCTCCAATGAGCAGTCAGGCCTCAATATCTACGCAATGTGTAAACATTAAGCCTGGGATATCACCGTACCCGAGAAAAAAGATAAACGCATAATTCCCCTTTTAAAGCGCCTTGCCTTGCTAAAAGTGCCCTTCTTTTCAGTATTTATTTATTTTTTTTTTATCGGCGCATACTCAGCGCATAGTGACTGAACTTGCCATTACACTGAGCAACAGACACTCCGCGCCTTTCAGCATTTTTAAAGTGTTAGGTGGATGTGTGACTGGAACGAGCAGCGAGAAAGGCACAGGAGATAAATAAACAAGACAAAACACTGCCGAAAAGATACCTAAAGCGGTCCTCGCTTGGGAAAGCAGAGTGAACTGCAGATACACAAAAAGAGGTGATGCGGCAGCGCGGCCGCCGACGGGTGTCGGTTAACACATTCTCGGGCAGGGGTTTCCTTAGGGTAACGAGTTAATGCTGGTGTTTCCAGGATAGACGCACATACACAGACCCGGTCCAACGTTAAAATGGCGTTGAGTGTCTGGCATAAGCTAAGGCATGTGTTTTCAAGCACGTCTCGATTATAATAGAATAATTCGTTCTAAGATATCGCACTTGTCAGTGAGTGTCTCAGCGGCCCCAATGCTCGCCTTTCCGCGTCTTTACAGAATATTTTATTTTGCTTCCAGCCACTTCCTTTCTCTCAGCGCCCAGCTGCACCTCCTTGAACAATGCACCCGGTACAGACCACACCCCCCCCCCCCCCCCCGCCACTCCTCTCCCGTACCACCCTCGTGACGCCAATGATAATGAGCACCAGAAATGAATAGCTAAAATAGAATGGGTAATTGGCAGATGGACAGAAGAATGAAAAGCTTTCATTACGTTTTGTTTTTAAATAAGATTATTCCAAAGCGTGACAGCCATTCTCGTCATTTTTAAATGCTGTTGCTCGAAGTTTACTATAATTGCTTTGTTTGTTTGTTCATTTTCACCGTTATCTCAAACTCCAGATGTGTGAGATTTCGCATGAGGCGTCGGCTAGACAAGGTTATCAAAACAGTTGTTAAATGACAGTTTTGAAATGACAGGATCATAATTAAGGATGCTGTAAGCTATAAGATCGTTCAGGTTATGGCTCTCCTTGACGAAAACGGAGTTTAAATACGTTGTTTTTCAGGCATATGGCGGATACACGGCCAATATGTGGATGTTGCAAAGGGAGGTTTTGTTAATTCGCGTAGTTACTGTAGTGATAAGGGACATTGACAAATTTATTAAACAACAGTCTGTATATTTTAAGACGAATTTGTTTGTTTGGAAGATTGCCTTTGACCTCTAGGTTAGTGACGCTTGTATCGCAGAGTATTCGGGTTGATAAAGCTAACAAAACCAATTGCATTGGTGGTTACATCGCACATTGCGAGAGCTTATTACCTTCTTGTCGCCTAATAGGTGACACCAACAGAGAACTCTTAAATTGGATTTTAACACCATTATATTTGCAACTGTGGAATCTATTTTTAGAGTATATTCAACAATGCTGTCTGCCAAGCATGCATCTTGAATGGAGCTAGGCCCTGAAGACCTCCTGAAAGACCTTTGGGACTAGGACTAAATTTGTCTTTGAACTTGCATAGTTCCCGCCAAAGCAAGCGTTAAGCACCGTTTATCGTGCTGTTTTAATTACAGGCTAGAACATATGATGTTTAGAGTGCCTACATAAACTTTGTAAACTATTTTTCACGTTGTCCACGAACATCCTCGGTATTCATTGTTCTAATAGAAGCGCTGCCACAGCCTAGGCTCAGAATGGTACTGGTTAAAATGCCGACACTAAATGAAATACGTTTGAGCTAAACCATAACGACTATGTTGTGTTTTAAGAACCCCCAACAATCTATCCTTTAAACTTAGGGCTTAAGCCCTAATTGGAATTCCAATAGACATGTGTTTCAATACTGTTACGGTGTATAGCCGAGATGTCAGAAGACAAGGGTGTTTCCACGCTGCGTTTAATGACGACGATGCTGAAGTCAGAGCTTGTGTGTTTTTTGTGTGCACTGGTCTTCCGGAGTATTCCTGACTTTGGAGTGAGGCTCTTGCCGCTCGTGAAAGCCCCGTAACGGTTTGTTGGAGTCTGCCGGGCAGAAATATCACGGGTCCACAATCCGAAACTCCGAAGTGGCCGCCAGCTTAATTATCTAGCTATGCTACCCGATACATTCCCATCCACAGCGGCAACAACAGCGTCGACCGCTGTCATGGCACAGCCTCAGTCGTCGGGCGCCTTTTAGAGACACCGATGAAGTCGATGTCGACGACTGGCTCTCCATGTAAGAGCGGGTAAGCAAACACAACCGCCGGGACGCTACTGTCATGCTTGCCGACGTGATTTTCTACCTGGCGTTAACGGCGTGTCTGGTTCAAGACACAAAAGGAAGCCATAACATTCTGGGATATTTTTAAGTAGCAGCTGAAATAGTTATTTGGAAAGCCAATTGAACGCAAGCTCAACGCAAAATCTTACTTGTACACAATTAACTATGCACCGAATCGTACGAATCGTACATTCAGCATTTCTTAGCGCTGTGCCGTAGTGTTGACAGTGCCATCTCAGAGATGCTACGACTCCCGTTGTATTCACTGGTGAGCCCACCGAAGTCACTACTGCCCTCATTAAAGCAGTTGTTCGTCAGCAGTTTGCGAACCCGAGCCTGAACTTCGGCAGACCCTCCGACCAACTCTGTGCCTCACACGCCTCGCCAGTAGCTGCTGCTGCTCTTTCTTAGCCCTTCCCTGTGCGCTACCGCTTCCGTAATCCTTCAAAATGGCGTACTACGGACGGACGGTCCATCTGCTTCCAGTTCTCACGTGTCGGCCACAATTCTCATCATCGCCGCAGCCGCTAGTTTTCACCTCTTCAACCTCGCTCTTTTTATGATCGACGTGACGACTATAGACCCCGCCTGTCATCGCCACGTGATGACCCTCCCGTCCTCTTCAACACTCCAGCGCCGCGTAGGTCTAGCCGCTCATCATCGACTCGGCCCCACCTATACCGATCGCCGCAACCTAAATCACCGCCCGTCTTCTCAGCATTCTGGCTCCCTTCCGGAAAAATAACCAATGTAGCACCCGGAGGCGACTCTGAATTGACGACTCGGCCTGAAAATTCTCTCCTAACCATGGCTCATCGACGCAATCTTCTCGGCCTTTTGGGAACTGTGTACCTGTAACCACTTCATAAAATACTGATGCCCAGGTTTCTATCCTCAGAACTTCCTTTCGTTGACGTCTGAAGAAGGGTTTGGCCCCGGCCGTTTCTTCCGCCATTCTTATCGCCGATCGCAATTTGGCTGCTTTCGTTGGAATGGGCACTGCTCGTGTTAGTATTGTTGGCCGTACTACTGCTGTGCCGCACTACTCCGTTATAGTCAACTGTCCTCACCATGTATTCCTCGTCATAAATTTTTGACCATTCATTCTGCCTTATGAACTGCTCCACTGACATCCTGTCCTTAAGCCTCAGGCTCTCCTATGAAAGCGCTTCTCCGAAGCCCCGTCACCGCACTGCTGAATTTGTTAGCGCGACACCTGAAGCTGTCAGCTATGTTACCACGTTTCCATTTTCCCCTTGTTTCTGATGGTGCTTACCTTGCCTGCCCTATCACTGACGTTTTTCTTTTGCGAAACATCGTTCTTCCTCTCACTGTCGTCGGCGTAACAGCCAATCACACCTACCTTCCGATTCGGAACTTCAGCCAATCGGCCGAAGCCTTGCCCCAAGGCATCACACTCACGGATGTGTTTCCCCTCACGAATTGCACACTTTCTGCTTTCACGTTTGATCACTGTGCACCACGCTGATGACTGTGCACCCCTGCGTTCGGCCACTTCCCATTACAAACTTACTTCTGCAATAATCGCTACCGATCTGCCACCAGACCACGACCGCACCCTCTCCTATCTCTTCGATTCCTACAAGGACATCTTCGATTTCGTCAGCTGTCCTCTCGGCCAAACTTTCGTTGTGACCCATCGAATAAATCAGGCGATGCCAGTCCGATCTACACTGGTCATATCGTGTATCACATCCTGTGCGCCACATCATACGAACTGAGGTGGACAAGAGGCTGGGGAACAACAATATCGAGCCCTCCAGCAGCCTTTGGGCATCACATGTCGTTTTAGTGAACAATCAAGGCGACAGTTGAGGAATCTATGTTGATTACCGCCACCTGAATGCGATCACCCCGAAAGACGTTCACTCTCTGCTCCGAATAGATGACGCGCTGGACTGCTTGCATGGAGCCAGCTTTTTTCTCATCCATTGGTCTATGTTCGGAATATTGGCAAACAGCGTTATACGCACGTGATCGCGAGAACATCACCTGTATTATCAAGGACGGCCTATAACAATTCAAAGTAATACCTTTTTTGTATCTACAACACTCCCGCGACCTTCGAGCGCATGATGAACTCTCTTTAAATGAACCACGTAATTTTGCTACCTAGTTGACGTTGCATTCTCCCCGACATTTGAAACCCATCTCGCCTATCTTTGTGCGATCATTTCCATCTTCCGCCATGTCAGTCTCCAGTTGAATTAAGAAACTTCAGCTTCAGCTCACGCCAGATAAAGGTCATTTGCCACTTCATACAGGACTGAAGCCGGACCTTGGAAAAGTTCGTGCCGCTCGTGATTTCCCAACCCCACGTTCCACAACTGACGTGCCCAGTTTCCTCGGCTTATGCTCTTATTTTTGACAATTCACCCAGAAATTCGCCGACGTTGCCTGTCCGCACACCACCCTCCTCAAAAAGAAAGAAGCTTTCTCTTGGAGCTCTTATGACGCTCGCAGCTTTCAAGCCCTGATTTCGGCCCTCACTGTGCCACCGGTCCTGGCCCATTTCAACCCTTCGGCACATACGGAACTTCAAACCGACGCCAGTGGCCCTGGCACTGACGCTATTCTTGCCCAGTCCCAGCATGGTGGCTCCCGTGTAATTGCCCATGATTACTAATCGAAGCCCCTGCTTTATTGCGAAAGTTGTTCACGACTTGCTCCGGCTATGGTCTAGAAAATAGCCTTATACTGAGCGCTTTCACTGGACGCTTAAGGACATGCTGTCCACGTACGTTTCCGGCACCTATCATGCCTGGGATGTCAATTTGAATTTCGTCACATTTGCGTACAGTTCCTCCCATCAAGATACAACCGGCTGCTCACCCTATTTCTAGTCTTCGGCTACGACCTTCTGCTGCCTTTTGCGATCTCCTGACAGTTTTCTGCCTGCTGAAGACCGCGCCAGCAGTTATGATTCAGATGCCAAGGCATGCGCCGACGCCCCCAAAACAGTACTCAAAATCACCTCAGGGCTTCTCAGACGGCACACAAACGTTGTTACGATCATCACCATTGAGCTCTTCGCTATCCGCCTGGCTCCCTCGACCTGCTATGAAGGGTGGCCCACGTTGTGGGCCTGTGCGAGAGACACTTATCTCGTTACGTGGGTCCCTACCGCACCTTGCAGCAAGTGAATGGCGTGACCTACAAGATCCCGCCCCTTGTTTCTGGGAATGGGGGGGAGGGGAGCAGTCAATGTTACGGTATGTAGCCGAGATGTCCGAAGACTACATGGATGTGCGGCCTTGTGTCGTAAGACAAAGACACTGAAGTTGGAGCTGGTGTGTTGTTGCTCGCTGGTCTTCCGGAGGTGTCCTTGACTTTGAAGTGAGACTAACCACTCGGAAACGCCCCGAAACAATATGCATCTTTCCATGAAACTAGGTGCGCTGGATGAAATTGCGTACCTCTGTTATTTTTGGGACGTCTTACTGTGATAAAAATACTTTATGGCTACTCATAATCACTATTTCATTGTCTTGGACCTGCACATGCCTAGTTGTATAAACTCAGATTTATTTTTCTGACAAGGTTGGCCAAACTAATATTTTGATGCTGAGATTGGAAATGTCAACCTACGACTTGTGGTTCAAATCTGGAAATTTTCAAGTAAAGATTATGCTTAACCCATTTCGAATAACGTTTTTCACAGAGCAATCTCTGAAAAGCTGGGATGACGGAAGTTAAATGGCACATTTAAATTTGTATTATCCTCGAAATTTATGATGAAATGATTGTCAGGACCTGCTTATTTTTGACGGATTTTGAAAATTTTCTTTATCATACTAGTGTATGAGACATGGTCCAGTTTATGCTGCCACGACTATTTGCGAACGATAGAAACAGGTATGAGTTTTATGTGCTACATTGCATGAATAAATTGGCTATAGAATTGTTATTATAGCAGCCTTTATTGCAAATTGAAACCTTGAATTAAAATATGGCTTTTAGGATAATAAATTACCATGCGAAACCACCTGTGTAAATGGCCAGTCAAGTTCCGAGGTCCGTCAGCAATTGGAATGCTTGGCGTCCAATCACTCGCGATTATTGTACTCAGCCTAGCTGTTCGAGTTTCACATCTATCGTTCATTTCCAATCAAAGCAACGCAGTAGCTGCCACCACACACACACAGACACATGCACAAACTAAAGAAAAGAAAGTGAGCCTCTGTTGGTGAGCGTCGACAAAGGTCGTTAATGTCTTAAGTTCGCCTCTAGGAACTGTTCTGGAGAAAACAATCGGCATGTTTTGCTCTGGAGGAGCAAAGTTTGAATTTTCTAGCAACGTGTTTGCAAAGGCCAGCACCTCATGTTGGTTGCAAACACCCTCTTACGTTCACTCCTAATTGCTGCTGAACAACAAACTACCGCCATCATCGCCTCGCTCATGCTGCAATATTCTTTTGTTGCTTTATATTGTGTTCACATCACATGATATTGCCGTTCTATCAGTTACTAACGCACAAAAACTAGGTTCACATCTATCCTTCAAGTAACGTGGCAGTGTTTCGTACTCACTGCCTACGAAAAACTCCTGGCTTCTATTCCGCTGCGACGGTGTTTTTTAAGCTTTTTACTGCTAACGGGGCGATTAACTGCGTTTAGCCTGCCAGGCACTCCTTCATATTCTAATAAGAGCATCGGGCCGGCACGACAAGCTGGGGCTTTACAGTGCGTGTTTCGCCTAATGACTTCTTTTGCACTTTTAATTTATATTCCCCTTCTCCTCTCTATCGCACCATCCACTATCCCCAGTGCATTGTATAGGACCGGCTTTTTTGCCGATTAATATCCCCGCCTTCCCTTTTACATCTTCTCCTCCCCCTCCTTAATGCATGAGGACCACAGGCATATTGCCGAGTTTGTTTGCTGGCGAAATAAGAAATGCCTCCCTTTATTTGACTGAATTTTATATTTCTCTCCGCGCGAACAGAATGACCTTGGCGGCCCCATCGACAACAGAATGTGGTCCTCCTTCATAAAGCTTCGCCTACAGTGCATCGACACCTCAGTACGCGAAAAATATTATCCTGAATATTTCAGCTATGACGGAATATGTAAGTATAGCAGCGGATCCGGCAGTATTTTACGTTCACTCATAAGGCAATCCAGTAGGGAAAATGTCTCGCGTTCTTCTTTTTCTGAAAGCCAGGCTACTGCATTCACTGATACTAACGTTGGAAGCTGACACATCTGTGCGGTAATTCATGCGAGTGTGATTATTTTGATCTCAATTTCATTTTTACTACGATAGTATGATACCGCAAACGCTTTAACCGTATCTCACAAAATAGAGCAACCTATAGCTTAGCACCTACGCAAACTCATGCTTTATAGATTCATATACACGAACTGCGGATTAAGATTTGAAATCCGCTTCGGAGGTTAACTTTGGAGCGGGTAGATAATAACTTAGAGATTGTGCAATAGCACCCCCACCTGCTCTAGAAATTCAAGTTTGCTCAGAAGTTCTGTCCAATATCTGCGTAACAATGCATGGGCTGTAGCTCAGTGCTGTGCAGAAATGGAAAGGCCGAGAAAGTGGAAACTCCTTTCTTGCGGCGTTTTCGTACTCTGCCGAAATACTTACGATGAAATCGTTCAGCACGCAGGAGGAACTTATGCCGTACTTATTGCGAAGTGCCTTCCTTTCGTTCTACCGTTTATTTCGGGAGGAGGGGCCAAGGAAAGTATTCATGCTAACAGACGTTTGATGTCGGAAATTCAAATTATCGGCAAGCTGATGCATTGCGTGACATTTTTTTTCCTGCTTTCTGACTCGTACATTCCTACTATCGAAAGCCGCGCTTTCTTCATCAAGCTCACATAGGAAAGGCTCTAGCACTGTTTCGGCCAGCTGCTATACCTTCAACGCCCATCGCAAGAACGGAGCGTGGCCCGCGTTTTACGAGGACAGTTCTATATTCCTCTAAGTATTGGAAATTACCACCGGGTGTTCGAGAGCGACGCCATTCAAAATGCTTCTTAGCGATTCCTACTACTGAGCGAGGACCCCACTCGACTGTCAAAACATGAAGCCAGAACGGCTTCATTCTACTGATATTGCAGGGCATCCCACATATATCACTGAGGGGGATTCTCCTTTTTTTTACTTCACCTAACCCGCCACAGACCACCACTACTACTGCCATATCAGGTGATTTAGAAAGTTAAAGCCTAAATATTATTAAAGCCTAATAAAACCAAATATTCTAAAGCTATACTCAAAAACACTTCCGTGGAAGTGACAAAAGGGCAACCCTGTCCCGACGCGCGCGAATTCAATTGATTGTTGAAAAGGTAGAATGCAAGCCAGCTTTCTTAGAGAACAATACTAATTATGAGTCACATGGGCGGCAATGTACGGTACGTTTTTTTTTTTTGTTTTTTTTACTCATCTTGATAAGAATGTTCTAACTTTTGATGCGTCGCAAAGATTGTTCTTCTTAAATTTGTCCTGCACTCACGACGAGTACATAGCCACTTTTTCTAACCTACTCCAATTATCCAGTGTAGCAAAACTCCACTACCTCCAATGGGTTTTTGCTACACTAGTGTACGAGGAGTAGGTTAAAAAATGGCCCTGAACAAGATTGTCATAGAAATAGCCGTGGGGTGCGTTATTGTAAATAAATCGCAAAATAAAAAAAAAGCTACAGGCATATCGAGGCAGGCTGTGATAGATGTATGGCGCAATCATACAATATGTGAAAACAATTATACGCTCGAGAAGTGACTCACAGACGGAATTGGTCAAATAAATCTATGGTTATGTTGGTTGGTGTTAATGGAGTTTTTGTGTTTGCCCTAATCTTACCACTAGCTGTTTCTAAATATTCGCTGTTTTATTGCTGCTTTGCCTTTGAGGTACGTAGCGAATTCGAGAACAGCCAACTTGTTTTTGCACTGATATATTACAACGTCCAAGACAGATACCGTGAAGCAAATGGCTATATTGAACAGCTAGGTAAATGATCTGCGCTGATAAGAAAATATTTAATTGTTGCAAGTTCTAGTTCATGTTTCTGAAGGAGAGCTTCAGTGGTGATATGATTAAAGCTGAGAAACGAATTGCTTCTATATGAGCCATGCATCCTCACATTGCTCAATACTAAGACGCTAGCGGAGTGTTCGTAATTACTGCCCTCGAATACATCGTTTATTTATCAAAATCATTAAAATACAGTATTTCCTCTCATTATACGCACACTCGCGTAATAAACTCATCCCAAGCAATAATCCTCAATACCTGTGGACATTTCTATTAAACTACCTCCGCGATTGATCGCCAGGTTTATTCTTCGGCTGATAGTCACTTTTACTGCGACTGTGGGATCCGCCAGTGAGGCGTTCAAGCTCAAATGTGAATGATTGTACTGTTTTTGTTACAGAGAAAGGGCACAGTTAATGCTATAACTTTGCCTAATCTTCGGCACGCGGAGGCATAGCCATGGTGTCAAAACACCCCCGGAAATTTTCTGAGCAATGCATCCTGGCAACTTTCGTCAATTTTTTTAAGTACATTTTATTTTTACCGGTGGCGCATTCCCACCACGAAAAGTAGTTCTGACTACGCCATGGTCGGAAAGGAAGTACCAGAAGAAAAAGCAACGTTGCATTACATAAATTGTATGGGTTTAAGGCCACGAGCATCGCCAATATACGTAAGAAAATTTTCAAATATATTTACGCATCAAAATTTGACATATAGGGCTAGAAAATAATAACATTTATTTACCTTATCGTACCACCTTAATCCGCAATGTTTTAGAATTACTCGAAACTCCGTTTTCCTTCACAAAATTAAACGCAAAAATATATAACTAAAATACAGTTAATGTCGTGCAAATTTTGAACCAGGATAACTACACCCCTTCTACATCAGCAACAATTTCTTGACAAAAACTTCGTTCATTACTCTGGTAAACATGGTAGGTTTCATCACCACTCTCCTTAATTCCTTTATCTTTCTTTTTGCATTCACAGACGATACCTCTTGGGTCCCAGACTTGGACGGTGGATTGCTGTTTGGAGCCTTCGTCACTGTCACGTATGGAGAAATAAGTTCACCTACTATTTGACACCGTGGCTTTGTGAAAAGTTGTAGTTGTCGGCTGCCCTTAAACACGGTTTCGCCTCTTCTTTAATCTGTTTCTGTGTTAAATTGTAGTCAGCCTCAGCCTAACTGCGTCCTAAATAAAACCAACGTCTCTAAGCGCTCATCTCCAATTTAACTCTGTCAGCGCGAACTTTGGTCAACTTCATTGTCTTACTTCAGCCTCTGCTGGCACCAGCTACGTTTGCGTTCTTTTGGAATGTACTCCGTATCACATTTCGTATTTCAGGTCATGCCCATATCATTGTTTTTAGTGTTTGACAAAACGGCACAAGAAAATACATGCCATCACGCCGAAACTGAGGAGTCTGGAAGAACGCGTTGACACCGATTCCATGTCGCCATCTTGCACGCGGCTACTGCACAATGCTGCGTTACACACTGTTGAAGACCGTTGGTTTTTTTTTTCGCAGCGGAGATACCATTTTTCTTATTCATACTGTTGGCCAGAGGTCGCTACATGGTGGTTACAAAAAACAATTACAAAATAGCAGTACTGCTAAGCTTAAAGCAGGTAATACAACATGAATATTCAAGAAATGGCACAACTACAAAGCAAGAAAAAAAAACATTTATCAGGATGTCATTCGTCTACAGCTGAAAATTAAAACATAATCACAATTAGAAATAAACGTACACATTGAAAATAAACACACCATCAATAAATTGTTAGATACGTATTTCGAGCCACTGAAAAAAGATCATTCAGGCTGGATTCATTTAGTAGCGTTTGTTCCCTCGCCCATTCTTTTTTCTTGTTTTCTTTCTGCAGTTCGCTGCGTTTTCTGATCTGGGTTATTTGATGTTGTGTGCAAATCTAGTGAAGTGATTTGGACTGCGTATTCAGTACTTAAATATTTCCTCATATGAGGGTTTAGAAAATGTAGTAAAAAGGTGTATCATTTAGGAACGCTCAACCTTTCTATGCTTCGGCAACCCCCGATTTAATTATGCTAGGATGTTATAAGGTAATTCTGTAATAAGGGAGTAATTACTCATTGCATCCACCCGCGCGCAGCCATACGGCTACAAAGGAAAGCTATACAGCTTTCTCAGAAACTTCGTAGTTAAAGAAAAATTCGTCCTGATCCGGGAATCGAACCCGGCACCACCGCCTTTCCGGGGCAGTCGAAGTGGGAATGGTGAACCACCATTCCCACTTCGAGTTATAGATCAATTCGCTCTCGCCCTACCATCTGATCTGCTGACCGTCCTGGTTAGCTCGGTCGGTAGAGCGACTGCCCCGGAAAGGCGGTAGTGCCGGGTTCGATTCCCAGATCTAGACGAATTTTTCTTTAACTACGAAGTTTCTAAGAAAGCTGTATAGCTTTCCTTTGTAGCCGTATGGCTGCGCGTGGGTGGATGAATGAGTAATTACTCCCTTATTACAATTCTACTCCACCTTGGGGGATTCCCCTAAATATTTGACCAAGATCATTCTGGTGACTAATAAATTATTCTCCAGATTGTTGAAACCCAGGATGAATAATGTATACCGATTAACTTCTAGATTAGTATTGTAATGTTTCGGTAATGTTAACCAATTGAGCTAAAGGACGATAACTTCATGTAGGTAATAAGATGTAGGAAACAAGGCGCTTATATAATATGTTTGCGTGGGCCCAATTGCTACAGAAAATGTGCTATAAAAACGAGACCAGCAGAAGACTGCCGAGTTAGAGATTCATTTGGCCTGCACTAGAAGGTAAAGAAAACGTAGCTTGCACGTGGAGCTGTGAAGCCTGTGTCTTTGAAGGCTGTGAAGCCTGTTAAGAAATGCTGTTTTATGTTATTTTCATTAACGGGACTTCAGCTTAATTTCTTTCCTTATATAAAAAATGTCCGATCTAATTCATGCTACATCTGTAGATGAACCCAATGCAAGGATGCATGCGTGTTGTTCGAAGTACTTATCCCATACACATGCAAGCAACAGCGCAAAGAAGGCTATCAATTGAGAAACCTCTGTTTAATCTTTTCATGGTCCTACTTCTAAAGCGTGTACCACATACTGTCATCGCCTATTATCGGTGTCTTGGTGCAGGTATTGTTTATTTCTTTTAGCACTTGTCGTGTCACGTTCTCCAGGTGAGGAAGGTCTAGCAGACGCAAGTAACTAGGCCGCTATACAGCGCAAGCGCAGGCATATCTATACACATTTTATGCACTTGGCGAGCCAATTATCCACACAAAAACACACTCCACGAATATTAAAGCTGACACTGGAAGCAGGTGCGAGTTCAAAAAGAACAAGAGCACATGTGAGGAAGGCTAAGAAAGCTTGTTCGGACACAGAAAATAGCACATCATAAACACGCCTGAATGATTCTCAAATGATCGAAGGCAAAGTTTTTAAGGAATATGTATTCGGTCCTGTCGCGAAAATATTGTGAATTCATGAAAAGATAAAATCTACACTCTGTTGCGTTATCTGGTCCATCTCATTTTCATCGCGTATTCACTAGGCCCACTTTTGTGCTCAGCTTGAACCAAAACGACTGCGTAGACCATCGGCAGTTCGCCCGTCTCGTAATCCGAAAGGCTTCAGCTTGTTTTTTTCGATATCGAAAGTATTCCAATTTAAATTTAAGCGTGACTACGTTTTTGTTTTCGCGCACGGGATCCTGCCTGAGAAATCTGGCGTGTACTCGAATATTTTGTCTTGTTGTCTCGAACTTATGCGACCCAATAGAGTTATATTTCTGGTGGTGTAGATGGAGGGGCAAAGGAAGAAGAAAATGTAGATTTGAGATGCATTCCTGAATTACATCCAGCAGTCACAACAATTAATTGGCCGGGTTGAGTGCTGTCACCGCATCGCCAAGTTACTACCATGTTAAGAGATCATCATCATCATCATCAGCCTGATTATACCTACTGCAGGGCGAAGGCCTCTCCCATATTTCTCCACTTAACCCGGTTCTGTGCTGGCTGCATCCACTTGACCCCTGCGAACCTCTTAATCTCATCCGCCCACATAACTTTCTGCCACCCCCTGCTACGCTTTCCTTCCCTTGGAATCCAGTTTGTTACCCTCAGCGACTATCGGTTATCCTCTCTTCGCACTACATGTCCTGCCCATGTCCATTTCTTCTTCTTAATTTCTACTAGAATGTCGGTAACTTGAGTTATTTCTCTGACCCACTCTGCACGCTATCTCTTAATGTTACCCCTACCATTTTTCGTTCCATAGCCCTCTGGGTTGTCCTCAACTTAAGTAGAACTCTCTTGGTTAGCCTCCACGTTTCAGCCCCATAGGTGAGTACGAGTTAAGAGATAATTTCTTTCAATCTAATTTGGTTGCGGCTATGGTGCTGGATCACAGAATGCATGGCCTCTTTGTGTTGCGCAGTTTCCATGATTTTCGATTATTTATACTTATTTGACTTGGACAGCCCCCGCCTACATCTAAACACGCTGCATCCGCAGTAACGGCTACCCGGATTCGGCTGTGTGCGCCTTCCGACTTGCCGACATCGAGAGCGTGTTCGCCTCCAGCGCTTTCTTCGAGCCGTACCAAGCCAAGCCATACATGACTAGCAGTAGGGAAAAGAACGTGCCGTCTCCCCGTCCTGGCATGGGCTGCCCGCCAAACTCTGTGACCCAGCGCATTGATGGACCCCAGTTTCTGGCCAAACACCCACTACTCTTCGACCCGGCCCTACAGCGCCATAACAGGACTTTCTTCGCTCGACGCGGTTCCAAGTTTAGCAGCCTGTCGGCCTTCATGATGAACACGACGTGGGGAATATGGCTCATCTGCTACGTGGCCACGGGTATACTTATCTGCCCATGCTACTCCAGTGTATTTATAACGATAAAAAGCATGTTCCTCAGATAGAACCTAGCACGTACCAGATCCGCATTCAAAGAGCAGAGTACCTGTCATACGAACGAATTATGGTCGATAAACTCTAATATATCAGAGCATTAAACTATTGAATCCATCTGAAATGTGCCTCGCCTTCAAAAATCTCTCAGTGATTTTAAAAATTTCTTTGATAATTCAATTATTTCGTTCACGACTGAAAGACATGTAGAATATTGGTAACCACGTCAGCTGCTCCAGCGGTTACACATTGAACCTGTATTAAATGGTTGCTATCAGACACAAAATTGCTTTTTTTTGTTTCAGTTATATGGTGAGAAATCTAATCTATTTCTTTTGGGTTTGATGTATGTAGTGCTGGTTTGGTACTGGTTGAATATTGTTGCATTCGCCCCTTTTCTCACTGACCTAGATTTGCCGAAAATGTCTTGTGTTTACTACCTTGGCTCACTTCGTCTAGTGTAAATTGGAATCCAACTTCATGTTCTGTGTTTAACTGACCAAAATATGTGTTTTGTACACAATTGTACAACTTGTACTAGAGGCCAAGGCCTTGTCAGGCTTTTAGCATTTCGCTTTGGCCTCCTTTTAGACACAGCCTAAGTAACAAATAAAGAAAGCGAAAAAAAAAAGAAACTTACTCACTAGAGTGACATATAGTGCTATATCTAGAACAGCAAGCCGCCTTGATAAAAGGCTACTGCGAGTAGTTCGAATTTATTATTCGAATTTCAAATTTATGGTCGCCTAATACACTCTCTTCGTTGAAACAAGTGTTTTCTAAAAGAACCCAGTAAAGCAGTTTCAAAGTAACGTGGATGTCAATCCATAAAAAACTGAGCACGTGACGTAGCAATGACTTGACACTATGACGCCATTTGTGAAATGTCTGCGAAACGTGTAGTTTGGATTGAGGGATTTAACACCACGCAGAGACCCAGGCTATGAAAGACACGGTGTATTTGAGCGCTCCGGAACTTTCGACCACTTGGGGTTTTTAACACTGAACTTGCACAGCACACGGAGGCCTTGCTTTTCGCCTCCATCGAAAAGCGACCGCAAGGCCGGGATTCGATCCCGCATCCTTGAGCACAGTAGTTGATGGCTCTAACCACTGGGCTATCACGGCGGGGTATGAAGCTTATGACCTTACCTCAGAATGGTTGGCTTGTAAGCGAAAAGCTGGTGCATGCGTTAACCCTGAGTGGCAACTGAAGTTGACCTGTGTAGACAGATGACAGCTTCACTATAGGTTACTTTCGCTGAAAAGGAAGCATTTAAATACTATGTATAAGGCGATTCGAGTGGGCAGTCGCTTGTGCCATTCTGCAAATATACGGACACTTCGTGAGGGCTTCGTTAGTAGAATGCCGCCGGTCGCGCTCTCCACGTCCTCTCAAAGGTGTTGTAGACCCCGAGCTTGGTGAGGCGCTAAGGTGCCGAGAAGACAGATGGCTGTCTTGATTACTCCGCGGGTGATATTGACTGCTTGGTCTCGTTCCTTCTTGTTGACCAGGTGTTAGGGAAGGCCATAAGCTACGCGGCTGATGGCTAACCCTTGTACGAGGCCGAGGGTGTCTTAATTCCTCACACTTTTCCTTCCTATAACGGATGATGCGTCGGGTCATTCAGTTCAGTCGTTCAGTCGTGTCTGACGCTTCGTGACCCTATGGACCATGTCACGCCACGCTTTCCGGTCTCTCACTATCTTCCTAACATCACATAACTTCATCTGCAGTGCCTCGAGGATGCCATCTAACCATCTCGTTCGCTGCCTACCCCTTCTCCGGCGACAATCAACCTTGCCCAACATCAAATCTTTCTCCAGCGACTCCTCTCTTCTCATCAGATGACCAAAATAGCTGAGCTTTAACTTTAGAATTTGACCCTCCAATGAGCAGTCAGGGTTTATGGTCGACACTATCGACTGATTTGATCTTCAGGCAGTCCAAGGAACTCTCAAGAGTCTTCGCCAGCACCACAATTCAAACGCGTCAATTCTTCGGCGGTCAGCCTTTTTCACAGTCCAACTCTCGCATCCATACATCACAACTGGAAAGACCATAGCACGAGTTATACGAATCTTGGTTGGCAGACTAATGTCTCTGCTCTTCACTAGGCGGTCAAGGCTAACCATTGCTCTTTTTCCCAGAAGCAGGCGTCTCCTAATTTCATGGCTGCAGTCTCCTTCCGAGGTAATCTTGGAGCCCAAGAAGAGAAAATCTGTCACAGCTTCCACTTCTTGTCCCTTGATTCTCCAGGTCTTGATAGGGCAAGACGCCATGATCTTTGTCTGTTTAATGTTCAGTTTAACTTCTCACTCTCTTCTTGTACGCGCATCAGAAGTCTCTTGAGTTCCACTTCACTTTCTGCCAATAAAGTGGTATCATCCGCATATCTAAGGTTGTTGATACGTTTTCCAGCGATCTTCACTCCAGCTGAAGACTCGCCCAGACCGGCCTTCCTCATGATGCACTCTGCATATAGGTTAAATAGGCAAGGCGACAGTATGCAGCCTTGCCTAACTCCTTTCGCAATCGGAAACCAATCAATAAGACCATGCCCAGTTCTGACTGTGGCCTCTTGCCCTTCATACAGGTTCCTTAGGAGACAGATGAGGTGAATTGGAACTCCCATCTCTTGGAGAGCTTGCCACAATCTGCTGTGATCTACGCAGTCAAACGCTTTCGCATAATCAATAAAGCAGAAGTAGGTGGGTTTCTGGAACTCGCGCGGGATCTAACAGCTGTCTTTAAAGTTTTCAATGTGTGCCTGGCGCATAAAGTGTGCAGCATCCACTGTCCCAGGATACGAATGGCAGACAGATGTCATGGTCTGACACTCTAGGAGGAGGTTAATAGGACTAAGGCCAGTTCGAATAGTGAACACAGATCACTTCGTATTTTTCTGAGGCGCATTATACAGGCCACTTTTGTGGCGAAAGCATCGAAGATTATGGCCACTTCTTCTAAAGCATCTCCCTTTTGCGCCAGGGAGCCTGTAATGGCCCAAATTGTGATATCAACTGCAGTGAAAGTAAGTACTATATTGTGTAGGACCGGCAGTCGGTTAGTCAAGCCAATCCCAGCGATGTTGAAAAGGAGAGGGAAGATCACTGAACGCTGTGGGGTTCCTTTTATTGGCAACTGGATGGTGCCGGATCGGGAATCTCGAATGGTGATTGTAGTGGTGCGGTCCTTATGAAAGCTTTTGACGTAACTTAAGATCTGCTCCCCGTAGCAGAGTTTGTTTAGGTCGTTAGGAATGGCTTCGTGAGAAATGTTAACAAAGGCGTCGTTCAAAGCGAGCGCCAAAATAAGGTGTTCACTGGGCTTAGGAAGGGAACTTCTTCCTGGAGTATAAGATTGAAGCATCCAGCGCGGAGAGACCGCTTTGGCAGCCAGTCATGATGTGTGAGAATAGCACGTTCATCGGTTCAGTTTTGAAGGCAGTGCTGGATAACCCGTTCATGAAGCCTTTCGAGACGGGAATTGAGGGACTGGGCTCAGGGATTCGTCTGTAGGCCGTTTGTAAGGATTCGGGATGATAATATTTTCCCTTCTCCTCAACCATGTATTTGAATGGAAAATAAACGTTGCAACCTTGAATTACACTATCGCGGTGCTACACGCTCCAGACCTGACCGTTTTCAACTTTCCGCTCCAGGCGTCATGTTGCACTGGGGTTCACGGGCTGTCACAGCGTATACTACCGTAATGATCGTAGCGTCGAGACCAGTGTAAGGGGTGCCTGTATATGAGAGGGCATTCTGCGGGTGTTGGCACCGGCGCAGAATGTCCTCTCATTATGGTTGTGGAGGTCGTGCTTCATATCTTTAAATACTCCAGGGAGCTTGTAGACAATATCCTTTCAGACTACGCTAAACCAGGACACTGAGGGCAGTGTGCCGTTATTTCCTCCAAGTTTCCTTGCCTTTTCCAGGTGACTAAAACGCGAGGGGGGGGGGGGGGGGGTGAAACGTACACACCTTGCTCAGGCATGTACGAAGTCCTCGGCCGCCTGTACTAATCAAACGCCCCGGTGTCAAAAGGTCCTATGTCTGGTTATTCGCCACCAGCGACCAGCGCCGGTGGCAGTACCTGATGAACCATCGACGAGCGTTCAGACCTGCCAAATTGTGTCCTGCGCGTTTTCCATCCTTCTTGGCTGCATTACAAGATTTTGTCGGCCGCTTTTGTTGGCCGTACAGCTTGCGAGCGCCCTTGGCTTCACTGCGAATGCGCGTACCCTCGACTTCACTCGCGCGGCATGCTGGGCCCGCTTTCGAATACTGCTGTCGTGCCATTCGTGGTACTTTCGACTAGCAATTCGTGCAGAACTTTTTGATGAAACTTACTGTGTAATGTATATTTTTACACTAAATCTCTTTCTTGGTATTTTAGTTTAGAGGTGCTCGGAATGCAGTCGATTATTGTTGTCAGTGCTCTATAGATATCAAAACAATGCTGCATGTGTGGTCATGAATGGCCGTTATTACTCTAAATAAAAATACAATAGTGTCACTTCAGATCTAGGGGCTAGATGTTTCTCGCACATGCTGCGCCGTAGTCTAAGTATATTGAATTAAGAGTGAAGATCCGTCCACATCAGGGATGAGGGATTTCCGCGGGACCAAACGGATAGAGCTCGCGAATCATGCTCCGCGCGCCAATAATAACGTTTTGAAATGAGACAAAAGGCAGATGCAGGAAATCCCAGCATAGGAGCTAGTGAACGTGACAATCACTCGTTCTCACCACCAGCACGCAAACTAGTACAGAGAGGGCAGATTGATCAGACAGTCCTGTAATGACACTGAAACACGGGTGAACCAAGCGCCGACCTTCATACTTTTGAAACACTGCTTTCCAAGCTACCCGCGCGAAGCAGTTGGTGACACAGTGCCCCGATTTCCAGTGGACGGCACGGTCATGAAGCTGGTCCAAGAGTACGCGGCCGGTAGCCAGGTGCCGAGCCCTGCCGTCCTGGTGGACACTTTTATGGTCTCTGCGGAGCCGATACGAAAACTATTGGTGTCGCTAAAGGTATGTATGCGAGTCAAACTCTTATCGATAAATAATTGACCGACGATTACAATGCTTACCAATGGGACATTTGAGCGCAGCGCTTCAGGTTTCTTTGTTTTTCGATACGATGAGGCAAGTCATTTGAGAGAGACATATAGGCTATATGTTCACCTAGAGTCTGTACTTCATGCATCCATTCCTTAACTGACAACCTAAACCTCTCTCATTTATTTTATTAATAAAAGTAAGCGCCGACATACGTGCCGATATTTAAAAAAATGCCCGCCATAGATATAAATCCCCGTTTTAACCTAGCCATCCGCACGCCCCTGCATGGCCTATGTATTGGGGTTGCAAGTATTACTCGCCAACCAAGAGTTCTGAATTCAACACCAATTTCACCTTCCCGTGTGGCAGTTGCCGCCTCGGACAGTAATCTATATAGCTCCTACGTGCCTTCATTGCACTCGACCTGTTTACAGGTCCGAATTATCGAGGGTTCAAAGGGTTCAAATGAATCGCGCTCTCCGTTCCCAGGGGCCCTTCGAGAGGTAAAAGATGAAATGGCGGATTTTGACGTTTGATCCGCAAAATAATTGAATTATATTATTCCTTATTTTCCGTGATAAAAAATGAGGCTTTTGTATTGCAATGTCGAATGCTTCAAAAGCTCTTCGTCGCATCGTACGCTTAACTGCAAAATCCGCCTCATATTTCGCCAGTCAAAGTACAAAATTTTGTACTCGCCCAAAGAGATTTTAAAAAGAAACCCAGAATGATTTTAGCAGGCACTAACTGGTTTCAACTTGCCCCAGTTAGTACTCAACTGGTATTAACTGGTTCCAGGTACTTGCCAGTTAGAAGTAAGCTGGTTCCAGTTTGTAGTCAAGTGGAATCAACGGGTTCTATAGTTGGTTTTGAGCTGATACTCAGCTTGTACCAGCTAAACTAACTCACCTCTACCATTACGGCTGTTGAGGTCAGCTTTGCGTTTTATTCATCCAAGCGTTAACTGTGAAAGCTGTGACAGAAGTAATACATTGTTAGTTACAGATTATGACAGCTGACAGCCACCTCAGTAATTTGATCTCTGCCGGTCGTATAGAGACGCGAAGTTCTCAGGCCGGTCAGTGTTGAAGATCTCATCGAGAAATTCCCCCAGCTTAAGGCTCTAAAACGCATATGAAACGTAAATGCCTTTATATTGCATAAAAGTGTCATATATAAAAACATATATACGAGTACACGTCCTTTTAAAAAGGAAATTTCTGTTAAGTACTTAAACTTATACATTCTTCATTGTGTAAACTTTTAATTTTTCCGTAAAAGATTAAGAGGGAGCTTAAGCTTTGCCTTGTAGATGCGAAAGCCCGGCTTGAGTGTTCACCCTAATTTAAAGGAAATTGCATGTACACGAACGAGACGGGAGCCCTTAACGCTGTACCATAATGCACTTAAAGGCGGAGCTTATGTATGCACCCTATTTTCAGTGCCAAGCCGATTATTTTTCCACCACTGTCTACGGCAGCGGCGGCTTCTTGGTGGAAAAAGCTGCATACGCCATCTCATAAAAATGTAAATTTATTCTGTAAACTAAAATCAAGAGGTATGGGATACATGACCAAGTGTATCCTTCTATTTTACAAATGGATAAAATGTAAATATTCTGCCTTTGTAAATGTGAAATTTTTTCATAAAAATCAAATATATATTACTGATTATTTGAGCGTGGTAAAGTTTAGTTACGTGCCAGTTCAGTAGCGACCTCATTTTGTACAGGTGCCACCATTTTGAAGATATTTAGTTCCCCGCATTATGACAGACCTCAGAGTCATATTATTTGCCGTACTTTAGCTCAGCATATAGAACGTAATATCTAAACTTTTGTAGAAACTCTGCCTTAACTGAGCTTCAATTCGTTTTGCTGTATGAATACACAAAACCATTAGCGTACGTACGGTTAGCATTTTCGAGCGGCTTCTGAACAAGCCCCATCTGTTCTTTGTGCTCACACGCAGCCAATCGCCTTGCGCTATCGAATTATCCAAAACATTGACCACTCTAGATATTTGTTTAACACGAATGCTCGTCCTTGGTTTTGACGGACGGTGTGCGTCCTGTCATTTCCTAGACTCAGTTCAGTTCGGTTCAGTCGTTCAGTCGTGTCCGACTCTTCGTGGCCCTATGAACCATGTCACGCCACGCTTTCCGGTCTCTCACTATCTTCCTAACATCACAAAACTTCATCTGCAGTGCCTCTAGGATGCCATCTAACCATCGCGTTCGCTGCCTACCCCTTCTCTGGCGACCCTCAACCTTTCCCAGCATCAAATCTTTCTCCAGCGACTCCTCTCTTCTCATCAGATGACCAAAGTACACTAGCGGAGTCTAAATTCCGGTATGTCCGTTTGCTCTATGACAAGTATATGTTCAGACGATGTTATTAAACAGCCCCCAGATTCTTCGAGCAAATATGTCGTGTGTTTTCTGAGGAAATTCTAAAACGCGTCCACTCTCAAACATGACAAATGGAGGCGGGGTAGAGGGGGGAGGGGGGGAGGGAGATTACGTATAGGCTTTTATTAACTTTGGTGGAGGGATTAGGCACCCCTTAACGTTTTTGAACTGGGCGCTCATATCTGGTAATTTGCCCCCGGCCAATTTCCTCATGTCAGAAGCACGCTCGTGGATTCGCTCTAACAACTCTAGCTACAATATCGACTCAGGGTTTTTCGCTGAGTAGGAAGCAGGCTAAGCTCTGCCCCTCAAATATTACGTATAAACCGCCACAAACTGAGCGCTATACCCCTCCGCCTTCACTTTTCAGCCTACATGTACATCTTTCCATTTTCTTTCGCTTACTCTCACTATCCAATTGCACCCTTCATGCCTTTCGCCTTTCATGCATTATCGCCCTTCACGTGAGGTGCGTTTCTTCGCTCTCACCATAAAATTCTGTCTTCACGATCACGGTAGTCGTCCTTCAGTTCGTCCTCGTAGCACCATTCTCTTTTACTTCCAAGCACGGCAGCCACCTCCTCTGTTCTTCCCAAGACAGCTCCGTTCCGGTTGTGCATTGCTTCGCTTTCTGCACACAACACAAGCCACTGGGCCACCCGCTGTTTCTCACCCTCTCTCCAAAAAACCAGAGGAGGATTTAAATCTCTAAGCTCTGTCACCTGTTGTTTCATTGTGCCACTAACTGGCACGGTTGGCAGTAGCTGGTTCGCCGACTACTACTCCAGCGATGGCATAAACCACAACGACGTGCAATTCAGGACAGGGCGCCAAGAGATGCGCTCTGAAGTTAGTAGAGCTAATCATCGGTGCTCAGTGCATTAATAGCGAAAGCTGATGGCATAATAGTATGAATCTCTTGAGTGACGGTCCTGTTTTGGCGTTTCAAAGGCGCCTGTCTGCGTGGTTGGCCATCTGATCGGCCTGTTTTAGACTATCTGCGCTCACTTGCGCATTCAGCCCTATTTTGCGGTCTTTGGTTTGATCGCATTTCCGGCACACCTCAAAGACTACAGATTAAACGCAGTCGTCACTGCAACACCGCACTTTCACTACCGTCAACAGAATCCATGGAAATTCTATTTGTAACAGCAAAAAAGTTACCTGCGTGGCAACACTGCACAACATAAACAAATAAATGTTCTCGGCGGCGTTTGGTGCCGTGATTCGATTTCTATATTGTGGTGTGGAAATCTCGGTACGCAGTCAACGGCGATCGGATTATAGCGGCCAGCCACTTCTGTCTGATCGAATTGGATGACCGCGGTTCTGAAATCGTCGTCAATGAACCATACTGAATTCCGTGCGCCAAGCAGACTTCACGCGAAATTAAATTACTGATGACAAGGTAAGTTGACGATTACCAAGATAGAAGAAATCGCCCCTAGTTGAATGGTTCGAACAAATGAGCGCGGTCACGGTCACTTTGTTTCCATATTTCCAGTGCTGTATTTTTTATTCCATAATGTACTGTGCAGCGCGTCGACTGCATACTTACCAGGAGAAATGACAAAGCATAATGTGTGGACTTTGTAGCGAGAAAGCACGTAAAATGGTACACACTAGAACACTTTCGACTTTCTATTTTTTGTTTTCTTACTTTCACGTGGCGCAATTACGAAAAGTCAAATCAGAGATGTTGTTTCACAAAGTACGAGTAACAGGTATGTATAAATAATAATCACTACTGTGCAGGCGCGTCATTCCGTTCCCTCAATGGTATGGATGGATGGATGGAATATAGGAGCATCCCCTTTGAAATGGGGTGGTAGTAGTAGCTATCATGCTCATTGTTCTCCCTATATCTTAATTATTGATTTATTGATGGTAGGGTCCTCTGAGCAGCGTCACCTGGCGGCAGATTTCTAAAGAGGAATAATAGCGGATTTAAAATAAGCCATCAACAGAGCCACGAGGTGATGGCATGACAATGGTAACAGTAATCAATTCAGTTCAGTTCAGTCGTTCAGTCGTGTCCGACTCTTCGTGACCCTATGGACCATGTCACGCCACGCTTTCCGGTCTCTCGATCTCTCAGTAATCAATTACCTTCGCCGTAATCATTTCTTGCAGTCAGTGAGTGTGTGTTACCTTTAGGTTGCGTTCAGAGACACCTTTCGGTAACTATCGCCGTTTAACCCGCTGAGAGGCAACCAGTGAGGAGAAAGAAGTTGTGGGACCCAACCGTTAATGAGACGCAATTACGCTGTGCAGACTCGGCTTCAGAGGTTTCTCGCGGAGGCCGCTAGGTGGCGAGGAATCATATAGGGTAGGGAAGTAGTATAGGGAATCATAAGGTAGCAGAATACAAAGCACCTTAGAACTGACCAATCTAAACTGGAAAAAGGCAGAAAAAAAATATTCCTAAAAACACATCTACAGGAATAGATGGAATTCCGATCAAGCTGATTAATGAACTCGGTCCAAAAAGTAAGGAAACGTTGTTAAAAGCTTTGGAAACAGTCATAGCGAATAAGCAAATTCCGGACAGCTGGCGGCAGAGTAAAATGAATTTGATTTATAAAGGGAAAGGAGAAAGGATGCACATAAAATCCTACAGGCCGATTACCATAACATCTGTAATGTACAGGTTAGCCATGCAGGCGGTGAAATTAAAGGTGCAAGCATGGGTTGAAAGTAACAAGATACTCGGAGAACTTCCGAACGGCTTTAGAAATGGTAGGCGCTTAGATGATTGCCTGTTCGTGCTTACCCAATGCATCGAAATATCTAGAGTGGAAAATAGACCTTTGTATTTGGCCTTCCTGGACATAAACGGGGCGTACGACAACGTAAGCAGGGAACTTCTGTGGAACATATTAAAAGAAGGTAGCGGTTATGAGATAATAGAGTTCCTACAGGAAATATACCGGGATAACAAAGTAGAAATTACGTGGGAAGGGATAAGGAGTACGGAGGATGTCAAAGTATGCAAAGGATTAAGACAAGGCTGTCCTCTATCACCGGTGCTGTTCATGCTTTATATGATAAGCCTGGAACGGAGGATACAAGACAGTAACCTAGGTTTTAACCTGTCATACAGATTAGGTGGAAAGGCGGTATAGCAGCGCCTCCCCGGTTTGATGTATGCAGACGATATTGTGCTGCTAGCTGAGAGTCTGGAAGAATTGCAAACTCTAGTTAAGTATTGCGGAGACGAAGGGGATGCTCTAGGCTTCAGTTTCAGCGCAGTTAAGTCGGGTCTGATGATTTTCAACTGCTCAACTGATCAGGGTCTTAAAATTCAAGGCCTTGAAATACCCGGAGTAGCAGAATATAAATATTTGGGGGTATGGGTAAACGAAGGATTGGCATACATTGGAAAGCATGAGCAATCACTTAAGGCCAAAGGGCGAAAGAATGCCGGGATAATGAAGCATAAGGCATTGTGGGGATACAATAGGTATGAGGTATTGAGGGGTATTTGGAAAGGAATTATGGTGCCCGGACTTACTTTCGGAAATGCGGTTTCGTGCCTAAAATCAGAGGTACAGTCGACATTAGAAACAAATCACAGATCCATTGGACGATTAGCACTAGGTGCCCACTGCAAAACTACAAATGAGGCGGTACAGGGAGATATGGGCTGAGCATCTTTCGAAGTACGGGCAGCTCAGAGTAAAATATTATATGAGGAACGCCTGAGGAAATTGGACAGTAACAGATGGGCAGCTAAGGTATTTAAATACCTGTACCTAAAAAGCGTTGACTCACAATGGAGGAAAAGAACTAGGAAACTAACTAGTAAGTATGCTAGTAACAAGGACGGAGAAATAAAGAGCATTAAGCAACAGGTGAAAAACACAGAAGGTAAAAATTGAATAAATTCGATGGAAAAAAACAGAGTGTGGAATTATACCGAAAGTGGAAAATGCAGATCAGGAAGGAAGATTTCCTTGATAACTCAAGAGGCAGTGCCCTACTTTTTGAAGCTAGATCAGGGTGCCTTAGAACACGCAGCTACAAAAAGAAGTTTAACAATGGAGATGACACATGTGCTGTATGTGGAAACCCCAGGGAAACAATTGACCATATTATACTGGAATGCAATGGTATCCATCCGGAAGTTGATGCAGGCGCAATCACTGTTCCTGAAACTCTGGGGTTTAGAGATAACAGTGGCCGGGTGAATAAACCGGCGGTGGAAACTAGCAAAAAACGGCTGGAAGATTGGTGGCTTAAAAGCAGAGAAGTGACATAATGTTAGTAATGTAGGAGCAAAATTTAATAAATAGAATGATAGTTTAGTTAACCATTCTAAATCAATAATTAAGATATATGGAGAAAAATGAGCATGATAGCTACTGCTACCACCCCGTTTCAAAGGGGACGCTCCTATATTCCATCCATCCATCCATCCATCCATCCATCCATCCATCCATCCATCCATCCATCCATCCATCCATCCATCCATCCATCCATCCAGGCATTCATTTATATGCAGTGCGCGGTGCTTTGGAGGTAATTGTGACGCACTCTGCCATCTTTGTGCATACCGAAAAGCATGTCGAACCTATAGGCAGCTTGCACAAACGCTGAAAGCGCTATGCATTCTGGGTATTCTTGTGTAGTCCGCCATTTTCCTGTACAACGCAGCAACCGATCGCGAAGTGGACCGCGAAAATAGGACGAAAGGGATGGTTTATGTGCGGTTGTAGGCTGTAACTGCCCAACACACACTAAGCTTAAGTCCGGACAAAACGAGTGAGGGTTTTTCAAGCTACCAAACGTACTCTTGCACGAATGCGGCAAGAACAAGGAGCGATCGGAACGTCACAGGCGAGAATGGCTTGCACGCATCAACAGACGTGACATTCACAGCAGTCCGGACCAATAGCAAGTGTGTGCCCGGCATTTCGTGTCTGGTACGCAAACGATTATCGATGTACGGCAGTACGTACGTCGCACTGGTCAATTTGTTTACTTCTTCGCAGCCAAGTGTCTTGCGGTTTAAGTCGGGAGCGGCTCCGGGGTTGCCGTGTTTTTATGCCTGCGCCTAGAATTTTGTACATAGGGGGCACAAATCGCTGCAGTAGCTAACCATACTAGCTTCACCTAGCTGTTCACTTTATATGTCGGCCATCTAAGCTTTTCGATGACAGCCAGCTTCTCTAGGCCCTATCGTTTTGCATGGCATGCATGCATAAAAACTAAGTTACCGCGGAGCAGCTGCAGACTTAAGCCGCAAGGTTCAAGGCTGCGAAAAAGTAAGCAAAGTGACCAGTGCGATGTACGGGCAGCTGTACATCGATAATCGTTTACTTACCTAACACTACACGACGTGCACACAATTGCTATTTGTCTGGACTGATGTGAATGCAACGACTGTTGATGCGTGCAAGCCATTCTCGCCTGCGATGTTTCGATCGCTCCTTCGCTAATTGTCGCAACCGTGCAAGCGTACCTTTGGTATTTTGAAAGCCCCGCAGTCATCTAGTCGGAATTTAAGCTTTTGCGCTTTAGTCGGCGTTCGGCTGTTACAGTCCACGACAATAAATCATCGTTTTGTCGCTATTTGCGCGGCCCGCTCCCCGGTCGACTGCTGCACTGTACAGGAAAATGACGGACTTCCTCAGATTACCCAGAGTGCTTAGCGCTTTCAGCATTCGTACAAGCTTCACAGAGACCGCGTGGCCGTTTTAGAGTCCGAAGGTTCACACGAATGACTCTGGCCGAACGAAACAACATTCCGAGATGTGACGTCACTTATGGGTGGCACGCTCAACCTCATGGATATCACGGAAGATGGGAAATCTATGTCAGCAGTGGGCTGGGCTGAAATCTTCAAGATTTGCCCTGGAAGCCATCTGTTGCCATGATCCGTGCACGACTGTTCTTCACGCATTTGCAGGTCGTATTTCAGGTAAAAGAGCAGCGCGGTCACGTATAGAGACAAAATGGCTCACCATTTGCAGTCTTCCACATGCAGGGAGTCATCAACACCTTCGAGTCGTGTTTTTCGGCAATTGATGCCTTCAAAGGACGGGTCGACAAACGTTGAGGGTGATTCATAAATAACTGATTCATAAATAACGCGTGGTGTGCTCCTTTCATCTAAATCGCCTAATCCTTGTAGCTCAAATTTCGCGCAGAAATCTCATCTGGTAGTGAAAACTTTTTGATACCAAATGTGCTTGGGGTACTTGCCTCATTCGATCAGAAGACGGCGGATGTTCGCATCGTCTGTGTCAGCTGCGAAGCAAAGCAGACTGCTGTCTTAGCGATGGCACCTGTTGCGCGATCTCATGCTGTTTGCAGGACAAAGGAAATACAGATTCGATGAAGAAGCGTAGACAATAATAGTTGTCTTGCGGAACGTTTGCAGAGCTTTACGCACTTCTTTATCAATAATAACAAGCACAACTTATTTTTGACCAAAACTGCACTAAATTTGAAGAGTTTTGTTTGTGCATCGTAAAAAATAATTTTGAGCCCTTAACACAAGAGCGGGCGCTAACGGTGCCATAGCTTTAACAGCAAGTTTCGTTCCGTTGAATTCACAGACAATGCAAGCATCCGGCTTCTTCTGATCGAATCAGGCAAGTGCTCCTAACAAGACGGTATAAAAAATCAAAAGCCCGTTTTTGGCGACATTTGAATTGCAAGGATTCAGCAATATAGCCGGGAGAACCATTTTACAGCACGCATGTAACTGCACATCGAGCGGGTTCTTCTACATCAGCCACGGATCTCTATACCAACCGCTTTTAATGAGCTGTGTTCTTCGGCTGATCTGGCAACTTTTAGTTGGTTCCTTGTGGCGAAGCCAGCCAGGAACACAAGGATCAACTGCAAACGCGGGGTAATTCCACACAGTCTATTTTTTATGGATCGGTCTCTGCTGCATCGCGCAGACGGGTAGAGGATGACTGCTCCTGACCCTACAGGTCCGGGACTGGTAGGTCACTGCCGCTTGCGGTGGGGGCTCGCCTGCCACCGTCTTTCTCTCCCTCTTCTTTTTCTTTCTTCTATATATTCTCTTCTGTCCGCACGAGGCAGCGGAGGTGGCTCAGCTACACATTCAGTAGCAGGCCCGTCCATTTTCTTTTCCTTCTTCCTTCAACATCGCGCAGACTTTCCAGGTGGGCGTGGTGAACACCTTCCGGGAGCTACGAGACGCCCACTTACTAAACCAATACACGCGTCTTACACAGACCACGTCCGGTCGCCGCCTCTTGGACTGACAACACATCAAACACGATTACCACATTGAGGAAAGGGTGAAAGTGCCAAAATTTTGGAGACGCGCCCTCCGGGTCCGACCCCTTCCCCGCAACATGTCCAAAGAAGACCATAACTGTCGTCGCCAGGGGCGCGCGGAAGCGTTGGAGCGATTCTATGGTCACCAGCAACACGTGTATTATATGGATGTTGCCGGCCCATATCACGGGGCCTGGTATACGGCTGCAGTCATACACAACACAAACACGGTTAACGGGCTAACTTTCAAAGCCTACAGCACAACTCACACGCAGGAGTTTGCTGTCGCTCTATCAGTACTCCCAATTCGAAACACATCATCACCGACTAGCGAGGGGCCTGTCGGAACTATAGGCTGGGATGGGCTCCCCTGCTTGCCCGGCGTATACTGCAATCTAGCTGCCGATACATACTCTGCATAACCTCATTTGGGCACCCGGTCACCAGGCACTCAAGGGAAACGAAGAGGCCGATCAGGCCGCCCGCCTACTCCCAATCAGACAATCTAGCCCTTACATTCAATGGCATCCCCGATTGCTACAAGGAGGAGCACAGGCGCTACCCGGCCCCTTGTAAGGGACTGGATCACGCTGATGAGCGCCTCCTCATCAAAATTTTTACCAATACTATACTGTGCGCGGCGGTGCTTAAGCATTTCAATCCGTCCTTCGATGGTGCGTTCCAATACTGTGGAGAAGTGGCTGACACCTTCCACATGGTCTGGGCGTGCCAGTCAAACCCATCCATTCCCCCCAACCCCAATCCAACTAGAGAGGACTGGGAAGCGGCCCTGCTCGGCTGTCAAGACCTCAAGGCTCAAAAGGCCTTGGTCTTGAGGCCGCGGGAGGCGTTGCTTGCCAATGGGGCCCCGCAATAGGGGCTCCACCTAGTATTGTGAGGGGAGGAGACCGATAAGTCTCGAACCCAAACACCTCTCTGTAAACATTTAATTGTTATTTATAAATGTTTTAACCACCACCAGATAGTTAGAGCTCTCACAATGATTCTGATTTAGTTTTCATTATAAGTGCTAGCATGAGGTGGAGTGACAGAGAAAACGGACGCAAATGAGCCGCCGAGCCGCCGACCGCACCAGTAAGAACAGAACGCAGATATGGCGACGACTGCGTATTAACGTCAGCTTTGATGTCACGAGAGTAGCCCTATAGGCGAGTCAATATCGGTTGCGTGACGTCATATCAAACAGTGACGCCGCGTTCCCCTCATGTTTACATGGCCGTGGCTAGGGATACTCCTCTCTATCACATTAAACTTCAGGGACAGTCTCTCCCTATCTGCTGCGTACGCGAGGCAGAGGGCGCTACGCTCATGCGACTATCACCATGGCAACCACACGCCGCTGAGGCGAAATGAAGAAGGGCGGATTGTAATTTTGCTGCCCGTGTGCCCCCTAACTGGGATGCAAAATGTGAAACCATTAATGTGTTTCGCTTCAAAAATAACGTAGGAACACAGCGTCGCACTCAACACAAACGCAGCGAAGCAACGAGGCATTAAAATTACCGTGTGGACAGCATCGTTGTATAGAAATATTACAGGCTAAAATATAAGCCGCTGATTAGTTAAATGATTCGAGGAGGGCGTGGAAAATTTCCCCTCGCTCGCCTATAAAACTTTCGCATGCCTTTCCACGGACGAAAAAAAAATAATAATTTGAAAACGCCAACAAGATTTGTTACTAGCGTTTTAAACAATAGCCAAGCAGAATGTGTCCATGAAGCTCGGTAGACTATTGAAACTTTCTGTTTGCTGACCATGACGACCGTTAGAAACGGACGGCGAGCCGCGGTTTCTGCGGCGCTGGAACAGGCGCTTCTATGTTGTACGGGAGAGAAGAGATGCCTGTCATCCTTTATTGGATCCCCCCCCCCTTCTATTGTTTTCCCCTCTCTGGGGAATCATGCTTTTCAGTTTATTATGTATATGTATCATAGAGTGTTTTGTATAGTCTTTGGTCTGCGAGTAATGTGTGTTTTTGTGTGTATATATGCACCCAATACATTCTCTTTACATTATTCTACATCGTAGTGCACTGTTTTCATAGTTTTTTCTGTTATTACTATATGATACGCAGCGCAACAGCCTTTACGTGTTTAGTGACGACGCCGTCCGCCAGTACCGCCTGGATGCGTGCGAAAGGCGTCACATGGAATGCGTGTCCTGTGTACTGGATCCGTTCTGCGGCTGGGACGGCACACGATGTATTCCTTACACTGGCAGGTACGTCACCTGCTGGAGGGCTGCTCGCCGAGAATCAGTCCTCAATAATAGCTTGACATGCAACGATGATTGCTCACAATAGTGGTAAACTAAAAAAAAATAGCTTGCTTGTGTTTTGTGGTACATGTGTACAAAATTATTCATCGTCGATTAGGGCGATTTCGAATACAATCCCCCTCCCCACCCCCCTTAATTGAACCGCGTTAAAGTCTTCAACCGCTCTGTTTTCACGCCTGTACTTTCAAACTACAGGGAACAATTTTTTGTTTTTCTTTCATTTATTCAAGAAACGAAGGACTATTTGACTCCCGCGAGGTTACCACCATCAAGAAATAGACACTTTATTACGTGAAATTTTTCAGGAAGAGCGATTCAACCTATAGAGATCGCTGACTTAGAGTGTAGCCATCCGAAGCAGTCCTCCATAATGCCGCCGTATGGATATCTTGAGGTGGCCACCTTAGGTCATGAAAGTCACCATAGCGAAATATGCCCTTCAAATGAGGCCCTCCAGTCGATGACGTCGACGACAGTCGGGACGTTTTGTTTAATTCCTTGGACGTGCTAGTGTAAAATGTCTAGAAGCTGGCGAATACATTGTAATTATTTCTGAGTAACCGATTAACAGCGATGTCATGACTTCCACTATAAGCGAGATTCCATTTGGCTGAAGAGCTTTTAATGGGGGGGGGGGGGGGGGTGCGTTCGTCAGTTGTTCTTTCTAAACGTGTAAACGTGCAGGCACATATTCCTCGATAATCATCATCATCCTCACCAACACTCGAGATAATTTCATGTTTCCACCAACGCGTTTTCCAATGGCTTCATAATCATTTATTTTCCTCGAAGCAAAAATTAAAAGTTCAACGCTGCTGAACCAAATATGGAGCTAAAGCATTAGCTGTGGGCGACAGAGCGTTCTTCTTCTTGTTCTTCTTTGTCTTCTTCGCGGCTATTCAAGGTCATTCGTGGCTGCAGCCATGGACTACGCGACGGGCCCAAACCTGGCGTAGTATTGCTTTTGCAATAAAAAAAAAAATAAAGGTTGGTTGGTTGGTTTGTCGGGTTTAACGTCCCAAAGCAACTCAGACTATGAGAGACGCCGTAGTGGAGGACTCCGGAAATTTCGACCACCTGGGGTTCTTTAACGTGCACTGACATCGCACAGCACACGGGCGCTTTGCTTTTCGCCTCCATCGAATAGCGGCCGCCGAGGCCGGGATTCGATCCCGCATCCTTGGGAACAGTAGTCGAGCGCCGTAACCACTGCGCCACCCCGGCGGGTAAAAAAAAAAAATAAAAAAAAATAAAGGGATTTGTGCAAATTGGAGCCCCCTCGTCGCCTATAAATTGCTCTTTGCCTTCAAATATATTACCGATGGCTTGCATTGTCTTGTTTGTTAGCAGGCAGCGGGGCTTTCAACTTTATTACAGGGGGATTTCATTTCCCGAGGCATTTTTTTCTTCCTTTTTATGAACCGTGCATGTTCGTTGTTGCACATTGGTGGAGTGAATGCACCAAGTTTCGCTTCTGCTTTTGTTTTCGAAGAGCATCACCAGAATCAGGAAATCGCGTACTAAAATTAAGGTATTCGTAGAAAACGAACTACTGCCATGGACTAGTTTTCGCGGAAACGCGAATGAATGGATGGATGAATGGGTGATGCGAGTGTAGTCTTTAAAACGGATTGATGGCGGAAGGCCACGGCGCGTGCAGAATCGTATTTAAATTTTCCTCTTAAATATTTTCTTGTTTCAAAAATCAGGCATCCCTGGCCAATAAACTGTCGTATATCTCATTAATTTGTTCAAGGAAAAAGCTATTCGATATGAACACTTATCATCTGAGGCGCGATTCAGGGGCAACACACACCACATTTCAGTGCCTCAATATGTCATCAGAAAGGGCGGTAAGAATACGGAGTACTAAAAAATAGGTTGATTTTTTTGGAGCGAAAGCTTCACTACTTTGTGCATTACCCAAGGTCAACCTGGCAAGTCGCTTGACCTTGAACCAGCCAGAGATCGCAGTGTGGCATATGTAGCTTAACCGTGGTATCCACTTATTTTGCACCACCACTTGACGTCTGACGGCAGATGAAGCATCAAGTGTTCCCTCTTGTAGCCTTGTAGTCGATGGCGTCTTCGAGTCCACAGTCTTAACAATTTTATTGTTGCAAAACCATGTCTGCCCATATCTAAACCTAGCCTAACCAAACAAAACTTACCAGAATGGTGCTTTTGCTTAGCGCAACTAGGCTCACCCAACTAACCTCGCCCATTTTATTTTCGGAATGAGCCAAATTCGCCTAAACAAGAACTGAAAAGAAGGTTAAATGTGATCATCCTAATTCTCCTATAGATGTAAATTTGGCCTTCTTCGATAGGATCGTTCATATATTTGGCCACGTTTATTTCGAAAACGTTCTGCGGTATTAATTCACTCCCAATTATGAAAATAGTTCTTAAAGATGTAAATTCTGCGATGTAAATAGAAAACTTATTGAACATTAGAGTGCGCAATCACGAACGCTTGTGTTACAAGCGCGGATGAGACAGCACTGTTTTCTTGTGTTCCCACAGCGGCTGCGGAATAGTAAGGTATAGCTAGAAATTATTGGGTCTAAATTATTATGCACTTCACTGCGGCATTCAAAATTAATCATTCATTCCGAAAAAAATGCACGCAGACGGTACACTAAATGACTAGACAACTACTTGTACTTTCATTTTATCCCTGCGTCTACGATTTTGTTAGTGACAATAAATTAACGAAGCGAATGCCACTACCGAAGCGAATCTTTGCTCCCTCGACATAAGGCTAATGACCCTATCGTTATCGCTGTTTTAAGTGCTAAGATCTTCCATTAATCTTCATAAGGCATAGTCAGAAATGAGGAAGGGAACGTAGAAGCTATAAGGAGTGAAGAGTTTGCACTTGCAATAATAAAGGTTGCCGCGTAGCGATTTTCCATCGTTTACATTTTCTAGTCACCTTCTTAGTTCCGCCACAGGCCCACCATCCTGAGGAAACGTTCTCGTACACTAAACCATCGATCGCAGTAGAGCTGGGTAAGAAATAAATGAAACCACGATATAAACAGCGCAAGTTGTGAGGCTCAATGTGACACACAAAAAATTAGAGGGTCTCCTAGATATGCGTCTTAAAAATCGAAAGCCTAATTTTGTAGTCATGATGAGGCATGCCTAGTCATTGCAGTTATTACCACTCATCGCTAAGCATTTTGCTTGTTTCCAATCCGTTGCGGTCATTTCAAGGCGTAGTTTGAAATATTGACGAATAAAAGTTATTTTAAGAGGGATATGGAACGAAAAATGGTAGGTAACATCAGGAGATATAAAGCGTGCAGAGTGGGTCAGAGAAATAACTCGAGTTACCGACATTGTAGCGGGAATTAAGAAGAAGAAATGGACATGGGCAGGACATGCAGTGCGAAGAGAGGATAACCGATGGTCGCTGAGGGTAACAAACTGGATTCCAAGGGAAGGAAAGCGTAGCAGGGGGCGGCAGAAAGTTAGGTGGGCGGATGAGATTAAGAAGTTCGCAGGGGTCAAGTGGATGCAGCTAGCACAGAACCGGGTTAACTGGAGAAATATGGGAGAGGCCTTCGCCCTGCAGTGGGTACAGTCGGGCTGATGATGATGATGATGAAAAGTTATTTTAATCATAATTTATCACTATTATTAGTCATTAGCATTAGTCATTCACTCTATCAATGTCTATAACTTTTATTCATCACCTATCGCCATCTATTGATTTCATTCTTAACCCACCTCTTCACATATCCGCTATTTGCGAGTGAGCAGGTCACGTGCACAGCTCCCGCCCACAGATTTTCGCTTCATGATACTTGGGAGGCTTTCGCCTTAAAAATCCAGGGGGATTGAAGGGCTACGGAGTAATTTTGACCCCCTGGAGATTTTTAGTGTACCGTCATCGCACAGCACACGAAGCCGAAATGGAGAGGCGTCCCTGTGTATTGAGATGACAGTGCACGTTAAAGATCCCAAGGTCGTCGAAATTACTCAGAAGCCCTCATCTATGTCTCCTCTTTTATTCACCCGCCGGGGTGGCGCAGTGGTTACGGCGCTCGACTACTGTTCCCGAGGACGCGGGATCGAATCCCGGCCTCGGCGGCCGCTTTTCGATGGAGGCGAAAGGCAAGGCGCCCGTGTGCTGTGCGATGTCAGTGCACGTTAAAGAATCCCAGGCGGTCGAAACTTCCGGAGTCCTCCACTACGGCGTCTCTGATAGCCTGAGTTGCTTTGGGACGTTAAACCCCAGAAACCAAACAACCAACCTATTCACTTTCATTCCCATCTTTCTCCCTTTCCTTACGGCTAGGTACAGGTGTCCACAGGGAAAAAATTGTGCTAGACGATGCGATTTTTATTTCCTGTAAACCAATTTAAAGTTTAAGCATGGCTTGAACTTAGTTACACAAACAGAAGCGCTGTTATGCATGAGTTTTCATGGTTTAACGTAGTTGTAGAAGGTTCGATGGTTTAACTAGGGGGACGTTCAAGCATGGACCTGAGTAGACGCAATAGTGCCTCTGCGTTTCGCCGCCATTGAAGCCCAGCCGCAGCAGCCGAATTTCGGTGGGTGCCAACGCATAGGTGTCCGCGTGCTTTACGCTTTACCATGTCTCTGGACGTTAAAGTCTTCAGCTGATCGAAACAATTCCGCAGCCGTCCACAACGACACTCCTCCTATTCATTCATTCCCATCTTCCTCCCTTACGGCGGAGCAGTGTGACAATCACTGCGCCTTTCGGCTCCTATAAACCAATTTTGATTTTTTTACTTCAACCCCGCCTTCTCAACTCTTTCCACTTTCACTCCCACTTTCTTCTTTTTCCTTACGGCTCGGTTCAGGTGTCCACCGAAACAAGTGTGGCAGATACTTTGTCTTTTCCTTCCTGCCAACCAATTAGCAGTAATAATCTTCATGTCGTAATGTTTATATTTGTATATATTATAAATTGGTTCACATGAAAGGAAAGGTGTATCTGCCACACTTTCTGTTGACACTCTTTTTTTCTTTGTATAGGAAGGGAAAGGCGCGGTAACTGTCTCACTTGTTTTCTGTAGACACCTCAACCGCGCCGTAAGGGAAGGGAGGAAGGTGGGAGTGAAAGTGGAAAGAGAGAAAGACGAGCCGTAGTAGAGGGCTACGGAGTAATTTCGACCACCTGGGGATCTTTAACGTGCGCTGAGCTGACATCGCACAGCATATGGACGCCTCTTCGTTTCGCCTCCATCGAAACGCAGCCGCCGAGGTCGGGTTCGAACCCGGGTGCTCCGGCACAGTAGTCGGGCGTCTTACCACTGCACCTCCCCGGCGGGGCCGTCTCTTGAATAGTGCCGTAAAGGATGGGGGAAAGGGGGAAGTTTAAGTGAAAGTGGAGGGAGAGAGAGAACGAGAAAGAAAGAGGAGCCGCAGTGAAGGGCTACGGAAATATTCGACCCCCTCGAGATCAATTTATCGTGCACCGACATAGCACAGTACACGGACGCCTCTCTCTTTCACCTCCATCGAAACGCAGCCGCTGGCGCTCGGGTTCGAGCCCAGCAGCTCCGGCACGGTAGTCGGAATCGAAAAGTTTAAACAGGAATCTGTCCATTGCGCCAGAAAAAGTATTGCCACGTACATGGTGATAATAATAATAATAATAATAATAATAATAATAATAATAATTGGTTCACTGGAAGGGAAAGGCGCGGTAACTGTCTCACTCGTTTTCTGTGGACACCTGAACCGCGCCGTGAGGGAAGGGAGGAGTTAAAGTGGAAAGAGAGAAAGAGGAGCCGTAGTGGAGGACTACGGAGTAATTTCGACCACCTGGGGATCTTTAACGTGCGCTGACATCGCACAGCACACGGACGCCTCTTCGTTTTGCCTCCATCGAAACGCAGCCGCCGAGGTCGGGTTCGAACCCGGGAATGCCGGACAGTAGTCGGGCGTCTTACCACTATGCCACCCCGGCGGGTACCAACGATAGCAGGGGGAAGATAGCCCACACACAACAACACAGCAGCACAGACGCAAACGCGCAAGCGACACTTTTCAACTTCGTCCTCCTTTCACACCTCAGTCATGCGCCACCTGGCAACGCTCAGTGGCAATATCATGTCGAAATTCCAGTGTGCCGAAATATGTGACATATTCTACCTTTACTTTCCTGTAAACCAATTTATTTATACAAATAGAACGTAGAAACGAAGTGGCTAGCGGCAGAGTACTCAGAAATAGTTGTCGGGCATTTTATATTTCTATAAATAAATTACTTTGCAGGAAAGAAAAGGCGGAAATTTTGTCACTATTTTTTTGGACACCTAACCCGCTCCGGAAGAGAATGGAGGAAGGTGGGAGTGAATTTAGAAATGAAGAGGTGCCTATAGGAGAGTTTAAGAGTATTGACCACCTGGGGAAGCACTGAACTGGCATCGCAAGCAGATGGACGCCTCTTCGCTTTAAATGTGTTTTGGAGGAACGGCGCAGTATGTCTCAATTTTTGGACGCCGTCTGTTCATTCCACGATTTGGTTATTTGTTAAGTTATTTAGTTGAAAGGATGAGATAGTATGCCGGTATTCAAGGTCATTCGGGCCCAGCTCAAGGTAATACTGATCAGCTAGACGGAATCTGAATTTGCACCCTGAATCGTAAAGAATACCCTCTAAAAGGCTCTGAGGAATGAGCTCGGCTCATTTTCGTCTATACACTAGCAGGATTTAGCTCAATTTTAATTTCACGTATAATGTACTCGTAGATTGTCTAGTGTTTCAGCGACAACTTTCACTAAAATTCGTTTTATGATCTGAGCCGTTATACTGAGCACACCTAGCGCCGTCGCGTGGACGAAGTCCAAGGTACTCAGTCAAAGCGACCAGGAAAGTATAAGACAACGTAGGTGGATGGGAGTAAGAGCAAGGATGTATGAGGAGGAAATGGTGTGGCCCCGTCGTAGACAGAAGGATAAAAAAGAAGAAAAAATGAAAACTGGCAAAGAGGTTTTCTTCTTTATCGCTCCCTCTACTTGGTATGTCCGCTGCATGGGCGCTCGAGAGATGGCTCTCGAGCTTCTTAGCTTCTTGTCTTGTCTCTTTATGGCCTAGACGAGAAGCTGCTGTTTGGACGCGAAAGTGGCCGGCAAGAAGAAGCTTAATGAAGATTTTCTTCGAGGTCAGCCGAAGGGGAAAAATAACATCGAAAAGCAAGCTTGCATGGAGAGCACCACAGTCGCCTACTACTGTGCTACGGGTGATGCGGGCGATGCCCGCCAGGTTCGGGGTAGTGTAGGCGAAATTGTCTACGTTCACAGAGGAGTTGACCGGCGGCATAGCAAGTCGGGAGTGCTACCAGCAACGAATCCCTAGCAGCAGACAGAGTAGTGCCGGCGACAACGGTGGACCGTTGACTTGCGGATTGCCGTGTGGGACAGTTTGTGCAAATAAGACCGCTTTGGAGCTAGAGTAGGTACCAGAATTGCTAAGCAGCTGCCGCCGCCACCACCGCTCAGGTGCCGGTCTATGCCGATTGTACGCCAATGCCTAGCTTCGCCCTTTTTTTTCTTCTTTTCTTTTCCAAAAAAATGTTATCCATTTATAGATGTTCTTTTTATTGTTGTAATATAAAAGAAGCATTTTCCAACAATGGCGAAAAACCATTGTAAAGCCAGTGCTTCGCTCATGCCTGCTGTTTTCATTTTTGTACCCAGGCCAAGCGCTCCAACTACGCGGGCATGCTGACCATGGAAACCAGGAGGCTCGTTTATTTCTTTGTAAACATATATATTTTAACGACTTGCTGCGGCTGTCTTCTATGCCACATCCAGGATTTTCAGCACAAAAGACAGGCGTTTCAGTCTCGTGTCTCTTGTGCCTTTTTTCAGGGACCCTGGTGGGCCTTCTGGCCTATCAGGGCCAGGTTGTGTCCAACAGTTCGCTACCATCTTCAAGTTCCTTCAATTAGTTGCCATTGATGGGTTTAAAATTACCTTTAAAAAACTTAGTAACAGTTTAGGAAACTTGAAAGGCCACGTCACGATGAATATCCTTAGGTATAAGCTGCAGGGAGCAGCAGCTGCGAGCGTAGCAGGTGTTTCAGAGAACTTAAAAAAATATTTGTGAAAACAACGAGTTTTGAAATTAGGGAAAATAGTCGAAAGAACCAACTCTCAGCCGCGCGGGCACAATATTCTGACTCTTCTATCTAGCTGAATAACTAAAACACACTAAATAACTTTAATTATCGCATTTTAATGATTAATGCCCAAGACTTTCGCTCGAAGCGTAGTAATCTGCAGATCAATATTCAATCACTTCCAGGCGATTAAACACAACGGTAATGCATTGCAGAAAACAAACTCCCCTGTAAAATTGCTCAATTACGCCCCTTATACATCAACAAACTGTGGCCAGTACGAACTGGCGACAGTGATTGACGGCAACTACACAGCAAATAACCATATCGATGTTGCTGATGTCAACTTACGATTATAAAGGTGCTTCCCAAAGAGCTGAAAGGACCAAGTCTATATATTCTAAATTTCTACAGCCGCCAAAAAGGGAAAACTGCTCCTCCAATAGCGGTCAAGAAAAAAACCCTTTCAAATCAGCGCTAAGCACTGCACTAAAGGCGCCCGACCCTGTACACTTCTCCATAACAAGGGCGTAACCCTCGCCAATGATACAGAAAATTACATGCGACAGAAGAACTGTACAGAACTACAGTGTACAGAAGAACACCACCTCCGATCTCACAATCACGAAAACCATCACACAATGCCAATTGACGAACACAGAGATATCTCTCGGTAGCGCCTTCATAACACCCCGTGTAAAGCGGAAACTTAAAATTACACACTGGGATAGCATACGCGTTCTTCGTAACGCGGCCCGAACAGAAAAACGCCACCTTACAAATTTCGTGGATAACCTCAACAAGAACGTACAGATGTCCACATCAGAAATGTCGTGGATGCAGAACTCAGAGGTGATTGAGTTTTGAGGAGTTTTGCAATATTACAATAAAAGTAGTCGCCTTCTTCTGAAGAGGCTATGGATTAGAAGTAGGTTAACAATGATAAATACTGTTAATAAAATAACTGTACTTTATTATTGACCACAGTATTTAAATATGAGAAACTAACACTGAACTTTCATCAAGGTGCATTAAGCGACAGTTGAAAGAAAGGTTACTTATTTGTTAGCAAAATGGAATCCTATTAGACATTGTGTTCCTGAGCCACCTTACGCAAGCGCTTTATTGTCTGATAAAAATATAGTGCACAGATGTTCCACGCATGAAGAACCATGTAAACAAAAAGGACAAATTGTTTTAATCGCTACCAAGAAACAGGGCTAACAGTTTTCGTCTTGTGGGAAACGTTTCAAGAGGAGGAAGCAAGCAACAGAAAAAGTACGCTAAAATGCGAAAGAGGTGAAGATCGGTACTAACTCTCCACCTCAGACTGAGACTTCTCGGAGAGGTAATAAATAAATATGGCAATGCGAGCGCGGTCAATAGGCGATATAGGTCGTTGTAGGTTGCATCAAATATTTATATGCTCTACATAAAACATTACTTGCAGTGATGTAAGTAGGGTAGACATTGTTATCGCTTAACTCCACTCTTACTTTGACTAATGAGCCAGCAGAAGCCCCTTCGTCCTCGTGTGCACACTATAACTGTTCATTCTTTTCTTTGAGTGTTTCTGATGTACGCGGCGTATTTCAATTTATTCATGTTATATGCATGCTTTACCTATTAGAGTTCCTTGCTTCAGGGGTACTTGCGTTGCATCCACACGGAAAAGTCATATCTTTCCGCAAAAGGGCCCTAGGACAAATGTGGCTCTCAGCGCTTTCATATTGCCTAAGGAGCAACTGAGGCGTCACTGACAGGTAGCGAGATCAAAAAATGTTGACGGAAGTATCATTCCGAAAATATATATGCAGGCAGCTTTGATATTGTCCGGTGGTTAATTCGCAATTCAGTGCTCTTTACAGATATGAAGTGTGAACGGAAGATTTCAAATGTTTTCAACAGCCACACCAGGAGGCACATCGTACCTGCACATTGATTTGATCCTTGTGCAGTTTAAATTTGAATTTCTACTTAATTTGTGTTCTGTTTTGTAGGCAAGGTTTATTTTGTAGTGTCGAGTATTGTCCCAGTGTAGCTAGACTTATTTTATCTTCCAAGTGATTTGGTTTTTAAAGCATTTGTTTTTATATTTTGAAGCAAATTTTGGATGAATAATGTATGCATTCGGGTCTCTGGCCGTCGACCGGATATGCACGTAGATGTTTGCTGGACAAGAGAATCATGAGGTGCTAAGGCCCGTTAGCTGGAACTCTAAATCTGGGCTCGCATTCCGAATTTGAGTCGTTTTCAGAAATGCCGTCTTCGCCCTCTTTTTTTTTTTTTTTTTTTGAGCCCTCTGATTGGTGGAGACAGCGAAATCGGATGTCAGCTCGATTGCCCACCACTTCCGATTCCGGCGTTTCCACCGATCAGATGAGGGCGAAAACAGCAGAAACAATAGTTATGAAACGGCTCAAACTTAGAATACGGGCCCTATGCTCTTGTCCGCCTGTGAAACAATAACCTCTCATTTCTGCGTGGCACGAGACAAAATGGTCTTGTTTACCGGGCACATACTAACACACAGGACGAGCGAGGCATCTTGATGGCGAAAGACTTGGTCTGTTCTGAAGCATACTTGACAATGGAATGCTGATGAGCAGTTGACCTAGTTAAGAGTTAGTTTGATAACAAGTGCTTAAAATTGTTCAATATTGGCCTGTGCTTTCGAAACCATCGGCGCATGTCGGCTGTATAACAAGGCTAGCATTAGATATTGCAGATCTTAACGAATATATGAATAAGGAATTAGAGCAACTGACAAGCTTTTTATTATGGACGTGAAGAGCAAAAAATATTTCAAAATTTAACGTGATTCTGGCGAGATGTCAATCGCAGGACCTCCTTTTTTATAAATGACAATGCTGAAAAGTGAACACAACTAGCATTGTTATAGGTAATTTTTGACGTTCTATATTTCAACCCACACTGCCGAAAACCAAATTTATAAGGGTGACTCATTTTGAATGACATCAGGCTGCAATTTCACAATATAATTTTGTGGGTTGTATAAAAAACAACAATGGCTGTGTAATTTCAATTCATTATTTCTCTAACCATCAGAGTCTATAATCCATGTGATGCCTCCCTTGTAGCAAAATTGAATTGAACAGACAGCATGCATCGGCGTCTCTTCACTATTCTTTGATATAAAATAAATTATAAAATAATTTTAAACACAATTTAGATACCGCGTCAGTATATTAGTGCGCTAGATGCCACTAAATTTCATTCTACAATAATCTAAACCGGTAAAGCAGAGTTTCTACCACCATTAGGTACAAGGGGCTAGTGCACGGAATTGGGAGCAGATTGTATACTGCTATCCCCCCGCGTGCAGGATGCGAAAATATGTACGTGTGGCAGTTTCCTTGTGAATTCAACTATAGCAACAGTTAAATTGGGTTTTGAATGAAGAAAACGTTTTCTTCACACGAGTGTCAGGAACCCGGAGCACATGGAGGTCGGTTGTTAGCAGGAGGCAGTCATGACAGCACTCTGGGCAGGGAACCCTGGCCCTGTGTTTTAAAGCAAAAGCTTCAATACATGATGTATTAGCCAAGGTCAACCTGTCTGACCGATTGACCTTCAAGAAAGTGGTTGGATCTTGACCTGATTGAATGTAAATGTCAGCAATTTTGTGAGGTCCACCCAAATGATAATGTGCTTTCTTTCCCCTATCATCATCATCATCATCATCGTCAGCCAGACTATACCCACTGCAGGGCGAACGCCTCTCCCTTATTTCTTCACTTAACCCGGTCCTGTGCAAGCTGCATCCACTTGACCCCTGCGAACTTCTTAACTTCATCCGCCCACCTAACTTTCTGCCACCCCCTGCTACGCTTTCCTTCCTTGAAATCCCGTTTGTTACCCTAAGCGACCATCGGTTATCCTTTCTTCGCACTACATGTCCTGCCCGTGCCCATTTCTTCTTAATTTGCACTAGAATGTCGGTAACTTGAGTTATTTCTCTGACCCACTCTGCACGCTTCTTATCTCTTAACGTTACCCCTACCATTTGCCGTTCCATAGTTCTCTGGGTTGTCCTTAACTTAAGTAGAACTCTCTTGGTTAGCCTCCCCGTTTCAGCCCCATAGGTGAGTACAGGTAAGATGCAACTGTTGTATACTTTCCTCTTGAGCGATACCGGTGAGCTGCTAGTCATAATCTGCGAGTGCTCGCCAAATGCGCTCCATCCCAATCTTATTCTTCTTGTTATTCCCTTTTCATGGTCTGGATCTGCGGTTACTACCTGTCCTAAGTAGACATATTCGCTTACTACTTCCAGTACTTCGCTACCTAATGTAAACTGCTGTTCCTTCCTGTGGCTGTTGAACATTACCGTAGTCTTGTGCATATTGATTTTCAAGCCTACCTTTCTACTTTTCCTGTCTAGGTAATCAATCATTATTTGCAGTTCATCCCCCGAGTTGCATAGCAAGGCAATGTCATCAGAAAATAGCAGATTACTGAAGTATTCTCCATCTACCCTTATCCCTAACTGCTCCTATTCCAAGTCTCTGAATACTTCCTCTAAGCAAGCTGTGACTAGTACTGGGGAGACTGTGTCTCCTTGCCTAACACCTTTCTTTATAGAATTTTGTAACTTTCTTTATGTAGAACTATGGTTGCTGTGCAGACACTATCTTCCAGCACTTTCACGTACGGCTCGTCCACCCCCTGATTTCGCAATGCCTGCATCACTGCTGAGGTTTCAACTGAGTCAAATGCTTTTTCGTAATCAATGAATGCTATGTATAAAAGCTGGTTATATTCCGAGCATTTTTCTATCACCTGATTGCTGGTATGGATTTGATCGACAGTAGAGTACCGTTTCCGAAAACCAGCTTGATCCTTTGCTTTATTGCAGTCTAAGGTTGTCCTGATTCTATTAGCGATTACCTTAGTAAATACCGTACACGTAACAGACAGTAAGCTGATTGGTCTGTAAGTTTTAAGGTCCTTAGAGTCCCCTTTTTTATGAATGAGAATAATGTTTGCATTCTTCCATGGTTCCGGTACCGTTGATGACACCAGGCACTGCGTATACAGGGTGGCCAGTTTTTCTAGCACTATATCCCCCCCGTCCTTCAGTAAATCTGTAGTTATCTTATCCTGTCCAGCTGATTTCTAGTGCTTTCTTGACCTCGTCCTTCGTCACTGGTGGAACGTCTGACTGTTTTTCCCTACCGCCAATCTCATTACGGTCCTGACTACTTTGGCTACTGTAGAGATCTGTATAGAACTCCTCGGCTACTTTGACTATCTTGTCCATATTCGTGATGACGTTGCCCGCCTTGTCCCTTATCGCGTACATCTGTTTTTTACCTTTCCCCTAAGCTTAATTTAAACAAAGAATCCCAGAATGAAAATGCAGTATTACAGGGGCTATCGCGACTAAACTCAAAGCGAAGCTTCATCGTCTCCCTAATTCAAAACATGAAACCATACATAGCCATGCTTAACACAGCTTTCGCTTGCATCACTAAGTTCGAGCCATGTCCCCCCCAGTATTTCACTGGGAGATGCACACGTTCTTGAGAAGCATACCATTGACTATCCGTTATCTAGTAGCACACATGGAAAGTTAATTTTCGCGGAAAGTAATGCACCTTCATCTGCAAGGACTCACTTGAAACTTTTATGATCTCAAGACATAAAACTGTAAATTTTCTCTATCTCCGAAAGTTATCCTTGGGAGCATTCTCCGCGTCCGATTTTCGATTGAGTAAAACATATTCTTGGCCATGTTTGTGACTTTATGTATTCATAATGGAAGCGAAGGAACGTGAACGCAAGAGAAGAAAACACGCAACGCAAGAACGAACGTCAATTGTCGCTGTGTTGTATTTTTTTTTTTATGTTCGCGTTCCTTCGTGCCGTTATGAATAAAAAAATGCTTCATTATCAACATCCTTCCCACTTCGAGTAGTTGATCAATTCACCGCCATCTTTCCAAATCGTATGCTATCAGTTTGGTTTTCTGAAATTCTAATAGATGTACAAAATGTTATCGCTCGCATTTACATATAGTCTTAAAAGGAAAGATTAACGGCGCTAACAAATAGACACTCACAAATAGGCACACGGGACAGCGCCTGTCCTCTGTGCCTATTTGTGAGTTTCTATTTGTTAGCGCTGTTAATCTTTCCTTTTAAGAGCAGTGCACCAGCTTGTCCGCGCAATTAATTTTACTTGTTTTACATATATTCAGATACAGCCAGCGATTATTAGGAATTTGTTGTGTTGAAGCGCTAGAAGAAATTTTGTTTCCATAACTGGAGCAGGCGCATGAATTTGTTGCTGCGTCATTCGGTAACCTGAAAGAGGTTTTAATTCTATTGTCCATCACCCAATATTTTCCGCTAAAACACCAAATATATAAATTTCTAAAGTGCATTCACCCTCATTTGTTTGGAGCCTTGGATTTTGTCTTAGAACCATACCCACATAAATTAAAAACACGTAATAAAAATCACCTTTAGCGTCTAAAAATATGCAGATTGCGGCTTCAGTGCACCTGCACCAACCACAGTGACCATTCGCTTGCAATGGATTTAAAATAAAACCAGCGAACATAAACGTAGTCACTCAGTATATACAACAAATAAAAATTTTTTCTAAGAATTTGTCTGGTGAAATATATAAACTTATATTGGTGCGATATAAATTTTGCTGACACTTCTAAAATTATTTAATAATGCATGTCTGTCTCTGTTAATTGCAACTTTAACCGAAGGCCACTTCTGAATTACAATATTCTATCATGAAGCAGTACAGTGACTGATTTGTATGGTTCGAGGTTGGAGGATTGCTTCGGTCCTAATGGTTATGTTACATCTGTTTTGATGGTATCTTTTTATAGAAACCATTAATGAGGACCTGACAACGAGCTAATGTGTCTCATGCAGTGGGGGTTATTGATTTAGAATTTTCTAGCGTTCCGCCAAATCAGAACATTTCCCGGCATCGAAGTAGGTAGCAGTGATTTCACATATTTACACATGCAGCCATTTTGTGTAGACAAATTTTCTAAAGTGTGCATCGAATATAAACAGTCAAGAAGATTTTGAACTTGCAGAAGCTGATAGTATATTTTTATTATATAATATTCATTGTACAGGCTTTAAACAAAGCAGGCAAAAGCCTGCATTTTATAGAAAGCATTAATGAGGACCCGAAAACGAGCTACTGTGTCTCATGCAGTGAGGGTTATTGATTTAGAATTTTCTAGCGTTCCGCCAAATCAGAATATTTCCCGGCATCGAAGTAGGTAGCAGTGATTTCACATATTTACACATGCAGCCATTTTGTGCAGACAAATTTTCTAAAGTGTGCATCGAATATAAACAGTCAACAAGAATTTGAACTTGCAGAAGCTGATAGTATATTTTTATTATATAATATTTATTGTACAGTCTTTAAACAAAGCAGGCAAAAGCCGCGAAGCGGTAATGCGCAACATTTTTCATACCAGTCTCATTATCGTCGAGCTCTCAATATTTGAAGTCAGCTGTTTCAAATATGTTCAGGTGACCGCTTTATAAAACAGACCAGCGTCGGTGTTATACACAAATGTCTTATTTTATTTGCAATTCATTCGGCTTCTCTCTCGCCTCACGGTAGCATCACAAGTTAGGAGCAAGAGGCTAGATTCTCAAGCCACAATGTCGATCGTGTTCGTGGCGATGATGACCTGCGCCATTCTTCTCAAGCCCTCGCTCATAATAGGCGCACTGTAACGCGTGCGCAGCGAATGAAGAGTTTCAGCCGCCGATGAGCTAATGGATAATTCGTTTTTCATAGACCGTTGAAAATTTTTCTTTCGTCACCGCACAGCAGTAACCGATGCCAGAGCATCCAGATAGATTCGAAAAAGAAGACAGGGTAATGAATCCTTATATTCTGGCATGCATTGACTCCCATAGAAGTTGCTCAAGCTGTTAACGGTAAACGACTGTTTGCCGCTGACATTTATGTCCCGCGGAAGATGAAGAAGGGCCATGCAGAAACCGCGAGAATAGTTACGATGCTGGCAGTGTTCCTGGAGGTGTGCTGTGCCTGCATATGAATACAACTTCATAAGACGAAATGAAAACGGCATGTATGCACGCGAATGAAAACTGAAGCCCTAATGGCATATCGCACGTGTTATATATCGGCATCAATGTCAGCAAGCTCGAAGTAAGGAACTAAGAAAGCAGTCCCAACACCAGAACGACAATTTGACTCAATTAAAATGGATCCAACGGTATACCACTTTGGAAACGCTAAATGAAGAAACTGTTATGCCTGTTTTTGTTTTTTTCGTAATTCAACATTGCGGCCTGCGTTGAAGTTCCCTATAACTAAGTATTCCGGTTTTCTATTGAAGGGCGGCTGACGTTTTGTTTTTCTTCGCCCGCACCATATTCGCAAAGAACGTGGGAGAACTGTTACAGGATACGCCAGTCTTCATTTTCTTGTTATTTTCTTCCTTTCAGTCGCTCTTAATGAGCTCATCTAAAATTTGTATGATGGCATTATTCATTTGTTTATTGGAGTGGCAGCTGGGGATGAGGTTTTAGTGCTCCCGGTAGAACTCTATTTACTGCTTCATTATGACAAACCAGGTATTCCACATATCAGAGAGGAAGATAAGGCTGTGCTTAAAAAGATAATAAAACACGAAAATTCTACCGAACTGAAGATGAAACAAAAACTGTCGTTCCTTGATAAGGCTAGAATCGGGCACTTTATAGGTGAAGAATCTTTGAGTATTATGAGCGAACCAAGACAGCATATTTCTTTAGTTTTAAAATTTTCATCCGCTATCGTTGCTGCTGAAGAAAGGTATGTTCGCCGACTTGCTTCCGTCAACACTGTCCTATTTCACTCAAAATTATTATAATGGCCAGGCACGGATGGTTTTACGATGCCTTTATCAGGTGCTAAGGAACGTTTCAAGAAAAAACACGCCGTCACGAAGAAAAGAAAGTGATCAAGCAAGCTTCTTCCGGCTTGTTTATATACTCACAGTAAATGGAAATGGCCCTTGCCGCTGGGTTCGAGAACTATACACCACTGGAAAGGATAGTAAAACGTCATATTTACTAAACCATGCTATTGTTCTCCACCATCTCTTTCCTCCTTTCTCACATGCACTGATAGCCTAAGAGTAATCTGCAGCAAGCCACACACCACAAATAACTATTTCTATTTACTTGGTATTCTATAATAAGCAACATTTTGCCAGAAAAAGCTATCGTAGTTACCAAACATAAAAGCGAGTTTATGCTTTTTAAACTAGTGGAACAAATTACGACCCTCAATATTTCTTCACCCAGTAGTTATTCAAAGGAGAAATTCAAAGGGCTTTATCGCCAAGAGCATGGCTCACAGTCAAGCCTTTACTGCGGTTCCCCATATTACAGATTGCCTTCTGTCGTACAATGCTTTATTGCGACCCGTATATCCTGCGACTTCCGGGCTAGCTAAAGCCATAGAGAATGCCCTACGGCTTTTCTGCGCTATTTGATATCAGAGGCACAGCTTTAATAGAAGTCCTGTCTTTTATCAAACCAAGCAATTTCAACGTCAAGACAAAACACATATCAAGCATCAGTGTTCGGAGCAATCGACCCGTAAAATCCAGCACAACGTCAGAGAAAATGAGACTTCTGATTGTGATCGACGAAATGAGTTGCACACCAAACTTTCAGGGACGATGTGCTATTTGCGTTTGTGTTATGCGCAAAAAGAAATATTCAAATGGCATGGCAATTTTCTCAGTCTAGTTTGCTATGACGTTACAGTGAGATTGCCCTCTTCTGCTTTTGCAACCCTATGTGAGGTGAAGTGAGGTAAAAAAGCAATCCCACTTAATCCAGCGGAATTACTTTTAGACAATTGTGAAATAATCACTACGACCAAAATTAGGCGTATTTCAGTGACCGCGAACAAAACAAGTAGAAATTCCTGGGCAAAAAACAACATCTAATAGAATAACCCCTAGCGCCGCCTTCAATAGTATGTCGCGACAGCTATTTTGGGCGCCGTCTGCCAGCTTCTCTGTTGGATCTTTCTCAGTGCGTATGAACATTGAAAATTGCTAAATTAGTATCGAATACCTTAAATGTATCCTCTATTACGTCACCGAGATTCAACTCCATTCAGTCGAAGATTACCACACCATTCGGCAAACCACCCGACCTAAATATTAAGCCTCGCATTAACCAAGCACTACGGAAGTGCCCACCGGGCATATGACTAACCACAGACTAGTGACCCAAGTGTTTATAAACTGAGACTTGCGTGTCCATAAAGCGTCTCAAAGTAAAACCTACAACAGCGCTGAGACTCCCATGTCCCACCGACCAAACAGTGCAATCATGCTCGTGACGTTTGGCTTCAAGTGCCCGCAAAGCCAAGGCCAGAATATTTTGGAAATGGTTTTTCTGTACTATCGTGGGAGAAAGACGGAGTAAAATTAATCGTAACTAATAATAAAAATATCTGATTGGGGAAAAGTGGTCAGTAAAGTAAAAAATATCGCCTCGTATATACTGCCTAGTGCGACCGCTGCGGTTGGAGCGAATTCACTGCGAAACAGATGATTGGTTACTGAATCGGTTATATATCTAAGCATGAAGTGCAGGTGTAACAATGATAATATATAAAGGAGATAGGATAATACTACTGCAGATGAAGGCCGGGCTCGGGGTTATGGCTTTGATTCGATTGCTATCAGTTTCTGCGGCCGGAGTCAGGCGAGCCATCAACATGTGCTTAACATTATCTTACTATATCCAACAGTTGGCTTACAATTAAAGGGTGCTCCCGAAAGTTATGCTTGAGAGCGCGCATTTGTTACTTGACAACTCCAGATGCGATGAAATTCCATGGAATAAATTTTTGACTCAGGCCAGTTAAAGTGAACTATATCACAAATACTGAATATAATTTCTTTTTTCATGGTGAGGTGATCTATCGCGTCAAACCAGAACATTCGCCTCGCTGTATACTCATTGACGTGTAGTGATACCTATGGATGCCTGATGTCTGTTGGCATTTCAAAAATAATCTCGCGAACATGTTGGTTTTTGAAATTTGCTTGATTAGGGGACACAAAACAATATGTCTCCAAGTGGTTAAGACACACACATAAAATCTGCACAATATATTTTCGTTAATAAGGCCACCAGAATACACTTGGTCCCCTCTATATAACTTTTGCATTCATAAGCTAGACCTATAATAACAACATAGGCGAATCATGATAAGATAGCTTTACTTACTATCATATCCGAAAGCGCATATATTTTAACTTGACTGAAATATTTGCAATTCGCACATTTCCGTAATCTACGCAAGGTGGAGACGTTGCAAGCATACCTTCCTGCTAACTGTGAGACAAATGAACCTCAATGTAACACCATACTGTCCCCCGTGTCGTCTGTGTTGTAGATGGCATTGGCTTGCTTGCTCTTTATACCTGCAAACTTATACTTGTCATTTGGTTGGTTGGTTTGTGGGGTTTAACGTCCCAAAGTGACTCAGGCTATGAGAGACGCCGTAGTGGAGGACTCCGGAAATTTCGACCACCTGGGGTTCTTTAACGTGCACTGACATCGCACAGTACACGGGCCCCTTGCTTTTCGCCTCCATCGAAAAGCGGCCGCCGAGGCCGGGATTCGATCCCGCATCCTTGGAAACAGTAGTCGAGCGCCGTAACCACTGCGCCACCCCGGCGGGGTATTGTCATTTATACCTGCATAAAGTTTCACGGCTTGAGTACAGACAGTTTAACTAATTTCGGCTATTTGCCAAAAGCTGCAAATTGTTTCCTTTTTTCAGATTTCAATCCGCTTTAGAAAAACTACTTATGTAGTAAATATTAAAGAATTGAAACGCCAAGTAAATTACAACAGTGGTGCAGGTCTAATCAGAGGAATTTTCAAAAATATTCAGCTATCTATTGAGCATTTTGTCTTCGCTAGATTAAGTCAAGCGGAAAAAGCACCTCCTAGATATAAAACATGAGCAAATATCAATGTAAAGAAAAACCTGGACGGTGGAACAAGAACATATATTCAGTACCAGTTGTGCTCAGCACAATTAGAGATCATACTTCTGAATTTTTCATTTCGGTATTCTATGGAATGGGCAATGTCCGCGGAGCAATGGCTATATATTTTAATGTTGCGACAGTACACCTCTGGGGCACTAGTTATTGATCGGTTAGTCCTCCGCTGAAAATTGTGGCTAAAATAAAGCGACTGTTTGACAGGGCTTTAAAATGTTTATTCTAGGAACCATCTTCAGGCATTAACTGAGTTGCCTCGCGACTTTTAGAGCCTTTTACTATGTGCGTCAGCTGACTGCTTTATCTTTCCTCTAGTATGTCTTTCATCCACCAACTTCTTGTCAGCCATTGAAACATAGAGCACTGGCTATACGCCGATTATGTTTGGGCTTCGATTTGAAAGCCAAGCGAAACGATAAGGGGTTCGGGCAAAGTGAAAAACACCGATCAATTAGATGATGCCAGTAAGACTAGGTGAAATATTCCTAAAAAAATGCCCGCTTAAGAGGCGCAGAACTGTTACCTATTTTGCGTTGCTTCGAGATCACGTTCTCCTCTCTTTTCCTTAAACCAAACTCTTTTCTCCCACGTTCCCCCTAGGTGCTTCCACGTGTCCTTGTTTCACGCGTGCTTTATCGACCACGTATGCGAGCGAATAAGCTGTCAAGAACAGCCAAACATGCAGAGAGGTACGGAAACCTAGGAACATCCGACACCAAAACTTTTCCATTATGGAAGAGTCGAAGACTCACCCACCACTGGGCTTACTAGCTGTGGCATCGTTGCAGATACGATGGAAACCGATTCAAATCCGAGCCGCTGCAGCAAAATTTTTTATGCAGACTGGATGCGGAAATACGCGTTTGCTGGCTAAATTCAGAGTATGACCATAGGTTTTTTTGTTTGTCCGACATGATTCTGGTATGACGTGCGTTATTTCTAATGTGTACTCTCAAGATGTTAGCTCTTAAGGTTGAAATGTTCATATAACGGAAGCGTACCCATACTTTCATTCTTATTTAGAGAATAAACAAAAATCTATCCTGTTTGAATGCATGAAACAAGGATGATAAGCTTGAATTTAGATGGCTGCCTCACATGTTGAATATTATTGCTCTGCAGTTTCGTGCACACGTCAGTGTTATCGCCACTTGTACAGGTATATAATTTGTTTACTGCCTTGAGTGCGTTATGCAGATGGCCGATGCGTGCCCAGTGCATTACTGCAGTTTTGAAAGCGACACAAATAAGCGAATGCTCACAGTGCACTTGCCAATTGCACCACCGCATGCTCTTTACGAATAAACTTCGACAGTGTGGGTGCCAACAATAGCCTGGAGGATGATGTTAAAAATACTGCAGTCCGTGGATTCGTTCACTGTATTTCGACGCTGTCGTATTAGTTGTTTTCATTGCTCTTCTTTCTACTGTGGCCGCTTGGTCACAGTTTGACCCTGTAAGTTCTATCAATGAGCTTGTTTTTCTACCCACTGCGCACCTAATCGCAGATCACTGAGGAATAGTTCGTTTATTTGCGTCCCTAGCTCTTCAGGAACATGGTCACGGCGTTCTTCCTGTACGCAAGCGTAGAACAGCACTATATATTACGTCGCCTTCCATGGCCACTCATCCTAAATGGGATCAAATAAATTGCTAAAGTAAAGACTGCTGGATCTGGGCAGGAAATACACTAGGTGTTTCAAGGAAACCACATACTAAATTTCAAAAATTGGCTTTTCGAGGTATAAAGGCAGCTCCATGGTAGAACAAGAAAAAGGACCAGCGAAAAATTCGTATCAGTCACAGTAACCTCAACAGATTTCTCATACTAAACTCATACAAATATCATACAATCTCGTATACTTCTCATATGTTGAATGATATTTGTATGAGATTATATGAGATTTATACGAGTTTAGTATAAGTTAGTATGAGAAATCTGCATGAGGTTATTGTGACTCATAAGGGTTTTTTTTTGCTAGGAGGTGGCTACACAGAATGCAAGTTTGACAAGAGGACTTATGCAATGCAATTACAGCAGCGCTTACGGGACATGATGAAGCGAAATATTAATGTTGATTCCTGAACTACTTAGGTAATTACCGACAAAATACATTTTGACTATTACAATCCGGCCTTTAGGCGCTATTAATTATCTGTATCCACTCATAGCACCAGATATATAAGTTTTTAGCATTCTAAAAACATGGCTGCCCCTCGAAGCTGTAGTCCACGAAAAAACAATCCGCATACTTTCCAATCCCCACCGCACCTCCTTTCATCAAAAGTTAAAGGCGATTTAGTCACCTTTAGTGTTACGCCCTACTTGGGCTGAAGCAGCCTGCAGGGACCTGCCCTGCAACCTAGTCTTGATAAACATGACAACGTACATTCAAACCATTGATTGATTGCGCTGTGAGCGGTGCTTAGAGATCGGAGCTTTTTAAAGCATGGGTCTTTTGGCTCAAGGTAGCTAAAATGTTTTGACGTGCTGTGGCTACCATTGCTGCTTTTTTTTTTAATTTGTAAAACGTACAGGTATAGGTATTATATACAGCCAGTTTTAAATCTGTACCGTATTTACTTAATTTCAAAGCTCACCTTTTTTCGACAAAAAAAAAAGGAGCTAAAACCGCATGCCCATTAGATTCAAGTACAAACTGAAACTGTCCCATAGGTGCTCATCGCCATCGCCATTAATGCGGGTGCGGCAGCTCACATGCAGTTGGAGACCATAGCAGCACGTGTTCTTGTTATTGTCGGCTTCGGCGTCGCAGGAGCAATTTGTAATCGGTGCGGTGTTTTTGTCCGGTCCGTATGCTCTCTTTTCCGAGAATGAATGCCGCAGTGGCAACGAAGACGCGCGGTACAAGCTGCAAAAACAGTTTTAAGTGCAAAACATTTTTGAACAGAGCGGAAATAGGGAAGCAGGTCGTCATTCTGGCGTCCCTGAGACTTGCGTCCGTGCCTGGCGAAGACTTGCTGACAAAGCATCAATATTTCAGAACAAGACATCAAGCAAAGGCCGCCACGGTCCGCAAGCGAGCATTTTTCCAGGCTTTGAAAGTGAGCTCATGGCAGCTCATGGCCAATTTCTCCCGACAATCGGCCAGCTGCGCGTTGGAATCAAGGCTTGGAGTTTATCTTTCGATCTTGTAAATTGGGTGCGTATTAGAATCGGGGGCGCCCTAGACTGCTGTAAAAACGGTGCTTCCAAGTAGGCGCCTAAATGTTGTTATTAATTATCAAAACTATTTAACATGGTAATTGGTTAACATTATTCAGTTGATTTCTGATATACACATTAAAGCGCATTCATGCATTGCACCAGCCCCATATGCCCCTTTTCTTAAGGACAGCTAAGTCAACAGAAACCGACTAACTAACAGAGATAAAAAGATTGCTTGAACGCACGATGCAGAGCACTACAGGTGAGAATACACAAGTAAAGGATGCTGACAATAGATGCAATATAATCCCTAACAATGAGCATTAATGTTATACTAACTGAGAAATAAACCCTGGCCGAAGGTTCATAAATATGGTCCAAAGATCAGTTAACCAACCATCTTAATCACTCACAGATGAAAACAATATAAGCATGTGGAAGTGACATATAAATAAACGAAGCCAAATGACCTAATTATTAGGTCATAATCCTCAACTACTTATTTTCATCCTCGAAAGTTGCTCACAAAGTCATAGGAATCAGGAACTTCAAAAACGCTTTAGAGTAAGTATCTCTTTATTTAGTGTCACGAAGTAGATTCACAAATGATATATTAGCCCCACTGGCAGATACATCGGTATGTCACAGAGAAGCTCTCTGCCTATTTCCGCTATAATTGCCATGTTATGTGCAACAAATGTACCACGCCACTTGAGTATGTCCACAGGCTGGTGCAGAGCTCAAGACTAAGTGAACAAAGTAATAAGTGACTAAGTGAACAAGTGTTTGGTTGCCCTTTGTTACAGAAAATACTGAGCTTACAGGCCAACTCCTCTATATTGGTCAAAAGCTGGCAAAAATAATTACTTTCTAGTGCTGGCATCAGAAATTAGAACTTGTGTCTCTGCCGAAATTCTGCGGACGTTTACGGCATTATTCAATCGATCGCCGTATGGGGCCTCTGAATTAATACGAATAGACGCATCTCACTTGTAATCCCTCATAGACATTTCGTGTAGAGTTTTAGCAGAATAGAATTTGTCAAGTGCTTTCTGAATACAGGCTCCCAAAGTCATCCCATTTGCTACTGCTTCTTCCAGACTGCGCTCTGAATCTCGGCATATAACTGTCGTAGTGCTTCTGATGTTATCCTTGCCATAGTCAGCTAGCCTCTAACCTCTGCAAGACTTTCAACATGAACCTAAAGAATTCAAAACCACATTTTTGTTGTGGGTTAACAAAAGTGCCTTTGTTTTAACCATGAAAAAGCTTGTTTACCGCTCAGCGAACAATACTGCGATCGTTTATATTTACTTCGCAGAACATCACTAGCTGTTTTCGTTTTTCAACTGTCTCTCATTTTTCTACACGGACCCAAACGTTATCAGGACTCGGCTGTCGAGCTGGAGTTGGGAGAAAACGAAATTAGATTTATGAACTGACTGCATCGTTACATGTCTAGCATTATATTAAACTTATGCGCTTAACAATTCAGTCTTTTGCTTCAAATAGTTGCCAGAAAAACATGAAGATATCATCGGCACTTCTAGTTAGTAACAAAATAGGGCAAAGCGTAAGAAATGAAGAGGATAAATACCAATGAAAATGATCCTATTGTTTTCTATTTTCTAAAAACAGAGTGGCGTTTTAGGTGATATCCTTTTGTTGATTCCTTCGTTTTTTCTTTTTAGTCACATATATTGAATTGAGACCACGAGAAACGCAAGTGGAGATGGGTGGTTTTGCTCTTTGATGATAGCAATAATGCAATTGGATGCAGCGATAACCGCAAGCAAAATGGTTAACTTTTATACTATATCCTATTTATTCGAGATGGAGAACTTTCTTCTGTACAATTTTCAACAAAGCTGTCTCAGAGTACATACCGCGAGTGAACGTGCTGGTCAAGAAAGTGGTTAAGGTATGATTAAATGATAACTTTCTGTCTGCTTTTGCTATTTTTGCTTGTCCAGCGCGACGCTTCAGGCGCTTCTTGACTTCAAGGATAAAATGTGCCTCATGAGCTATCGGTCGTGCTAAAGTGCCACAAGTACGTGTACACTTTCTTGCTACGGTTAGAAAAGTGCTCATGAAGAAAAAGAGTGACAGACATCCAATGACTGATATGGGGCTTTTGATCTGTAACTTTGAACAACTTTTAAGCGTTTTTCTCCTAGAGGTGTCTTTTTCGGCATTATATATTTGACCAGCAAATAGTTTAGTAATCTAATTTGGCCTTTACTTCCAAAAAAAAAAAAACGCATGACTCCACCCATTGGCTCCTGGTAGAAACAGGCTGTTCGAAAAGGTTCGCATTTGCTTGATAATTCTTATTCGGAGCGTAATAAATTTGCGAACTTAAAACGAAATATTGTACAAGGAATTAAGTGGGTGATGCAAGAAAGTAGCTTACAGCTCCCCAATATTATCATATGTTTCTTGCTTTTCGAACGTTCCAATGTATCACTATTTCTAAGCAGCTAATATTATTTCATTGGCCCCCTCATGGCTGATTAGTTATTGTACATGATGACCACAGTTATTTCAATGTGATGAAATGTTGAACTGTGCAGTTTTATCTTTTTCTTTTCAACGCCACTACATCGGCCAAAAATCATCGTCAAATGACTCCAGTGTGCGTGATAAAGTTTTAGCCCCAGATGCATGTTTTGGTTTATTTCAGTAGCTGAATACTGGCCGTATGTGTGTCCATCTTGTCAAACTATATGACCTTCTAAATCCATTCATTATAAATAAAAGTAAGCTTAGTAATAACGTCTAGCTCATGATAATAATCCCAATCTAGATTAGGTTTACGGTATGTGCAGAACTGTTCATGGATATTTGGTAATTCGTTGCACGCTGAAGAAGAGGGAAGAAAGTACATGACACAAGTAATTTTTACTTCTGCATGATAATATATATCAGTATGGTCAGCTTTAAAACGATCCTTGAAGAAAAATGCCACGAATGCAATGCTCTATGCCGAGGGTGTTGGACGATACATTGAAATAGGCCTGCGGAATTGAGCTTCCTTATACAAATTTTTCTTGTCTTACATTTTCAAATATCCTCTAATGTATGACGCGAGAGCAGCAAGTCTGCATAAGGCATCTATTTCTGACTTGTGCTTTTAGTTGGAATCTTGAAGGTGTTTTGGATGAAATGGGATGAAAACTGTAAATTACTCTAATGTTGTAATAGCGGAAGTAAGGAAGGAATAAATTTCACAGTTATTATTGCAAACAGCCAACAATTAAGAGTCGAGCATTTGAATATCTCTGCACACACACTGAGAGCAATGATGTGGTGAACGTTTGTATTTCTACGCGTTGAACTACCCAGTAGAATCTCCATTGATAATATATGTGCAGTTTATTGTAGCCAACAACCTTAGTTCAAGAAAAGCGATCAGATTGCCTACTTTTCAGCAGATGCGCCATAATAGTTGGTTTCGAAGAAAAATCGAGATAACAAATTGCCTCACAAATTTTTCGGGAACGCCTACTAGAATTATAATATGCAGGACTCCGGAGAGGAAAGCATTGGTAAGGGTGTGAAAATATGGAATAGTTACTGTCTTTTTCCCCGTCTGCTCTCTTTGATATATCCTCATAGGTTTGTATTTTGCGTGCATTGGTCTGCCATCTACTTTTACATGTACTGATAAGTAAATACTTAGTGTTACACTTCCTGTATGCGTTTCTGGCATGATAATATTCTTGCATCGAGTTTACCACTGGATGCAAGAATATTAACAAAATATTTCGATAAAAGTCCTATTGCATTCAAGTTTGCACTTCTAACAATAAGACATACGCAAATTTCGATATCAACACAAAATGATAAATTGCTTGACAGCCTACATACAGCCTTATCTGCACTTTCAATTCACCGGTTCTGGTTCTACCTGTCTGCAAAAATAAATCAAAGAGAAATGTGCCAATGCAAGAAAGGGGGTGTTTAAAAAAAGTATATATTGTCATTTTTCAAAATTCTTACGGTGACTATCTTGTTTCTTGATACTCACGCTACGTGCATAGCATTCGTTTTTATAGTGCAAACGCAGTGATATATCTCATTTATGAGTGAATTGCATCTGAATATATTGCCCAGAGTTCTTATCCGCACGAGGCGGTTCAGAATTGTGCTGGAACTGCCCTGAACGCAGATAGACCTTGATCACAAACTAAACTGTCAGCAGTTGCGTTGCTCCGCAAATACATTTTGCCGCAACGTTTAAAAGTAAAACTGACTAAGCACGTTATTTTAGACACCTGATTAAACACACTGGCGATTTCGTGAGTGGGGGAGACATCGCAATGAGGAGATGTGGCATCTTTCAATGCAAGCACTGTTCTCTAGATAAATAAAAAAATGCTGCCGAGCCCGTCAAAGTTCTCACTGCAATCTAAACTAACAGCCGGATTTTCTTCTCCAAATGCTGCTGTCCAGGAAAGTGAATTACGGGGTCGCAAACTAATTCAATGGATCCGCACAGGAAGAAATAGAGAAAGAGTGCTGCCAAGACAATTTTAAGTTTTTCAGATCAGTAGGTACTATTGCTGAAAAAATATCTTGGTATCGAAATTGATCCAATACCAAATCAAAAAAAAAAGAAAGTAAACAGTAACAATTTACAGAAACTTGGTCAATCAAGCAACTTAGAATAGGAAAAATTAAGAAAAGAGAAAAAATCGCTAAGTAATCAATTCGCAGCAAGTAAAATAATTTTTTTGCTTTGACAAACGGCTTCAACATTTGGACTGCAAGACCCAGCGCTCAACAAACGACTGCCATATTTCAAACGTAAATCACTATCTATTTGTTCAGCGGCTACTGAAAGCGTAGTTAAGAATTGTAAACAGACATAAACCAGCCCAAACGCTCGCGCTTTACATTAGTGGAAAATTTTAGTGGCATTTTATCTACTTTCTCAGAGCATAATTCGACCAAACTCACATCGGGATTTGACTTCCGCAGCAATGCGTTATGTACTCCATACAACGATATCTACATTCCTTCTGTAACAGTACATTCTACATTCTGTAACAGTTCCTGAGCTTCATTAAAGCGTTTCTGAAATTCGTTCCAAGCTTAAAAAAAGTACTGCAATTGAAAATTAAGGCATGACGTTTTAACGTCGAGCTGTACTCTGTGCGGGTCCTCGTACCTCCGCAGACAAGGATATTCCTCAGCCCTTCACAATAATTATGCGAAAGACGATATTGCATCTACATAAAGCCTCCACGCGAGTGGCGCAGGATGTGCGCTTTCCTTTAGCGCGTGACTTGTCTGGTTCTGGCTTCATATAAGCCGACATGCCTCTCCCCCCCCCCCCTCCCTCTCCCCGCCTGTCTTCCCAGCCGACAAAGGCCGGCTGGCCCAGTCCAGCGTTATTGCCGTCGAGGTGCGAGCTTCCCCAGATCACGTGACGCGTGACATCGCACTCCGCATAGTCCATTGAACGATATCTGCTTGAACCAGTGAATTTTAACTGAGATTGTTCATGCCGCCAACGACGTAGACGAATCTTCTGTGCCTAGCAAAGCTTTCGGTTCGACAAATATCGCGCACGAGGGCATTTCGTTACTTTGTGTGGGACACTTCAGCTTCCAGGTAGCGTAAAGACAACTTTTAAGTATAACAAAGGCACCTACCCCCGCCCCCCTCTCCTTCCGCCACTCTAAAAAAAAAAACTTAATTGTGAAGAACTAAAAAATAACAAACGTCATACAGCATTAACCTTGGTATCCCGAAAGAATGTGGTAAATCTTCCAAATCAACTGGTAAATCAACCCTAACTAAAAGGTAATAAACACTGAAAGGATAGATGTGACGCGGATCGTAATTTCCTGCTTTGAGCAAACAGAGCATGCATATATTGCTTAGTGCTACTTAGTGTAGCTTTGATGCGGAGGATCTGCTCCTCCATTTAAGAAGGAATTTTTCTGCGCCTGGCTCAGCGAACCCATTCTATTAGATAAATATTATTCCTCCCGCAGATCAAACCTACCTTTGTTAAGGCAGGCACTGTACCAATTTACGCTTTCTTCTTCCTCGTGATACTTACGCACGGACGGTACTATACACAACAATATTTTGCAACTAAAATCCTGCTGCGAAACGAGATCAAAGGAGTTAAATTTACAATTTGAACAGAAAGAGTAAAATTATCGCTGCCACTGTACCCACACTAGGCACGAGCCCTTGGTCAACATCATTTCCCGCGAGGTATACGTAGCCTGCGGATTTCAGCTGACAAAGGAAAAGTTTCTCTTCACTGGTGCTCTCTATAATCTATAATCAAACACACGATCCAAAATCATTTTTATCACACTGCTTCTTCATCTAACTCTACGTGCACACACACAACAAATAGCAGTATTTCCAAGCAGAGAAGGTAATAATTTAGTGTGATTTTGTGCAACGGACAGGTTAACTTATTCTAAGCAGCGTATGTCAGTTCTTCAGTTTAACCTCTCTTTTCTTAGATATAAGCATGTTGATTTTTAACCTAAACCAAATTGTGCAGAGACCTCAGTTCCAGCTCTCTTCATTTTAGTCACAACTTTACATCGTCCAAATAATACATTTGGAGAACGAAATACTCGAAGCTCGAGAAAAGAAAGGTATAATTCATAGAGAAGCATAAAATGTATATTACCTACCATCCATTTAAATGCGTAGTTGTACTTGTTGGAAGCAAAGTATATTCTATACGCAAGGGGTATTTATTCCTAGATTATATCACATTTCTTTCTATTGTCTTTTTCAGACCGTGATCTTTTTAACGCCGCAAATCATTTCCTCGCCTGCTTAAGATGTCCTGTATCTGTATTTTCAAGTACACAATCATTTTATTGTGCAAAATTAGCGGCTGTTTTGATAACATGATGCATTATTAGCCGGTCTTGGAAAAGCGATCAGGGGACAGGCGTATTGGCTAACGGACCTTACCTTTGGCTCCCTGTTACAGCCAATGGTCTCCATCTGTATTTCGTATTCGGTGAAGGCTTTCGTTAATGTAGGTGCCTACTATGCTGTGATTTCCATGATTGACCACTTGCAGTCTTGTATTGTTCTGCCCTGATACAGTCGTCACTCCACGTGGAATTAAAAATGAACTGTCATTCAATTGCCATTAAATCAAGGGAAACTGAAACATCGCACCCAAATAAAACAAAAAAGAAAACGAAGCATGCTGTTGGCTCCAAACATTTTTTTCATATTTCCTCATTGAAATAACAAGCTGTGCCATGCGGCTGCTATAGTGAAGCAAAGTTTTTATTAACAGTTTGTTTCCTTGTATTGTGCTGCCCTCCTGAGTGGAATAAAGTGAAATAAAAAATCGATGTCTAATATATCAATCAACATAGAATAAATGAAGAAAAACAAAGCTCAGTGTACCGAAAAAAGAAAGCACGCAAAGCACCCCATCGCCTCGATACGCTTCGTTTTATATAGAATGTGCATGTTTTCCTTTTTAAGCAATATCGGGCGACATTTTCTTATTTTCAAAAGTGTGCAGTTTAATTCAGCAACGCCGAGTTTGTTTCTGTCATAAGTTTAGACATTCATCACAACACATACAGAAGAGCAGTTTTGTATAACTTTAATCATTCAATGAAATGGCCCACGAGTGACATTAAATGCATCAGTGATTTCGCGTCGTGCTATTCAGACATAAACAATTTTTTCAGCACATGATCAAGTATGTATCAGCAGCGGTCAATTATGAGACGTTCGCCAATGCTGCCCAAAAAGAGAGAATAGTTCGAATGCTTTCTTGAGTTCAGTACTCATGAAATATTCACATCTTTCATTCAGTTCAGTTCAGTTCAGGTCAGTCGTTCAGTCGTGTCCGACTCTTCGAGACCCTATGGACCATATCACACCACGCTTTCTGGTCTCTCACTATCTTCCCAGCATCACTTAACTTCATCTGCAGCGCCTCGAGGATGCCATCTAACCATCGCGTTCGCTGCCTACCCCTTCTCCGTTGACCCTCAACCTTTCCCAACATCAAATCTTTCTCCAGCGACTCCTCTCTTCTGGTCAGATGAACCTAAGTAGCTGAGCTTTAGCTTTAGAATTTGAACCTCCCATGAGCAGTCAGGGTTTATGGTCGACGATATTGACTGATTTGATCTTCTGGCCGGGCCGTCCAAGGAACTCTCAAGAGTCTCCGCCGGCACCACAATTCAAACGCGTAATTCATCGGGGGTCAGCCTTCTTCACAGTTCAACTCTCGCATCCATACATCACAACTGGAAAGACCATAGCACGAGTTATACGGATCTTGGTTGGCAGTGTAATGTCTCTACCCTTTACTAGGCGGCCAAGGCTAGCCATGGCTTTCTTTCCCAGAAGCAGGCGTCTCCTAATTTCATGGCTGCAGTCTCCTTCCGGGGTAATCTTGGAGCCCAAGAAGAGAAAGTCTGTCACAGCTTCCACTTCTTGTCCCTTGATGCTCCAGGACTTGATAGGGCAAGACGCCATGATCTTTGTCTTTTTAATGTTCAGTTTAAGCCCAAACTTCTCACTCTCTTCTCCTACGCGCATCAGAAGTCTCCTGAGTTCCACTTCACTTTCTGCCATTAAAGTGGTATCATCCGCATATCTAAGGTTGTTGATGCGTTTCCCAGCAATCTTCACTCCAGCTGAAGACTCGTCCAGACTAGCCTTCCTCATAATGCACTCAGCATATAGGTTAAATAGGCAGGACGCCAGTATGCAGCCTTGTCTCACTCATTTCGCAATCGAAAACCAATCAGTAAGACCATGCCCAGTTCTGACTTTGGCTTCTTGCCCTTCATACAGGTTCCTGAGGAGACGGATGAGGTGAATTGGAACTCCCATTTCTTGGAGAGCTTGCCACAATCTGCTGTGATCTACGCAGTCAAACGCTTTCGCATAATCAATAAAGCAGAAGTAGATGGGTTTCTGGAACTCTCTTGCTTTTTCCATGATCCAGCCAAGGTTGGCAATTTGGTCTCTAGTTCCTCTGCCCTTGCGAAACCCAGCTTGCACGTCCGGAAGCTCCCGATCCACATACTGCTGCAGCCTACCTTGGAGGATTTTCAACATCACCTTGCTAGCATGCGAAATAAGCGCGATCGTGCAATAGTTGGAACAATATTTGGCACTGCCTTTCTTTGGAATGGGGATGTAAACAGACCTCCTCCAACCCTGTGGCCACTGCAGGGTTGTCCAAATTTGCTGACATAATGTTTACATAACGTTAACAGCGTCGTCATGGTTGAGGTTTTGAAGCAACTCAGCTGGAATGTCATCAATTCCACTAGCTTTGTTCTTAGCAAGGCTAGCTAAGGACCACTCAACTTCACTCTTCAAGATGCCTGGCTCGAGATCAGTAATCCCAACCGTCTTATGTTGGGTTTGCACATCCGGGTCCTTCTTGTACAGTTCTTCTGTGTATTCCTGCCACTTCTTATTTATCTCTGAGGCTTCAGTGAGGTCACTGGTTCGTTTGTCCTTTATCACGCCTAGCTTAGCACAGAAGCTTCCTTTGATATCTTTGATTGTCTTATGCAGAGCTCTTGTGTTCCTCAATTGGCTGTTGTCCTCAACTGCTTGGCACTCTATGTAAGGCATACATTCTTATCTCTGCTTGCTATTTTCTGAAAATCCGCATTGACAACCTTACATCTCTCTCTTTCCCCCCATAACCTTTGCCGTCCTCCTTTCCTCAGCTATTTGCAAAACCTCTTCCGATAACCAGTTTCCTTTCTTGCATTCCTCTTGCTTTGGATCTACCTTAGTAGCAATTTCTTGTATCATGTCACCAACATCAGTCCACATCTCTTCGGGCTCTGTGTCTTCTAGATCTAATTTTTGAAATTGATTCCTTATTTCCACAGCATATTCAGATGAAATTTGATCCAGATCATACCTGAAAGGCATTCTAGTTTTCTGCGTTCTCCTCAATCAAAGCTTAAATTTGGCAACAAGAAGCTGATGCTCGGTGCCACAATCGGCTCCAGGCCTTGTTTTACTGCTTGTGTAGCGCTTCTCCGTCTCTGCCGTCAAAGAATATAATCAATTTGATTCCTGTACAGACCGTTCCTGTTCCTGCTTATGTGTACAGGCGCCTCTAGTGCTCTTGAAAATTAGTATTCGCTATAGCCAGGTTGTTTTCTTGACAAAACTGTATAGCCTCTGCCCAGCTTCATTTGGCTCACCAAGACAGAACTTGCCTGTAATTCCGGATGTTTCTTCACTCCCCCCTTAGCATTCCAGTCTACTATGAGAAAAAGGACGTCTGATGATTGAGTGCGGTCTAAAAGGCATTGCAGGTCAGCATAAAATCTCTCAACGTCAGCTTCTTCAGCAGTAGTTCAGCAGTAGACTTGGATAACTGTTATGTTGAAAGGGTGACCTTGGGTCCGAAGTGAAATCATTCGGTCTTTTTTGGGGTTGTACCCTAGCACTGCTTTGCCGATTCTTCTATTTACTACGAGAGCGACCCCATTCCTTCTCCTGGATTCGTGCCCACAATAAAAGACATAATGGGCGCCAGAATTAAATTCTCCCATTCCGTTCCACTTGAGCTCGCTGATATCCAAGATATCAATGTTCAACCTGTCCATTTCTCGCTTGACGATATCCGGTTTACCTTGCGTCATAGATCTTACATTCCATGTTGCTATGTGATATATCTCCTTGCAACATCGGACATTCCGCTCGCTTCCCGACACATCCACAACTGAGTGTCCTTTTGGCTTTAGCCCAGCCGCTTCATTCGTTCTGGAGCTACTAGGAATCACCCTTTGTTCATCCCCAGTAACATGTGGGACGCCTTCCAACCTGGGGGGCTCATCTTCCGGCGCCACATCATTTATGCTATTGTGACTGGTCATAGGGTTTTCTTGGCAGGAAATACTGGAGTGGGTTGCCATTACCTTCTTCGATGAATCGCATTTTGTCACAACTCTCTGCCGTTACCGGTCTATCTTGGCTGGCCCTACACAGCAGAGCTCGCAGCAAAAGGTTTTTTTAGGTCAGCAAAAGGTTTTTGCTGTTACTTTACCCTGAAGAGTCTCTAAGTCAATGAGACACAACACGATTGGTTTGACATTGCGCGTAGGCATAAAAAACATTTTGTTTGTAGAAAAATTGTATTGTGGATTGAAGCGGATATGACTAAATTACACATAAAATCTGAGGTTTGATGAAATCTCGTCTGGTCGGTTAGTAAGTGTAACTTATTAACGAAGCATCATTCCTTTTAAAGCGAAACGTTTCCGCTTAAAGCGCACGTTGAAGAACCCCAGGTGGTCGAAATTTCTCCGTAGCCCTCCATTACGGCTCCCCTTGATTGATTTATAGGAAGGGAAAGGCGCGGTAACTCTCTCACTTGTTCTCTGTGGACACCTCAACCACGCCGTAAGGGAAGGGAGGAAGGTGGGAGTGAAAGTGGAAAGAAATAGGAGTCATAGTGGAGGGCTGCGGAGTAATTTCGACCACCTGGGGATCTTTAACGCGCACTGACATCGCACAGCACACGGACGCCTCTTCGTTACGCCTCCATCGAAACGCAGCCGCCGAGGTCAGGTTTGAACCTGGGTACTTCGGCACAGGTTTCGAACCCGACCTCGGCGGCTGCGTTTCGATGGAGACGAAACTAAGAGGGGTCCGTGTGCTGTGCGATGTCAGCGCACGTTCAAGATCCCCTTAATAATTGGTTCACTGGAAGGGAAAGGCGCGGTAACTTTCTCACTTGTTTTCTGTGGACACCTGAACTGCGCCGTCAGGGAAGGGAGGAAGGTGGGAGTTAAAGTGGAAAGAGAGAAAGAGGAGCCGCAGTGGAGGGCTACGGAGTAATTTCGACCACCTGGGATCTTTAACGTGCGCTGACATCGCACAGCACACGGACGCCTCTTCGTTTCGCCTCCATCGAAACGCAACCGCCGACGTCGGGTTCGAACCCGGGAATTCCGGACAGTAGTCGGGCGTCTTACCACTGTGCCACGCCGGCGGCGTATTTGGGTTTGCTTGGTACGGTGGCTCCGCAAGGGACAAAACGACAGAAGAGACGAAGAAAGCGGGCTGTTCCGACTAGCATCTACCGCCCCCAGGAGCCGAGCAGCCTAGCGATTAGCGGCGCATGCTTTATAAATGGGCGTCATGCTGGACGCGGCACTAGCTTGAGAAAGCCTATACTACTACTACTACTATTGCTACTACAACTATTATTATTATTTCTCTTCTTATTAATATTAATATTAGTAGTAGTAGTATTAGTAGTAGTAGTAGTATAGAGGAAGACCCGTTTCACGAAGTTGGCACTGTATGCAACGGGCGAATTAACTGGCTAAATGTTATCTTCACAGTTTTAATTAATAATAATAATAATATTAGTAATTGATTCACAGGAAGGGAAAGGCGCAGTATCTGTCACACTTGTGTCTGTGGACACCTGAACCGCGCCGTAAGGGAAGGGATGAAGGTGGGAGTTAACGTGGAAAGAGAGAAAGAGGAGCCATAGTGGAGGGCTACGGAGTGTTGAGGTGTCCACAGACACAAGTGTGACAGGCACTGCGCCTTTCCCTTCCTGTGAACCAATTATTATTATTATTATTCATTAAAACTATAAAGATAATATTTAGCCAGTTAATTCGGCCGTTACCTACAGACAATTCAGTGCCAACTTCGTAAAACGAGTCTTCCTCTATACTACTACTATTACAACTACTAATAATAATATTAATAATAATCATTAGCAGATAAATATTACTGTGTGTATTATTATTATTATTATTTAGTAGTAGTAGTAGTAATAGTTATATAGGTTCTCTCAAGTTAGTGTCGCGTCTTTCATGACACCCATTGAGAAAGCATGCACCGCTAATCGCTAGGCTGCTCGGCTCCTGGGGGCGGTAGATGCTAGTCGGAACAGCCCGCTTTCTTCATCTCTTCTGTCGTTTTGTCCCTTGCGCAGCCACCGTACCGAGCAAACCCAAATACGCACCCCGGCGGGGCAAAGATCCCCTTCACCGACGCTGCCATGCAGAAAGAGGAGGAGGGGGTCCCCACTTTTACCTGCGTGGCGGCGAGGGTGCTTTCCGGTTGCGTGCACCCCGTTGTCACTCGCTAGCGGCGTCAGCTCAACGGCATTAGTCCGTCGCTGCTATCTGTTCGCCGCGTAATGTTTCTCTGGGCCCATGCATTGCTTCCCGCAAACTCCCGATAACTCAATTGCTCTCTTCATTTCTCCGACCACAAAGCTTCTTTCTTGACAGTCAAGAACTGTTAGTGGAGTGTTTCTTGAAGGAATACGTGTGAAAAATTAAAAAAAAGTTATCTGTAATTGTACATACGTGTCTTGCTCGAAATCTTTGCCTCAATCTATCGAAAATGTGAAACAGCTGATGAGGTGCGCTCAAATTCCGGATTAGGAAGTAACGTAATTATGTGGGCAATTTTTTTTCTTTTTTCTCTACGTTCTCTCTTCTGTCCGCATGAGGCAGGGGAGGTTGCTCAGACAGAGCCAGTAGCAGGCCCGTGCATTTTATTTTCCTTCTTCCTACAGCCACAACAACAAGAAGGGTTTTCTGGCGGGCTAGTTTTACTTGTCGTCCATGATTAAACTGCGCGAAAAAAACACGGACAGAGACAGAAAACACGTACGCACACAGAGCGCACTCTGCGCTCTGTGTGCGTACGTGTTTTCTGTCTCTGTCCGTGTTTTTTTCGCGCAGTTTAATCTTGCACAACAACAATGCAGCGGCATATTTGGCTAAAGCCAGTGCTCGCCCTCTGCGAAAGCCCAAATGAGCGCTCGGCTTGATTGGAGCTTTAGAACCATTCCGTCACTGTCAATATTTTTTCCAAACTGTCAAACCCATTCCCAACAAAAATCTTTTCTCCTATTGATTCCACCTCTCTCCTGCTACGTCCCAAGGGAGATTGAGGGAGTCTCTCCGGACTTGGTCTTTCGATGAGGGTTGCTGAACAGTACTTCACCATTCAATTTATATCGAGCAACTTCTGGTAACGAAAATATTTTTTCCTTACGGACAAATTCAACTTATCGCGCATGAATAATTTTTTTTCTAACCGGGATACAGTAGTTGCATACAGGCAGTCTGTACTTGACGGACTCACAGCCTGCGGTCGACGGTTTCTCCCGGCATGCATCTGAAGCGAAGGATCCTTCTCTATTGCAGTGATCTACTAAATCTTCTCGATGGCTACTCACTATACATCAGTGAAGCGGACAAGGTGCACTTCGGCACATCATCTTAACATCTGTTGTCGGTTACTACCTGCGATAAAATACAGTGCTGGAGAGGTGTTCCTGCCTGCCTATGCCGAAATCAATTAACCATAGCTGCACTACTCTGCGCCACAACGTAATTTCAAGTGTCATTTTAAGTTTCTTCTACCTATACTGCAAAGCCCTAAATAATCATTAATGATCATTTGCACTCAGACATATGCGCGCTCTATGGATGCTTGCAGTCTGAGATTGAAAACCTGCCTCTCCTTTTGCGCTTATAGTGTGTTGCAAAACACGCATAGAGTGAGAATAAAATTGAAGTGTTTCAAAAGGTATCAAATTCTAGCCCTAACTGGTTTGACGCAGCAAGCGAGGAAAAAGATGAAGACGCAAGACAGGATATAGCTTTTGGATGGTATGCTTTTTAGCACTTGAAAGGAAAAGAATGCTTCTTTAAATATGAGGGCGAGCAGTGAACCGTTCAGTGTCAAGGAAGGGGAAGCAGGAACATTTGTCTTTTGTTGCCCAAAGTGCACAGTTCTCAACGCATCATGGCGTCTCCACCATGCATATTTAAAACCATCGGCTCAAAATCCTTACCTGACGTTATGAAATAGTTCTGAAGTAGAACGGAGCATTAAGTGCACGCTGGCTACCTTGACAGCCTGGCAGACAATACGAAAAATGCGTTCGGGTTTACGTGGAACCAGAAAAAATGTATGCCCTAAACTTCTTTCTTATAACATATGAAAAAATTTAAAGCCCGTACCAAGCCCTGCAATAAAACTTCGCGCGTAAGAGAACAAATGTGCCTTTTCTTTGATGAACCAATAAAGATATTCATGTGAACTTTTTTGTTCAATTCTTGTAAATTGATCATTACTACAAAAAAGTGAAGACATGTGCTTCTCGATAGTAGGGTTTTCTTGGTGCTGTTTCTTTAAATATAAACTGTCAAATAGTTCGAAAAATTCTTTGTTTCGAATAAATTAAGCTTAGATATTGCATTCAGCGTTTGATTCAATTCCAAGCTGGGAGTGTTGTTATTATTATTGGTTTTAAAGCAGCAATAATCCTGAAGATTTTATAGAAGCTGTACTAACACTGCAGGGCTATAACGCTGGTGCCACAAAATAATTAAGTTTTAACAAAGTTAGTGAGGCTGTTCAAAAGAAAGCAACAGCGAATTGTGAAACAAGTGATATGAACACACAGCTACACGGAGTTCTACAAGAAAAAATTGTTTTGCTGTTTACCTAGCGTTGATAGATACAAGGCAACTATTTTGTTTTTTGCGAGGAAACTCACAAAGTTGATCCGATAGGAACAAATTTAAATAAATTAAAACATATAGTAGCACATTTGCATAATAGCGTTTCAGTGGATGGTGATATGTGAAGATGAACCACATGTGAAAGCGGTTCGAGAAATTATAGTAGCTGCAGAGAGAGCATCGTCCTCCGCAGCAAATGCAATAAAAAGCCAGTAAAGAAGGGTGTAAACTAAGGAGACACAATCTTTCCAGTGCTATCTGTTAATACCTCTTGCTGACACGTACCAAGCACGTTCACAGATCTCAAATGGGAGCAATTAGAGATAATGTTTGATATAGAAAGCCTAAGTAATCTGCGATGCTTTGATGGCATTTGTTGCTAGTTTGCAAAGGGTGATTATGACGCAGACTTGCAAATGAGAAGGGAAATTAATATATAAAAAACCTAAATTGACGTTCAATGGCCTCAGAAAGAAACACCAGTTTGTAATAGGTATCGAAGCACTGCAACTAGTAACGGAATACATCTACTTAGAACTTGCAGTGACTGTAGAGCCGGACCAAGAAAGCAAAATAGACCAAAAAATCAGTTTTTGTGGAGCGCATTTGAGAAGTATTGTAACCTTTAGTAGCAGCTTGCAAATATCTGTCAAAAGGACATTATACAACAGCTCTATCCTAGCGGTGGTCACCTATTAGGTAGGAATGTCGAGAGTAACGGAAAGGATTTCTCTTGAATTACGGATCTCTGCAATAAAAATGGTAGTTGTAACTCGACAGAGATACACGTATTAAAGAGAAAAAAAATATTTAGGGCAAAGGTGCAGCACATCTATCGAGGCCAACTGCCTTTCTGCCGGCTAAACAGCACAGCAGGCACGCTGTTTGCATCTAATGATATTTTTCTCATTAGGTCGTGCACTAAGTTGCAAGCTTTATCTTTAGTTTTAGCGTTCAGAGCCAGGAAGCGTAATCAGTGGGAAAGAAAATAAACAAGAGTTTCTTGCATTCTAGTAGAAATCGAGGAAACAAATGTGCATATTGAGGACATATAATGCGAAGAGATGATAATGAGTGGTATTAAGGGTAATAAAGTGGACTACTATACTCAAGGCAAGCGTAGCAGGCGAAGGCAGTATTATGAGGGCATATGAGATTACAAAGTTCGTAGATGCGAGGTGCGTCCATCTCGCATGGGACCGTAGTATTCGGAGGTATGCGGAAGAAGCGTTTCTCCTGTAGTAGGAATAGTTCGACTGAAGATGCTCATAGTCCATTGCAGTTCGAACATGAACCGCGTTATTATTTGTACGCCTGACAGAGCTCGGAATTTGTATTTTTCTACTGTCTTGCTACGGGAGACTGCCAATGCATCGATGATCTAGGCACGTTTGGGAAGCAGTAACGTGACGAGCCTGTATTTCTCAACTCACTCGGAGGTAAGAAACGATTTGAAGTGATTCTCTTGCACAGAAATATACTGCTGTTGCATATTATAACCAGCAGGGGCCCCCGGTCATCTGTACCTCAGCGCACCCACAATGGTATAAATAGCCTACCCAAGTCAGCAGCTCCTAGACTACTACAAGGCCTGTGCAAGCTTATGTGACGTCATCGCAGTGAGATTTTACTGAAACTCGGCTTCACCCTACGCGGTTGCATTTTTTTTTTATTCAACGCTGCTCTGGAGCTACTTCTCGAAATTTTTGTGCTAGCGATGAAGAAGGTTTACTTGTGTTACCTGTGTTATCTAATATTGTCAATGTTTTGAAGTACATGAGAAGTTTGACACAATCCACCTGGCATTTGTTTCAATGGCAGAAATGAAGCTGCGAGGAAATTTTCACCTTCATTCAGAGTTACTTGAATAAACATTAAGACGGGCACAAAATTCATCTGAGAGCACATTTATTGTTAGATGGATAGATAAAGATGAGGACGGTGGGCAGAGATATTACTCAGAACGGTGACCTTGCTGACACTCGATGTAGCTTGTCGTGAATACGAGGTCGCTTTCACGGAAGTGCTGGTCACAAAGCTGTAACGTAAATATAAAAAAAAACAGCTCATGCTAGAAGCAGCGATTGCCATGAGTATATTAACGCAGCGAGCAGCTAACTCGGCTTTAAACCAGTCATTTAATACAGCAACCGCGATCACGTGGCCACTAGCGAAATAAAATTGTTTCCATAAGAAAATAATTTAGGTTCCAAAACAATTTTGTTCCGCACTCAAAACAAGGGCAAATGCTACTCGATTATTAGTAACTGCGCTGTCCAAATTGTGTGCTCGATATGGGCACGCCTACGCTTTAATACACTGTGCCAAATCAAATAGTGGTGAATAGCAGCACGAGTATTAGGAAGCAAACAAGAACACTTTCTTAACTCAGTGCACTTCATCGGTAATAAGTTTTTCCATGGCACAGCCTTTGTCCACGCTGCATTTTGAGCCGAGTCCGACGATACGTGTACACTTGCGCTTTGGGTCCATTGGCATAGTTAGAGCGACATTTTGGCGCACAACAACACCCAGACATTGTAGATACCTTGCTCGCAAGCGTCTTTGCAGCACGGATTGGGAACACAGCAAACACAGGCTGAAAACTCGCACACTCACGCCGAGTCGTCCCAGATCGCCTTGCTTGCGTACGCTTGCGCTCGGCGCCGCCTATCTATCCCCAGATCTTACCGTCGTGATATAGAACTAGTGGAAAGTGGGACTTGCGCTGGTCTTCTCTTAGTCTAGGTGGTGTTCCCCAGGTAGGGGGCGCGTTCTTTGGTGTCCTGTGTGTGTACCAACACGCCGTTGACAATAAACCAGTTCCCACCAGGCCGTCTCTACTCTAACGATGGCGACGAAGATACCACGAACCTGCCGGCCTTGACTCAAGCAACAAAACTCACCAGCCGTCATGAACGCCGCCCAAGAATCAGCAGCGTAGTACATTGGGCGTCTGTCAGAATTCTGCACCACCAAGTAACATGCCTATCTACCTTGAGCGATTCGAGGCCTTCGCGAGAGTGAATAAGCTGGACGAGTAAAGCAAGACGGACGTGCTTATCACTATACTGGATGACGACGCATAAACCACTTTGCGGAACTTGATGTTACCGGACGCTCCCGAAAAGAAGAGTTATCTAGAGATAAAACAGCGCTTCAGAATCGTTGCGCGCTGAAGCGTTCGATAGTCACAAGAGCGGTATACCTTCCATAAACGCACACAGGGATTCCGGGAGACAATTGATGACTTCATCGTAGAACTGAAGCGATTGGCGACAAACTGCTTGTTTGGAACGTTTTTGTCTGAGGCACTGAGGGACCAGCTTGTCCTGGGTGTGCGCAGCGAGGCTATTCAGTGCAAGCTTCTAGCCGCCAAAGACGGCAAGGGCTTAACGTGGGATAAAGCTTGCGTTATCGCTACTCTATGGAAGCCGCTGAGAGCCACGCGAAGGAGATGCTACCACGACCCAGCGTGATACGAGAACCGGAGGAAGAGGTAACGTGTTGACAGTGCAGGGACTATGCAGTCGACCAGCCACAATCGGCGACGTGGGACGGAGGGCGCAGGGAAAGTGTCCACTGCCAAGGACAGAATACCGTCGTGCTTTAGTTGTGGGGGTCACCACCACCAGCAGGGCTGTCGGCACAACAAGGTAAGGTGCTATAATTGCTCTCGGACAAGACATTTAGCTAGCATGTGGCTACAAGGCAAAGCAATTTCAATAGGGTGGAGGTGGCTAGATTAGAATTGTACGTGCTAGGAGAAAGAATTCATCCGTACAAAGTTGGCATGAACGTAAACGTGAAAATCATTGATATAGAAATAGGTACAGTCTCAGCGATATCTATTATTCCAGAAGATAAATTTGTCAAATATTTTGGACATCTGTCATATTAGCGTATGCCATTTCGATTACGGACATACAACGGCTCAAGTGGGCCATTAAAGGGCAGGGTCACTGAAACTGCAACTAATGAGGGCACTTCTAGTGGTAGCTGCAAATGAACAAGGGCGCACGGTACCGGCATTGCTTAGCCGAAACTGGTTGCATCACAATCGCCTATACTGGTCACAGGTCTTGAGAGTGAACGCAATCAACAAACAGGAAGAGCTGCTAGACAAGTAGAAGGACGTATTCACGAGCCCAATTGGAACTATAAAAGGATTCCTGGGCTCTATTGTTTTGAAGCAGGGAGTACAACTTGAATTCTATAAAGCCAGGCCAGTGCCATACGCCCTGAGAGAAAGTTGAAAAAGAGCTGTAGGAATTAGAAACGGCAGGTGTGTTGTACGCGATACGCGAAAGCTAATGGGCAACGCCTGTTGAAGCAGTTCTGAAGAGTGACGAAGAAGCCGTCAGGCTATGTGGCGACTACCATGTGTTCCAAAACTCCCGTATAACCGTAGCTCATTAACCGCTGCCATTGCCGGAAGATGTGTTTGCGTCATTGGCAGGGGGGACTTGTTTCAGTGTACTGGATTTATCGAAAGCGTACTTGCAACTTGAAATATAGCCATTCGCAAGAGTTGCTAACGATAAATACACACCTCAGCCTTTTTTTACTTCACGCGTTTAAGTTCGGTGTCGCGGGCGCACGTGCCATTTTTCAATCGGTAAGGAATCGGACATTGGTTGGCTTGGAGGGCACAGTGTGCTATCTCGATGATGTTCTCATGACAAAACAACCAAACACGAGTGCCTGAGACATACTGAAGAGGTGATACAGAGACTGCGGACGCATGGCATACTTGGCAACGCCGATAAACGTCAAGATATGAAACACCGCGTCCGCTACCTAGGTCATGAAACTGACGCAGTCGGCATTGATCCAACTTAAGATAAAGTAGAAGCCGCATTGAAGGCTTCAACTTCGACTAGCGTCCCTGAGCTAAAGGCTTTCCTAGGACTGGTTAATTTTTACGCTTTCTCAAAGAGCAGCGACATAGAACCACTCTACCAGCTGCTCAGAAAAGACTGTTCGTGGGAGCGAACAAAAGAGTGTGAGAGCAGCTTTCAGAAATGCAAGTTACTTCTATGCGAGGAGTCAGTGCTAGCTTTGTACGATGGGAACAAACCGCGCCGCCTGACGTGTGACGCATCGGCCTATGACCTCGGAGCGGTGCTCGCACATACTGAGGGTCACGACGAGAGACCGATCGCTTCCGCGTCCCGCACGCATACAGCGACCGAAAGAAGCTATGCACAAATTCAGCGCGAAGCGTTAGCCATAATATTTGGTATTAAAAAGCTTCACAAATACTTACTGGGTAGGCACTTCGAAATAGTGACTATCAGCCGCTGACGCAGTCGTTTGATTCGAGGAGACACGGCAGTAAAGCGGCGATCGAAAAAGTTTAGCGATGGCAAAATTTCTCGGCTTCTTATCAGTATGTGATCAACTACAAGAAGTGTTGACAAGTAGGCCACGCAGACGGTTTATCAAGGCTTCCGTTGGAAGCAACTGTTGGCGACGAATAAAAAATATTTTCTCGTCACTATCGAAGGTTCCCTTCACAGCCCAGAAAGTAGCTGAAGAAAAAAGCAGGGATGAGGTTTACAGAGCAGTAGTCGACATGACGTGGAAGAGTTGGCCGCAAGAAACAGAACAGCAATCTCGCCCTTATTTTAATCGTCGACATGAGCTGTGAATAGAGCAGGAATGTTTGTTGTGGAACATGCGGGTTGCTATCCCGACAGCCCTCAGGCCAAATGTTCTGTCTTTAATGCATGAGAGCCTCCCAGGAATGACAAAAATATTATTGCAGGCCCGAAGTTGGATTTGGTGGCCAAATCTTGATACAGATTTGGAGGACATAGTACGTGCATGAGAGATCTGCCAAAGTGTGCAAAATTCTGTGCAGTCAGTACTAATTCAACCCTGGCCAACTGCTGCAAATTCTTGGGAAAGGGCTCATTTGGATTTTGCACAAGTAGAAGGGAAATCATTGCTGCTGCTGGGGGGGGTAGACGCCTACTCTAAATCGATGGAATGCAAAAAGGAATGCATGGCACGTCAGCCTTGGCCACGGTGGAGGCGATAAGCAACAGTTTCGCGGAGTATGGCCTAACTAATGTTGTGGTGGCAAGAAACGGCCTGCAATTCAGATCCAGTGAATTTCAACACTTCTTAGAACAAAATGGTGTAAAGTCAATTTTCAAGCCACCATATCGCCTTCAATACAACGGTGCAGTGGAAAGACTTGTGCAGACCACAAAGAGGAGTATCTTGAAATTGCAGCTCGAAGATTAGAGAGCCGGCCGAAAGCGGTCTTTACAGCACCGCATTAATAATTTTCTATTTTCATACAACACAACGCCTCATTCATTCACAGAATCAGTGCCCTGCTAATTGTTTCTCGGACGAAAAATTTGAACCAGACTGTCCATACTAAAGCCATGAGAAATGACGGTGTGGAAAAACAGAATTGAGAAAAATAAGTTTACGGCAGATGCGAGAAGGATAAACAGCCGCGAGTTTATGCCAGGCGAAGAGTTATATGTCCGCACCTTTCGAAACGAAAGGGTGAACTTGTGGTTTGGAAAATTGTTAAGGTGTCAAAAGTGACTTTCCTGATACGGGTAGGTGGAGTTCTTCGGTTTTGTCACGCAGATCAAATAAGATGTAAAGTGGAAACGTCAAGGGTTTTCTGGTCCAAGATGCTGCTGTCTGCGAACGCAGAGACTCAAAGAGAGACGGTACCCGAAATTTCATCGAGTGAAGGTACATTAGAGACCGGCACGTCAGTGCACTCGTCAGTGCCATCGGGAGAGGGATCAGTAAGCGAACAGACTATCACACAGCAGCCAAGGCCCCTGCGGGGATCCACTAGGACCGGGCGAGTGCCCGAAATGTATGGGTACCAATTATCGCTTAGTAGCGATCCAAAGGGGAGAAAAAGTGTTGCATATTATAACCAACAGGGGGTCACGGCAATCTGTACATCACTGCCACCACAATGGTATAAATAGCCGGCCCAGGTAGGGGGACGGATTTTTTGGTATTCTGTGTGTGCACCTACTGGCCGTCAGCAATAAGCCCGTAGCCACCGGCAGTCTCGACTCTAGCAACTGCGTTCACAGAGATTTGGGGTAGTTTAAGTTGGTACTCTTAAACTGTGGAATCATTAGGAGAAAGTTTGATATACGCACTAACACCGCAATCATTATTTGAGAGCTTAGACGGCGCCTATGTATTTTTCTTTCTTGATACGATAGCACTGCCATATATATATATATATATATATATATATATATATATATATATATATATATATATATATATATGTATATATATATATATATATATATATATATATATATATATATATATATATATTGTGAGCCTTCTGTGGACCTTCTTTCATTTGTACATGCCATCATCATCTTCTTTCATTTGTACATACCATCATCATCGCCCGCGGCGCCGGCTCTGGCGCGTGCCTGGGTTGGTGACCGGATTAAAACGCTGGGCAAGGCTTCGCTGTCCTTGCCGCCACGACCTCGCCGTCTTGACCTAGCCTTCTTCCACAAGTGGTGGAGGTGAGAATTGATCCCCTTGCTGTTTTGTGCCCTGCCTCTCGCTGGAGCTACGTTCCGGTCGCTGTTTACCGCCTGCCACCATCGTTATGTCTACCGAGAGCACCCAAGAATCGGCAGGACCCTCTACCTCGGCTGCACCACCCCCTCCGACTATGCCCGCACGACAACGCGACCCGCCGCTGTTCGCTGGTCGTCGCGACGAAGACGTCGATGACTGGCTGGACACCTATGAACGCTGCAGTAACTACAACCGGTGGGACGACGCTCTAAAATTTCTGAACGTTTCTTTCTACCTCATTGAGGTCGCCAGAACCTGGTTTATTAACCGCGAACCCCACACCACTAACTGGACAACATTCAAGCAGCAGTTCCGCCAATATTTCGCCGACCCAGCAGTTCGCACTGAGGTCGCGAAGAACAAGCTCGCCTCTCGCCTCCAAGGTCCCGATGAGTCGTACGCGTCTTACATAGAGGCCATACTTGCACTCTGCCGGCGTGTTAGTCCCACCATGCCGGAACCTGAACGCGTACACCACATCTTAAAAGGAATTAATTCTGTGGCTTATAATACCCTGATTGCCCAGAATCCTTCTACTGTTGACGCCATTATTGCAACCTGCCAACGCATCGACCAGCTGCAGTCCTCCCGATTGCAGCCCAGCATTGCTACAGGCCCGACCTATGCTGACCTGGATCTACGGGCACTGATTCGAGCCATCATCCGGGAGGAGCTCCAAGCCCTCAAGCCTGTCTGTCGACACGGGTGCGATCATTCTTCCGTACCTTCTAATGACGCCGGTCTACGCAACATCATTAAAGATGAGCTGGCAACAATCACGCGACCTATGCCGTCCGACCCTCCTGCACCCCGCCAAGCATCGACTTACGCGCATGTCGCAGCATCACCCCCTCCTTTTGTTCCGCCGCCCCAACTGGCATCGCCCTACAACCACATCAACGCCGTGACGACGGCTCAGCCTACGCCACACTATTACGCACCCTGGCGCCCCTCTCGCCCAGTGTGCTACTACTGTGGAATACGAGGACATATATCCCGCTTCTGCCGTCGCCGTATTCAGAACGAGCGGCGTGGTTATGACGCATTCGAAAGTGACGTACCCTCATATTATCAGCGACGACCTCCTATGTCCAGCCCACCTCGAAGATCATCTCCACCTCCAGAATCCTCGTCTGAGCCTCGTGGAACCCATGCGTCCCGACGTCGGTCCCTATCCCCATACCGCCGCTCAGTTTCCCCTCTCCGACCCGCAACAACTCTCCCTGTCCGCCATCCGGAAAACTAAGCGTTGCAGTTTCCGGAGGTCAAACTGCAGTCAGCGAACTTACCAAAAGTCCTCCAGATCGCCCGTATAATGTGATTCCTGTTTTCGCTGAAGGATTACCGGTAGAAGCATTAATTGATACAGGGACTGCAATTTCTGTCATTCACGCTGATTTGTGCTACCGTTTGCGAAAAGTTACGACACCATATGATGGGCCTGAACTCCGTGGAGCCAATGACGTCCCTTTGCGCCCTTTAGCAAAGTGCACCGTACGAGTTGTTATTGACGGCGTCCGCCATCATGTGCAGTTTGCTGTGCTCTCTCCATGTGCGCATCTGATAATTTTTGGATGGGATTTTTTGTCAACCGCTTCGGCATTAATTTCTTGTGGCGACCGTGTTATCCATATGACAGAAAGCGATTTTTCATCTGAAGTTTCTGAACCACATCATCCCCTCGTTGCCGCCGCTGATACTGTTCTGCCTCCTCAGCGCGAAAAACTGCTTACCGTTGTTTCTGACCACATCGCTGACGGGGACGTACTCATCGCACTATCTTATCGTCATCTTGAACGCGGTATCGCCTTCCCGTCTAGTCTTGTGAGGTTCTGCAACGGCTCAGCGACAGTAGCGGCCACTAACACTTCACGTGAATCCCTCGTGCTCCGAAAAGGAACTTCTCTCCCCTGCAAGGTGGATGTTCAACCTTTGTCCTTGATGGTGCTCACCGCCCCTCAGCCTCAGCACCGTGTTTCGACAGACGTCTCTCTTTCAGTTCTCACAAAGACTATTAATCCTAACCTCACGCCGAACCAACGCCAAGAACTGCTGACATTGCTTCGACAACACCAAGCCATATATGTCATCATTAATAAATTTTATCTTTCATCATCATCATCAGCCTGATTATACCCACTGCAGGGCGAAGGCCTCTCCCATATTTCTCCACTTAAACCGGTTCTGTGCTAGCTGCATCCACTTGACCCCTGCGAACTTCTTAATCTCATCCGCCCACCTAACTTTCTGCCGCCCCCTGCTACGCTTTCCTTCCCTTGGAATCCAGTTTGTTACCCTCAGCGACCATCGGTTATCCTCTCTTCGCACTACATGGCCTGCCCATGCCCATTTCTTCTTCTTAATTTCTACTAGAATGTCGGTAACTTGAGTTATTTCTCTGACCCACTCTGCACGCTTTCTATCTCTTAATGTTACCCCTAACATTTTTCGTTCCATAGCCCTCTGGGTTGTCCTCAACTTAAGTAGGACTCTCTTGGTTAGCCTCCACGTTTCAGCCCCATAGGCTGAATTTTATCTTTAGTTAGTTGTAAAATGATTGGTCTTACCTGTGTTAATCACAGTACCAATTATTTGGGCGAAGTATTGAGCTACGGCAGTGATCCCCTTCATGGATCACTGCCTTGTCGTGGCGGAAGGGCTTGCGAAACTCGATGAAGTCGTGAGCTCTGCTGTGTAGGGCCACCCAAGATAGACAGGTCACGGCAGAGAGTTCTGACAAAATGTGATTCACTGGAGAAGGTAATGGCAACCCACTCCAGTATTTCCTGCCAAGAAAACCCTATGGCCGGTCACAATACCATTATCTATATGGCGCCGGAAGATGAGCCCCCCAGGTTGGAAGGCGTCCCACATGTTACTGGGGATGAACAAAGGGCGATTCCTAGTAGCTCCAGGACGAATGAAGCGGCTGGGCTAAAGCCAAAAGGACGCTCAGTTGTGGATGTGTCGGGGAGCGACCGGAAAGTCCGATGTTGCAAGGAGATATATCACATAGCAACATGGAATGTAAGATCTATGACGCAAGGTAAACTGGATATCGTCAAGCGAGAAATGGACAGATTGAACATTGATATCTTGGGTATCAGCGAGCTCAAGTGGACCGGAATGGGAGAATTTAACTCCGGCGACCATTATGTCTTTTATTGTGGGCACGAATCCAAGAGAAGGAATGGGGTCGCTCTCATAGTAAACAGAAGAATGGGCAAAGCAGTGCTAGGGTACAACCCCAAAAATGACCGAATGATTTCACTTCGGATCCAAGGTCACCCTTTCAACATAACAGTTATCGAAGTCTATGCACCGACCACTGCTGCTGAAGAAGCTGACGTTGAGAGATTTTATGCGGACCTACAAGGCCTTTTAGACCGCACCCCATCATCAGACGTCGTTTTTCTCATAGGAGACTGGAATGCTAAGGTCGGGAGTGAAGAAATATCCGGAATTACAGGCAAATTCGGTCTTGGTGAGCCAAATGAAGCTGGGCAGAGGCTAGTAGAGTACTGTCAAGAAAACAACCTGACCATAGCGAATACTCATTTTCAACAGCACAAGAGGCGCCTGTACACATGGATTTCACCGGACGGTCTGTACAGGAATCAGATCGATTATATTATTTGCCGGCAGAGATGGAGAAGCGCTATACAAGCAGTAAAAACAAGGCCTGGGGCCGATTGTGGCACCGATCATCAGCTTCTTGTTGCCAAAATTAAGCTTCGATTGAGGAAAACGCAGAAAACTAGAAGGCCTTTCAGGTATGATCTGGATCAGATCCCATTAGAATATGCTGTGGAAGTGAGGAATCGATTTCAAGAATTAGATCTAGAAGACAAAGAGCCCGAAGAGATGTGGACTGATGTTCGTGATATAATACAAGAAGTTGCTACTAAGGTAGTTCCAAAGCAAAAGAAATGCAAAAAAGCAAACTGATTATCTGAAGAGGCTTTGCAAATAGCTGAGGAAAGGAGGATGGCAAAAGGTATGGGGGAAAGAGAAAGATACAAGGTTCTCAATGCGGATTTTCAGAAAATAGCAAGGAGAGATAAGAATGCCTTCCTGAACATACAGTGTCAAGCAGTTGAGGACAACAGCCAATTAAGGAACACAAGAGCTCTGTATAAGACAATCAAAGATATCAAAGGAAGCTTCTGTGCTAAGCTGGGCATGATAAAGGACAAACGAGGCAAGGACCTCACTGAAGCCTCAGAGATAAAGAAGAGGTGGCAGGAATACACAGAAGAACTGTACAAGAAGGACCCGGATGTGCAAACCCAACATAGGACGGTTGTGATTACTGATCTCGAGCCGGGCATCCTGCAGAGTGAAGTTGAATGGGCCTTAGCCAGCCTTGCTAAGAACAAAGCTAGCGGAATTGATGGTATTCCAGCTGAGTTGCTTCAAAACCTCAACCACGACGCTGTTAACACACTGCATACATTATGTCAAAAGATTTGGACAACCCTGCAGTGGCCACAGGATTGGAGGAGGTCAGTTTACATCCCCATTCCAAAGAAAGGCAGTGCCAAAGATTGTTCCAACTACCGCACGATCACGCTTATTTCGCATGCTAGCAAGGTGATGTTAAAAATCCTGCAAGGTAGGCTGCAGCAGTATGTGGATCGGGAGCTTCCGGACGTGCAAGCTGGGTTTCGCAAGGGCAGAGGAACTAGAGACCAAATTGCCAACCTTCGCTGGATCATGGAAAAAGCAAGAGAGTTCCAGAAACCCATTTACTTCTGCTTTATTGATTATGCGAAAGCGTTTGACTGCGTAGATCACAGCAGATTGTGGCAAGCTCTCCAAGAGATGGGAGTTCCAATTCACCTCATCTGTCTCCTCAGGAACCTTTATGAAGGTCAAGAGGCCACAGTCAGAACTGGGCATGGTCTTACTGATTGGTTTCCGATTGAGAAAGGGGTGAGGCAAGGCTGCATACTGTCGCCCTGCCTATTTAACCTATATGCAGAGTGCATCATGAGGAAGGCCGGTCCGGACGAGTCTTCAGCTGGAGTGAAGATCGCTGGAAAACGTATCAACAACCTTAGATATGCGGATGATACCACTTTAATGGCAGAAAGTGATGTGGAACTCAAGAGACTTCTGATGCGCGTACAAGAAGAGAGTGAGAAGTTTGGGCTTAAACTGAACATTAAAAAGACGAAGATCATGACGTCTTGCCCTATCAAGTCCTGGAGCATCAATGGACAAGAAGTGGAAGCTGTGACAGATTTTCTGTTCTTGGGCGCCAAGATTACCTCGGAAGGAGACTGCAGCCATGAAATTAGGAGACGCCTGCTTCTGGGAAAGAGAGCAATGGTTAGCCTTGACCGCCTAGTAAAGAGCAGAGACATTGGTCTGCCAACCAAGATCCGTATAACCCGTGCTATGGTCTTTCCAGTTGTGATGTATGGATGCGAGAGTTGGACTGTGAAAAAGGCTGACCGCCGAAGAATTGACGCGTTTGAATTGTGGTGCTGGCGAAGACTCTTAAGAGTTCCTTGGACTGCCAGAAGATCAAATCAGTCGATATTGTCGACCATGAACCCTGACTGCTCATTGGAGGGTCAAATTCTAAAGTTAAAGCTTAGCTACTTTGGTCATCTGATGAGAAGAGAGAAAGATTTGATGTTGGGAAAGGTTGAGGGTCGCCGGAGAAGGGGTAGGCAGCGAACGCGATGGTTAGATGGCATCCTCGAGGCACTGCAGATGAAGTTATGTGATGTTAGGAAGATGCATGGTGAGAGATAGGAAAGCGTGGCGTGACATGGTCCATAGGGTCACGAAGAGTCGGACACGACTGAACGCCTGAACTGAACTGAATTGAGCTACGTGGTAGAAAATTATTTAGGCTATTAGGAGGATTGTGTACAAGTGGCAATTATTTGTACAAATGTTAACTAATTTGACTGCGATGCAAAATATTCAATTGTAGTGCAGATAGCAGCCACTGATCTCTATTCTACGGAATACGTCATTAGGTTAATGAAAAAAAGCGATAATTATTTTATGTGTAGAGCTAGCGCAACGAGCTGACTATCAAACGACATGCGGTTTGATTCCACTTGACCGCATTTTTTTCTCTCAGCGAAACTGATTCTATTGCTTCAAAGACGCATTTAGGCCGTTTGGCTGGGATTGCGACCATACGTTCGATCTTAGAATGATGCAGAAGCCTGTCCCTCCCCCTTAGCACCTGTGCACTCAGCCATATGTCGGGCTGTAGTGACATCACATGCCAACCAATCAGCACCAGACTATGTGACCGGCTTCCTTCCAGATTATCTGCGAACCACTCTAAAATATGTGGAGATCATTCAAGAGGTTGATGACGTGAAGACATCATATTACCTGCTCAAGCGCTAATTGGAGTGGAGTCAGTGATCTCATTGGACACTTATTCTCTCTGGACAAAACAGGAATTTCCTTGACCGGTGAAGGACAGTTTTCTCAGCAGTAAGGGATTTGAAAGACGCAGGACGCTCTCTATACACGAAGGGTTTGTGAACGATGAGTAATGCCACGAGGTTTTTCTCGGAGTGTGGACTCTAACGTTGACGACATAAAGGTTTTTATTCTCCCTTAGGTATTGAAGACAAAAAAATATTTAGGGCAAAGGTGCAGCACATTTCAAGACGCCAACTGCCTTTCTGCGAGTTAAACAGCACTGCAGGCACTCCTCTCTGCTTTGGCTGTTTGCATCTAATGATATCTTTCTCACGAAGTAGTGCACTAAGTTGCAAGCTTTACCTTTAGGCTAACACCTATCCAAAAATTGTCATAAACTCTAAGGAGACACGTATGACTACTTACGCACTCTTAGGGCGAAAGCACCAACTATTTTAAATCCGAATTGAAAAATCAATCTTAATCCAGCCTGTTACACCACAATCCACTGTATCTTAACTATTCTATAAATTATTTACCTTTATTTTACCGTAATCCATCCTAATCGAAATAAGGTCAGCACAGTGGGTTTTAACTCCAGCCTAATTCCTTTTAAGACGATTGCTCATATTGATTTCAACGTAGCCGTCCACTGTCCACAGAATTCACTCAGTTCATCGCGGTACATGCTAAGGGGGCATAAACAAACTCTTACCTGCCTTCTGGGATGTAAAAATCCAAGCGATGAAAGCACAAAACATTAGTAAGGCATTTATTTTTGGGGAGAAGCTCTACGTATACTGAGGCATACGCAAATCATTCTGACAACAAGCGTATATATATATTGGTTACATTAGAGTTTTAACCACTTACTATGCTCGAAGATAACAGATCAATCAAATCCATGAATAAAAACTTTCAGTCTGCTTTGAGTAACGCTACAGGTCATGATGCTTCACTGACTAAATTGAATTGTCACTTCCGTTTTATTAATTTGCGAGGAGAGTACCTTGACCAAAAGCAGCTTCTGGAATAATTGGCATGCTCTGAGTATTAAAGTGAAATGTACTACATATTACTTACAACGCTGGTAGCAAGCTAAATGAAGTAATCTTGTAGAGCGATTGCTTGGAGGTCTCCCACTGTAATATCGTTAGATGACGTTGAGTGATTCTTAAAGAAATATTGTTCTATACCTTTTGTAGTTGCCAAATGCAATCGCAAACACTTGATTTTTTACCTTAGCACTGGTTTCGAATGAATGTTCGAGCTCCTAATGCCTGAAAAACGTGCCAAGCGACAGCTGGTAAAAATCTAGGTCATTCATTAGCCAGCAAGTTACGTTGTGAAGTGCTGCGCATTTCTTAAAGTCACATTGGCTGTGCTCTACGCTTTCACTCTGTATACAAAGTACTCATTAAGCAGTCTTCTCGAATTCAATGGGGACTGACGCGAAAGCCTTATGTAATAGTGACAATGCTCCCAACCAAATTAACCCACACGAGCACATGTATGCAGCATAGGCAGCTTTATTTAGTTTCATTGGGTAGAAGCAGTAGGAACGCCTGTAGCTGGGGAAAGGACCGGAAAGAAGCAAGCTGATGATCACAGAGAATAGGGTTACCAGCGGGGAACGATTTAAGACAACGACTCACTGCCAAATTCGCATCGACCCTTTGTAAACGGGAATAAATAAATAAACTGGCAAATGCGCAGCGATCAATAAGGCCATACTTTGTGGGAGATCGATTGAGTATACATATGCACCGCTTGCGTAAACATTCCTTCCAGCCGTGTCGGTACGCGGCATATTTATTCTCGCTTAACGCTTGCCTTATTTATTCCAGTGGACTGGCCGAAGATCGTTTTTTGTTGTTTATACTGAGCAGTGCTTTTTCTTCTAGCTCGAATACTTCTGGTTTTCTTATCTGCTTTTTCTCCACATGGGCCATAAAAAAGTACTTAAAAGTAGAACTTGGTCCGCAGCAAGGATAAGCTTCTGAAACTTCTTCCGGACCTACCTACAGCCACGTTATATTTGTAAATTTTTCAACGTGAGATCGATTCCATATGCAATATGATTTCATTTTGCTTGAAATCTTCGGCACTTATTTGAGTAACGTATGAAAGGGCCCAGCGTATTTAAAATTGTGCATGTTGGTAAAGAAACACATACAGGGTATTTTTAAACATTGCAAGTATTTTTAACATCTGCGATATAATATTAGTACTGTCTCTGCACCAGGACAATTAGCAAAGCGGACATTGTGGATATATATATATATTTGTTTATTACAGGGCTAGATTGTGTAGCGAATTGTAACGCCATTATCACTGATGGAAAGAGAAGTATTTAAATGTTCGCGATTGGATATTTCGATAAAAATGCACACCACAAATACTTAGTTTCCGAAATGCATTGATTTTGATTTTCCCACGTTCCCCACATAAAAACTGGCGTTACTAGAATTATTAACGCACAATGGCATAGAAAGCTGTTGTGTGTTCGATCAAGTAAGAGCTGGTTTGATGACAGCTAAGATAGTGTGCGCCGTGACGTTAATATCAAAGGAAGCCAATAACAAAAGCCAAGTGAAAAAGGTAGAAATAACTATTTCTGAAATTAGATATTTCTGGCCAGTTTTGCGGATACTAACATAGCGAAAAATACACTCACGTTTGACTTTGACAGCCTTCAGTTTCGCATCTGACCATTGGCGCTAAAATAATATAAATTGAGTAGCCAAGGTCAACGAAAATTTAAATAATGAATTAGGCTTACCATCTAAATTATGTCCGCCTTATCATGCAGTGCCCCTGTAGAAGCGACACAAAACAATACTCCGCGAGGTTAACAATTATAATTCTAGAAGCGGACAAAGTAACAAGAATATAGGACAAAAGAGACTTTTTTTCTAGTGCAATAATGGAGTACAATTTTTCCTTATTTAAGTATGTAAATCCTTCTTCCTGGCTTTTAAAAGTGCTGAATAAGAAATTATGATTTGTTTGTTGATTAATATTATTTATTTTCAGGTGAGTATTGTCTTAATATTGTAATGAAGCTGGATATCTCCCCATAGGAAGTGGCTGCTCAAGCTAGCTGTTCAAGAGTTTACAATTGGTGACACGTACTAGTAGCGCAATTTATACCTTTATTCATGGCTCTGTTGTGATTACATTCTATATAAAATCCACTGATGAGCACCTCTAAAGAAAGCGATCCATACACCAGGAAAACGTTTTGAGCTCTTCACAGCAATCACGCTATATTATTAATTGCGTAAAGCAGGTATTGTTTGTCTCAATATGAAAAACAACCGCAATAACAAAAACAGTTTTCTTCTCTATATGTTGCTCGCCTTAAATACTTCGTAATCCTTTTCATTATTATAAAAATTTTCAACGTAAACCAGAAACAAAGGAACGACAATAACACGTGCATAGTTTTGTAATAAATAAGCTTTGTGCATTTATTTATGATGGGTATGAGACGCGAAGCCAAACGCGATGGGTTATATTTATTTAAACATACTGCAACTGCTATGAGGTTACTGTAGTAGTGGACTGGTAGAGGAAAACGTCACGAATGTAATACACACACATACAAGCAAATAACGTCGGGATGTTCATAAGAAGCATAGGTCGCCAAAACTTTTCCAGGCCATGGATTCCACCCACGGATGCTCATGTGAAAGGCGGTACTAAACGTAACACAACATGAAAAAGAAACATATGTCAGAGCAGTGCACAAAAAACATAACAACAAAATATCCCAGTGAGAAATCAGCAAACGAAAAAACAGGACGCTTTAAAGAAGCCAATCCGGAAAAACAGCAAGACGACAAATTAGCGCGGCGCATTAAGGAGCACTGCTGTTGGAGCTTTTAATTATCACGCTTGCTACCACGAACGGTAAAGCACAATCGATGCTGCAGCGGTGTTCAGAGTTAAACGTTGCTGTCTTTGTTGACTAATTAATGGAGCATGGTTGCAAGTTAACACGCTAAAAGATTAAACAGCTGTGTTAGTTGGAGGTTGTTCAGAAAAGCTTGCTCTTTTCAAGGCTTAATTAAAGAAACCAGGCAATTACTTAATGTCCGAATACAATATAATGCTAGCGAGTTGCAGGCTGCTCGTGATGCGGCGATGACGTAGGCGCATAATGTAGCACTGGCCAGCAAAGCTAATCGATTCGATTCGGCCTGGGGGCAAATCACGCTCGTCTCCGTGTTCTTTGTCAGTCCATTTCATTTCGAGTTGAACAGCTGTTGACTACGCAGACTGTTTGAAGACAATGGCCTGTAGGCGCGCGCCATGGTGACCAAATTGCAATAAGTCAAGCATGCCCGATGTGTGGCACCAATCTGGAAAGTAATAACTACCTGGAACTTGTACGCTTTCTCCTCGATATGGAGTGCACAGATGTTTCTCGCTGTTCGACTTCCGGTGGTGGGGCGTGTGTTTTGCAGGATCAGCGTCTCCTTCAAAGGAGGCAGAACTTATAGACACGCCACGCTTCGTGGCCACACTTGGACATGACACATCCAAACCATAGTTGCCATCACTACCAGGTTGGCAGCTAGCTTCCTCCAGGGTTGTATCCGACAGTGGCATTAGGAATTTCAGCAGCGCAGACACTCGGCACCGCAGCCACAGCAGCACATTTGTCTTCTGGCTAGCGCACAGCGCGTGCACGCACATCAAGAGTGCCATCAGTGACGCAGCGAATTACAGGCGTCTGGTCCGCCAAGCTCTGCCAAGACAGTGTAGAATTTGTGACTGTCATATTTGGACGATGTTTATGGTCGGCGAGGAAGAAAGTGCCACTATCCCCTTGTCAAAGAAGAGGAATATGAGAAGAGGAAGATGAGATGTACCTGAGTGTAGAAGAGGAGGAGTGGTGAAGAGGAAGTATTTTCAGATTCTTATTACAGTTGGTAGTGTGCGCGTGTGTTGTGTATCTTCTCTTGTGTTTGTGTTTGTTGCGCCACATTTCTACCACATTTCTGCCACGCATCTGTTGTCCGCTGATCAGAGTATGAATGCTGGGTGGGCTCACGCTACATGGCAGTAATTTCCTCACTTGGCATTGGGAGGCCAGTCCCTGATTCAGTAGACTTTATTGCCATACCACCAGTAGCATCCAAAACCTCTATTACATGTTCTTGCAGAGCGTCATCCATAACATGGCTACCACTGCGCAATTTAGCCGCGTAGGACACTGCGCGCTCCTGTAGTATGGCCGAATCGCGGACATTCATTGATTACAACGAGGGGAATGGCAGTGTCGTCATAAGACCAACCTTGTTGCAGCTTAGACACAGGGGAGGTCTACCTTGCACTAACACCAGGCGCTTCAGACCACGAACTGTCAAAATATGGGGCACGTCATTCCCAGTGACGCCATCAGCAAGAGTCAGGGAAATGTCCCGACTAAAAATGTCCGCATCACATCCATTTTCGATACTCTCCAATGCACCACTCTGATGGGGGTAACTTTACTACAAGCACGAAAGGTTTAACGGATGTATATAAGTCTTCCATATGTTCGGGAAGCCAAAGAAGCTTGAGTTTCAGAATCTTTGTTTCAGGGTCAATATCATGACAACGACGGCCTTTCACTTGCAACTCTCCGGCGCTCACGAGCTTAGCTCTGGCCAGCGCTGTCTTTCGGGTCACCGACCACACACGAGACATTAAGAACTGTCCGATGGAACTAATATTGATGAGCTCTATGACGCCACTTAAGGCATCTCACTAGTCCTAGGCACGGTAGGGACGGCCGGCGAGTTTGGAAATAAAACAACTTGGAGTTGAAAACCAGTTTAACGCAGGTAGACGGGGAAGGATGGTACAATAAGTATTACTGGCGGCAGGTGCCGCAACAGTATCTCGGCCAATGGCCGATTAATCCATTTCGGCGGAGGCCATCAAAAACGCGACCGATTAAAACGCAGTCTTCTCTCTCCTCCGCCACGCCCGAGTACGTGAAACGCACACCTAATTCTCCTTTTGTGCCCCGCCGGGGTGGCGCAGCGGTTACGGCGCTCGACTACTGTGCCCAAGGACGCGGGATCGAATCCCGGCCTCGGCGGCCGCTTTTCGATGGAGGCGAAAACCAAGGCGCCCATGTGCTGTGCGATATCAGTGCACGTTAAAGAACCCCAGGTGGTCGAAATTTCCGGAGTCCTCCACTACGGCATCTCTCATAGCCTGAGTCGCTTTGGGACGTTAAACCCCACAAACCAAACCAAACCAAATTCTCCTTTTGTACCTTGAGAATGACAGATAAAAATTACAAGGGTTCAACGCCGCTGAACCAAATATTGAGCAAAAGCATTAGCTGCGGGTGACCGAGCGTTCTCCTTCCCTGTTTCTTCTTCGTCAGCCCACATAAAGCCCCGCTTTAACCAACCCATATGAACGTGCCTTAGTGGCCTATAGGGGTAACATGAATGCTAGGTTCCTAACAGGTTGATTCCGACATAGCCGTCCCACGTGAAACGAGAGACCCAAGTTGGCAGCTCCTGCCAGCCAGTGTGTAACGTGGAGTGTTATGTCAGAGCGTCACGTGGGTAAGACGTAACTGTGGCCGGGTTACGCGAAGGCTTGAAAATGAGAGCAGTATTGCTTTCGCTATAAAAAATGAGAAGAGTTCAACGCTGCTAAACCAAATATGGAGCGAAAACATTACCTGCAGGTGACCAAGCATTTTTCTTCTTCTTAACAGCTGTTCAAGGTCATTCGTGACTGCGGCCACGCACTACGCGACGTGTCGAAACCTGACGTACTATTTCTTTCGCATTAATAAATCAGGCCCTCTCCGGAAATCGAACCTCCATCCCTGGGATCCTCGGCCGAACGCTTTAACGTTGTAAACATGACCCGCATGCGAAGGCTTCAAATAATGAATCTCTGCCTCCCACATTAGTCCGGAGAAAATTCACTTCAAAATTATGGCCACCATGTTGCCTGAACAGGAAGACGTCTGGGAAAAAAGCGCTTGATACGAGAATGCAGCAGTCTCCAAGATTAAATAATTTTCGTTTTGAAAGTAAAAGTGACCGCATAGAAACAATAATGACAATATGGCTACGCAAAAGTTTAGACACCGTTGCATTTGACTATCCGCAATGCACATATCTTAAGGCACGGGGAATGCTCGACACAAAGACGCGAGAATACCACGCCCCAAAGAAAGCTGCTTCTCAATCGTGTTGTGTTTCAGAAACAAAATGTTTCCTGTGTATAATTGACTTAATAACATTTATTCACGTGCATACCTTGATTCTCACACATGTTTGTAATGGCGAAGACATTTGTGGGTCAGATATTACCTCATATTCACCACATGCACAGTGTCAAATGCGCATCTCTTCAAGCGTCTCTCTGGCCGCATCGCCGTCACCAGGGGTTATAGCCTATATAGCGACTATAAAAGGGGTCGGTGCACGGTGTCGCTTTGCGACGAACGGGGGAACTTCACAGATTGCATTTTTTCACATAAGTGCGCTTCGAATGGGATGGCCGCACAATACCACTGCGCTGACTGACTAAGGCAGCCATGTCGTATTAGGCAAAATATTTATTAAAAAAAAAAAACAATTTCACTTGCGCATTTGGTTTTGAGCTGTGAGATGCCGCAGTGGAGGGCTTTGAAAATTTCGATCACCTGGGGTTCTTAACGCGTGCTGACTACCTGAGTGGTGAGAGGATGGGTATTGACAAATGCTTCGGCGGAGTTTGCTTACTCCGCCTCGCCGTGGATGAGGTGCGTGCCATTCTAAGTGCGCAAATCATTCGGTGCATGTCTCTGTACATATGTTTGGCTGATCTGCAGCCATTCATAATAGAGCCTAATTTTAACCGCGATAATCCTACACCCGTACTATTTTTCGTCCCGTCGTGGTGCAGTTGTGGACGGCAAGATTTGTATTTTTACGCTCGGTGTTAACAGCAGAAAGTATCAACGACCATGATGTTTCCTAAGGCAGCTGTCGCTGTCGTCTCAGCGCTGGTGTAGATCGATATTTAGATGGTGGAGTTTTATAGTGAAGATGGAGGCGAAACGAAGTGGCGTCCGTGTGCTGTGCGATGTCAGCGCACGTTAAAGATCCCCAGGTGGTCGAAATTACTCCGTAGCCCTCCACTATGGCTCCCATTTCTCTTTCCACTTTCACTTTCCCCTTCCTCCCTTTCCTTACAGCGCGGTACCGATATCCACAGAGCAAGTGTTACAGAACTGCGCTTTTCTTTTCATGTGAAAAAAAAAAATATTGTTATTTTCTACTGGTTCACGTTCTCTTAAGCGCGTATTAGAAAACTAAATGCAATTATGCTTCAGGTGATTTTTTTATTTATTTATAGGAAGTGAAAGGCACGGTAACTGTCTCACTTGTTTTCTGTGGACACCCCAGCCGCGCCGTAAGGGAAGGGAGGAAGGTGGGAGTGAAAGTGGAAAGAGAGAAAGAGTAGCCGTAGTGGAGGGCTACGGAGTAATTTCGACCACCTAGGGGATCTTTAACGTGCGCTGACATCGCACAGCACACGACGCCTCTTCGTTTCGCCTCCATCGAAACGCAGCCGCCGAGGTCGGGTTCGAACCCGGGTACTCCGGCACAGTAGTCGGGCGTCTTACCACGGCACCACCCCGGCGGGCCTTCTGGTCGTAAATATTCTGTTTTCGTCATTGAAAGTTGTGCGTTTTTCCACCCCAATACATGTGCCTGTCAAAGAGAGTATGTTTACTCATTAATCAAGGCAATTTAGTTTTCGTTCATGCGTCTAAACTTGCAACAATTATGAAGTACCCACACTTATTTCAATCGGTTCAATACATGTTATAATGCAACTGGCCTTATTAAGTAGTCGTAAGAGAAGTTCCGGAAAATGTATGTCGGCTCAAATTATTGCTATCATTTTTCCAGTGTCCGGTCAATCTTTTGCGTCTCGCCTTTGCTGAAAACTCACACTGGCAAAAACAAAAGATTTTTCTTATGAAAGATCTTTTTTGAGATTTTTTCGGCTGCTACTGCCGCAAAGCTTTCCAAAGAGTTCGATAAATACAAAGACGCTGAAGTTATGCAGTGGCTTCACCTTCCAAAGAGATGACTCATATGATGGGCATGCAGCGTTTCATTACATACTGAACGTTAACTTTTAAACGCTATGCCACTGCCTTGAAATTAGGACAAGCGAGCTAATATGTATCTTTACAATTACAAAATAAAACGTTTCGATCAAGTGCGTACTCTATTCGATAGGTTTTTGCGGAAACACTTTGGGATCAGCTTCTTTATTCGGCTGGATAAATGGCTCATACTTTTGATTATACGCAAGTGCGTGTTTGGATCCTCGTGCATGTTTGGATCCTCTGTTTTCTTTGTGCCCCGCCGGGGTGGTGCAGTGGTAAGACACCCGACTACTGTGCCGGAGTTCCCGGGTTCGAACCCGACCACGGCGGCTGCGTTTCGATGGAGGCGAAACGAAGAGGCGTCGTGTGCTGTGCGATGTCAGCGCACGTTAAAGATCCCCAGGTGGTCGAAATTCCTCCGTAGCCCTCCACTACGGCTACTCTTTCTCTCTTTCCACTTTCACTCCCCTTTCCTCCCTTCCCTTACGGCGCGGTTCGGGTGTCCACAGAGCAAGTGTGACAGTTACTGCGCCTTTCCCTTCCTGTGAACCAATTTAACTTAACTGTTTTCTTTGATTTGCGAAATATTTATGTTACTTGGTAATATATTTCTAAAATGGGTGCAGGAGAAAGTGGGAAATAGCATGCGGAAGATTTTTGTTGAAGAAGGTGTTCTTGTAAATTTACCTTGACCTCCAGATCCGTTCTCTCGAAACGGCATCAGATGTTGTTACTTCACTTTATTCGATTGAAACAAATTTCACTAAACGTAGTGAGCATATGTTGAAACTATATATTCTGCTCTTTATAAATGTGGGTTTTTTGAGCACTAAAAAAGGGAACTGTACCAGACATGTTGCTGATGTTGATACCTCTTATAGGGCGCTGTATGCGCGAAGAAGGAAAAAAGAATAGTTTCTATGCCAGTAAATTTCAACCTTCGCAATATTAACCCCAGTAAAACATATTCTTGTCTCCCAAAATGTGTTGACAGAAAATAGATTTATGTGGTGGTTACTAAGTAATTTTATACGTTTAACTGACCTACCTATCTTCGCGCCGTAAACAACCCTAACTTATTTGATCTTCTTCAGAGAGTTGTCGATGCTTGTGCCGTTTTTTGCCCCAATGGAATCTCATGACTCCATTCTGACAAATTCATCTAATATCGCATGCTTAGTGCCGGCACGTCTTCGCAAACCAGATAATAATTTGAGCTGTGAAACGATTCATTTTCGCTGAAAAGCGGACACATAAGTTGAAATAGGTGAGCAATAAATGCGATTACTAAAAAATTCGCAACATCTTTGTTGAATTCATTTTGCGTGGTGCAACCGCTGTTGAAGAGAAGACAGTAGGCTGGATAGAGCTGCATCACCTTCTCCTTTTTGCGCAGTTTTAGAGAAACAGGGTGCGCTCTTTTGGTGTGATGCAGCAAAGAGTCAACTGTCAGGTTGCGCACAAGATGAATGGCACACATATGTCTTTGTCACCCAAGGCGCACTGTTCAGAGTGCTTTATATATAAAGTGCCTGTATTTTAGAAAAGATACCTGGCGAAGCTTTCAACCCACTGGCGGCCCTCAAGCTGTTGCAAAAAATAAGAAAGTGTTTACGGCTTTGCATAAAAATGAGAATTTGCGCAATACACTTTCTCTCATTAGGGAAGAAAAGAGAAGACAACTCATGCAAAGCGTAAGAACACAAAAGCACTTGCGAAAGCGCAATATTTCAAGCGAATGTGTCAGCAAGATGCATAGGCTTCCATGTCTTCTCTTTTATTCTGTAATATTGATTGAGAACAGAAAGTATTGGAACCATGAAAAGGTCTTTGCCGTGGCTATCTTTTTTCTGCTGTCAAAGCAATTTTGCGAACTGCTTGTTTGCCAATACCGATGCATGCGTCGAGAATTTATTCTGGAAAGGTTCAACGGCTCTTGTGTTTCGTAGTGCGTATTTATGTAAAACACAAACACAAACGCTGCATATGCATTGCAAATATTTTACAACTAAACGCAGACACTGGGTAGTTTCTGTTTTCGAAATTTCTGCGGAAGGTTTACACTGTATGTTCTTCTCTGAAAAAAAAAAGGCAGTAGATAAAATTATGACACTCTGCACTTTAAGAAAAATAACTCTGCAGTCATTTTTTGTGTGTACACGATACAAATTTCAGAGACACTTAGGCCTCACGTTTAACCTTCCAAACGCCAACTTCACGGTCTACTCGTCGCGAGACTCTGTACCAATATCGCCAAAGACGAGTCACACTCGTCTGACCCTATGTTGTACTATTTGCGTCGCCAAACACGGTTTACGGTCGTCATGTGTGTTGATTGAAACTTCATCCCCAGTGGGTGGTAGATGGTAGGTGGTAGGTGCGCATAAGAAAACCGTACCTTTGGCCTTTTGCCCGTATTTTAAGCCTGGCAGCTGATATTTCTTAATGTCTCTGCATGTGAAGAGCGCCGGAGGAGGCGATGTTCCAAGAAATGGAGCCTTCTCCGAGATGTTCAGACAGCAGATTGATGTTCTGGAACTAGTGTCCGACCGGCAGTCAGTCTTGAGCAATGCTGTAATGGCGACTAGTTGGTTTTCCATCATCAGGTAGGCGCGCTAGTCAGCCTTGATTTTGTTTTTGAGCTAGAGATTGCTTCAGATAACGACAAAAGCGAGGGTGAGGAGGCGACGTGAGGACTGCCATCTTGGTTTTTGTGAAACACCCTGCTTCGAGATTTTCCGCTGTTGTGCCGGTGAGGTTATAACACAGTATCCCGCCGTCAACAGGCTTGTGCCAAGGAGTTGGTTGCGTAGCGCTCGTCACCCTTTTCGTGAGCGAGGGCTGAATTGTCTAAGTTTTTGCCTCTTTCCTATATATTTTGGTGGCAATAAAAAAACAAAATATGGTTGCACTCTTTTATAAGGTAAATTTCAACGCTTATATATCCATTGTAATATTTGACCCAACGCATTTTATACTGCTTTATGTACCTAACGTCCTTTGTTTTGACGCATTTATACGCATTTTTGACGCCTTTGGTTTGGGTCAATAGCGTTGAAGCGAAAATAAGGCGCCGGCAGCTGGCGTCAACGGCTGTCCACCGGCATTTGCATTGTGAGCGATCAATCACCAGCATGGCGTTGACAGGCAGGTAGGTGGCAGCTGACTTAGCCTAGCATTAACTGGACGTAGGGTTGCCTCACATTACGTTTGGCAGGAGCTGCCAACTGAGGCCTCTCCTTTTATATGGGAGGGTGATATCAGAATCAGCCTACCAAGATACTTGCGTTCACATTACCTCTAAAGGCTACGCAGGCACGTTCGTGCGGCTCGATTAAAGCAAGACTTTATATGCGGGCTGGTAGCCTACGCTATCGTGTCATACCCATTAAGGCGGAGTGTTAGTGTCCCCCGTAATGTATTGAAAAAAGTTTCACAAGTTGTGCACAAAACTGAGATTCTCTATTTACCGAAAGAAGGCGTAAAAATGGATTGTGCTTACAAGAGACGTAGAAGATGCTAGCACCTCTCATAGATGGAGGAAAGCCCACTAACGTTTAGATGACTTTGTCATCCGCCGCTGTTATTTAGTTTTAACTAGCTCGGGAAAGCGCTCTCGGATAACCTTACTGCTTGGACATGCGGTTCTACTCGGGACGAGTGCTTTGGTTCAAAGCCCAAGAGATTCGACGTACACTACGTGACCTTGACTATAATCACTGAACTTCCGTCACAGCAGCCGAGGCTAGAGTCCCAGCAATATCTGAAGCCCAGCCTGACATGTTTGGCATGTACTGTCGCTGGCAATGCTTGCCTCTAAACATCTTTAGGTAATGCAGTAGACAGCTTCTAGTCTTTTCATACTAAGCAGACTGATTGAGAGGTCTCACCTGACATTCTTTAAGGTCCTTCTCGCTGATTGGTCAGCCATATTTCCTGCACGCTTTTAACGGGACATTTACGCAGTGCCTGTGAGTCACGGCACCCGCCTGCTCACCCCGAGGGCAAAAATTCGATTCTCGGCCGCGAGGGGAGACCCTCATGCAAACAATAATGCAAGACGTTCATAATCATAAATCAAAGGTTAGTTGCTAGATCATCTTTCCAAACGCTTGTGCTGCTTGGAACTTCCAGGTAGACATCTTCGGCGTTAAAGAGATGGCATCTAAACTAGATAGGCCGAATGAGATATACAACATAATGGTAGATTAACAGCCAAGAAATGTCTCGAGGTCGCTATGCCGGAGCCGAGCACCGGCATAATGGGCGTCTGGAAGTTTATAACGTGCGTACAGCAACAACGTCGCATGCCTCATTTTGCGCACTTGGACGATCAGTCGCCGCAGCATGGATCCTAAGCCGTGTCCTGCCACTGCACGTCACACGACACGGTTTCACGTTAGGTTTGTTGGAACTGTCCTGCCACACTGTGGGATATCTTAGAGCCCCCATTTACTAAAACGTTAATATCAAATGCCAAGATTATGGCTAAACGATTAGGTAGAGAAATTCGTTCCATGTTCCTGCTTTGCTCTATTCACCTTTTTTCACAGCCATTTAGATGACTGCACTTTGAAGACATAGTAAGCTTTACCCTCACTCCAAGCTAGTTTTTTCATTAAGTCTTAGCAAACATTCCCGGCGCTCGGCTCTCGAGCAAGAAGACGCCATTTTATTGCGTCTAGTGCAGGCGAATTTTCACGCATAATGCGAGGAAGTCCCATGTGCTATCATTTCACAGCGCGTGCCGAAGATACGGGAGGGTCAAAGGTATTGCAAAGCTAACCACCACAACACCATGGAATTAACGTGGCGTTTACTCTAAAAGCAATATCTGCTCGGCCTCCTTCGCGCTTTTCTCAGAAAAAGAATTTCCACTTCTACATCAGATGTGGCGGACCCACCACGGTACATGAGATTTGTTTTGGCACCCTGCCAAGTGACAGATAGTTTGCGCCATTGCGAGTGGCCACGTAGATAGCACGTATGTTTTGTTTTTTTTTAGAAAGAAAGAGGTTTATAGTCATTATTTCTCTTATAACAATTCCTCAACTCAGCTGTATTAGATGCCAACTTGGGAAGCATGGCGTCAAGACTTTACTTTGAAGTGATGAAGCTCTCTCACTTGCTTCATCGCAACCAATTATTTATTGATAAAACGCTTCACATTATAACCACTACCCTCGCGTAACAGGTTACAAATTAACGCTAAGAGTAATAATAAATGTCCCCTTAAAACAAACATTCCTAAATAATAGTTGAAAGGCTCGCAATACCTTATCTGGTTATCTCTGTTATTATCATTCTGCCACGCGCTGTTCCAAATATCTGAATACATCCACTAATTTTCGTTAACTGACTAGCATTCAGTTTATGGGGTCAACTTGGATTGCGTTTGAGTTCTTGCGTTGCAACACGTTTTTTTCTCCAATTTAGAATTCTGTCTTGCCATTTTATTTATTTCTTCATGGCTTAACGTTGGTTTGTGTTAGGTTTCAATTATTTTTTTTCTCTCGGAACGTGTTTTTATACTGTATGCCTACTGCTGCTTAAAATCTACTACTCAGGCTGGCGGTATATTTCTTGATCTTAAGTCAGTTTAGGTTTGGCGATGGAAGAAATGTATAAAGCTTGCGCCAATACGCCGGTACTGCGGAGGATAATGGGTTTGTGCAATATACGAGCGAAATCAACGTACTTCAACGCATATCTAAATTCTCTCTAGAAATGTTGCCTTTTTACTTTCCGGTCAGCATATAATTAACTTAAACCGTTCAATATGTTTCGTAGTTGACTCCACTACGCCGCACCTTTGACGTATTTCGAAGGAATGTCTATATATTCAAAATTTCGTAAAAGCGTAGCGTCACTTATCATTATCAAACAATCCATAGGGCACAACCGTTCAGCTTTCTTTTTGTGGCGCAGAAAAAACACTTAAAATTGATCGTTACAGCAGATACGGCTAAAGCTCGGGTCTGACTCTGGGTCACGAATGACTGCATCTGCAATCCTCCATGTTTATACAAACGATATTTCAGCAGGCAATACATCGATGTGTTGTGCGGAGTAATTTAGAACACAGTGAACATATGTCAATAAAAGAAGGAGGCGCTTCAACAAAGCAACGCACCGGCGAGAGCGCATTTGGACATATATCGTGGGCTTCGGAGGGCTTAGCTTTCTATGTTTTCCAAAGAGTGCTGAGCTAGCCCTAACACTGAGCGGCAGTGAAATATACGCGAAACCGAGCTCTGGCTTCTGGGCGTTTGTTTCCTGTCCGAAAGCAGCTAACAAATTCCCATTTCTGCCTCCTTCGTTCTGTAAATCCAGAGGAGCATGTGGTGTTATTTTGAGCACCCCTAAAGCCGTTTTAGAGGATTTAAAGCGTGTCTAAATCCCAAAATGTATCGGGTGTCAAGTAAGAGGGTTGCAAAGTGTTTCTGCGTTTTCTTTTGCAGTCCTCGGTACAGCTATAGGAGCGCTGTTATGGAAGCGGTCACATTTCTCTTTGCCTCCTATCTAACTTTAGGATAGCCTTGCCGAAAATCTTGACAAATGGCAGCTTTAGGTGGAAGCTTGCAATAAGCCTTATGCTTGAAATATTCTATCATGTTTGGGCCCGTTTTCTATTGTGGGTCAAAAAACGTAGTCCGCGTTGAAAGGAAAATCATCCTAAATTGCTTTTCACGCCGGGGAAAAATCTAAAGAACAGGACTTCGAAATGATGAGTATGTGCTACCAGACTATCTTGCTGAGAGCACGGCGGATATTACACGTGACACTAACCGAAGAGCAAAAACAATAAATGGCAGATCGACCTCATATTACTAACGGCTAAGATAATAGTGACTAAACCAGCCTATTAAAGCTACAGTAGCAAATACCCCGTTAGGCCAAAAATGCGATGTCGCCGTTGAGAGAAACAAATAATCACGAGCATGGCAATGACAGGTGGTAACCGGCCCCTCACATGACATGGCGCTGATTTTTCTGTTGTCTCTGTCACAATAGGAAACCACAGGACAGAGAGTTGCTGCCAACTATAGTTTTTCTTCTAAGAGATCGGAGGTTTGGATTTCAATCGAACATTCCTGAACACTAGTGTGATGATTAATACCTCTGTCAGACGGTCCCTTTTGATCCTCATTGAACTGTTTTCAAGAAGGATTGAAGCGTCCCGTGCTACACGGGCGTTTTCAATGAGCATTGAGAAACTTTCTTTGTGTGCGTTTTAGAGCTCGCTGATGATGACGCTCTGAAATTGCTCAGTCATCAGGTTATGACTACCAGCTTACCGGTATCGCTCAAGCGGAAAGTATACAACAGTTTCATCTTACCTGTACTCACCTATGGGGCTGAAACGTGGAGGCTAACCAAGAGAGTTCTACTTAAGTTGAGGACAACCCAGATGGCTATGTAACGAAAAATGGTAGAGGTAACATTAAGAGACGGGAAGCGTGCAGGGTGCGTCAGAGAAATAACATAAGTTACCGACATTCTAGTGGAAATTGAGAAGAAGAAATGGGCATGGGCAGGACATGTAGGGCGAAGAGAGGATAACCGATGGCCTCTTAGGGTAACAAACTGGATTTCAAGGGAAGGAAAGCGTAGCAGGGGGCGGCAGAAAGTTAGGTGGGAGGATGAGGTTAAGAAGTTCGCAGGGGTCATGTGGATGCAGCTAGCACAGAACCGGGTTAAGTGGAGAAATATGGGAGAGGCCTTCGCCCTGCAGTGGGTATAGTCAGGCTGATGATGATGATGAGGACGACGACGACGAGGGTGTTGAGGATCGACCGCTTTCGACTGTGCTTGCAATCTCAAGAGCGCTTGAGGAAGCAGCTTGAAGTCAAGCAGGATCGAGCTTCAATTCTATAGCGGGAGCTTTTGAGTGTGTAACCATATTCATGCCAAGTATGGCACAACCTAACTGTACTGCTGTTTTGCTGCACGTGTTCCCGCTCTGACAAAGTTCGTAGTACCAAACACTTTTGAGTCCACTTTGCCAAATATTCTTACATTTTCTGTTTAAAACCTGCTGCATCATCAACAAAAGCTTAGTTTTTTTTTATTTTCCGCAAGAAAATTGTCTCCGCCAGCCTTCTACGAACGCCCTAAGGCGACGGTGTCCGAAGCTCGACGTGAACAGTCGAAGTATCCTTCTACCAGCTAGCGTTCTGAGGCGAAAGCGTGCAGGAATTCCTTTGCAGCGACTCCCGCTACTAAAATGTTTGCCATGCCGGGAACGCTAAATTTTAAACCAGTTTAAACGTTTTCAATTTCGACATTCGGCTGACAACTAGTTTTCCACAGGTAGATGAAAATCTGGCTGCAGCACCCGTGCCAGTTCTTCCGACCGACCTCTCGTCTTAAACACTGCTCCGTTCATCACAGTCCAGCACCTTACAACTCAGTCTGCATCTTAAGCGTACCAACCGAACTTTCTTAGGGTTTATTTCCAACAAAATTATCTGAAGGATAAAGAAAAGTTTCAGGAAGAATATTATCCTGCAGCTGCAGCTTGTTCCAAGTGTGGGAGCGAAACCTACATGGTGGGTTTCAGCTGCAATAATATTTTCACACCGTAAGCCCCGCTCATCTTTGGCTTACCGAACATGCCTTTGCGTACCTTGGTAGAAATCTCATGTTTACCTTGCCACTCTGAAAAACACAGCTTTAGATCTTCTTTGTTTTTCTTACCTGTTTTACTCTCTACAGCACGTCTTGTCGGAGAGATTAGCGTGTCTTTCACTGCAAACAAGAGGGTAGGCCTTTGCCAAACAGGCTACTTGCTTTGTGCTGGCTCTGTCTAAGTTTCATGTCATGTTTAGTTCATGGCGTTCGCCAGGACTGACAAGAGTATTCTCGACCAAAGTAATGCCACAAAATATCCCTCTTAAGTACTGAGGTTTCATCATATTTGCTCTATGTTAAGAGTAGCTGTTCTCCATGTCTGGAAATTGTTGAAGGGCAGCGAGTATTCCGATCATCCCCAACGTGGAAGAAAGGGCAGCTTAAAAGCAGATTTCTTAATTTTCATTTGACATCAAAGCAAGTCCTCCACTATATGTCCAAAGCGGTACGTACTCAGGGGAGTTAGGCAAGCTTGCATGTTTACGTGTGCGGACAAATATTAGGTAGAGAATATATTTTGAAGTCATTTTTCTTCCATATAGAGCCTTGTATGTCCCAGTTCATTAACGATTTTTCTCTTTCCTTTGCGCAATGAACAGCATTGTAAAGAAAGGATGAAGAAGTTTGATTAAAAAAATTACGTTTTGACAACTTATTCATTCACAATAGCCAATCTAGGATCCGCGAAGGAATGGAAACGAAAGCCAAAATGACAGCGCTTGTGCAACCTTCTGATGGTCAGAAAAATAACACATATCTTAGGCAATTCAAATGCATAACCCTATGCAACGAGGAGCGCTAATTTCCACAACAGTGCGAAGAACTTCATGCATTATTCGGCTCTTTTAATGGCCTGAGTAAAAACAACCATGAAATAATATATTTCGTTTACATGAGCCTAATGCACATGATCGCTTTAAGAGAGAGATGGCGGCAAAGGCGCAGAACTTTTGATAACCTCTGAATATTAACTAAGGATGCAAAAAACGGAGCTGACCAGTCCGCCAGTGCAGGAATGTGGCGTACGTACAAGCAAAACTGCTAAGCAATGGAGTGCTTGCTAACAAGCTTTGAACTGATACATTAAATTGAACATTGTCAATACTGCCGCTTTTTACAACCCTTTTTTCGCTCAGGGCGATGTTTCGAAAATATGTAACAGTGTGCGTGCCGCGCAAGATATGAAACTGCAGAGCGGTATTTGTAATCAAACATTTTAAAGTGCCATCTTACTTCAAAGAGTCATGTTACCTGCCCAGTGTCAATGTATTTTACCTGCGTCATTGGAAAACCAGAGAAATACAAATACGGATCTCGTCAATGTTTTTCCCCCCGAATACCTCTTCTAGAGACTCGGAGTATTATGCTCTTTCAGGCAAAATATACTGAAGTTCGTCATGTGGCTAAACAGGTCCTAAATTTTCACATAAAGGCCTCCAAAAAATGAATGCTTTATTTGCGTTAAGTTTTTAATGACGGGCGCGAATCAGTACCATATTACCGAATACTCTATAACAAAGACGAACACCACAGAATGAAAGGGTCCAATATTTAATGCTCCTATATGCTCCTAAACAAGTACCATTATGCTGATCACATGAACAGTTACACTTTACCAAATGTTATCAAATGATTTCAACTTTAAGATTTACAATCCACCCAACATATACTAAGTATTCGCTTCTGTATATATATTATTTGCAAAGTGATGTTCCGAATTTATTTTTCATGTTTTCGCGAAGCCGACTTCGCCTGTAGATAAATTAATTTGTCTCACAACCATGTTCCTAAAACAGATGGCTGCACGCTTTGAAAAAGCTTCGCACGCAGGATTTTTGACCCGACCTTAAATGAGTGTCGTTAACTTCATGTTTAGGGTTCTCGAAGCAATGGTCTTTTTCATGTTTTCGGTTTTCTTCCTTTCGAGTCTCACTACTCCCTTTTTAACTTCAAAAAAGGACTCGAAGACCTTTGGCTGATTTCCACGGTACACCTTGATTACGCATTGCAGAAAATGGACCCTTTCCAACGAGAAGGAATGCTCACTGTTGCTCGTTTACTGGCGGGTTCATTTTCTTCTTCCATCGCAGACCTCTGTCGGTGCAAAAACTGCAACATTCTTTGGGTCCCCAAGGTTCAAGCTGGTAATTACTCCGTTAATTGAAAGTGATGGCATTCGTAATGCCTGTTACTAATAGGAGCATTAATTACGGGTTGTTGCGAGAGACGGCTTACGGGCGATGGCACCAGAGGACAAAAAGACTGCGGCGGCCTGGACTGTCGTAATCGAAGAATGGAGTTCGCTGTGACCCGTTCACCTTTCAGAATGAATGTCATCGCATGACAGCAGCATTACCACTTAGCCTACATATTTTACCTAAACGTAATTGCGACAAACGCGTTAGAACTATATTTTAGGATCCTGTCTCTAGATATTTTTGAAGGAGTTGCTCTTACCAGGTCATACAAAGCAGAACGTTGATTAAAAATATTCAAGGCAGCGGCGATGCTCAAATGTGTTCCGTTTATTTTTAATTCAGATCAGTTTTAAATCAAATCAGAAGAGAGTGAGAAGTTTGGGCTTAAACTGGACATTAAAAAGACAAAGATCATGGCGTCTTGCCCTATCAAGTCCTGGAGCATCAATGGACAAGACGTGGAAGCGGGGACAGATTTGCACTTCTTGGGCTCCAAGATTACCTCGGAAGGAGACTGCAGCCATGAAATTAGGAGACGCCTGCTTCTGGGAAAGAGAGCAATCGTTAGCCTTGACCGCCTAGTAAAGAGCAGAGGCATTAGTCTGCCAACCAAGATCCCTATAACTCGTGCTATGGTCTTTCTAGTTGCGATGTATGGATGCGAGAGTTTGACTGTGAAAAAGGTTGACCGCCGAAGAATTGACGCGTTTAAATTGTAGTGCTGGCGAATACTCTTGAGAGTTCTTTGGACTGCCAGAAGATCAAATCAGTCGATATTGTCGACCACAAACCGTGACTGCTCATTGGAGGGTCAAATTCTAAAGTTAAAGCTCAGCTACTTTGTCATCAGATGAGAAGAGAGGAGTCGCTGGAGAAAGATTTCATGTTGGGAAAGGTTGAGGGTCGCCGGAGAAGGGGTAGGCAGCGAACGCGATGGTTAGATAACATCCTCGAGGCACTGCAGATGAAGTTATGTGATGTTAGGAAGATAGTGAGAGACCGGAAAGCGTGGCGTGACATAGTCCATAGGGTCACGAAGAGTCGGACACGACTGAACGACTGAACTGAACTGAGTTAGTAGCACTGCAAAACTGTTGATCTCGTACCACCTTTGGCAATAATAAGCGAACAACCAAGAAGCGACGGAAAGGGCTTGACGTCTTGAAGCGACGCTTCGATTATGATATATCTGTTCCCTGCTCCATGGGTGCGAGAGAAAGGAGGTTGAAGGAGCAACTTTCGCGCACTGCTAGCTCTCTTATCCCCGAAAGGAGAACAAGGAAAGAGGGGTGCGTCAGCCAATCTTTCTCCTGCACGTGAAGGAGAGACTAGCGGCCAGAACCGCCGCACCGTTTTTCGGCTGCCAGCCACCTGCGGCCACTAGTGCGACTGGTAGGTTACTTTTGCCAACGATGGCACATCTCAGAGGTACACTCTCATGATCTTTCCAGGCTCACAAATAAAAAAAACTAATGTTAAGTGTGCATTCCTAATTGCGTAAACTCGCCTTCAAATTTCTCACCTGAACACGGCGTAGTTTTGTTTTTTGTTTTTTAAATTGAAGTTCAATATAAGTGCTCCCGGTAGCGATCGCAGTAATCGATAAATTTCTGGAGCACCTCTTCTGCTACTGGCCTCGCTGGATTGTCGCGCAGAAATAGATTCACAGCTGCCTTCGCGGATCTTAGTGTAGTCACACTGGTTTATTTTGCTGCTTTCATCTTGATGGGTTAGATACAGACTGAAGATGCGTTGTCTGTAGCACAAATGTTTTAAGCACAACAGGCCTAATTTACAGTGGATTTCTTAGCGACAAAACCATTCCTGCAAGAAGGTACATTGGTTCTCTACGTCAGCAACAAAAATGTACACCTTTCTTAGAAACATTTTACACTAGAGTGATATGAACACTGCGTGTACCTAAGACAACCACTGGCATTCACTAAGACTGCGGTGTGAGTGCTGTTCTGGGTAACCCTCCAACGATACATCAAGCTGAGCGAGTTGTGGATTTCAAATGAGAGCAGGCTGTCGTAAATAAATAAACTAGCTTTGTAATATCGTTATCAAATAAATTCGCCATCATTTTCATCCCTACTACCATCCTTTATCACTAACTGCATCCTCATTATCATCGCTCCTACCATCATTGTCATCATCATTAATTACATCGCGTGTCATTGTCACCACTACTGTCATCCTCACGCTAAACAAAGTGAATTAAGATTGGCTTCTCACGAGCCTGGCTGTTTCGAAGGTAGCGCTGTGTCGGGTTAGGGATATGGCGGGCTCGTATTAAGCAGCCCGGTGACTTGAGACATGAAAACATTTCAGTAAATGAAGTTTTTCTTTACTTTACGGAAGCTTTCTCATGCAATAACTAAGAAACAGCCCGGCTTGGCGTAGTGCTCAACGCACTCGGCTAGGAATCGGAGGGATAGTGGTTCGATTTCCGATGGATAGATATTTTTTATAGTTTAAAGCGGCGGACACTCACGGAGGAGGCATCCAACGAACGAACACAAATATCACCTCAATGTAGATGGGTGTAAGTCCTAAAACATTTGTCACTCAGGCACTGAGCTGAGTCATCTATACAAAGCATTAATTAGGCAACTGGACAATATTAAATATACTACAATTCTCGAGAAATCGTGACTTTTTATTTTTTACTTCTTCTGCCTGCGGCACTGGGCAACACAATATTGGAAAATATCGGAGAAGGAAAGCTCACAAAGTGCAATTTTGAGACTGTGTCACCTCTTGAAGCCCTTCTTGATTTTATTTGTGTCATGATAAGCTTTGTATTTATATGCATGCGTTTCTGTTAGACATAATATATTGTTATACAAAGGTTCTCTTTCTTAATGAGCCAGCAAAACGCATATACTTTCACTGAGTAATTAGAGATCCGTTGATAAGAACAACCAATTCGGGCAAGCTGACTTCTCTTGACTATGCCTACACTACCTAGAGTATGCACTTACAGTCTACTCAGCAACTTCATTATTGAACATACACTCTTACATGCAGAATTATTAACTAAGCAGATGTGTTTTCGGGCTTAATTGCAAAGCATGTTGACAAGGATGCTTTCGCAAAAAACATGGTGGAAATTTGTTATGACCAGGATGGCTCTCTGTCATCGCTCATTGTGTAAACACGCACCTCTACTTCCCGCTGCTGTGGTGAGATATACCTGTACCGCGCCTTAATCATTGTCAGCAGAGGTTCTAGGTAAACAACGTCTGCCTCGCATGTTGGCTGCTTTTGAACGTTAGCTCCCTGGTCTTCCCTATGCCCTGTTTTCACATTCCCTTAGGCTGACACGCGTTTCAGCACGTAGTCCTCACTCGTGCTTCCTGTGCGCAGGCTGCTGTGCAGAGTGCCAGCCTGGACAATGGATAGCGACTGGTATGCCTCGTTCAAAGAAGCACAGCAACGAACGAGTGTGCGCTTTAATGAAGAAACCGTGCCTGGCCTACCTGTGATATACGTGCCCCGCGTTAATGAGCGTTGGCAAGCGACTCGGCTACAGAGAGGGATGCAACGGCCTTTGTAGGACAGTTCCCTTGCTCATTTGCAGGCTGGCTGCCAGACATTGAAGTTGGTTCTGCTTCTTCTCGAATCATACGCCGCATGCGATGAACGCTCAGCGCGTTTGAAGCGTACGTTAAGCACTATATGAACAAAATGTCCAGTTTTTAGACCTCTTTTTGAAATATTGATCTCAGGCACTCAGGCTTTCTGGCCCACGCAAATACACCCTTGTTTCAGGAAGAAAAATTCCTTATTGTTAACATCCATCATTAAAAGATATGCACATCTGTAAAACAAACATTCAAGAATCACCGCCGGGGTGGTGCAGTGGTAAGATGTCTGACTGCTGTGCCAGTGTACCCGGGTTCAATCCCGACCTTGGTGGCTGCGTTTCGATGGAGGCGAAACGAAGAGGCGTCCGTGTGCTGTGCGATGTCAGCGCACGTTAAAGATCCCCAGGATATAGTTGAGGCTTTTTACATCGTTAAGGCTAAGGACACGTGTGTAGCTAAGAATCCGGTTAACCTTCACAGTAAGAAATTCGCTCTTTTTGATAACTCGATAGTAAGACCATGACTTTGAATTGTTCCTGCCCTTTCCCTGGTTAGGGTATTGCGGTTGCGTATTTCATTGCGAGTCTTCGTTGTCTTCATTCCTTCAATAAAACTTCCGTCGTTAGTCCAGCCTCGTCTTGTTTGCTTCTATTCTGTGTCGTTTCTTTTGGCTGGTTTAAAATGAATGCTTACAAACTCGCCCATTCTTCAACCTTTATGAGTGATAAAGTAGTCTGTGTGACACGTCTACTTAAAACTGTAGCTGGTTCACAGCGTGTCACTCAAGCAGCGGCTTAACCGGCATTCACAGTGTCAGACCTTTCTTGAGTAGTCGGTGAGACGGATACGAAGCCAGAGGGTGTTCTATAGCAGTCTAGTTATTTGATAATAAAGACACGCTTTTGTCGGATGCTACCGAATGCTTCTAAAGCTAAATCATGCATTTGAAAGAGTGTGCTTCCAGTCGTTGCGCTCGCGTGTATGCATCTATAGCGGCAGTGGAGCGTTCAGAGCACCCGACTATTTAGCCGGAATACAAGAGTTAGAACCTTGTCTCGGAGGCTACAGTTTGGTATGGCAGACATGCAAGGCGACTGTACACTAAGTGGTGGAAGTGCAAGTCAAGGAATTCCAGGTGATAAGGATATCCGGAACTCACAACCACGTCACCCATCATAGCCCGAGTAGCTTTGGGAACTTAAACACCGTAAATACGAAGCCAAAAAACATCTTATGATTTAATTTTTTTCTCATACAGTGTTTGTACTTTCATTTCCACTGCGCCTTTTGCTCCCCTGTGCACAGATATCTCTACGCGGATGTTAATGTCACCCTGTTGACCAACAATACAGAAGGGATAATCTTTTTCGTAAACTTCACACCACCTTCATATTAGGTGACAGCTTAGTTTAGATCCCTTTTTGGTAATCGATTTAGTGAATAAGCATTACTACACAGGGTAATTTGAAAAACGGGGTGGTATCTGTGAAGCCTCGACCTTTGACCTTTGAGGATGTCACTGGCAGGGGATGGTTGATAGTTGACATGACCGGGCGCTGTTTAATCGGCGAAGCACTCCAATACGGCACCCCTTTCCCTCTACCCGCTTTCACTCCTACCTTCATTCCTTCCTTCCCTTACGGCACGGTTCAGGTGTCCGCAGAACAAGTGTGACAAATACTGTTCCTGTCCTTTCGTCTGAACCAGCTATTATTATTATTGTATTGTTAATACTATATTGCTATTTTTATTATTATTATCCTTCAGGGATTGTTCAGTCTAGAGTTCGGTACTGTACTCTTAAGCCACGCAGTTAGAATTGTACAGATTTGTTAAAGCTGGGTTCATATATCTGTAACTCATGACAACTTGCGCAGCGTACATTGGGGTCTTCCCTATGAGCGCCCCTCGGGTGGGTGGTAGTTGCCAGGTGTCTTGGCCATGCCCTGACTGGTGATTTTGTCCTAGCTATTGGCGCAGACGAAGACTACCAGCTAGGGATGTGACACACTGCGTCTCTCCAGGCTCCACCTCTTCATTACACTTCAATATGCCTGTCTTTTTGTTTGGTGGAAGCTTCCACGATGCTGCGATTCCGCCATTTATAATTTTTTGCTTATGTAATTGGTCCACACGAAAGATTGGTTGGTTGGTTCACAGGAATGGAAAGGCGCAGTATCTGTCACACTTGCTCTGTGGGCACCTGAACCGCGCCGTAAGGGAAGGGAGGAAGGTGGGAGTGAAAGTGTAAAGAGAGAAAGGGGAGCCGTAGTGGAGGGCTACGGAGTAATTTCGACCACCTGGGGATCTTTAACTAGCGCTGACATCGCACAGCACACGGACGCCACTTCGTTTCGCCTCCATCGAAACGCAGCCGCCGAGGTCGGGTTCGAACCCGGGAACTCCGGCACAGTAGTCGGGCGTCTTACCTCTGCGCCACCCCGGCGGGGCCCGCGCGAAAGAAAAGGCGAAGTATTGTCACACTTGTTCTGTGGACACTTGACCCGAGCCGTAAGGGAAGGGAGGCAGCTGGGGGTAAAAGCAGAAAGAGAGAAAGGGGTTCCATAGTGGAGGGCTCCGGAATAATTTCGACCACCTGGGAATCTTTTAACGTGTGCTGACGTCGCACAGCACACGGACGCCACTTCGTTACGCCTCCATCGAAACCCAGCCGCCGACAGTCGGGATTGAACCCGGGAACTCTGGCATAGTAGTCGGGCGTCTTACCACTTTTTTTATGCAATAAAACGTAATAATATTGAACTAGCTCTAAGTACCCTACTTACATGTCTATATACCGGTTTCCTTACGTAAAAGATAAAGCTCGTTGGGTACAGGGCAGGCACATATTGATCTTGAACTGTTTTACGCGAACACGCAGCACCACGGCTTCACCCAAGTTGGACAGCGGTGATGTTTTATTTGTTCCATGATAGCTCTGTTTTTATTTGCTTTCATTTCTCACATTTCGGCTGATATATAACATATAGTCGCCACCGCTGGCTCCTGTTCTTGTATCCCATCAGATAGTTTGTGCTAAGAACTGGGAGAACTATCTCAGCGGAGAACCAGGACGTTCCCCCGAAGAAAGTATTCAGTTGCAAATTTCTGAAAGCAGTAGGACGATTTACTCTTCAACATACTTCTTTTTTGGGTTCATGTTATATATAAATAGTAGAAAAAATTAGCCTCGAATTTGACACAAGGATTGAAAACTTTGTATTGAATAATTTACAGCCGCCTTAACGCAAAACCATTTTTGTACGGCCCGAGGCTGATAACTGGTGCCATGAAAACACTCTAGCAACAGCGGGCCCACTTCAGATCTCCCTTGATGAAGCTTGGGACAGATAAGTCACCGCCGCTTGCGGCGGGGGCTAGCCTGCCACCGAAATTTTATGTGTGAGTCGCTTTGGGACGTTAACTCCACAAACCGAACAAAACTATTCTATTCATACATTATCGTGCGCTCTTGCGAGGACATCGTTACCACCCAATATAGAGTGAAGTCTAAAATGAAAATTTCTCTCGCATCAGATGTATATTTCACGGCGCTTCCAATGCTTTAGGCGCTTCTGACGCGCTCTGGACATCGAATTCCATTTAGAACTTGGAGGCAGATAAGCTGACAGTGGCGTCGAGATCAATGAAGGACTTTCCTGTTTGCACTACGAAGGCAACGAAAGCCGGAAAGAAAGGTTGCACGAGGACGGCAAGAGAGCGGAGCCTCAGGGCAGAATTCACGCATCCTCAGTAGCTCTGGCGTCGCACCTCCGCATTCAGACATCCCGTTCCATCTTCGAACAAGACACGGAGTGATTCCATTACCGCGTCTTCTGGTAGTCATCGCCTCCTCAGCCTCGCAACAACATTTTCTTTTTGTAGCTTCTCTTATTTCGCACACCCTTAAGTCCACACCAGTGGCCATGCTCGGCAACAAGATATGGAATCGCCGCGCGTAAGGTAAGCTGCTGACCGTCTCTGTGCGGTGGGCGGTAATGGAAACGGGGTGGACCTGTAACTGACATACGTAGAAGGAGGTGACCCCTGACAGCAGAGATGCTTTATGGAATAGTACTACTGGATAGACGGGTCTTGGCTGGCGAGCACCTCAGGTGCATATATGCACTCTGGCTCTCTATATAAAAGGTGGACGCCAGCATGCCATGTCGCCCCGCATTTGTTTGCCATAGGAAAACATATATACATAAGTAATGACGTCCGCGTATATGTTTGTTCTTCGGATTGCTGAAAGAGCTATTTGACCTTCGTTGCTCTCGCTTAGGTATTATATTTTGGCCTCCGTCAATGGTGTAACCCGCACTCCTGAAAATGCCTTGAGCGCTGTCGTTACTTGATAGCCATGCTTGGCACTCGAAAAAAAAAAATGAAGCGAATGTACACTCTACAGCGCAGCGCAATACAATCAATGGCGTCTCTCGCATTTTTGCAAGGTAGCGTTTCCTAATCGCAATGGTATGCGGTATTTTTTTATGGCTTCTTTTTTTTATTTTATTGCGCAAGTACGCCCTTCGGCATAAGGGTTTAAATATATTGATGCAGGCCTGTGGCAGCAATGAATGCCAACAGCTCTCGGTGGTATGGGCCATGTGTCCATACCCCTGTGTCGGGCGGTCTGGTAGGGTGGTAAGAGTGGCTTCTAAGGTGTGTTTTGCGGACCACGCGAAGACCAGGACAAGTTGTTAGGAAGTGGTCTAGTGTGGCCTCCATAGCAGGGGCAGAAAGGGCAGTTCGTGGGAGTAGTCTGGGTGGTCCAAGAAGATTTTACAGCAGGCGTTAACGCAGCACCCACGCGGATTCTTCTCAGCGCCACCTCCTCACGGCGAGTTAAACCGCCGGGAAGGTGTGATCCACACGGTGGAATTAAAGCACGCGTGGAGCGGCAAAGAAATTCTTTTGCAGGCACTACTGCAGCTCCTGCGAACAACTTTAACATAGGCAGAGGATATGTCACTTTCTGGGAACAGGATGCATCATCAGTTTCTGTGAGACGGAGAGTAGGTTGGGGAGCCCACACCACACGCACAAGGCAAGTATATGTTTGCACAATCCTGCAGATATCGTTGATGACGTCGAAGGTATTAGCTATACTCCGTAATGCTCGGACTGCTTGGCTTGATTCTGTATGCAAGATCAGAATGGTCGGGGGCAGCATATAGGCTGTCTGCTAATGTAGACAGAACGTCGCGAATGGCAACGAGCTCTGCTATTAGAGAAGGAAGATGCGTTGCTTCCGTTCTATATGAACATATGTGGCGTATTTCCGGAAACAATGGACAAATGAGCATAGTATGTAAAATCTCATAGTCAGTGCTCGCGTTTACTTAAGCTTAAGTGCCCCTGTAGTGTCTGTGTAATGATCTGGCACAGCTTCTTGCACCGAATGTTGAACTTGGCGCTGTTTTCGTAGCGGACGGTTATTTGTCATCTGTGGCCGATTCCATGGAGGTTCCGAAGGCGTTGCTTCAAGCAGTGTACAAGACGAATCAAAATAATGAGCTAATGCAGACGCTGCAGGAATAGCTTCACGCTTCAGGTAGCGAGCTGCACGACGCTGCTCGACGAGCTCATCAGTGGTGTTCAGCTGAGCCTCCGCTTGGAGAGTGGGAATAAATGTCAGGCGAGGGAGGCCAGTGATGGCTCGCATTGCCTCTCTATTGACTGCTTCCAAGCGGTCGTTTATGGCTTCTCTTAAGCGGAAACATTCTGTGGATAACTTGGGATATAATACAACGACTGGGAATAATTGCATGATGAGGCCCATCGCGCTAGGATGGAGGCCTAGCTAGGTCATATGACTATGATTACTCATTTTGCCATGTGTCTTTCACTGCGTGCACAACTCTCATAATATCCACGAATTTTCGATGGTATCATGCGCTACGTTTCTACGAGTAAGGCTCCGTGTCTTAGTCTCCATTGCATTAGAAAAACGTGCACTAAGCAGGAAAAAAATTATATATAATGAATAGGAATGCACAAAACAACAATTTGAAGGAGCAGTAACCCTGGTATTCCCTCTCCCCCGATGTTTTTCTTTTATATATGCCAGCGATAAATCACTCAGCAGCAGCAGCAGTACGCCGTGATGACCATCGAAATTACGAGCTAAGTTGGTGCAGTTGTTTTCTTCGTGTTTAAAGTTTACCCGGGTACGATCTGAAATATTATGGGATCCAAGTTTCCAACTGCTTTCTCCATTGTGGAGAGCTGTTCTTAAAACCTCGGGAACGACTGGAGGGGAGAAACAGCGAACGAATGTAAGCAAATTAAGAGCTTCTTCTGAAATGCATGCGAAGTGAGCTAACTGCCACTGTCATCATGAAAAAGGCTGCATAAAATCGTGCGACACAAACTGTGATTGCCTGCCAGAATGACTATGGTGTAGGCAGGAAATAATTTAGAAATTTAAATTTTCCATTCCAGATGTAAGACCCTGCTGGTGGGAATGTTTGAAATTAGAAAAGCCTCCATGTGTTTTCTATTTTTGATGCCTTGAGGATTAAAAGTCTGACTGGACGTTAAAGAATTTATTTCTATCACGTTTATGGCCATTTTCATGAAAATGTCGAGGAACTGCTTTACGGAGGCTTTTACTGTGATCGGCACGTTTACCGTTGATTCTTATGCTCATATAGATTGCCCTGTTTTCTGGTAAAAAGGGCATATTAGAAGAAATATAAGTTTACGATGTGCTCTTAAAAACCTTATTTTTTAGAAAATGTAAAATTGATTCCGCTGCTTTTCTTCCCTGGTGCAACTAAATTTTTGTACTTCTTAGATTCGCATGGGGAAAAATATGTCGATGAGTTGGATGCTTGTTTCCGCGTTTGATCTGCGTTATCTATCTTAGATTTCAGTTCCGTTTGTATGTCATGGTTGATGCATCCTGAAATATTTTCTTCAGCGAGTGGTAACACGGGGGGAGGGAGGTACTTCGGCATAATCTTATGTTGGAAAGAACGTTGGAGTGTTTCATTATTCAAATTGCTGTCGATAAAAGGTGGCTCATGATTATTTTTCAGCCCATCGTTGCATTTTACAGTGTTTGCTTCTCCGAGGGACATATTTTGAATTGTGCAGGAATACGTTTTTTGAATTAGTGTTATATTTAAGAATTACAGATTTTTCAGGTAGTCATCATCCGAACATACGCTTCGAAGCTATGTCACATGTCTTACAAATATACCTTGTTTGCAAATTCTTCGAAAATGGCTGATGAAATCTTCAGTATTCTTTTTTCCACGTGCATAGTGGTGTCGAGGAATCTGGCTTTCAGTCGGGAAGACTGACAGTAAATTTGATGCTTTTTTAACAGGGTATACTGTGGGGGCAGTTGGTCATAGTTCAACGAAAAAAATGAAACGTTAAGACAGGACTAGGGACGTTTTTTCGTCGTACCATTCACATTCAGTTGTAAGTTGTAGCTCTGTCTTGTCCTCGTCTGCCTAGTCCTGTCTTCAAGCTACGTTTTTCGTTGAACTAAAATTGATGCTTTTGTGATCACAGTTAATATTAGACACAAATGACTTTTCGTGTTCTTGATCTATGCTGCCGTATGTCGAAGATCTCGCGAATGTGGCCTATGTAAAGGTTTCTGCCGAAAGGAGGTAGTAATTTGTATTCGGGAGCTCCTATGAATGTTTCTGCTTTAACTGGTGCGAATTAAGTGCCCATACTAGTTACGACGATTTGCAGATAGTGAGGCGACAAAATGACAAATTAATTAAATGGAAGGACTAGTTTAGTCAGAGATACATAAGTGTCACACTTATGTGTGTGGAGATTTTTGATTAGCAGGACCCGAACGAGGACGTCTACACTTCACAGATAGGAATTTGCGTGTGCAGTGTCATGCCATCAAATGGGAGAAATGTGCAGTCGTCTGAAAGGCTTGCTGTGTATTAGTGAGCAGGTAAGTCTGCACGAATGAAGGACGCTGAGTTATAAGCTCCGCTTAGTAATGATATAGAAAGATTTTTCGTTTCACACTGAACTGCGCAAAACCCTCAAGACTACAGGACAGATGACAAAAAAGACATAAAACAGGAGCTTTCCTTATTTCTGTCTATTCACTTGTGCCCCAGATTAATGGCTTTTTCGGGCTCTTCACAATGCGACTGAACTACCAGCGTGCCAAAATAACAGGCCTTAACTAAATATTGACAACCGGCGTCGCGCGTTCGGGTTCAATAGTTGTGCGCCTTAGTCATTGAGAAACCTCGCAGTGCAAAGCTGGAAGGTTATTTTCATTAAAGCAGCTACAGTGCATACGAAATCATCAACATTTTGTTAACTGAACACTACCAAAGTATTTTTGCAGTCGAGGCCCAATCTGTCCGCATCACTTGAATCAGTACAGGCGAAGATAGAGTGACAATGGTTTCCTTCACATGGAATTGCAAAAGAACTACGCGCCGAAGGCTACGCACCGATGACTTCTAAGCCTCTTCTCAAGAAGTAGGCGTTATAGTAAAGTACTTTGTATAGGTCATCTGCTATTCTTCTTTAGGATTGCTGTTGTGCCGTGGCTTGTTGTATAGCAGAAAGTTTATTTAAATGAAAGTAATCCTCTGCTTGAAAAAAGGCCGACATATTATGCGCATAACAATGAGGCACTCGGCCATTCTTGTATGCTGAAAGTTTTTCCTTGAACTTTCTCCGTAAACAAGAAGTGCGTTGCGTGGGCATGAGCTGTGTCATGTAGTCTAGAGGGCGCCTCAGAGACTAAGCAAATGCTACTCGAGCAAGTCGAGCTTTTTGAACAAGCCATTTTTTTTTCTGACGTTATTCTGAAGCTGAATAGCAACGTGGTGTACAACATAATCAAGCAGACTTTTATGTGCTCTTCAAAAAGACGCGATTTCCTCGGCAAGCAGCCAGCGTCTAGGCCGTTGATGCATATACCGTTATTTATGAGCGAAAACACAGAAACGATCGCAACGTTCTTGGCCTTACGGTGGTGCGTTTGGCGCGACCAGAGAAAGTCGCGCCGCGTATGCCATGTAGGCTGGGGGAAATCGCACGCATGTGCACCTTGCTTTTAAACTGTCTCCCCGGCTTCTGGTAAAGAAACGTGCATTCTACAGCTCTCAATGTTTATTTTTACCTTCGCAGTGCTTGTTTATATAATCAGAGTCCAGCTTCACAAGTAACGTTCTTCGGCATACTGATAGAAAAGCACATTTGTTTACTTTCCGGAGTAGGGATACTAAACTTTCGGAGCTTCGAGACTTCATTATAGTGTTCAGAACGCCAACAGGCTTCCTAATTGTATTACCAGACGTGAAGGCTCAAATTTGGAAACAAAAGATCCTGTTTTCTGAGCGCGTGTTTGGGAACGAACATCCAATTAGTATCCCTCTGCAGCCTTTTATTCACTGCGTACATATACAGAAGCTGCAAGTTTCAGAGAGCACTAGCGCTTGTTTTGTTTGCACGAAATCACATGTCAACCAGACTTTTCCGCAAGAGTATTTCCGTGTGCTATAGAACGATTGCCTTGAACAAGACAACATTATGAAATATAGTTGCCTAACATACGAAAGCGTGGTAGGGTTCCAGTTTTGATAATAGTGTTCTCGTTCATAGTTGTAAACTTTATATAGAGCTAAAAGTGCATTTCTTTGTCAATCAAATCTTGTCTTTGCCGAATAGTTTTCCAATCCTTTTTGTTTGAATTCGTTATCTTGACTTTCTTCTGTAAGGTCCACATGATTCTGTCGAAAACCATTTACTTTCCAGGTAGGCAAAAAGTTAATTTTCACAGCTCGTAAGAGGACGCAGTCCTAACTTTATTTCATTGTTTGAAAAGTGCTAACTCTGGGAATATATTGGTAGAAAAAAACAAACAAAACAATTACAGCCATTGCTGACCGTTCATTTATTATACGGTTCATGAAAACGATTGTACACAGGAATATATTTATCTTTTGTAGAGTGTCTGAATCAGCTTATTACATTTATAATATAAAAATGGCAAACAAGTACAATACCGAAGAGAGATCCATGATTGTGGTTATTCTCACTTGGGCTAAGATGGCCAAATGAATTTACTTCCTTGTCGCTATATTACTCATTTGCGCCAAGCCAAACAAAGAAAAAAGTCTTCATTTTTGTTTCGTAAACTAATTTTCATAGTGTACAGCAGACAAATCAAATATTTTGAATGCGGCATTATTTCGCTTGAAGTCGTAATTCCAACGAAAATAGCATTGCACGCATTGGGGTCAATACAATTGGTTTGCAAAACGTTGCGTCGTGATGCCGCGACGAGTATTTTATATCGTGGAAGTCAGTGCACTGCGTACTTATCTACACACGCCAGCATATATTGACCACTTAATTCAGGCAAGTCATGTAAGGTTCGAACTTTGAATAAGCACAGATTTACAATAATATCATTCCCAGCGCCTTACACAGCTATTCGTTTTGAACACAAGCGTATCGGAACCGAAAAAGCATTCTCTTTGAACAGGGCACTGTTTGAAATCGCTATATTTTATTACTCTTCGAAAATAGCAAGTGGTTGTAAATGAATGTCATATCATCAACAGAATTCATTTGCATACCACTACCCAAGTCTAGAGAAACACCGAAAAGAAAACAAATACATCACACTCGCATTGTTACTCAAACACGAAGGAGCACTGCTTAGACCGCAGTACGAGACTGTCTGGATTCATTCATAGCGACACCAATAAAAAACACGGCGCAGCCTCGTCCTGACCTCTCTTCACACCACACGCGGTGACCATCGACTACAACAGCGAAATCCGCGATTAAGTCAGAAGTGCTACGCACTAAAATATTCTTATCAGAAGAAGTTTTCCGCAGTGCTGCATTTTGAATAGCACTGGCTCCCGCCTTGTGCGAGTCTCCTGCGACCTCGCACATTCTCACATCAGATTGAGGATAATTATTCATCGTTTTAAGAGATTGGCGTACTCGTATTGTATAGGCCGTCATCTTCACCTTCACTAATGTGTTTAAATATGACAAAAAATTGATGCCTCAAAGACTGAAATCAGCTATATTCTGGACCCATCTTCGGACCACATTCTATAAATCAATTTCTCGTTGCTGCTTCAATTTTTGTAAATAAATCTTTGTTTTATGCTGTATTTACGGCTCAACTTTCTCCGTAGTATAAAACTACGCTTTAACAATTTGAAATTGTCTGCTTTTTGTACATTTTCTTCAGTTCTCTCCTATTCGGGTCGCCCATGCTTATTTATTTCGGTCCTTAGATCGTGTTAGGTACTATGAACATTAGATATCTACGAGTACTGAATTTTCACTTACGTACGACAACAAAGCCTTTGAATACACAAATATATTTCAAGCGTTTCTGCAACAAACGAAATTCGAAAAGACTACTAGCCTAATCGTTCTTTTATACCTAGTATGGTCTTTGTAATGGCAGAAAGGTAAAGATACAGTGAGAAATGTGCACAAAAACACGACATGCAGAAAAATACATCCGGATCGATTCAGTTCATTTCAGACATTCAGTCTTGTCTGACTCTTTGTGACCCTATAAAAAATTGGGGAGAATAAAACGGTAAAAAAAATAGATTCTGCACGAACAATAAGCAGCTTAACCAAGTAAATACAACGACACACAGCTTTAAACTGAGGTCATCAATCTTAACTTCTGGGTACTCCAAAAAATGCCAGCAGTATCTGAGAAACGAATCACCAGATTCAAAAACGCGATCTCCCAATCACCCGGAGTTACCCCACTGGCAGTTTCCAGCCAAATTCCAGAAATGCCAGCAGCAATTTTTCAGCATTTTACGTCACATTGGCATATTTTATGCCCTGGATCAAATATATATTAATCGAAAGCGTAGCAAAGCGAGCTTCCAATCTTGCGGTGTCTCAGAATCGTACAGGTGGAGGTTTCGCAAAGCAAAATTGCTGCATTCGCCAAGAAATCAGATCACATATGTTTTGAAACGGTTAGAATGCATCGGGAAAGTTTATAAAGAACCAGCGAAGAGACGTTCGGCAACCGAGAACCGTTTGCCGCCGTGCCCAGTCAACTGGCGAACTTGAATGCATATTTTTGCCTACCTACTAGGGGTCTGGTATTGAGATCCCGCTTTCTGTCTCACTTACAGAGAGGGGCTGAGGCTACTGAGCAAAGTACAGTTTGTGGTATATTTTCATAGTCGTCAGCATTTCTGGTAGTATCTGAACTCAGACGCTGCTTTTTGAGTTCTATAACGAGTTTCGCATGTGGCCCTTTTTGGATACTCGCGAGAACTGCATTTGGTATTTACACTAGAGTTGTGAAAGTGACAGATATGCAGTAGGCTTGGGGCGCAGAGCACATAATGAAAGAGGTGATGGCCTTAATGTTTTAGTATTTATTGTTTGTAGAAAAGCGTACTTACGGGCTTTTGCGTTAGGTGCACGTCTTGCAAAATCCGAATGCGTCGTTTTTATGCGATGAAGCCCATAGGCTAAAGTAAATATGGCGACATATTTTCTTAGTCCGTAAACATAATTGAAGGGTATTTGCCGCCGGTATTTTGCCCCTGCTGTGGTTTTGGATGACATAATGAAGGCAGACGGTATTCGCTTGCTGTCAAATATATAAACTTTACGAGCATTATTTCATTAGAATATGGTCGAAAAGAACGTAAATAATTCGAATTCAAGCATTCGAATCTTTACACGTTTTAAAAACATATACGCCTAAAAACTATATTTTTTCAAGTAAGAGCACCTCAGCCGCCTAATAGAAGGATCATCAGTTTTAGTTTGTTGAAGATGTGCTTAATGTTGTGAGGCTGAAGAGGTCACCTGTAATCAGGCTCAGTTCGGTTAATAAGCACGAGCTTGAATTAGCAATTTTGAACTACCTTCCCTTTCCACGCTCTGCACAGTGGATGTGGATCTTGACTACTGTGTCAAAAGATGCGGAATCGAACCCGGCCGTGGAGGCTGCTGTTCGTTGGAGGCGAAACCCAAGACGCACGTGTGCTTTGCGACTTTGGTGCACGCTAATGAACTCCAGGTGATCTAAACCGCTACTAAACTTCTAACACTATGATCCAAACTTCGGCAGCCATCTAAAATGGCGCCCATCATAGCCTGATGCGCTATGGGGTTTCAACTCTATATACCAAGTAAAACTAACCAGTACCTGGCAAGTTGAAAAGCACTTTTGTGCACAGGGTTATCCTTTGCATGATACTAACAAAGAATAACGTAATTAGAGCATTTAGGAGAAGAGGGTTTTAATTGTGCAGAAAAAGGCTAAAACCAGCCCCTACAGTTAAGTGGCGCACCTTCTAATCCGGCTTCCGGGCTCATTACACAATGTATTGCGGATGACTTTACTTTTGCCTCGTGCGTGTGTGCAGACTTCGTTCAAGCACTTACTAGTAGAATTTTTTAGTTTGGTGTCCCTTCTACTCGTGAACAATGTGACATGCTGCACAATTAAATAAAATGTTAAATCTTGGTATTCGCTTTGCTATAGCTATAAACTGCCCTTTAAATCAATATCTCCAAATCATTCTTTTCAGTTGACTGTGGTGCCTGTTAGATTTGAGATTTCCCGTTCATCATCTACCTCTACTTTCGAGGACACCTGGATACCAATAGAAACTTGTACTGTGACACATGCACCACGTTTATTATGTGCAGCGTTATCAGCGTTATTCAATCTATTCTTCCGTTTAATCCGATTACGAAGAAAATTCGCTCGCGCGCGAAGCTGGACTTCTCCATCTTTCCTTGAAGAGTAATAAAGTCTCGATGAGACTGCAGGAAGGAAAAGGGACTCTGGCGCTACTAAATGATGAATAAAGGGACAATAATCAGAATAAAATTACCTGGACACTTAAGCTCCGTTGTTAGGTTTATGAGGCGATAGCGTTTCACACAGACGTACGTTGTTTCCACTTTTTAAACTTTTTGCTGTTTTTCTTTTCTTTCTTACTGAATTTTTATTTCTTTATATATTGCTTCCGAGCTTGAACAGACAGTGCCTTTCATTTCTTAGTTGTTTGTGTCCTTTGTACGCATTTTTTCATTTTTTCAAAATTTTAAATAATTATCTGCTATACATATATACAAAATCTTAATGAGCGTATTCAAACAATAAATTTTCATTCTGCGCATTGTAACAATTTTGTGCCCACATCTTTGAAATATTTTCTTATTTCAATATTTTTAAACAATAATTTACTCACTTGCACATTCTAACATTTCCTAATTATTATCATTATCAATGATTCACACTAAGTGTTGCATAATAATTTAGATCACTTACCTGCTGTAAATTGTCATTTTCGTTCTGCGATGCGCGCCCCCCTCCGCGCGCATCGAGGCACCCTAGGAAATGGTGGAGTGAAAGTGGAAAGAGAGAAAGAGGGTTCGTAGTGTAAGGCTACGGAGTAATTTCGACCACCGGGGGTCTTTAACGTGCGCTGACATCGCACAGCACACGGACGCCTCTTCGTTTCGCCACCATCGAAACGTGGTTTAGAAGAAACTGAAAGCGCAGTACCATCAGACGTTTTCCGTGGACGCCTGAAAGGCGCTGTAGGGGCACGGAGGAGACCGGTGGGCGCTAAAACGAAAAGGGAGAAAAGGAGATTGCGCATTCCACTTCTTGCATTCTAAAGTGAGCTTTTAAGTGAAATTGTCAAGTGAGAACTGGAAGCTATTTTCACAAAGAAATTTATGGGCATTATATAAGCCTATTCCAACAGCTTTGAATCACGCTACGCTCTCAGCGATTGCTCGCCGTCGCACTCGTTCGATTCGATTCACTAGTGTCAAAAAGATACCTTTTCTTGGCAATGAATCAGCCACTGTTGGCCGATACGTCAGAACCTAACCGTTGACGTCAGGAACATACTGGACGTGAATAAATGGGGACCAAAAATATGTTATGCACCGAAGGAATCCCACCAGTTCCTGCTACATAACGCCTCACATTCTTACGGGACCACTATAACGCCATCGCGTCGCCAAGTAGCGTACCGTGTTAGCACGAAACCTGCGTCCTTTTTCGTCTTATTGGAAAGGTTACATAAGAACAGACTGATACCAGAGAAGGGGGAAGCTTACAAAACACGAGAAACATCAATTCGTTTCTCTCTACTTCTAGCAGTCTTTGGCATGGAACTCGCAATTTACCTGCCTATTTCTCACTCATATGTCGCGATGCCAGCAGATTGTTTCATTGTTTCTTTTTCTCTCGTATCTCTCGCCCCTGTCGGCGCGACGAAGTAACTGTCAATATACCTGGGACACAGGGCAGCAGTACTGGTGCGCATTTCGTTTCTGGCAGTGCCGTTTATTTTCCTTCAGACTTCGTTTCTTTCCCAGCACGAGCCTGTGCATCTTTACGTCTCTCTTTAGGAGAGGGCTACAACGCTGCACTTCTTCGAGCTGTTTCATCTTCCGTTCAGATTCAGTGCGTCTCACAGAGCTTTTTTTTTTTTTCCCTACGTGTATGATGCCTTCAGCGAGTACGAATTCTAGGTTCACGGGTACGTTCCATGTTCATTTCGAATTGTTGAATGTGGTACCACACGGGGAAATTATTTTTTGAAGAATCTTTAGACCGGAAGAGAACTTAACATTCGAGGAGAGGAGACAGCACGCATGATAAAACGTTTTGTATGCTCAATTTTTCAATTGAATAATCAAATACATTAGTGAGGATCACGCAAAAAAAGCGAAGTCAGCCATGCGCTATATTTAGCGCACAGCTCTTAAGCACTTGTCCCTCATTTCAATGGCGTCGCCATCGACTTGGCGCATCCGGCGGGTATTCTAGTGTGGCCCATCGCAGTTGGTATTAGCCAAACTGCGGCGCTTGATTCCTTTCGACATTCCACAATTCGTCATAGCATCGGGATCATTGACATCTCATACAGTCTGGTGAAGGGAAGCGTTGGGATTCTGAAAGACCACTTTAACCTTATCTTGTCCTATACGCTTGGGTACACACAGAGGAGGAATCTGTGACTAGTCGAGACACAACGTCCAGGTCGGCCGCAATATCAATGCATATCGTTAAAGGCTGTGTTTCCCAGAAAATGCGACGTCGGTGTTGCAAGCGTCAGATATGTGAGGGAAAAATCACAGGCAAGGCTCTAGAAGGTGGCGTCAGTGAGCGAACATGTCTGGGTACCCATTGGTCACAGAGTTGTGTGACGTCCTGCAGTGACGTATCATGGCTGATTTCCATGGAGGAAGGAAAGAACTTAGGAGAGGCCCTGACGTTACTTGTTTGAAGCCGGCACGGCCGCGCGGCGGCGCCGCGACCGGACGCCGCAGTGTCTCTCCTCCTCCTTTACCCTTCGCATTTTCTGTCTCCGCGACGCTCACGTACCTCGGGCCCTTAGCAACGCTGCTGCTAGTGGCCCGAGTTTTCATAGCAACAGCGATGCCGTTGCTAATGGCCAGACTTGGCTAACCCTAAAGTTTGACGTCACTTCCGCCACACTTTCTCCAATGCATTGGGAATGGCAAGGGCCTCTCCTAAGTTGTTTTCTTCCTCCATGGCTGATTTCGCTTGGTCTGGCAGCTGGGGTTTCTCATTCAGATCGGAGGATCAGGAGAATTGTGCCTTACTTGAGCCTTGCCCTAGAAGTTAAACATGTTACCCCTAGACCAAGTTGGCACAATCATAAGACTTAGTTGAGCACGGCTTTATGTCATTGTAGGGCGGCGAATCAATAATTTGGTAGCTGACGACTGCTTGGTAAAGATGTTTGGGAGAGAATAGAAAACTAAAGAAATAGTAACTGGGTTAGTTGCAAAGTGCACAGACGCGAGCGAGGATTCGCGAAGTGAGCTGCGGACGAGAGAATTCGTGTTATGAGAAGTGTCCTGCCAGAACTTTTAGAACTCTATCACTACATACAGATACCAAACACTCCCATTATTTATGAGAAATTTTAACTGACGGTGGCATTTAAGGCTCCCATTTACTGAAAACTTTGCGGGTGTCGGTGCTGTAGCCGGCATTATAAACGGAAAACCACGGGAATGCCTCCGGTATGTGGCGTTGGCAGGACGCCTAAGCTATGGGCATGAAAGTGGAATTGATTGCTAGCCTAGTCGGCAGCTCCTATCTTGGCATCTGCGAAATGGAAAGGTGATATTGAGAGTTGAACCTGGGATGCTTTTACCATGAGTCAGACATGCGGCCCTTATTTTAGGCAGGGACGATTGCACCGCTTGATTGAAGCGGGGCTTATAACTATGTCTGGTACCCGCGTACGCTATGATACGTATGTCTGATGCTAATATTACTAAAATAACGGCGGGAAATATTAATGGAGTCGTGATTAAGGGAGTAACTAAATTCAGGAGAACACAGATCCAAGATTAACATATACATCAATTTCTGGTGACTAGAGGTGATTATTTGCATGTAATGGCTTCGTGTTTCTCCCAATAACATGCTCACCGGTTTTACCTCATTGAGAAGAGTGAAGTTGTTGAAGCATACAGCAGTGGAATAAGAGGCGATGCCAGCATTTCCAACGCAGAAGCGTGTGCTCGTGGAGCCATTATAAGAACGGGCTGTTATGCAGAGAAAGCATCAATGACCACATCATTGTCGTAGTTGTGCACATCACACATCAGAATAATAATATATAGCTGCCTTCTTCGGAGGTTTCCGAAGATTTTGAGGGATGAACATAGTAAACTATGCTTTCCAGTATTACTGTACGGCACGTACTCACAATGCTTTCTTTCCGTGAATTACAGATATGTTCGTGGCAGAAAAGGCTGATTTCAATTCCCAAGCGAAATATATCTTGCTCACAAAATGTACAATAACGGTAAATAATCGGAAGCGTTAGAGAATTGTTTTATGGAACAGCCAAGGTGCTGCATTAGTTCATCGCGCTCCAGGAGTGCAGGACGAACATGGTCGGTAAATAATTTTTCTTCCCACGATATGAGACATATTCTCTGGAATAATTGATGAGGGTGGCTCGAAAACGATAAGGCGAACTATCGACTAGCCCATTTTTTACGCACTAGTTCTTCTGAAGAGATGGAATTAAACTGCAGATTGACTTAAGAGCCCTCAAACCACGAATTGCGCCATCCTACCGATAAATATTCGCGAATAGCATTTAAAAAAAAGGTTGTTTTTAACGAAAGTTTTGAAACAATACAAGGTTTAACCCGATCTATTAATATATACAGAAATTTAACGACGGGAAGCGTTTACTTTTCTCTTTCGTATTGTAGAGATCCTAGTTCATCGCATTTCTTTGGCAGTCTGTCCTGTGCGTTGCGGCGCACTACAAATATTAAAAACACAATTTCAGCACGTATCATAACGTTACACTTCAGTGATATCAGGAAGCAGGAAGTTTGTTTTTTTCCATAATGCGCCAAAAAAAAAAAAAAGAAAGCTTATTCTCCAGCCTGCACTCTTAAGAAAATGTTGAAGAATTCACTAAGTAACTACTAATCTTTTACTTGTCACATAGATCACTACTTTCTTAGTAACACGTGGTAGTACAAATACAGCTAGTGATATTTACTACCTCAGGAAGTTAGTGAACAGAACTAGCGCCAGTTAGTAGTAGGTTAGTGAACACCTACACCTTCTTGTATTATAGCTTGCCGTTGAAGGGTAGTAGAATATGCTATCTTCTATGTAGTAGGCAATACTACCTCGCCTAGAGATTGGTACTAAGTAGGTCGTAGTGCTTTTAACAATGTATACTTAGTACCTATTATGGGTTGCCATTGAAAATGTAGTATAATGTGCAACCTTTTATTTAGTATAAAATAATACATGGTCTAGAGCTTCTCACTACAAAGGTCCTAGTGCTTACTGCAGCAGAAACCTAGAATAAATTGCTGCCCGGTCAATAGCTTGCTTGAAAACTGCATCGGCTTGGTTTGATTTGGTGGGGTTTAAGGTCCCAAAGCGACTCAGGCTATGAAAGATGCCGTAGTTGAGAACTCCGGAAATTTCGACCGCCTGGGGTTCTTTAACATGCACTCACATCGCACAGCACAAAGGCAAACTGCATCGATCGTGAAAAAACCGTCTCGTACTTAATGCATTCTTTGCAGCAGTGGCTGGTGGGTAGTGCTGCGTTGTTGTGTTCACAAACTATTCAACGAAAAACAGCACACTGATTCCACACCGATTTCTTATGAGGATAGGGCCCTTCGTTATAAATTGTACCCTGCAATTTGGCGCCCCTTCTGAATCTGAGCACGCATCTGTACTCAGAACGTTTCACGTTGTACTGCTTGGACACAGGATGCTTCTGATGAAGGCGTTTGGCCTCGTGAGTACCAGGGGATATGATTCAAAATCGGATGCACACGACACAAGTCAAACTGCCTGCCACAGTCATTCGGTACTGGCACGGCGGATTCTTTTTACGAGCTAACGTCTTATGAAGTAGCATTCTACAATCAGTTGATCTCTTAAATAATACATGTTTGGATAAAGCGATCACTTATCTACAGCGAGATTCTAGTGATAACTGCGATACAAGAAAATTTCTGCTCGCAGCCCCGTACCAACTGCCGCTCTGTGTGGCTCATCCAATCTCGTACTCTGGCTACCCTACTAAGTCATCGCCGAAATTTTCTTTCGAGCCTCTTGCCGACTTAATAAACGAGTCAGAAAATTGGGATAATAATAATTTTGTTTAGAATGTTTTCTAATACTCATTGAAGCAGATTTTGACTCACCATTTTCTAATATGAATAGTTACACATGCCTATTCAATATGTGCGGGCTATCTGAAGCGCTTTGTAGCCGTTTCGCCCAGATATATTAATCGGCTCCTTTCGATATATAGAGTTCTGCTTTTTCATGTATTGTTACGAAAGCTAAGAGTTCTGCGGTGATGGATATAAATACATTTATTTCATTAATAGGGTAACCGTTCTCTTTAACCCACAAATTGCTCTGGGAATTTCATTGTGCTCTGCAAGATGGTTAATGAGATTAAATCCCGAAGAGCAAGCAGTAATCAGTGTTTTAACGAATAATATTGTTGTCACTATAATGCATACAGCATTTCAAAATATTCATAAAGATAGAAAAAAAAGGTCTATGGGGGACCCGTAGTTTTCGCAGCCGACACTCGAAGGATGGCCTTCGATATGCATGAATAGCTCATTCATATCTCAGTGACAGAATGGGTTAACTAGAATTGAACTGCAGCGGTGTCTACGGTCGTACATTCACGCCTGTGAGCTATCGCTGCCGCAAACAGAGTATCAGTTTTCTATCATGCACTGTAATCATCTACCGCCTTCGCTTTCTGCCTTATCTATAACTATGGACCTGTAGATAACAGGCAACAACTTAACTATTCACCGCTTAACGCTAGTTCTGAGATTATTTCACGCAACAAAGGCTGAAGATGGGACGCTCGCACAGAGTGTTGGTGGGGAGCTCAAACAAGGCAGCCACTTCGTCAGCGTCAGTTGTGGTTTGTGTTTCCCGAACTGCCGCTGGTGTCGGGCTTAGTGCCCCCGGCGGCGAAAAGAGGGTTGAGAATGTGCGCTTTCTTTGCTGTCGCTAATGGAACCATGTTTCGGGGTGTTGTTTCAGAGAAGAAAGCGGCAAAAAGTATCAAACCAACTCTGCCCAATAAAATGAACATCCAGCTTCCCGGATGAAAGGAGCAGTACGTTAATACACGCACGTGCGTTAATTAATGAATTGCCCTAAACTGCGCCCTCGGGACCAGACTCCAATTTCGCTGCTCCCTCTGTCTCGTAAAGAAACAGAGATGAGCCCTGGCATACATTGAGACAACCCATTTGCATATAATGCACAGAATATATGGCAGTTCTTTGCCTTACGGCACCTTGGTTGAAACTAAAGGACTTTCAGGACACTTGCCCCTTTTATTAGGTTACTTGGTGTTGAGTGAGAAAAATACGCGAGGAAAAATATTTTACCTCGGCTGATTCTTTTTCGAGATTTGTGCCATATATGTACTCTAAAGTGTGCTGTGCTATTTGGTGAATTTTATGATCAAGAAGCAAAATAAATAGAGAATGAGAAGTGGTATGGAAGCTACCAATTTCTTTTACTTGTAAGTAGCTCCTTCTAACAGCCATCACTGAAGAACTTTTGTCATGTAATGCAGCAGAACTTAAGTTCCGTTGTATTTTGTGAGATTACACTATACGTCCTTTAGCTTGCCGTGATTGATTGTCGTGCAGCTGATATGGTGGCGGACGCCCAAGGTGCACAGCGGTTTCCATGATATTGTTACTGGGTTGACTTTCTCTACTTAATTTGTATTGAACGGTATCATCGCCTAAAACACTTAATGATATGATGACGATGCTGCCGGCTCGTTAAATAAAGCGTTCAGAATCACTCATCAATATAAGATCAGTACACAAAAGATCGCAGCTGCGTCACACCTCAACAAATCACCTAATGTCTGCTTTCGAATAGTGACTGTAAAGGAAAAAGGGCTATGCGATATAGTTATCAATAGACACTTAGCGCTGAAATAATTCCTAGAAATACCTAGCACTGATATTTATATAGTTGTCTGAGATCCGCACTGTTCGCGTCACCGATGCTGCCTGGATCAATGGAGAAGAAAACGGCGGGAAATTGTAAGCGATCACATGCAGTCGAAAGGCACAGGTTTTCGACAACCAAGTGGCTCAATGCTGCCAACGCTCTCTTCTTGTATGTAAAATAGCGGACAACAGTGACTTCATTTTGAGGATCGAACCCGGCTCATGGCTGAAGGCTAAAAGCCCAAACCTAGCCAAGGGCTTCAAGCCCTGGCGGCTTCAAGCGGCTTCAAACCCGGGACCGATCCGGGCCTGTTCTCACGATAAAGCCTGATTTATACCTTACTGTAAGCAAGTAGACTGAGTAGACTGGTGGGGTTCAAAACTTCAAATAAAGACCTGCCCGAGAAAGAAGCCTTACTCACAGCAACGCTTTAATAAATTAATTTTCTGAGCAGGAAAGGAAGTGTTAATTAGGCGTTATCAATCTGTATGATTTTTCAACATTCATCTTCTAGACGGGCATAAATAACATAGAGGAACTTCAGAATTCGAACAGTCGAATGGAAACGTTTGCATAGACGAGTTATAAACTACTTTGCGCTGCCTCAAGATTGTTAATCGATCACACTTTACGTAAAGGCCCCAATATCTAAATATATACCGTCATAGAAGTTATTGCAATGATTTTTCAACCAAAGTGATTTCGAGTATATGAATTCAAGTTTGTAATCGCTGCCTTTCAATACAGCAGATATTTAGAGGAGCTTGCATAAGTCCCAAGGTAATTCATGCAACTAGGGATGATGCAGTGGAGCTGTCCTGGTCATTTCGACCACGCTAGGAGGTTAATGTGTGCTTACACTGCACAGTGCCCTGGTGCCATGCATATAACCTTTATCAAAAAGCCAATAAATACTCTAGACGGCACTGTTACCGCAAATTTGGGGCATAATTAAAAAAAAAAAAGGTCATACCGCACTTCTGCCCTCGAAAATTTTGAACTCGTGCACATTTTGGGTTTTAAATTGCACGGACTACTGAGAAAAATACTTTGACATCTAGAGCACACTGGTTTATATTGCTTGAACCAAATTTCGAAAGATAAGTTCACCATATATTTATCTTAGTTACACGTTTTTAGGAAAACAGTAAGCAGCAATTGTCAGTTTAGATAGCTGTTTTCTTCCAAATTGTTGTCTTGATATCGATTTTTATTTTAAAGATTTGAAATTCCGCAACGATCTCATATCCCGCAACACCTCTGCAGCTAAAATTTTAGGGGTGCACTAAAATGCTCTTACGTACGGAAATGTGAAAGCATTTCTGGACCAATTTCTGTTATAGGCTACGGTTTCCTTGCTTTCCCGACGTTTAGAGCATTACTCTAGTTTTTAGATATGTTCTATATACTCTAGTTTGCTTATTAGTTATTTTTTGTGTTTTTTCGTATTTTATCATGTTTTTTTTTTATTTCATTTTCTCGTATTTTGTTTTTCTGTGTTGAATGCTTACTTACGTATTTACATACTTTCATTATCAGTCTTACCTTTATTATTTTCTTTCAGCGCCCACCAGTGGGCTTGCGCCAGAGGAGTATTTTGACCCGTTCGCAGGAAATCGGCGTAGGGTAGCTGTTAGCACCTTCGGCTGGGAGACAGAACAATGGTGGCTCAACTCCTGGTATGGGCAAAATTTTGTTTTTTTATTATTGATTGACAGCTAATGATGACATCTGTCCACAGCTCGTGGTCACACCACTCATAAGGCGTGACCTGCTGTAAGCTTGCGAAAGGACGACAGAATAGTATAAGTGTCAACCAAAGTGCAGCGAGATATCGCACGTGAGGTAGTAAGCAAGCACCTACATCTTGTAAAGGCAGACGCTGAAATACTAAAGACAAAAGAAACACTCAGTTAAATAAAAAAACAATTCGTTCGCGTTAAGACTACCTATGGGTCTGTGCGCTAAACTATAACTTCTAAATGTATCAAACTTTCAATTCTGTCAGTGAGGATGAAGTGTATGCAATATTAAAACGTAACTTTAGGTTCGTCGACCTGGTGAAATTGAACATGGCGGATGGTGTTAACCCTACTCCCTGCGCAGTTACAGTCCACTTCTTTAGCCTGTACTACACGTGCGTTGTGACAGAAAATCTGCGCACTGTCGAGCATAGTTTGCTTCTATTAATATTTTTGGAAGAGATATCGGTTATATTTCAAGATTTTAAATTGCATACTCCACGTTAGTACTATTCATTTCTTATAAATTAGATTTTGCCAAACGTCAATTCATGAAGCCTCAAACCAATTTTTTTGTATACTTCAGATACTATTCCCTCTATAATATTAATCCTCTGCACTGCGTATCGAGTAATTATATATTGTATTAATATAATAGCACAAATTCGCTTTGAAGACTGACTATTATTTCAAAGCATATGCAGGTTGTTGAATACTTCAAAAATATGTTTTTTGTGCTGATGAACTTCATAGACTTGGTCTTAGCAATAGTTCTGTGAGCTCATTATTAACACCTTATTCTAAATAACTAAGTCCCAAAACCATGTATATCCGTGGAAGTAACTAAATCATTAGCAAATACTCTTATGCGGTGAATGTACTTTTTAAATGTTGGTCCGAATTTATTGTTGCGAAGAAGAATATTCGCAGCGGCGCGAGAGGAGCCCTCGCGCTAGGCCAGTCATTAAATCACCGTTCATCCTGTCGCCATGTTGTGCCGTCTTTTTGGGGGCATCCCCTACATAGAGGGCATCCTATGTTGCGTGGGCATCAGGGTTGATTTGGATCACATAGTTGCCCGTATACGCAGTTATAATGTGTAGGCGAGAGAAAAATATTCCAAGCTTCTACTATAGTAATGTATTCGCTCAGGAATAGAAGAAAATGTGCAACCGCGACACACCAGCTTTGAAGTTAAAAGTTAGGACATTGAAGCATCGGTTTTGAGCTTGATAACTGCAAATACTTGGCTCTTTTTTAAAGAGAAAATTGCTTGCGTTGCCACATTGGCTGTTCCTTATTTTAGTAACGAACTCCTGTCCTAAGAATCATGCAGAATACCCTGATAAAGAGTGCACTGCAGGATGGTACTCCCTATTTCTTTATCAATAAATAATTCTAGTTTAGGGTGTACCAAGATACCACTGCACCATTAGTACCGTTATGCGACAGCAGTACAAGTAGAGAAGTGTGACAAAGAATGACGCGTGTTGGTAATGAGCGATTTCTGCTGCTGTATAGTGACCAAAAATGTATATTTTCTTTTCAGGCGGTAAACGTTTTTACTATAGCATCATGTTTTCCTTGTTTTTTGTTAATTTATTTCTATTTACATAAACACATTTTGATGTTGCAATGAATCGCTTATTGCATTTGGGCAAGTAAACCACTTGCCGTGTGTTGCAGCCCGTGCAAGTTCCGTCATATCGTGATCTACAGAACTCATAATGCAGCAGTACTGCTACTACCACCAACATTTATAAGTGCCTCAGTAATGCTATAAGTTACGTCTAACGTTCGCAATATGCATGTGGTCAGTGAGGTACGGTGTAGTACAGAAAGCCGTACTAATTTTGGTCATGCTATGTTCCCTAACTGACGGTAGCTATCCACAGCTAACGAATGCGTCCCGCCTTTCACCTTCGTATAAAGATCGCTTCTGCGCTATTTTGCTTTGAGCAAAACCCAGAGTAGCATTGCTTGAGCTACACGTCGGTGTTGGTGATCGGACACCAAGAGGCGGTTGCCGAGGCACAGTTGATGTGATATTGTCGAATTTGAGAACCTTAAAAGGTTCTCCTTCCCTTCCTTCCCTCCTTCCCTTCCTTCCCTCGTAAGCATAAATGATCACGAGGGAAGTGGAGTTAGGTTTTTCTGCCGACACGTGTTTTAAAAACAAACAGAAAGAACAGAAGAACAGTATGCCACCTGATCCAGGTAGAATTAAGTTCAACAGTTCAAGACAAACCTTAGCAATGGCTGATAAAGAGTTTGCATTTTGCCTGTCACGCAAGGACTCTAGCCACAAGGATCGAGCACGTTCACTCACGATGCAATTTTTAAAAATCCTTTCTTTCCCAGCTGCTGGAAAAAGCATGATGCATGCCTTCGACTGGGTGATTGGACTCATTTATGCCGAAGTATAAGGGTCTCATGTGAACGTCTAGAGGTTAATAGCAGTCATTCATGATGTGCAGTCATTGGGAAGAAGTGGGCAGGTGTTTGCACGTTCTGTTATTGCATGTTTACAATACTGTCGCCTCGGGTGATGCACATAGTTCGAAAGCGGCTATACCAGATGGCGGACGTAGATAATCCGAATAATTTTCAATTTTCAATGAAGGTATTAAGTGCCTCTTTACGTGAAGCGTAAACCCGGGTAGGATCACTCCACGTTAAACCCCTAGCCCAACTTCTTGGGCACTAATTTAATTTGAGGCTGAAGACAAAACAAAACCCAGACACTTGGCTTTGCTTAAATGCTACATATTTACTTGACGCAGAACTGTAACAAAAATATACAAAAATGAATAAACAGTCAGAAATTATCTCACTTGAAACCGAGCCAACAAGCTCAAGTTGCGGAATGCGCTCAATTGATGCCGGAAATTGAATATAGCATAGGCGTTCCCAGAGGAGAAAGGCAACTAAACCTTGAATTAAAATGTCAAATTCCCGCCTCCACCACGCACCAATAGCTGCTTCTTCGGATGTGCATAAATTATAGCACCGAATGAAAAACAACAGATCCCCGTGAGTGAAATCTGAACTCATTCTGAAGGTTTCTTCCCGTGAAGCAGGGGTGCGTTCTTGTGGCATGTTTATTCTCGACGCTGGAAGAGACGCACGAGCACTCGTGTCACTCCTTCCGGATGGCTCGCTCGGAATTGCTTCCAGTGAGTCTGCTTGTTTGCCCATTCCACCGAAGCCTGCATACAAGGCACTGGAGTACGCGTCGATCCATCTCGTCGAAGCCTCTAGCGATATTACTGCATCTCGTCGTGTCTGGCGCGAAGTGGCTTGAGCTCATGGCGTCAGTCTTTATCGATGCTTGGACGAGGAAAATCCTGCTGACATGTGGAGTTGACAGCCTATTTTTGCTGACAGCCTGCGAGGGAGGTTTTGCGCTTTTTCACTGAGATGCGCGCAGAGTGGTAGGCGGAACGTTTTATTGCTTTTTGCTGCTGTTTGTGTGCGCGGGTAGCCCCATACACACGAATATATAGGCGCACAAATTTTGGTTGCCTGCTTCTTGCCATAGGCACGACTAATCAAACGCAAGCATGCGGCAGATATTCGCTGTAATGCATTTTTACTTGTATTGAATGCGCTGGCTTTATTTAGCCAACCCTCTAAGCCATCTATGCATCTCATTCTCTCATCAGCGAAAGTGATAGAAATGCTTGGCGCGATATGCAAAATAAAAGAAGAGATACATTTTTTGGGGCTTCAAATATTTGTTGAAGGTATTGTTAACAAGCGTAGATGTCGAAGTAAAATATAACAGTAATACCTGTAAAACCACGTTAAGAGACGATAATTGAATTAGACAGCCGTCTAACAGAAGAAACAGGAAAAAAAATCAACAGTTGAATCTGGAAAATCTCAACATAAAACCCAGTAATTATTTTAACTAAATGCAGAATATATTCAAAAATTGGGAAGAATATTTCACTAACCAAATGTTACACGCACCTCGCACATCTCATTTACTATTTTAAGCACAGAAAGCCTGACTGCCAGATTTTCGGAAGATACATACATGTCGAACAACTTTGTTTCCTTTCTGATTCTTCGATATACAAAACTTATTTTCTTCAGTGACTCGAAGCAATATAAATAGCAATTTGGGACCAATAAATATGCAGTCAAAAATAATAAAATAGGTACTCCTGCCGAAATAACATAACAATATGAGAGATGTGAGCAAGTATAATGCGGAACATTTTACAGTGAACTGAGTTGTAATAATATATATATCGCTGTCTTTTCTCCTAGGCACTAAAACAAGTTTTTGTGAATGCGGCAAACGACATTTCCTTCCGAAACCTATACTTAATAAAAATATAGAAAGCCTATCGTGGTAGTAAGCAATTTACGCAAAAACATGCGCTTGTGAACTTTCGACTTCTTTCTTAATGCCTCGTTTTCATTTTTTGAGGCATATTTTTGTCCAGTCTATGATAACGGAAATGAGCTGAGGATTGAGTCAGAAGGATTTGAATGGTACATTCAAACGAAAGTCGCCTTTTAAAATAATATAATAAACTCAGCTCCAGCCTGTAGGCGATATAATACAAATAAAACTTCAAAGCAACCATCACTTTAATCCAATAATGGTACCGTAATTCCGTTTAAGTATACAGGGCGCAATCGTTCTTTCATCCCTGAAAAAAAAAAAAATATTGGGTATGTTCAAAAAAGGCTGAAAATATGCTCGCGCTGACAGTTTATCTTTTGGTGCGCTCATGAAGTATGTGTATTTCCTAACTGCGAAGTAGAGTAGTTATTTGCTGACATCTAATGAACTATTATCAAGCAACTGAAATTATTGCAGGGGCATGCTACGAACTTTTATTTTACTGAAAATCTTAGGCCTCTCTTTCAAGTCTTGCTTCACTCCTAATTTTTCTTTGCGATACATTTTTACGCCTGAAGACACTCTGTGACCTCACATTATGTGCAAACTGCAAGAAAAAAAATATAACGTCTCAATTCAGGAAAAAAATAAAAATACGTATTTTTGTCGGTCTATTTCTGTACAAAATATCTGATAGTGGTCTCAAGCGATAGCACCAGAACTTCTTGCGGTTGATATAGCACTAAATTACCGGTGTACGCTCATGTGGCACTAGGTGTCGAAATTTTGGCTCACAGATTGTTGCAAAAGAGCGATGCAGTTAGCTTGACTGCCAACGCGACGACCAATATTACGATGCCATGAAAGTATTCTGCAGCAATCGACGCTAACTCGTTTGTCTCCAGTGTTCTTTCACAGGCGATGTCGAAAGAGGAAACGCCGGAGCTAGAAGCCAGCAGACGGCGGATGTTAGAACAGAATGAGTAGCGAGTGAATGCTTAACAGGCATTGTTTTATGTTCTGAAAACAAATAATTATGAGACCTATGAAGCGAAAAGCAGAGAAAGCAACACACTTGTTTCAAAAATCTAATTACCGGATTTGATAGTTCAAAAACGGTACTGTTCATAAACTTAAAAGTATGCAACTAAGCTGAAAGCGCTAAAAATTATTTGCGCTGCTGTTCAAAGGCACATGAAAGCTTATTAATTTTCAGTACTCGTTTTTTCTCCAGTTTGCTCCAGGCCACCACCCTAAATTGATAAATAGTGGTGCTCCTTGTCGTTCATTGAATGGACATGCGGGTGGTGTATCAAGAACAATTCTGTACAGCTGCAGAAACCTGGAGCCGATATTAAGGGAAAGCGATCGAAAAACCTCTTTATTTCACAGGATCACTTCCCCATCAGTTGCAAAGTAATCACCGTTTGACCTGCACCCATGACGCCGCACTCGAGTTCCACAAGTAGTGGTATTAAATACTTATATATTTGTTTTTTTTAAGCGTGCTCGTTCTGTGGAAATGCAGGCTCTCATAATTGTTTTGCGGGCATCTATATGCTTTCTAATTTGTCAGCACAAATTTTCTGTCCCTTCATGTAGACAAGACTTTTCATCTATGTAATGTTTTCGCAAAGCTTCGTGCTTTCATTTCTTCCCTGTACTTTCCCCTATCCCGTACTGCAGTGTCTAATAAATATTCAACGACCCCATCAGTCGCAGCATATTAAGGAGGAAGCCTTTAATACCTCATCGTTGTCGACACAAGGTTGTCAGCAGAGTTGTCAAGCCTGTTCTTCACATAGGTGCGCGCAGAAACGAATTTCTCATCGAAGAGCAAGTAGACGTCATATCTAGTTCCTAGGCATAATCTGAAGAGATTGCCGCCAAGAAGTCTCCTTTAGGCCAGGCTTTGTTCTACAGCGTTCGTTACGTTATTATTTCGAGATGATTGCGTTGGCTTTTAAACTACAGTTAAAAACATCTTTAGCGCAAGGTAAAGATTTAACATGGTAATAGTGACCCTGTTGCATTTGTAGCTATGGCTGTCGCTTTATTGCAAATGCGCATGCGCGGGAAAGAAAGCGGGCAAGAAGGACACAGAGCTTTATTTCATCAATCTATTATGGTGTTCCGCTTAATACTGGAGCATATTGCTGAAAAATGCATTTATAAAATTCTATGTATGTACAAAACGATTTGTGCATTCCTTTGTTTTGTGCAGAAATCAGTTTTCTGGCATCAGGCTTTATTCTTGGCCGTATCGGTGAATTTGTATGTAGTCAGGTATAATACAGAAACAAAAACATTTGAGTAAACGGTAAGGAGACGTTTGACCATTACATGCTATCCAGGAACATTCTATCATTTTTATTTCTTGATGCCAGCCTGGATGTGGCCATGATCGTTTCGGGAACCCTTCATCACACACAGAAAACCTTCTAACGTCGCTTCCGCTTTTCAATTCTCTTCTACCAGTTCTATCCTTTTACGCAAGCTATGTAACCCACATCCATTACCAGGCGCAACCCGTCGAGAAGAAAAGCGCGATTTTCACCCTTGTTTCCTTCTCCGGTATAAAACAAGCTTTATTTCGTTCGCGGTTGCATCATAAAAGTAAACTGAATCTTTTGTGCTCTTGGCGCCATGCTGCACACAAACTTCCGAGGTGTAAACCGTACAGGACACGAGACTTAAAGGTCATTAATGGCACTTTCATCTGGCCTCTCGTGATTAGGAATCTCAGAATGCAAAGCAAAAATAATGAAACGCTACGTGAGAAATTGCGAACTATATCTTCGCGGTATTTGGTGTTTGAAATAAAGAAAAATGTTCTAAATTGTTTTGTGGAGTGAAGTGCAATTTCTTCATAAATATGGATTGAAAAGCAGCTTACAAGACAGCAAACGTGATGGGATAAGTGATGCAATGACTGGCATTTAGTAAATAATAAGAAAAAAAAACTTTAGGCAGGTTTAATCATGGTATAGTCTATTGTCGAGAGCTACCCTCTTTGCAGTGTTTCAGCAGCCCCTCTTATCTTCTGCCGTGCCTATTTTCTCTCTGGTCTTTCGTTTCGGTTTCCCGCATCTTCAGATTCTGTAGGAAAAAATTGTATTTTTTATATTACATACGTTGAAGCGAATTAAACCTTATTTACAGCAAGCTGCTTATCACGTTTCGCCATTGCGTCGTGCACCTTGCGTATACGTTCTCATGTTCCTCTGCCTGCTGTGGCAATGCAAGCGTCGCAGCGCTCCTTTGCGTGACGTTGCCACACGAGACATAGACAAAGAGGTAAACGTTATAGCTGTCTAGAGGTTTCGCTGTAAATATTACGTAGGTGACATAAAATTTCTACAAAGCCCTGAAATGAATCACGAAGTGTAGTAAGGACGCATAAGGGAAGAGAATGGGTTGGATTTCAGTAAACACATAATAACGGTGAAGTGTCTGTACTTAAATGTATTTCTTCAAGACCACTGCTACAAAATAACTCCCCCAGTCATGTCACGCTGAATTTTGTAAGAGGGGGGGGGGGGGGGGTTATGTTTTGCAAATTGGGATATAAAACTTTCGCCTTATAAACGTGAGTTAAAACGTTCTATGATTGTATGGTCCCAAGAATTGTAATATGCTTGAAAAAGGATACCTATTGCACATATCTGCCAATTCTTACGTTAAGCGTTCACACATATGTTGTATTTTCTCCTAGATGCCGCGGTGGAAGTTTATTACTGTACTCTTCAAATTTAGACTATATGCACGCTGTAGCAAACTGTGCTCATATCGTTTCGTTCGGGCAACTCTATATGTAAGCAAAAAGCGCGCTTGTGTTCCAACATTTTTGTGCCTTTCTGCGACCCCGGTGCCTCTGCAAGTGTGTTACCTGCAGCTTCAAAAATAAGACTCGTGTCTTCTAATTTTTTTCCTCTTTTTCGTGAGCCGGTTTTTGCCCACAATTCTAGGTACGAGGCGCCTGTTGATTTTTTTTTTTCAGACAAAAAGTTCAAAACTGGCAGTGCTGCGCGCATGCAGCTAGATGCCCGACAGCAAATGTCATTAATTTTGAGGGTCTGGAACATTTATCCCTTTTAATCTTGTCCTTGTAATCACCAGGCAGAGCACATATCTGTAACCGATATCCTACTAAAAGCCCAATAAAAAAGCACCTGTTAATTCTGACAATACCAGCTACTGAGCACGAGACAAATTATTTTTCTCAGGAAAACACAAACATGTGCATTGTTTTGGCTATATTGACATTATCACGGCAGAAAATTGAACAAATTTGTCTGCGAGGTTATTGTCTTCAAGGCATTCTCCATTACACAACGTAAACTCTCAAAGCACTAGGTCTGGTTCTGCAACAAGATCTCCTCACTCCGATATCTTTTTATGCTTGGTTATGCTGTGTTGAAGCCGAAGTCGCGGCGGAGGCCCAAGCTGCAGCGGCTTCCTGCAACTTCCTTCGCTGCCGCCTTTCGGCATCCCTTAACCGCAGTTGAGTCAGTCGAATGTCCCCTTCTTCGTCAATGCCTGCCTCTAGTTTTGCACCGCTTTTTCCTACTTCTATTTTGATGCGTAGCACGATTAGCAACGTCAGCGAGATGATAACGCTTAGCCAGTAGTCTACAAGACTGTTCCGACGGTTATTGACAGGTCGTATGTAGTCGAAGGTGTGCTAATTTAAAACGTTGGTCAGAAAATGTTCGTTGCAGCATGCTTGCCACAAACACAAACTTACATAAAGAAAGAAAGAAAAGGTTACCATTTGTATTTGACGCATAACTACAGACAGCACGGTACACGATCGGCGCTCCACAACTGCCTTATCATCGCGAGCGGCCAATGCCTCGCAATCAGCTACCGTTTCGCTGTAATGCTAGCAAGGCGGTAGTGGCTACAGTTAGCGGAACCGCGGCACTCTTGCCACTTTTTTTCGACCGAGGCCGCAGCTTGTTGCCAAAAGTATGTCTCGAGGCTATTTGTCACGCGTTCGCGTGTTGCTGCTCATATTGCTCATGACAGCACTTCACAGTTTCTCGTAGCGCCCACCGCACAAGGATATCTGATATTCTGACAGCAAGAAATATGTGCCAGGCCATGCCGCTTTCAGTGCCTGAATGCTCTCGTAACTGACCGCAATCTTTTGTTTCGGATGGGTTTGGTGGCGTAGATTTTATTTGCTGGTGGTTGGTGAAATAACACCATAATTACGGTTTTCTGCCGTGCTGGTGGCGCCTATTTCCTGCAGTGGAATCACAGAAATAAAATTGCGCCACGAATAGGGACTGATGTATATTAAATTGATGCGCGCAAAGCACAGCAACGAGTTAATTTTGTAGGAAATGTGGTGTTGCGCATAAACATCGATCTCGCTCAGATTACAACAACACCGGAGGCATCATACATTAACCCAGGCTTCATACATTATGATCGTGATGAGTAAAGAAATATTTGGGCAAGCGACTCGATCAAAAAGTATTGCTTGCCGGCATACCATCATTAAGTTTTGTATTCTTCTCTGTGTCTACGTTCCGTCTGCACCCTCTTATCCATCATGAACAGCTTTCAACTAGCCAAACTTTCCATTCTGCTGGTCATTAAGTATTTAGCACATTAATAAATTTTACCTCAATACGTGTTCTTTGTGCACACTATTTTTGAATGTATTCTCCGCCCGAACGCATGGCTTTTTATCCGGATGTACAAGAGAATGTGCCTCTATTTCGTACCAGAATTTGTAATTAACATTGTCAACAAGGCGCCTGCGCCCGCGCTACTTTCGGCCTGAAAACAAAGAAAGACTCTGCCAATTTTGTCTGTACTCTACTTTTATACCCGCCTTTCGGCCGTAACTTGGCAATTGGGTATTGTTCAAATTTGGTTCTTCGTTAATTTGGCGCAAGATAAACTACATCCAACCCGACTAATTCAGCGTGCCAGTACTTTATAAGGTCCTTTACATACTAATTGGTTCATGGTGTTATTCGAGAAGTAAATGTAATGCATTCCGACCAACCGCTCTCATTAAAAAAAAAAAGAATGAAATAAAATTCCCAAAATATAAAACGATAGTAAATGAGCGCATATGTCAGTAATTCCTTCAGTAAGGCGTTTTAGCACCAAGCTCATTTTTGTGTTTGTACTATATATTTCTTGAAAATACACAACAGTTTTTTTTCCTGCTGCCATACGTATCTACGTGCTCCCCACGTTTTTGCTATCTTGAATTAGAGCGGCGTAATGCGAAAAAAAAAATTATGAAGAAGGTAAAATTATGGCCGAAGTTTTTTCGTGGCTTGTCGATAAGGATAATCGCAGTTGTAGTGAAGCGCATGTTCTTTATTTCTTAGTGAGTCGCACTTTGTTTCCGCCGTCAGTTTGGATTTTAATCAGAAAACCAAGTATCTCAGCAAAGTGCTTTTTTGAACTGGTTCATTTACTTTTTATTTGGATAGCTTAAGAGAGCCAGCTTGTGCTATAAAAGTGTCATTTATGTCGTTCTACATTATTGAAATCTGTTTTCTAATGCGGAACGTTCTTGGCTGACTCTAAATATTTATCCTTGCTATGTTCCTCGTTATGTTTCCTTTTCAATATTGTCTTCAGTTTTTATCTCTTTTTTTCTCTCTGCCTTGATCATGAGCGGTAGCTTATATACTGGTTTCTTCTTATCGGACATGTTAAGCATTCGCTAGCTAGAAACATCATCAGCCGGGCATACTATTATGTGCTATCAGGTCAGTGAAATACATTAAAATGTAAACTGATAGTGCGCCGCGTCTGACGTGCTTCTCATCAACATTGTCCATATATTTGTATGCCAGTTATGATGCCTATAATAATAGAATGATTGTATCCTCCATTCGGTGTTACGGACTTTGTGCCCATACCAATATTTCAACTCAATACGGTCAGTAGCAAAGGGAGTAAAACATTAGGACTGATTCGAAAAACGGTTCACATGGCTACACCTGACACACAAATTCCGGTATACAACACTTTAGTCACACCTAAGCTCGAGAATGCCTATAATATTTGAATCCACATCAGGTTTACTTAACGCAGTTTCTGGAATCGTTGCAGAATCGTGGGATTCATTTTACAAGAAGCAAGTACACTCCCAAGTTTTGTACAGCTACGCACCTCCCTGAGTATGCGAACACTTCACCAGCGCAGGCGCATCTGTTTACTTCTATATTCCTTCAAACACTATCCCAGCCCTTCTACTTTTCGATTTCAACATTTTCGCCCTGCATCGTTCATATTTCATAGCACCAACCATCATTTCAAATAATACATACCGTATTGCAGGACTACTTGTTCAAAAGGGCCATTTGTTTAACCTGCACCAGCTACACCAGTGTAGCAAATATCCTACCCCTACAATGGATTTTTGCTGCACTGGTGTAGGTGGTGCAGGTTAAAAAAAATGACCTTTAATTCTCGCCTTTGCTTTGGGCTATTGAACTTTGAAACGAGCTGCCGAGCGACATTGCGTGTAAACAATTACAATGCATTTTGTTCCGCTGTTTCTTCTGTGTACGCCTGCTGTTCTTTGCATCCTTCCTTATAAGTGATTGTACAATATTTTTCTCTTCTTATGCAATTCTATCTGCGGGTCTTTAAAGCTATAGTAAATAAATAAAAAATAAAGAAATAAAATAACTAAATTATGTATTTAGTAATATTATAGCCCATACTTTCGGAAGCACACTGCACGTTCTAAATTTACATTTTTTATCGTGAACAATGCCGTAAGTAGGGCATTATTCTCTTCGCCGCTGATATTTATTTTTTATTTTTATCTTCTCGTATTCACAACTGGCAACGGGATCTCATCCCTTCGCTACGTGAGATGATCAGATTTCTGCTTAATAAAGGTAACCACCCTGTACTACTTCTACAGTGTTCATTATCGTCGAAGACCCTTCCAGCTTGTCATTTCAAAAGTCCTTTACATGCTTTTAATTGACTTTTAATTAATCGTGGTCGACAGCGTTGATCATTCAGTTTTTCAACGATCGCAGAGCGCAGTTGTTGTCAATCCCGCCTCGGTGTTCAGTGATCTGTAGCACCAAATCGTGCTTTGAAAGAGCCCTCCTCACTCCCTCATTCGCAGATGAGCATATTATAATCCTGTCTTCAATGCCTCGCCTGTAAAGGCGTCATAACATATGTCATATATATCATATCATATCATATATATGTCATATCATATCATATATATGTCAAGGCGTTGTTAGGTCCCGCCCACATTAGGAAGCACATCTGCTCTAATAGCGTCTAAAATAACATACACAATGCTCCCTAAGTGGCGCCGGAAAAGAGTGAGCAATGCTTTCATTCTGTAAATCGTAGAAAAGAGAGAAGCCGTCAGAGTGTGCTCGGCAAAGTTGAAGTCCTAAAATAAAAATAAATAACATAGGAGATTTGGGTAGTCACACTTATTAATAACGAAGGAGGACCAAAATGCCTGAGTGGATCTCGGCGAGGTTGTATCCAGAATCTAGACAAACATCGCTACTTTCTAAGGCCATAAAATTCAATATCTTTACTGATGATAGTTCGAAGGGTCGGTGGCGGGCTGCAATTTCTAATGCAGGCTGCACGCACATTACTTAGTTACTACTTGATGTTGTTCGCAGGACGATGTAAGTAATTAGTTTGTTAGGACTGCGCAGTCGTCTCAAGCGTTGACTCTACTATAAAAGCGCTGCTATTCTTCGGTACAGCGGCAGTGCTTAAGAACGCTATTGTGAAGTGATTCAGCCTGCTAAAAAATAAAAGTGCTTGATTTTTTATCAGAACTGTCTTCTCCGCGAGAGTTGGGATATAGTGCAAAACGAAGCTCTCTTTATAAATCTGAAAGGCATGAGGCATCCTTTAAAGCGTTGGCTCTACTGTGTTTATTAGAGAGGAATTGCGCGTTTCTTTTGGATATAACGTGCTATTCCCGCACCAAGAATCTAATGCTTTCCACACACAGCGCCCCGTAATCATACGCCAAATGTTTCATCTCGCGATGATGAGCAAACACCACCGTCTTCAATCATTGTGTTTATAGACTAGGACCGAAAGCATTTTGCTATCGTCACAGCCGATCATGCCTCGTGTAAAACTGCAACACACTGAGCAAGTGCGCTGAACATCGTCATCGTCATGAAGTTCCATCTGCACCGCTAGTTCATTTAACCTAACTAAACACGCCATAGGTATATACCATCTCGCTAAAGTCATAAACCGAAGCCCTGCCAGACAAGCTGCCGAGATCATGGAACCACGAGAGGACAGACTAGCCCGCTTGCGAAACCAAACCGCAGAAGCGAGTCAAGATCGACGCGACAACAGCGACAACAGCTAGGACGGATAGCTAACGCTAGTGAAATTGTTTGAATGTTAATTGAATCTCCACATTTTTGCTACCAATAACTTGCGCCACAGCAATCAATAAGAATATAGTTTGCTGCTACCAAATTGCGAAACGTTTCTCATGATGGGGGAACCAATGAAATACCGTACTTCCTGTTATTGTTTGTTCTATTTACATTGCCTTAAGAAGGCTACCTTTAAATGCATGCTATTCCACGTTTGCTGCAGTATTTAAGACAGTTTTATTTTGAACCAAGAACAGTACACCTCATAATTATCAAGTGCATTTTGCTTGCTTTTCATTGCAAAAAAGAGCAAATCGAAAGAAGTGCAAAAATTCGCAAAATTTGAGAGCGATTTTAGACACCTCTTATAAACACGCAATTAATCGAAATGCTTCTAATAATCAATACTGAGTTGTTGCCTTTACATACCAGTTGAAAAGCCTTGCAAGCGAAGTGTTTCCAATTAATGAATTTCGATTAATAAGTCAATTCACTACGCACTTCACGCATGAAAACATGAAAGCGCCGTTCCATAGAGAATGGTAGAGCTTCAGTGCCGCTAAATTGGGGAAGAACTAGCCCGATAATGATTTAATTTTACTTAATTTTATTTTCCACAGTTTTTCTCACCGTAATAAGCCCTAGCCTCCCAATGCTAGTGTTCTTTGAATCTGCAGATTCATTCTCACAGAAAATAAGACCTGCTAAGCTTCAAATCCTGGAAATACTCACTTCCGGTCCCAACAACATGTCAGGAGGCAATTACCGGAAGAAATGAACTCATTGGTCATTTTTACAGGCTTTCTTTTTAGATAGTACGACAATAACGACTTCTGCATAGTTTATGTTGCAGACTTATTCCACTGCTTTGATTTCCTTGTTTTTGTATTTTTTTTTCTCTATGGAAAAATTTCCTTGCTTCATTCTGATTGCCTCATCAAATGAGGACGCTGCAGCTGTTCACTATAATATTTGCTAGCATATGAAATTTGGCAGTATTCTGCATTATTTCAGCTATATCGGTAAATTGGAAGCAGTTGTTTAGCAGATGTTCGGGGTGAACAAGGACACCAAAGTAAAAGCAACAAAGTCGCTGTATTGAAGAAAAAAGACTGTAAGACCAGAACGTTGACATAATGAAAGAAATTAGCCAATTTCAGGGCGTTTGAGTAATTTGATCCTCCTCTGTCACCGCCTTTCTCATTGTCCGCATGAATAGGTTATTTATAAAGTTTTGTTAAGAATCACGAGATAAACAGCTGGTGGCCGAAAAACCTCATTTTTTTTGGCGCACGCATTTGAAGGACAAGAGTTGTCAGAGGTGCGTCAAGGATTCCAGCGCTTTGTTTAATTGCAAAGAATGAATGTTTCAATCTTACCGTCTATTTGAAGGTGAACCACTTGCTACCACTTTTGGGGTAACCTTTGAGTCAGTATAGAGAAGAAGAAAATGTCCTGAATTTTTGATTACGAGACTTTGGCTGCAATCGCAGGAAAGTGTATTTTTATTTACTTTACATACAAAATATCCTACAGCACGGAATCATTTAATCATGAAGTACGCACAAATAATAATAAACACAATACAAATAATCATACAAGGAACCGAAGGATGAGGTGATAAATATATCGTAGCATTTGCAATGTCAGAACATACGATACAGAAGAACCACACAGTTCAAGGATAACTACAAATTACTGATGGCACAGTGGCGACAAACGAAAGATTTTATCGGTCGCGCTGCGCAGTACAGCGGCAGAAATGAGAGTTGTAATCTTCACGCGCACAGTACCTATCCCCGTTTCGTAAAAGATACTAAATAAAATGATAAAAACACACCTGGTATGGCGCTGATTAAGAAGCTAGAATTAAGAGTGTCGAATTCCGGCGTGGCGGCGATCCAGATATTTTCTAAACATTAACATAACTTTCGCTGAATAAAAATAACAAAAATTATACATCGGGACCATGTTCGGCAATCGGGGTATGTCAGACAGTAGGCACAATAAAACGCAAGAGTAATGTGTAGTCATGGTTGCTGGCTTTTATGTCACTTGTTGTTTGGGGCTCAAGAGAGGGAAAAGGTGTCCTGTAACAGCTGGTAGCTTTCAGAATCTTCCCCAAATATTGTTGCGAAGATCAGATGTGACGACAGAGGAGCCCTCGCGCTAGGACAGCTATTGAATCATCGTTCACCCTGTCGCCATGCTGTACCGTCTTCTTGCTTTCGCCACGTAGCATTTTCGATGGAGGTGTGGGTTAGGTCATCCCCATCCTCACCTTGGAGCGTCGATCCATCCATATGCCAGTACCATCAACCGAGAGCCGGGGGTATCGCCGCGCAGCTTCGCCGCAGCCCTTCCTGCCCAGACCCGACAAGATGCAACTACATCCGCTCCGCCCCCAGCCCGGATCTAAAGACAAGGTGCACAGACGAACCAACAGCGCCGACACCAGAGTGAAGACCCGAAGAACCCAAAGGAACCGAAGGACATGAAAACGCAATCCCCGCCTAGCCACCCGATGCGACTTCGAATCATCGGTCCCATCAGTACTTTGGTGCCGGATGGTTGAAGAACTCCAGGGAAAGAGGCGGATCACCCAAGCATTATTGTGGTCATCGTTATCGTGGTGGCAAGCAAATATTTCTCTTCTGTCTTTTCTTCAACATCCTTACCTTCACGACGCCACCGAATTCAACGAACCGATCGAGACGATTGCTCAATGGCCCCTGGAAGTGTTGCGAATATCGGCAGTGACGCGAGAAAAGCCCTAGCGCTAGGCCAGCCAATAAATCATTTTTCCCCCTGTCGCCATGCTCGTCTTCTTGCTTGTCGCCACGTAACATTATGTATCTTGAAGAATCCATCCTGAAGGCATTTTATTATGCCTGCTGGGGATTAAAGGCTGTCCGCTTTATTTTAATGTACCAAAGTAACTTTTGCATCATAGTGTTACGCACGGGACAGACACGGATGTTGTGCTGGTGTGCAGCGGTGACGATGCAGTGTAGGCCAAGCGGCAAGTGCACGACCATATTACAAGAACTAGTGGGTTAGCGACAGGACGTCATGAGACAGTAGCACATTGCCCCGCTTTTTACATCGCTCATTCATGCCATTTTTGTCATCTAGAGTTCCCTCTTGACCGCTTTAAGACAACATTTTTAATTCAAAGAAGGCTGAAGTCTCTGCATATTCTTCGTTCTTAGGTCGATTGATTTACGTTCACTAATAATTACGAAAGCACTGTCTGCTTTACTTTCTCTGGTAATTGAGAGGGTTTCATGATTTCACGTTTCTTATCTTGTCTCTTCCCCTGAGACAGCTGTCTGGTGTACCATCTACTTATCTTACCATCTACTTATCTTACCATCTACTTATGACTTCTGTAGGGGACCTCCTATTGATTTCCTAGCGTACGAAGAGCGCCGCCTTTTGGCGATCCCACGACGCAAATAGTAGGGCAACGTCGGGGATTGTGGCTAGGGTCACGGAAGAACAGCCCACTAAGCAGCAAAGCTGAAAGCAAGCTACTGCTTTCGCAAACGCTAGACTAGTCGCCGCACTACGGGTGCAGCGGTGGACCTGAATTCATGAGGTAGGCCGATTACGGTATGTCTTTCTATAGCGTCAGCTGTACTGATACCATTCCTGAAGGTCAAATGATGCCGGGACGTGACCTCTAACAAAGTAATACAGTCGCTAGTCACGTACGCCATTGCTCTGACAGCCGTGTCTCCCCGGGTGGGTCACCATGCGTAAAACATTTCTATGACAAACCTAAATAGGCTATGACCAACACAATGGTCACTACCAAATTTGTCTTGGGCCACCATCGATACTTGACATTGGCCTACTTGGACTAAAAGCGAATTCCAACCGCATTCGATTGTGCCGGACACGAATGTGATCACCGTATTTGGCCTGGGTTACCACCAAAATTTTTAAAACCTTCAGCCAATGTGGACCAAAATCGCTATCCAGCCTAATTATACTATGGTAAACACGATGACGGTCTCCAAATTTAGCCTGCAAAGCACACAACTTTGACCTCAGCCGATTTGAAATAAAATTGTGCTATATCGTGTGTAAAAAGTGTCATTAATAAACAACTTACGTAAACATGCAACCCTAGCGTTTTCCCATATTGCTAAGTAACTCAGAGCTAAGGCTCGATATTCAGGTTCGACAACGTCGAACCACGACTGATTTGCTTTTTTTCCTTCTCGCTTGTAAGCTGTTTTATTATGATTTACCTTATATATAGTTTATGTGCATTATGTTATTGAATTACGTTGTCATTATAGTTTTTCAAAGTGAGGTGAATAAATATTTGGCAGACTCCCCACACTTGCCACGCGCAGTACGCGGCAGTCTAAATGAATGTTGAAAAGCGCCCTGCAAGTCGGTATAATATTTTCCTCCAAATCTTTCGATAATGTCAAACACGTAGCCATACTTAAGCACCTTAACGCGCTTAACATTGGCATCGAAGATATACAACCATGTGAGGAGTTTCCTCCAAAATCAAAATGCTACCAACAGCCTCGGGAGACAGTCCCTCTAAAATATTCAATCACGCATTATAGGGATGCCACAAGGGTCCATCTTTTCTCTGACCCCGTTTAAAGTAGCAATGATTGAGCTCCCAGGACAGCTGAAGGGAATCAAAAACCTGCATGACATCATTTATGTGGACGATGTGCCGTTGCGGGTGCAAAAAGGGGAGTGGTGGACAAATTTAAAGCACACTTCATGGGGGGGGGGCATGGATATAATAGAGGAATATCTCCAGCCGACTGGGTTAAAATGCTGGGTAGAAACATAAGTTGCTCTTTTTAACGCGAGAGCGTTAAGGGCCCCGGATCGCAGAAAAGTCGGTGTCGTCGTCGACGGCCACCGTCCCGCGTTGGCTGTGAGCGCAAAATTCCAGAAGCATTAATAAATAAAAACGAGTAGGAAAAATCGCCGACCTGAGGAACCGAACGTGAGCCTCCAGGGAGCGAGACGAGTACGCTAACCACTCCGCCACGCCAGCTAGATAGTTTGAAATGAACAGAGGCGCGTCTATTGATTGCGGTGTTGTCTCAGAAATGCCCCTTAGATAATTGTATTGTGGCGTATAATAATAGTTATGAGCATGTAAATTACAGAATTACCGAATACGCAGTTAAGCGAGTGGCAAATTAGATTTCCGATGTACTTCCTCTTCGCTTGGCGTGCACGTAGCGCCATCATGCGTGTGGCGCACGGAATAAAATAGACAGGACATGGCCTCCGAGATCTTCATCGCGCTCATAGAGTTCCTTACACTAACTATAGGGAAAGCTGAGGGCGCTGCACTTCAGCCACCATGGGCACGCTAAGAATCATGGGCCGGTGTGCTACTTGATGCTGGACAGTCGGTTTTTCTCGGGTGCGTGGAGTGGCGTTACTGCGATGTTTCTTTTTCGTTATCATCATCATCTGAAGATGCGTACATAGACCGCGAAAGCCATAGTAGCGAAGGCGCAAAAGCAGACGTCGCCAATAAATGATTTCTGTTTCCCGAAATGCCACTAAAAACTTCCTTAAGTGATTGCACGACGATAAATATTTTCATAACATTTTTTTTTATTTCAAAGTTTGCCTATTAAGTGCTAAATATTGGTATTTGTGCTACTCAAAACTAAGCCAATAGGAGAAAGAGCCATCGCTTATATCGGATAAATATCACACTGGCATTCTGTTTCTCTCTCTTTTTGTAATCTATAGTCACAATATTGAATGATGGGACATTATTTACGGTAGAACAACGTTTATCTTTGCATTAGTTTTGGCCAAAAGTTGTAGTTCTGCACTCGATAGCTCTCCGGCCCATGATGCTTTGAGCGCCCATGGTGGCTGAACTGGCCGTCTGGAAACTCCATGTAAACGCCCATATACGGCAGCACAGCTTTCCCTCTAGGTAAGAGTAAGAAGCTTTATGATCGCGCTGGCTCGGATCGGCAACGACGTTGCCGACGAACTACGACTGCAACTTAAGACCCAGAGATTTCACTAACAAGGCTACGATGCCGTATCCCACCTTTAAATTTCTATCTTTACTGGTCTGGTTTGGCACTGTCTCCCGTCTGCGCATTTTGCGGTGAACAAGAAACATTAGATCACTTTTTATTGTTTTGACGCCGCTTCACTACGTTGAGAAAACAGTTGAAGGAAAGGCCATTGCAACAGCTTGCCCTTAGTTTAAGCAGCCCGACATTGTTATCATTTGGCGCCACCATCCTTGGGCACAGTCACGGTCTGTTATTACCGCCATGCAAAATTTTTTACTGGACTGAAATCGTTTGCCTTGCTAAATATTTAAACATCACTTGTTCTACAATTATACTGTCAATCTCCCGTGAGTGTTACCACTTTTCATTTTATATTTGACTTATTTCCCGTTTTGTTTCCTTTCCTCTACCCCTCAAATCATTTTTTTATGAAATATATTAAAAAAAAATTCTTTGCTACCCAAATCTTGGCCGATCCCCCTGTGTGGGTATGTGCCATAAGTTATTTGGACAACAACAACAACAACAACCCACGCATTTCGGCAAGGTGGCTGGCAGCGCTTCTACGACCCAAATGTCAGAATCACGTTTCAGAACAAGTAATTACCAAACAGTCATGCTTTGGACAAGTTAACGAGTGTTGTATCATGTGAACTACTTCCTTGTGTCACTCAAATGCGCGACAGGCAAATGAGTAGACGGTAGGAACGGGGTGCGATTTATAACGATATCACGTTCCATTCTTAAAGGCGAAGCTTAAGCGTCCTCCAAATTTTCTGTCATCTCAAAGAAGGAAAAAGAAGAGGGATTTGACATTGCTTTACGAATGAATGTCAACGCCATTCCATTCGTAGACAGTATTAGCCATGGCTGCGGATACAAGCGAGCGCCAAAAACACTCAAATATTCATGAGACTTGAAGCACGTACCAGCCAGACATGTTGGCTACTCAAACGCAGTTCCAACAAGCATGCGTGATGAAGGAGACCAATCTTTTGAGATTGGTTTAGGCTTTCGTCATACATTATGTGTCATACGTTTTCCCATATCTCAACCTGAGCAGAGCAGAAAAAGACAAAATTATCATCATAATCAGAAACGGGATCAAAACCACACTAGGTCTTCCTCCGAACACTTTGACGGTAAAGCTTCCGGGGCTCTTATCTGAACTTTTTTAAAAAAGGCAGTTTCAGAACATTCGTCAATATATTTCACCAAAAGTTGCAATTGTCAACCAATGGTGCGTGTTTGTTCGCAAAGCGTTACTGCTACCGCAGCCGATAAGAATATCCCTATATATCTAAATTAACGGCCAGTCCTCTCTGATGAGTACCGCCGAACTGAATACCTCCCAATTATTTTGCAAATATCGCGCACCAATATATCTTGCTTCAACAGTAAGTGACGGACTAAGTAATCATGAGGTGATTCTGTTCACTCGGACCATTATCCTTGAGCACGTACTTACGCTTACGTGATCAAAGACAATTAGTTCTGCCAAGCTACCCACGCCGTTTCTGCGCCCTAAATGAAAGAGAAACGTTTATCAAATAAAAGTTAATGAAAGATGTTTATGCAGTAGTCATTGAGGCAGTGCTATTTCTGCAAACCAGCGACAGAAACCTAAACCTGCGCGTTCAAATGTGTATCGAGCGGTTAAGCGTGTTGCTCACGCAGAGCGATGCTTCGGCGCAGGAAGGTAATTTACGCAATGAGGACTCTCTAATGAAAGCGTTCTAGCCACTCAATCAGAAATAATGAGTTTTCAGTGTACATCCGAACGAAAAAAAAAAGTTTAATGAAAGCTCACAATGTATTTACGGGGAATTCGGAAAGAGAACATGGTGATAATAGATACTGGTTTCCCAGCCAGCCCCCTATGCATTGCGTGCAATCATTAAATCAGAACTTCAGGATTGGGGAACATTCTGTGGTAGAAAGAATACAAAATTTTCTAACTACATAGATAGCAACTTAACGCGCCTTATTCTAAAATATACTGTTCTTTCTACTTGCTTGCATGTAGTTTGGTACCGCTGTTCGTGAGTTCAGGCGTACTCTTCGCATATGCCATTCGTTGTTGCAAAAGAAATCAGTTTACAAATAATGTTACAATTGACGTGTTACAAAGATGACTGGTCTCTACTGAGGGTTGTTGCAGGGATTGTAGTTTAAAGTTTTGATATTTTGCTTAGCATCTATGCAGCATTCCGCAGCTTCTGCGTCAATGCAGTGCATAAAGGAAGGCAACAATATATTTTTTCTGCACCTAGGTTTTTTTTTTTTTTCGGCGAGCCTACTGGAAATAAAATTGATGGCGGTAAAACTCGTTTAAGTCTGGCGTTGTGTTACGAAAGCTACCATACGGATTGTTCACGAAGTCCAACTCTGGTCGCCAAAATGGTAGGAGTTCCCTTGCCCTTCCATCTTTACACAAGTTGATAATTGAGGGCAATGGAATTCCTGGAGGCTAACCATATTACAAAAACGGGGGCTGATTGCATTAGTGATACTATTATCAAACTGTATCGAAGGGAGATGTGTTTTCTTGGCGCCACTGTTTAAAGATCTCCCATAAATTTGCCTAGTTTATCTGTTGCCTTTGTCTCTGCTTCTGATCCATCAATGCGCCTGTGTTGAGGAAGATGCATGTAAACATGCGTGTGCTTTCAATAAAATTTAGTTGTTCTCCGCCTGTCCTGTGCTTTCCTCTACAGGGGTCGTCCCTTTTTCGCATCCTATTTCTTTGTCCACTATGAGCCAACTCGTCCAACAGCAAGTTCTGATTAATTATACCCAGCTCTTTTTGTGAAGCATGTGAATCCTGGAAATTTCTCACTGCACACTACTTCAAGTATTTACCAGCGAACAGTCAAATGCAGAAATAGCATTATACGCTACATCATTATCAGGCATAATAAAAAGCAAGGTGAAAAATTGACCTTTGAGGGCCGGCTTATGTGACGCAAGGTACATTTGAATTGGCTTTAATTATTGTTACATACTGATACCTTACACTTACGTATTACCTGATCCAATCTACGAGCTTGGCATGGACATTTAAACAACGCAGCCTCTTCCCTAGTAATAGATAGTCAGCCACATCAACAGCCTTATTTAAACTTAAGAACACCTTGTTAATAACGCTAGCGCATTCCAAAACTTCGAAAAACTCTTGAGCAAATTCATTTAGCTGAGGCTGGATTTTTCTTGCTGGAAGCATGATGGTTTAGATGTACTATGAAATTTGCACTGAGATGGTTCCTAATGTTTTTGTACAAAGTAGGCCCAGAATTTTGCAGACATTCCTTATACAAATGGGACGGTAATATGAAGGTAACTAGTGAGGCCCGTCCTTATACATCGTAATCTCGCAGGCGACGTTAATTCCATTCGCTGGTAAATGCAACGCTAAGCAGACATTTATTTAATAAAAGGAAAAAATGGGCATGCGGGATGTGAACGTATCATTAAAAGCCTGTTTCCGAAGCCATAAGCGCCAAAAGATTTAACCACACCTAAGTGGTGAAGTGCACTTATTCCCCCTTCATCTGCTGCTTCCTGCACTGGATTAAACTGAATTGATTGATATGCTTTGCCGCATGGAGGTATGTATAATAGGAATACCGAAATCGAACATTTGCTTCGTGTGCCTACTTGACACCTCTATCGATGAACTGATCCTTTGATGCGAGAGAAGTAATGCGTGCTTGTTCTTAGCCACTCTGCTTAATGTATAGCGTAAATTGTTTACGTGTCCATTAAATCGTGACAAAAAGGAGTCAACGAAGCTCTTTCTTGATCCTGCAACAACTTTCTGTTATTTATTATTAGCAGTCCTAATGCCCTTCATTCAATACTCCACCACATGCACCTGGTATGATAAAAAATAGCATGCGGAATTTCTCTCACTTCTTGAGAGGTTGCGAAAAATCATGAACATTCATGAAATCATGCACATGATGTTCATAACACAAGAGTGTCCCTCTAAGATAGCTGAAACTCATCGCGTGTTTGATGAAGCAGCTGGGTCCACCGAAGTGATTAATGGCCGCACCTGTCTTAACATCAAGAAATTCTAAACATAAGGTTTGAAAAAAAAAATAATTCCATCTCCTGATTAAACAAATTAAGAGGTCGCTCAGGCTTCGTCTTAGGAGTAGATGCGATGGCACTTTTAACACCGCCTTGTCATTCTGTAAATTTTCGGGATTGAGAGACTGAGACAGATTTTGGCAGATTTAAGCGTCATTACATAGTTTAGTTTTTAGGGAAATAAATGTGGAGCATGTGTTTTAGAAAATTCACAACTTGACTATTTATTCGTCTCATCTGCTCCACACAATTTCAAATTTTTTTTTTGTTATATGGACACTCTGGCCCATTTCCATGTCTTACTTGAGAGCTATCTTTCTTTCTCGCTTGTCAGTGACTTGTATAGGAATGCTAAATAGGAAGCTAAATGGTGGACACCACCGCGAAGTTACTACAAAGAACTCTTGGATGGAAGTTTGAAATAGAATAGAGCGCCTAATCCGATGCGTTTTCCTCAATCCTGGATTACAGCGACGGCTTTCTGAGCCACACCGATTACATAGGCTATCGAAGAAAAGTGAAGTTCGTACAATTTATTTTTAAGGCTATATTTCACCCAGTTTAGCAAAATATCAAAGCCGATAAGAGGAGTTCACTTTTTGAACATTAGATCGATATTACCGTTTATCCGTTCTTGCTACACAATGTCGGTTTGTGATAGGACAGGGAGAAGAGAACAACGCTGCGAAGTGCTTAAATGTCACGGGATATTAAACCAAGAAAAACACTTCTATCATACTGCCTGCATAAAATCTAGTTTCGGATACTTCTTTCCGGCACTATACGACGCGTACTTTGAGGATTATAAGGATTACAGAAAGCGACAGGAAGCAGCGCGGTTCCGGGAACTGTTTTGAACTTGGACGGCTCTCGACAAATGGATCTCGCAACACACTTCTTTCCCCGAACTTCCCTGTCACCTGTTTTATACTCAGCCTTCCGGAAAATCTTACATGTCGCTTGCTTTCCCTACAGCTCATTGTACATGGCTTTTCGCTTTCACCTTCTTTCTGTGTTCCTATATTTGAGTTCGACGGGGTTTCACGACACGATACCTTTGAATAATTTATGAGTTCGGTCGCGCTTTCGCAAGCCCGTAGGCACGCCGCTAGTCTATACGGTTACTGCAGTGGCGATGAGGTTTCTATCTAAGCTTTGAGTTTCTGTATAACACATGTATTCCAAGCAGCCTCAGAAATGACGGTAGTTCGGAAAACACCGCGCAATGCCCGTTTTTCGTAGTAACTGGAAGATCTGAGGTTATTGCTCAAGCTTTAGCAATATTTTGACTTCGCATTCTGGTCATGTAACCGGCGCTCTTTGTAGAGGCTCCCGCTTTTTTCCCTAATTCTCGCGCTGTCAGTAATCGCATATAACAATGATATTTGTTGCGAAACATTGCCTCTACGTTACTCTTTGTCAGCTTTCACTGCGATGTAGTGCTAGGGCCGCAGAAGATGAATGCTTGCTCTTGTGAGCAACAGCGGCAAGTATAAAGTGTTCACTGTCCGAAGCACTATACATCTGTTATTTCTCCGTCTTCAATCCACCTGTCATAACCCTCAAGCCACCTAGGCATCCTACCCTTACTTGCCCTCGCTTTCCATATGCGCCATCCATCTATGCCTCCTACACCCCACAAAGCGACACCCGTCGTGAATTCACTATTGATGACCTCCACGAAATTCCTCACAAAGTGGTAGCTCTCAAATCAGGGTAAAAAGAAAGGCAGTTCTTAAATCGGATTAAAAGACAAAGTGGCTAAGCCAGATGGGCTCCAGAAACACCAGTTTCCCGGTACTCACTATCCACGGTTCTTGCTAGAAATCGCCCATCCACGCACTGCCGTCCCTCATGCATCTCCGCCTATTTCGACCAATTTTTTCGCGTTCGTGACGCCTCGCCATAGGGTAAATACTCTCACTGAGCTTAAACATCAGTGACTGAATAGCGTGAACAAATAAAGCAATTCGCAATGTTGTACCAGACGTCTATTCTCTACATGTATGTATTCCTGTTGTCGTTACCTATCACTGGTGATGAAGAATGGTATTAATATCTTGTGCCACAAACAACAAATAGTAAGGAACACTTATAAGGGCCGTATCATACAACAGTCCGCTGCACATTACTTGAAGTACCTTCCATTATCCGTGGAAATGATCTCAAATATATCTCCTATAGAGTTGCAAGAAACATCGATCACTGTTATTTTTTCAGCGTTTATGCAACGATGTTGTTTGAATCCATTGAATCTCATATACCGTATGATACGCGGTTTTATCACACAATTCAGATGAGTTTATTGTTATATGCAGTGCACACTGGGGGTGGCTGTATAGCTAACACCACTTGAAGAAATTTTAAAGTTAATGGAAGTTCCGCACAATCTGCTGCTGATAAACGCCCATGTGCATCGCAATTCTATTTACGCTGATACTCATCCACCATGCTTGAGTTGATGGTCTTGCACAATTGGAGGACCTCTTCAATTTGAGGCATGCCGTTTCTTGCGTGCTGATGAGTCACCGAAACACTTCTTAGTTCAGTAAACAAAGCGCTCCCATGTCGTTAGCTTGTCGTCGTAATTTTCAAATCAGATAACGGCAGTGTTGGTGAGTAAAACACGACGTTATCAGGTTGAGCGGCGGAGTTGCAACGGATGTAGCGGCTTACCCGTTGGTAGTTGCGAAGCCACTCGTCAAAGTCCTCTCCTGCTGCCCCAGCGAGAGGGCAGGGCTCTCGGTATGGTGAATAAACGCCGGAAGCCGCCTGACTTGAGGTGGTGAGAAGCACACAGCTAAATTCAGCCGGTGGCAGCATGGTAACGAGCAGTGGCGAAAGTCCAGCAAGAGGGTGGCTACGCTGATGTTCCGGGGCGCGTCATTGGTTCGGCGATCCCGGAGGATTCAAACCGCACTTTCCATCGAAATAGAACACTCTGGATGTCACCACGTAAAGCAACATCAGTGAGAAAAAAAAACGGGGCACCCGAGCCAGACGACACCTCCACTCACACGCATAGCTTTTTCGTCCTCCTAAAGCGAGTTTCATTTGTTTTATTTTATTCATGCTACTACTCTGTACCAATATGCTTACTCGCATACTTGCCCTGTTTTGACAAAATATTTATACCTGGGCGTCATGGTAGCAATGCTCAGTCGGGCGTATGCGGCCTATTGGCAGCATCCCGCCTACAATTATGGGCAGAAACTGGGGTGAAATATTGTGGGACGCATGAAAAGCAAAAAAGGGCAACGCCTGCGTGGTTCGCATATGCGGACAAAAAAAGAGGAATGTTTACACGGCTTAGCTACATAGACACCACCTCTAGGAAGGACGGCTTTGTTCGGCGGCTGCTTCCCGTGACAATATGCCGGCTGCCATTTCTATGGGCGTTCGACAACAACGCCGCTTCCATCGTACTTCGAGCTGTCGGCAGCTTGGATGCGAGCGCGACGACTAACAGCCTGAGCCTTCGGTCGCTATCAGACTTAATTACAGCAGCTGCTGAAGTTCTTGCTGTAGTGGCTAGACCGTGCAAAGTTAGCACTTTCTCCTTCAAAGCTCGAATGAAACCACACTTTCATTATGAGCGATGCCTGCTTATATCCAACACTCTAATTATTGTTTTCTTTATAAATCTTTGCTTATTTTTGGCCTCAGCGAAAGGATAGGGAGAAGAAAAATAAACATTATTCCCTTTGAATAAACAATCTCTGTTCTAGCGCACGCAGGCTAAAATCGAATACTGGAGCTGATCACATAATTTCAGCTCGCTTATTAGTTCTGCCTGGGAGGAACATTTGTGCCCGCAGGTCCTCACTCTTCAGCTCGGTCTACCAGTCATTGGCAGTGCAGTATTCAAACATGTGATCAGCCTCCACAGTTGCTGCCACCAGTACCGGTCGGGTTTGAAATGGTGTGAACATAGCTTTTAAGAATTACTGCTGCAGGTCTTTTACGCTAAAATGTAATCTTGGTAGTGAAGCAGGCTCTTACAGAAAATGAATGCTTGATATTTTGCGCCCTTTCATTAGGTACTTCGGCATACTGTACATGTTTGAATGCAAGAAGAAAATAACCGATTTTATCATTTTTCGTATGGTCATGCGTCTGAATAATAGGGGAGTTTTGAAACAAAGACGTGTAACTCGAACAAAGTAGCTGGCACTTGAACAACTGAAACAAAGTAAAATCCATCCATTTTTTTAGGCACTGTGGCAAAAAAAGCTAGATTGATTGAGAATATAAAAGTATACAAAGCATATTATTCGCTTAAAAGCCCTACTGTAGCCTATAGAATGCTTTTTAGGGAAGGTATTTTAGAGCCTTAAGCACAAGCGACGTCATAAAATTGGGGACGAAAATCCGCGACACCGTTGAATAATTGGGCAATTCAATTTTTCGGGTAGACGATGGTTAAATTCTTCCTAAAAGACTAGAAGTAGCTTGGAATACGCTATGGAACAGAAGCATATGCGATAAATCATTTATTAAATTAAGACATGCCAGAGAAGCGAGGTGCACTATATCTCCAGAATTTAAGAAAAGCTGTGGCAAATCTAAACCTAACTCTACTGATAGTAAAATTTTTAGGTCACTGTCATAATCTAACTTTGGGAATCGCTGTCCATCCGCAACGTGCAAAGGATATACAAGCACTGTAGTACACTAAGTAGTTCGACTACAAACCAATATCTAGAACTAGTACAGAATGAAGACTACCGAAAATCGTCATGTACAGACATTGCCATTTTATAGAAAAAAAAATCCCGGCATTCATGTATAAATTTTACTAGAAAAATTGCTGCAGCCATGCCAAATACTTTGTTTGACGCAATAATTTGCTGAAGCATGCGTTTAAAAGAATCAATAAGTTATATTTGTTTCATAATATATTTTACGGCAAAAACTTACGAAAACTTTACTTAACAAAAGCATGAAAGTAGGGATGCTAATCTACAGAGACGGTGCCTACGTTTTTTATGTATTTAAGAGCCCTATTTAAATTCGTTTATGAATGATCTTAGTAAACTTCTTCGTAGAGGGCAATAATTTAATGACGATTAATGCAAACCGAGGCGAGCTACAAGAATTAGTATCAAAGATTAGCTTCAAGACTTTTTGTAAGACCATGAGCACTTGCGTCTGTGTGTTAGAATTGTTTTTTCTACGCGAATTATTACTCAAAAGGGCAGTAGCAATAAATACTGGTGGCCGGAGCACTCTGAAAACCCATTTCCGAAAAGCGCTTCACGAAAACCACTTAGACAGATATACACAAGTAACTTGCTAACTTTTTGTAGGAGATTATACGTAGGATTTCCATCCGCTAAGCTAAAACAAAATTGAATCCTTGGCAGTGTTAGCTCCCAGGTATCATGGATTGAGCTTGTTACGCGTGTTCTGGCAATCCTTTATCAGCTGCTGACTGAGGCTGTTTAGGGACCTAAAAATAATTCAATCGTTATAGGCAGCTGAGGCAGAGCACACAGAACGAGAACATCTGCACCTGCATTCAGCTGGAACATCTTAAAATATTTTGTTTCATTGCCTGGTGAACGAGCTTTTTAACGGAGTTACCGCGTAGAGCATAAAGAATGACGGCTCTTACACAGATGGCCCACAGTCATGCCATCCCTTGAATTAAAACAGAAACTTTAATATACCCTCTCCTGTAGAGACATTGCTCTGTATATCTAACGATCGAAGCACCTTCTGGTGATTAACAATTCTGTATGCAAAGCTATTCTGCAGTTGGGGACATACATTTTAAGATATTAATGCGGCTACAGTTTTTTGTCGTTTGCATATGTTTCACTGATCAATAAACCGCACACAGTAGACTGTTATGGAACCTAATTTAGTTTTGAGGACACATCGCATTACCGACTTTCTTTTTAAGTTAATGCTTGTTTACTTTCTACTGCAGTTCATTCAATAATATTAACGAAGCTAGGTAACCAGGAGAACAACAGCTGTTTCCCGCACCCGGCACTACATGCTTGCTTGAGGCCGCGCCCATTGCTTTCTGCTATTCGCGTCACATACCAACTGCCTGTTATGGCGTATTCAACGTGGCGGACATAGTACTTTCTACAATGAAGATGCCTCGAAGATAGCGCGATAAGTTTTAAGTTTATGGCTAAACAAATTTTCTGCGTCCACCGCATTAGAACTGCCGGCTCTTCCACTATGAAGTAAGCTTTTTAACATAAAATGAGCTGAAAATATATTCTACTTTTCTTCTGGCATTATTTTTTACATCAGTAGTTTAGGCGAGAGGTCGTTCTGAAAATCGGGTGTACTCGCTAGCCTCATTTGTGTACACAGGCTCATTCAGCTCCTGGGCAATTTTCATTGTACACAGGTATGAGGAGAGTTGGGAACAAGTTAATGATGGAGCAAAAGGAGATAAGAGCTCAAGTAATTGGAAAGAAAGACAGAATTTCTAGTCATTTTGCTTAACAAGACAGATGCATATGACTCAATGGATCCTTTTCTGAAATATTGCACAGTTTGTTGTTGTGCACGAGACCAAGAGACATGTATTTACATTACGGCCTGCTATATTTTCATAATAAAAAAGCTACAAAAAGCCTTGAACATCTGAGGTGAAGCCTCATTTTGCTACATGATCTTTCCTAAGGACTTGTCATATCTAAACGAATGCCGCTTGTTTTGTTGAAACGTTGGGTCACGAACTGAGGCTTCTTTTCAACTCTTGTTTTTGTTCTATTTATAAAAAATCTGCTCTCTTTTGCGTCTCTCCAGCATTTGTGGAAGAAAGGCTGTTGAAATGGTTTTGCAACAAACTAAGGACAACGGGGGAAATCGCAGTCACTATGGAAAAAAACCTACTTTTTGTTACATGGCGCAATATAATCGCAGATCTACAGCACCCTGAAAAATGTTTGCGTTACGTTGTGCAAAAGGCTATTTAGATGGGATGTGGAGATTGCGAGCCGCCTGTTTGAATGGCCTATAGGAACCAATGGCTGGTCATATATTTTATTGTAGAGCAGTTCGGACGGCTCAGCGGAGTAGATGCTTACGCCAAAAGCCTGCCTGAGTTTGGCCACAAAAAACACCATGCTGCGAGGGAATCATACCACATTCCCCTCTGTTGCAGAGGACGCCAGTAGCAGAGCATAAAGAGGACTGGGTACTTCCTCTGTCAGGCGGTAGCGAGGGTTGCAAGCATGTTGCTCGATCCAGAGAGCGAATGTTCTTAACGCGAGTAATGGGCCGAGCTCGCTGCCGAATTCAAGTGCTGTGTCACGTTGCGGGCAGTCCGTTCACGATCTACGAATTGAATGCGTCATAAGCTTCCTTTATGCCTGTCCACCCATCGCAGAGCTGAATGGCAGGAATTTCATTCAGCTCTGCCATAAGTGGACAGCTATAAAGGCCGTTTTTAGCTGCATACATCCATTTCCTAATTCTTTGGAACACTAATTCATCAAAAGCCTGATACTGTATTTTTCCTAGTATAAGATCATAGCTGCAATTATATTATTTAAAAGGTGAAGAAATGAGAGGAACGTATTGGCCTCAGTGATGTAACGCTCGATCTAAGAGTTCCTAAGCACATAACTGCTAGCGCAAATGCATCGTTTCTGCTGCCATGCACTCACGTTCTTCACGCGTATTAGCACAAGAGGAAATGCTTATACGCCTCTCCTCCGGCATTGCTTCTGTGTATATCTTCGTGTGGTGCACGAATATTTTTGTGCATGAATACTTGCACCCTAAACAAAGCTTTACAGCACAAGGCAATTTTCTTCGTCACTTTGCGGCCAGGATAGTTACGCATCCTCAGAGTTTAGGAATTCTTTGAAATAAAATTAACCCAGACGTTTTCTACTTACATATACGGCACTTCAACAAGCGCAATTGTATCCTGCTAAATGGCTTAGTATCTAAGCAACATGACCACTACAACTGAAAGAAAAGAACTTTATAATGTCTATTTTACGCATACAAAATGTGGCATTCCCTTTGCAGCTCAGAAGAGATTTCCAAGTTAGATGTTAATCACGGCGCTCCCTCAAATTCGACGAAATAGGAATTCGTTAAGAGAACTAGTACTATCAGAAGCCTTAGGAAATTACCTAATTTGTGCATTTGAGATCTTAATTTCTTAACTAGGACGTGGTCATACTTCCAACGCTTATATCCTCGCCCAGGATGCCCGATCTGTAAAAACGAAGATGTCGAGGCCGACATCCACCACTTGGTGTGGGACTGCCCAGCACTCAAGCCAACACGAATCCGGCACCTGAGCATAGTTGGCCTTTCAGCAACCAATCCTGCCTCATACGTCACATGGACGCAGGGACCTCATCATCGCTCACTTCTGGGCTTCATAAAATCAGCCAGCCTATTTCCATTCATTTAAACATTTATTCATCCTTCATCTCATACCCTACTGATGCCCTGAAGCAATAAATATCAACTAAAAAAAAGATCTTAACTTCCAGTACACCAACATAGAATAAATCTGCGATGCCTTAAAATTAAAAAAAAAAAAAACCTGCATAACAGAATTGAAGCCTGGTTGTGCCACTCTGCCATTCAAATGAATGTGTGTCATAAGAAGTTGCTGCTTGTTTTTGGGGCGTAAAGACGCCCCGCATATTCTTATGACACACATTCTCATATTTTTCATGAGCAACAGAACCATAAATACAAGCAGTTAAGTGCTTGAAAAACTTTTCAGTGAAAGTGAGCTCTTCTGTAACTTCGGCTGCGATATTTTTGGTCAGAGTCTAGCAGATCTAAAATAAAAAAAGACTTTTGTAAGGCTGACCGAGAAGAAGCTGGCCAGGGCATACGAGGATATATTGAACATATAATGCTTCAACGTGTGTCACAGTTCAATTATAGCAAACAGGCCTTCTACTTCTCTGCTCAGATTTGCATTCTTTCGGTGTGGAATACTTGCGGTCAATTAGTAGCACCCTCAAGGGCTATTGTTGAATGTGACGCAATGAGTTCAATGGCTGGTGGCTCGCGTAGTAGTTTCATCATATTTAAAACATCGCTCTATTATACTAATATTTTCGTATACTTACCTCTATTTACACAAAGCCGAACATAAGGCCTAAGCGTTGCAGTGCCACAGTAGCTGCGTAGGTTAGTGGTACTCTGAATAAGATGTGAGTGGAAATATTTCGAGATTTAACAGATGTCCAGAAATATATGCGTGTTGGTTACCAAATTGCCAATGCTGAAAAAAGCGCAAGGTTGCAAGAGGTCATGATTGGCACCAGAACGATACCGCCCATACTATGCCCCTATTTATATGTTGTCATGAAACTTAGCATAAGGACATTACCGCAGAAAGTGCTGCAAACCCGTAAATTCGTTGTTTGTATAGACCCTTACCGGCTGGTAAAAAGACTTTTCTTTCCAGGAAAATTCCTCTATCGAGTCGCACGCTCTAATAATATGTTTTATTTATCACCAAACTCATTCTGTTAATATTGTCACGTAGTGGTGACGAGGTCGACGACACAATTGAAGGGTCGATGATTGCACTAAAGAAACTGTTTATTTGGGCTGACTTGCGCCCCGCAAAAGAACTAAGCAACTCGGCGGCGGCGATAGAAACAAACGTGCTCGTCGATCGTCGAACAAAGAATGCCCGTCAAACTCGGCAACGCTCAATGTAAAGGCTGCACAGAACAATCTAGATAACGTCGCAAACAGCTACCAGCACGGGCTGGAACATTGTGGAAAGACACCCGAGTGGCCGGAACCTTCGAGACGGATCTCGGTGCATCTTGCGCTACAACAAAACTGATAAAGGTGTGACTCGCGACATCGAGCATTAACAAACAAAGATTACGGAACTGATACGCGGTCCAGAATCAAAGTGACAAGTCTGTATGCCGGCGGCTGTTAAAAAAACAACAAATACTGTTTTGAAGGTTTCGCGGCAATATTCTAATGTGCACTTTGAAATTTGTGTCATATCTTACTGCTGTGTTGTGAAAATTTCCGTAAACAAGAAATGAAAGTAAAAATAAATGTGCAAGACCTCTCGAACCCCCGCTAGACACCAGAAATGGCCATCTCACCATTGACGTTAGGACGAAGTCTGTTGAACATTAAAAGCTTCATGCCTCAGACTTCTTCAGCCTATTCACGTTTAGCGTGTGACCGGTGGCTTTCTATTAGAGGAAATCTAACGCTAACGCAATTTGAATCTATCGGTATCTATGAAAGCCGCAATCCAACTTTGACATGATGGTTCCATTGCTGCTTACAGCGTATACGACATCTGCAGGTAATTCGCTATTACAGGCGTATGAGGAAACACAAATAACACACTTTTATTGTGATAAGGGCCCGAAACCAAAGTAAGATTAGAGCAGTTTACCGGCAATAATGATCTAGCCTTGGACCGTACATGCACTGTCGATATGATGGGTCCGCAAGATATAATGCATTTTTATTAAGGCACAACTCCATGTGGTGGTAAGAAAAACTTGTAAAATGCAACCCCAAAAATTATGAACAGGAAGTTGAAATGGAAAAAAAAACATATGGGCTTTATTATGGGGTAGAGCGCATTCTTCAGCACTCGCGGACCATGACTAGCAAGTGACCGGTATCTCTCAAAAGAAAAGAATATAACAGTTGTATCTTACCAGTATTCATCCATTGAACGAAATGTGGAGATTAAAGAAAAGGGTTGTACTTACGTTTAGGACACCTCAGAGAGCTATGGAACCAAAAATGGCAGGTGTGGTGTTGAGTTGGGAAACGTGCAAAGTATGTTAGGTGAATAATACAAGGTAATGACATTCTGGTGTTAAGAAGAAATGGGCATGGGCTGGAGATATACTGCGTATTGATGATGCCCGATGGTCGAAAAGAGTAGCACATTGGATTCCCAGAAAGGAAAGCCTAGAAAATGAGCTGGCTGGATGTGGCTAAGGGTCTTGCAGGAATCCAGTGCACGCAGCTAGCACCGAACAGGGTTAATAGGACAAATATGGGCGAGGCCCTTGCCTTGCAGTGGGTATAGTCAGGGTGATGATAATGAAATGAAGAACGGACCCAGAATCACGACAACCTCACTCTGCATGCGTGCGTAGTAATTCCTTTCCTGTACATCCAAATCCAGAAATCTGGTTAAAACCGGTGGCTCGCACTATTTTAAACGCAACTGAACAAACAGTGAATATGTTTCCAGGTGATAGACAGAACAAATGTAATTGTAACACAAACCTATTCACACTCCCTTCATCATTTACGCTGTGCTCGTCGTTTCTGTAATAAATAAAGCTTATTAGCAAGCTTGCAATGAGCAACGAGGTCGCAAAATATCTTGGAAGTTTTTGTGCAATGTAGTTTTAGGGAGTGTAGTGAAAGTCAACTGACAAGCTCCATTTACTACCTTTTTCTACCTTTTTTTGTAAGACTGCAACAAGATGACAGTAGTAGGCAGCTATTTCTACAAGTTAGTTTGTGCTATGCGTTAACCTAGCTGTCATTGTTGTGGCATAATGTATGAAACATTTTACACACACATGTCAGAAAAGGTATAAGAACTTATTTTTTATGGCGGTAAATATTTATTTCGAATGTTCCCGGTCAGCAGGCATTTTGTAACATTTGTAGCTCTATACTTGCGACGTGCTGCTTAGTAAAACCTCAATTATTTCTCCAGGGCACTATATCAGTAAACTATATCAGTAAACCAGGAGGCTTAAGCAACTGCGAAATACGAAAAAGCGGTTATATCAGACTGCTAAGCATGCGTGCACCAGTTCTGCTTGGAATAAATACAGTGACACACTAAAAACATATTGCTCCGCCTTAGCCTCCGCGAAAAATAAGTACTTTTCACACGACCTTCCTTCCCTTATAAAAACTAATCCCCAAAAGTTTTGGAAACATATATGTCCAGATCGGGGTGGAGGCTCCATATCTCTACAATGTAACAACATTCCAGTTTCAGATATTAAATGTCCAGCAATATTCAACACATACTTTTCATCTCTATTCTCTTCCGAAGATAGCTCTAACATACCGGAGGTACCCAACATTAATTTCCGCTACATGACACCCATTGAAATAACTGAGGAAGGTATCATCTCTCTCAGAAATAACCTTAAGGTATCTACTTCAGCTGGTGTTCATGGCATTAATTCTAAATTCTTAAAGAACACCATTGCAATCTCTAGTAAATTTTTATTTCATATTTTTCGCCAATCTTTAACTAGTGAATCGCTGCCCGCGGATTGGAAGATAAAATGCTTGAACACATAATTTCATCTCACGTTTTCAGTCATCTTGAGCAGAACAACTTTTTCTATACTAATCAACATGGATTTAGGAAGGGTCATTCCTGCGAAACACAGTAATTCGAACTTGCATTTCCATATGGACGAAAGCCTTCAAACTGATTGTATATTCCTTGACTTCGCCAAAGCTTTCGACCGGGTAGCTCCCTGCCGCCTGATTTCAAAATTATCATCACTCCGTCTAGACTCGTTAACTTTAACATGGCTTCGTAACTTCCTTTCGCATCGGCAACAGTTCGTATTTGTTAACAATCTGTGTTCTAATCTTTCCCCTGTTATCTCCGGTGTGCCGCAAGGTAGCGTGCTCGGACCCTTATTATTTCTTATTTATATAAATGATTTACCTACTAATATATCCTCTTGTATGCGAATTTTCGCGGATGATTGCATCATATATCGCCCCATTAAATCTTTTGATGACCACCTGGCGCTCCAATCAGATCTGCTTCTTATTAACGAATGGTGCAACGCATGGTTAATGACCCTTAACGCATCGAAGCGCAAAATAATATCATTTAGCCGCAAACGAAACAATTCCAGCTTTCCATACCGCATTCAAGACGATTTACTGACTGTCGTATCCCATTACAAATACCTCGGTGTTAATCTTTCCTCTGATCTTTCATGGTCCTTCCATATTACATCCATATGCGCTGCCGCCTCACAGTCATTAGGGTACCTACGACGTAATCACAGGAATTCTCCTGCTAATATTCGTAAACTAGCTTACCTTACTTTTGTTCGTCCACAACTTGAATTTGCAACGTCCATTTGGTCTCCCTATCATAACAACATGATCACCGCAATAGAATCCATCCAAAATAGGGCAGCACGATTCATATCTCGAAACTATATCTACCATTCAAGTGTCACTGTGATTAAAAGTAACCTTTCCTTAGAATCCTTAGGTACACGCCGCGACATCGCCCTCCTAACACTATTTCACAAGTATGTATACACCAATCGATCCTGTCCGCATCACCTCGATGTTCCATCCCGCACGTCCAAGCGATTACACAATCACCTCAGTTTTACAAGAATATATGATGACACATTAGCCTTCAACTCATCAGCATTTCCACGAGCCATCAGATTATGGAATAACCTGCCAGACATTATCACTTCTCTTCCTAATCTAGAAGCGTTCCATCGCCAACTCATCACATTATATCACTGAGCCTTCATTTTGCCTTATTTGTCTTATATATACATTTTTATGAAATTTGTTGCAGCTGTTAAATGTCTTGATGGGTTTTATTTACTTGTGTGTGCCTATGTACTCTTTCCATCTTTTTTTTCTTACCATTTTTTTTTAAGCGCCATTCGGGGCACTGTGTGCCGCTTGCTTTCTGTCGTGCTTATTCTGTGTGCGTACCATTGTGCTTTAATCTGTGTCGCGTATTTCTTTTTCTTAATGATATAATAATTTCCGCGTCGTACTATTTTGTTTGTTCATATATTAATTACTTTTGTATTTTTGCCTGTTTCCTTACATTTTATGTATATATTGCACTGTATAGATTTGATGTCCCCCTTACACAATGCCTAATGGGCCTGTAAGGTATTTTCAAATAAATAAATAAATAAATAAATATATGTAGTACGCAAGTAACTTCGCGGCAGAGATTGCAACGAGTGCTGTTTCGAGCTATTAAAGTAGCAGGAATTGATTGAAGTTTTGTTTCTTAGACTGCTAAGTTTTAGTTGCTGCAGATGAGATTTCTAATGTCACAGTACATTTCTGAGAGCCCGCTGAACCCGAACTAGAGAAGGAATATTTAAGCGAGAAAGAAAAATTATCTTTGTTGAAGGAGGACAAATTTTTTTAGTCCAGTGAGAAGCAAAGTTAAGAAAAACTGTTCAGAAGGGAAAATGAAGATATTATCTACTGTTGCTTGCGAACGAAACCTCATAGGTTCTGCGTCTTACACTTAATAAGAACAGTGCTGCGTTTTCTAGAAAAACACCTCTTTAAAGACCCTATCCAGTCTTTGCAGTAGGAGGTTAGTAATAGAATGGTTTTTAATAAATTGTCTTGAAGTTAGCGCAGAGGCGCAAGATTTTCCGATAACTTCTGAATTTAGTCTTGAACAATGGCAACGCACCTCAGAAGTTTAGTGCCTCTTTACCATTTGTAATATTGTTTTGAAATCTCGAATCCGAAAAGATGTAAAATGTACTATTCCCAATTTCAGCGTTGTTCGAGGTAGCTGCAATTTGGACATGCCCGGATTTCTTCACACAGCTGACTTTGGCTCCTAATTACTTTATTCTCGACTTCCACACCACGTAAAAGAAATCCACTCATAACTTCTTAACTTAGCTTTACTCGTGCTTCAGCATCCTCTGACGGGTTGATGTAGGGGCACTTTTCTCTGCACTCACGCCTGAGCCCAGCTGTCGCCGAATATCTAAGGGCCGACTTTCACTCCTGAGTAGATATTGCGAAATGCTATGGAGTGGGACCGTCGGACGAGTTTCACTTTTCACGCCCTAGAAGAAAAAGCCAAACTTCGGCAATAGGGTCTCGTGAATCAACTTCTTAGGAATGAATGCGTCAAGAATTCCTCAGACACTCTGATCCGGAGTTTCTGTAGGCACACAAAAGAGGTAGAAGCAAATAAAAATCCCTATAAATTACTGCATAAATTAAGATTCAATGGAAGATCCGGAATTTGAAATTTGGCTTGAAGTGCTCAAAGGAGCTTACTCACTATAGATAAAACCCCAAATTTGACTTCACTTCAGCCACGGTTTAGTAATCTTGGATGAAGAGGTGCATATTAAAAGGCACTGAGCGTGAACAAAGTAGTCCACCAAATATAAAATGGTTTAACTGGCGAGTTAAGAGAGTCGATAAGCTACATTATCATGCCTTTCTCGAATCTTGACTCGAATTCTTGGCCGGGAAGAGATTGTATTCAAGGGGCTTACCTTTGGTTTGTAACTGTATGCATATGTTTAGTCGGGCGCTAACAAGCAAACGCTCACTCATTACAGACATATTTCCTCTTAGAGCATTTCTGCAAACAGGTAATCAACGCTGCATTCAATTATAGCCGTACCATCTGAATGGTTAGCTGTCCTCGGCAGATCACTTGGGAAATCGAGAACTCTGGACAGGTGGTTGTGCAGGGCTGGAACCCCGAAGCAGGAAGCATTTTAATTGAGCTTTGAAGTAATTGTAGAAGATTTATAGGTTTTATTTGTAGTCGTGTAGCTGCGTTTGGATGATAAAATTAGAAAATTACTGTAATAACTGTATTAAGACCATATAGAGAAAGCCGTTGAAATGTTCCCGCGAACAATACGGCAATAGCTTTAAATTCTTAAGCGTGTATTGAATAAACTCGCGGTGGCTTATAGCCGCCGATTCACTGCATGGTCCTAAAATTCTGAAAATATGCCATTGTTATCCCATCGCATCCTCATCCCGCAATAACTTTCTTATATGCACGATAAACATTCGGTTTGTTGTACTGGGTTTTATGTCGTGCTAAACATCACAATCATTTTTGATGCAACTATATATTCCTTTTGACTGAAAAAATTACAAGTAATTTATCATACCATGTTCCTGCTCAGTCGTTTCTTCAAAATTGTAATAAGCCTCTAGAAATCTGTGAATGCATTTTAAAAGAGCAAGTTTTGCGGAAATAGGCTCGCCGTTACCTCGCGTGCTATTTCTGTTAGTGTTTGGAGTTTTTCAACGGAAATGAACTCTGGTTACCAGTGTCAAGTTCCGCATAGAACTGGGTAGTAAATTCATCTCCTCCAGTCAACACTTTTTTCTGCTTGTTTTAAGATATCAGCATAGTGCTATAGGCTGAACATAAAACATTTAGTTGTCTTACTTGCGTACTTATAAATGATAAATCGCCCAATCAATAAAGGTTACTCACAGTAGGTTTTCGAGATCACACACACTCACAATGAGACGCATGGCCACACATATGCACTTGATAACCATTTAGCATAACGTTTAAAGTGCCATCGACGACCCTTTAATGTTCATAACTCTTCCCCACATTGAAGAATGGCGCCATCATTTATAGTGGGTGCTAATCTAGACCGGACTATGGAGGAAGAGATAAGGTAATGGATAAAGGGGACATTGGATCGCAACATTTCACGCATCCTACTTGCTGTCGCGGAGTTCCGTGAAGTATTATCAGCAACGCAACATAGGCGTGGAAATTACAACATAAATACACAGGCATGCTAGTTCCTGGACAAGGCATTGGCCTTATAAAATTATCGCCTTAGGGTGATAACATGCTCTAACGTATAATAATGCCGAAAGATAATGATATCATCAACATGCCAAATAGAAACTTGAGTTTTATGGAGAATGGGTACAAGCTTATCTAATACTACCAATGAATAGACAATGAGGAGTAATTATGGTAAGAAATGGTTAATGCATATTTTAGCTATTTCTAACAAAACTATCAAATTCAGCGTCGTAGAACGTTGTTTCCTTGCTTCCCCACATGTCTTTGTAGTATACACGAGCATGTTTAGACCGAGAAAACAAACCTCTCTCTGTCGCAATTGTGATTATCCAAAATACTCAATCCCATTTAATTTTATTTATATAATCTTGCCTGCTATGAATGCTGTTTATTACTACTATGGTTGCATTCAAAATGTATGTATTGTTATGGCATTATAAATTGTGCGTTTATTCCTTCAGCCACGGGTAGTGTAGCAGGCACCAAATTCAACGCCTCACACGCCGATATGGGGCATCTCTTCAAACAATGCATCGTGAGGGTATGTGCGTCATAACATATCTCCATATCTCCATAACATATCTCCTTAGATGGTGCCAGATACGCCCTTATCTTTATAAAGGAGGTTGGGGTAGTGCGGTGTCGAAGCCAATGAGGGTACGGCTGTCCGGAAAGCGCATGCGCAAATGTGTGCTGCAGCCGGGCGCCGTAAGGATCGCTAGATATTACCTCAAGTGGAAAGGAGAAAAAGGCAAAGGTAAGGGCAGCAGGTTTTTGGCGCATACAGCAGGTAGCTTTCTAGAGGAGGCGATGCCCAGGTCGGCGAGTCGGGTCGACGGCCGCTCTACAGCAGGAATTTACGCTGTAACCTGGATTCAACAGTTACGCGTCTCATACGCGTACTTCAGATGGCCGGAGCAGCGTCTGGTTTATACGCGGGCCACAAGCGCTCGGCCACCAGGCTGGTGGCCACTTCATCACAGCTGTTGGGAAGGTCCAAGATCAACTGCACCTGAGTCCTGTAGTTCAGGCAGATGCGTCTGGAGCCAGGATCGGGTCAATCCGGGTCTGGAACCTTGGAAGTCTGTGGCGAAAGCCCAAGCCTGATCACTCCGGTTGCCAGCAGAATTTTCTGTCGTCTAAGGCGATCCCGGTCTGCGATCCCGGAAGTCTGTGGCGGAAGCCCAAGCCTGGTCACTGTGGCACTAGTCAGTTAGCCTGGACGGTTTTACGGCGCCTTTCCTTATAAACTGAGTTACAAATGAAGATAAATGTTCACCACCCTAGATAAAGCCGGTCATCGCGTTGCACTCAATTTGATAGTGCTCCGTCTTTTCCAGAAAACCTAAGTACCGAAGTACTCGGGCTCGGTCCGACCGCCGGCGGCTGCATTTCGGTGGGGGCGAAACAAAAGAGGCGTCATTGCGCTGTGCGATGTCCATTGTTGTTGTGGCTGTAGGAAAAAAGAAAAGAAAATGCACGGGCCTGCTGCTGGCTTTGTAGATAAGCCACCTCCGCTGCCTCGTGCGGCCAGAAGAAAAAATGGAGAAGAATAAGAAGAGCGGGAGAAAGACGCACGCGGCAACAACAGCCGTCATCCACCACTAAGCGGTGGCGGGTACAATGAGTTTCGACCACTTGAGGATCTTTGATGTCAGTGCACATCAAAGATCCCCAGGTGGTACTCCGCAGTCTTCCACTACAGCAACTCGTTCTCTCCTTCCACTTTCACTAACATCTTTCTCCCTTAAGGCGATAATCAGGTGTTCCCAAAACGACAGGTACTGAGCTTTTACTTTCCTGTGAACCAATTAGAAGAAATATGTCAATGTTTTTCGAGGTAAAATTTGCTTCCTTGGTAATCAACTTAAAACCTGGCGTTGTTAAGCGTCGTTTCAAGACTGGTATGACCCCAACATAACTCATACGACATGGTGGTCACTGAAACTGTTGAACGCTACCTTTAAAGCGGGCATTTCGTCCGTCCATAAACAAAACAAAAAAAAAACTTAAAAAGGCCAAGCGCAAACTGCTACACAACTCAAATAGCGAAATTCTAGCATACATTTTCTGACATGACCCGCATGATCACGCGCATCTCACGCAGACGTCATGGCATGCGAGAGGAGGACACACTCCAGCTGGTTAGAAGCCTGGTAGTCAGCCTCCCCTACTACAACCCAATCAAGAGTGAGGTACAACAGGCGGACGTGATTCTACGCAAAGCCTACAAAACCGCACTCCACCTTCCTCACAGCACTTCAACCGAAAAGCTCCAAGCCCTAGGACTACACAACACTTTCGATGAATTGAGAGAGGCAGAACTAGTAATCCAAGTGCTCAGACTACAGCAGACCCCACCTGGCAGGGAGCTGCTTAAGAAACTGGGCCGCGCCGATCAAATTCAAGAGATATAGAGGACACAAACAATCCCGGACGAATATCGCCACACACAAAGAGTAACGCTCATACCCAGGAACATGGATTCCAACCTACACAAATCACGCAGAGATGCAAGGGCTGAATACCTACAAAAGACATTAGCACGCCGAGAAACGACGATATATGTGGACGCAGCCACATACACCAGAACAGCGGAGCAGCTCAACAGCAACGTGGTAACAACGGTGATTGACTTGACGCTACGCGAGATCACCAGCGCATCACTACAAGACTGTACTATAGTCGAGGCTGAGGAAGCGGCCGTCGCCCTAGCGGCAGCGGAGGGCTATCGATCTAAACGGTCTCTAACAATCCATACAGACTCACAAACAGCATGCCGCAACTATATTCGCGGCAGAATCGGGCACAGAGCGCTCCGCATACTTTGCTCTGGGGGCCACATGACACAACCAAACGAAGAACCAATCAAGCATACGATAGTATGGACGCTGGCACACGCGGGAGTAACAGGGAACCAAGAGGCGGAGAGGATAGCTCGAGGGTACACTTATTGCCGAGCATCCAACGTAGGCGACCTCGAGGGGAACGAACCTGTACCCCAAGATTATTCGGCAATACTAAGCCATTACAAGGGCTGCAGAAAGCGGTATCCACCACCACACAACTCCCTTAGCAGAGCATGAAGTCGCATGAAGGCAGATACAAACGGGCTCGTACGCGAACCTACACATACTCAACAAAATGTATCCCACACAATACACTGACAAATGCCCTTGATGCCAAGAACCACCCGCGCTGTACCCCATAACGTGGGAATGCCAGAGGATAGCGTGGTACCCGTTATAACAAACCCGAGTGCGGAGCAATGGGAGGGAGTGCTCTCCAGCGATCGCCGAGTCGACCAAGGTCTGATTCGGCGAGCACAACTGGCAGCAGCATCCAGCGAAGCCCTGGACTAAGGTCAACCGACCTTTGTGTTAGACGATGGACGACGCCATCTGAAAACCGCAGAAGACAAGCCAATCTAGAGCTTAATAGTTTTTCACTCGCTCACTCACTCACACTTTGACATAGAGGCAGAGAGAGAGAGAGTAGAACTTTTTATTTAAATCAGCGGATGAAGGAGCTGCGGCCCCCCGTCGCTTGGGATGGATGGCGAGGGCCCGCCTCAGACGCAGGCTGGCAGACGTTGGCCAGCGGCTTCCCAGGCCAGCTGGATGGCGGCTAGCTGGAGCCCACGGTCTGAGCAGCGCAGCATGGTCTCCCTGAGTTGCGGCGTCAGATTTAGGCCCTTTTTGAAAGGAAAGGAGGAGTTTCAGATTATCTGTCGGAGGATTCCTCTCGAGCAACAGTTTATACAGACTTCTGATCTTTCTGCTGGGAGCATATGGTTCACCAGGAGAGGGTGTGGGAATGTCCCAGTCTGAAAGCGACGCCAGGCGATGAATAGTTGGTTCACAGGAAGGGAAAGGCGCAGTATCTGTCACACTTGTTTCTATGGACACCTCAACCGCGCCGTAAGGATAGGGAGGAAGGTGGGAGTGAAGTGGAAAGAGAGAAAGAGTAGTCGTAGTGGAGGGCTACGGAGTAATTTCGACCACCTGGGGATCTTTTACGTGCGCTGACATCGCCGGAGATCTAGTTTTCAGGGTAACCGCGGTGATCTATATACCCGACCTGCTCGTATACCGCTGCAACCATAAAAGTCTTGTCCCTCTTGCAGCATCTATCTACAAATGCTACTTCCTGCGGCTGCAGGCGGCTAAATTTCATACTGAGCATTTGAGTTCTCTTTTCTAGAAGCTCCTAATGGTGTTCGGGATGCATGTATTTTGGCAGCGGGGGTATCTATAGCCTGCCCCGTAATGCAAGGTCTATTTCAGATTTTGGCTGGACGCCTCCGCAAGTGCCGATACCTAGTTTTTCTAGCATAGATCTGCCTGTGCATGTTGGGTGGAGCCGCTCTAGCTGTGAAGTGCGCACCGCTTCAGCGATCTCATCCCATGTGGTATGGATGCCCAGATGCAGGAGTCTAGCATTTTAAAGGCCCACTGTCCACCCTCCGGTCGAAAATATTTTCTTCCCCGGTGACTGTGAGACTTCGCCCCTAGAACGCAAGGCCGCAAAATGTTTTTGAAAAGAGTAACTAATAACGCAGTTACAGCCACCGCAATCACCCGATTCTGTCATGCCTCTCTCCTTCCGTTCCCTCGCAAAGGTTTTTCACTCTCCTGCCCGAGGTCGTCTAGCCTCCGCAATACAAATTCCCCTTCCTCCTCCGCGTTTGGCGGGAGGTGGGGCGTGGCTCTCCGCGAGCGCGAAAAAAAAAAACGGTTGAGGGAGCGCGCGCCGCTGGATTCAGTCTGGCCGTGGCGAGGGAAAAGCGCGCTGCGAGCGGTAGACACCCATCCTTCTCCCGTCAGTCAGCGAGACGGACCAATGGACATCGTTCCCGATACGTACGTCATTATCGTGGCCCGTCGGGCCAGCGCAGGAAGCGGGGAGGCTGGCTTCCCAAAGGAGAGCATGAGAGAGCTTTGAATTGTATTTTCGATGCTTTGCGGCGCGCGTGTCACTGTAGCATTTTGCACAGACTATCTCCGGTACCTGATCGAAACACTCGGCTCCTTTGTTTAAAAGGGCCTTCCCTGGACAGTGGCCCTTTAAGCACAGCGCGGGAGACCAAGGGCTCTTTTAATACTTGATGTAGCGACGTCTCAAATGTTTCAGTCTGACAGACGTGTAGGAACACTATTTTCTTGTGCACTAGCTCTATACGAATGCCTTTCTTGCAGTGTTGCCAAATAAATATTAGTAGCGCAAGTTGATGCCAGATTTGATGGGCGGGCAGTGTGCGGACAGCGGCCGCATAAAATAGCAGGCCCCTATATTTTTCGGAGCTGCTGTTGATGTCGCAACGGAAGAAAGAAGAAAAGGAAAATGTACTGACCTGCTACTGGCTCTGTAGCTGAGCCACCTCTTCTGCCTCATGCGGGCAGAAGAGAAAGTAAAGAAAAAGAAAAGGCGGAGAAAGACGCGTGTCGCAACAGCCGTCGTCCACCCACGAATTGGTGGCGGGTGCAATGACGGCCTACAACAGATAAAAATATAGTGGCAGGCTAGCCCCCGCCGCAAGCGGCAGTGACCTACAGTATATGCACAGTTCTCACAATACACAAGACTTACCCTAATTTAAGAGCAAGACACTATAATCCCCACTAGCCTATCTTTCTTGATAGTAAGGTACAATAATACACAGCATATGCTATTCAGGGATATATGATCTCAACATTTAGCATAGCAATCAATGTTTAGTTTAAATTAACAATTAAGCGGTAATTAACACCCACAGGATCAACCACCAACCTATTTTCAGAGCCCTGAACTTTGGCACCTCTGTCTCTTTTGGTACTTTCTTCCTCTCTTCTCTTCGGCGTTTTTCAGCTGTACACACAGAAGTGTGAGGGATACTGCCTGTTTTCGTTCTTCTAGATCAATTTTGAATTTCAGTAACAAACATACGCACAGAGACTGTTTACAGTAGGGCTCACGAGGCTATGTTCGTAATCGTTACAGTGAGAAAGAGTCGAATAAAATTATAGTTTAAACCAGCAATGTGTTTTACGTTAACAGAGCTATCACTCGACATTCGTTTCGGTAGCATCAAACTATTCTATCTTTTTTATATAATAGTTGCAGTCTATTGTGAGAGCTTTTATGTTTCCAAATTCTAGATTTTTTGCTTGATTAGATACCGGCTCTGGCATTGTATATTTCTTTTGCTCACTTTGCTTGCGTCTTCAAAGTGTCAACAGTGTCCCTTTGAAATTGTCACTGTATGCTGTGATGGTCGTTTCATGTTCCTTGTTATTAATAATGCGAAAGCATTATTTTGCTATGTTCACAGATTTCTCTCAGCAGACCGTGTCCACAGGCCGTGTCCGCAGTTCGTGTCCGCAGGCCGTGTCCGCAGACCGTGCCCGCAAAATCGTGTCCGAAGCAATTGTAAGTAATTGGTTTGTGGGGTTTAACGTCCAAACGCGACTCAGGCTATGAGAGATGCCGTAGTAGAGGACTGCAGAAATTTCGACCACGTGGGGTTCTTTAACGTGCACTGACATCGCACAACACACGGGCGCCTTGCTCTTCGCCTCCACCGAAAAGCGGCCGCCGAGGCCGGGATTAGATCCCGCGTCCTTGGGAACAGTAGTCGAGCGTGTAATTAAGAACTGGTAGTGGTCAATTAGTGGTGTCTATCGATAGAAGGTGACGTAATGTTGTTCCCGAAAAAAATAGGTTAATAGGTTATTTAGGTAACTAATTAGAATAACTTGTTCACAGGAAAGGAAAGGCGCAGTATCTGCCACACTTATTCTGAGGACCTGAACCGAGCGTAAGGGAAGGGAGGAAGGTGGGAGTGAAAGCCGATACGAGAAAGGAGTGCGTAGTGGATTTGATGTCAAGGATGTGACATCACGCAACCGGAAGTAGAGCCGAAAAAATGGCATAGCGCCCATAGCAAGGATTGGCGCGCAATATGAAAGTTCAGTTCAGTCCAGTTCAGTCGTTCAGTCGTGTCCGACTCTTCGCGACCCTATGGACCATATCAGGCGACGCTATCCGGTCTCTCACTCTCTTCCTAACACATAACTTCATCTGACGCGCCTCGAGGATGCCATCTAACCATTGCGTTCGCTGCCTACCCCTTTTCAGGTGACCCTCAACCTTTCCCAACATCAAATCTTTCTCCAGCGACTACTCTCCTCATCAGATGACCAAAGTAGCTGAGCTTTAACTTTAGAATTTGACCCTCCAATGAGCAGTCAGGGTTTATGGTCGACAATATCGACTGATTTGACCTTCTGGCCGTCCAAGGAACTCTCAAGATTCTCCGTCAGCACCACAATTCAAACGCGTCAGTTTTTCGGCGGTCAGCCTGCACAGTCCAACTCTCGCATCCATACATCACAACTGGAAAGACGATAGCACGAGTTATAGGGATCTCGGTTGGCAGAATAATGTCTCTGCTTTTTATTAGGCGGTCAAGACTAGTCATGGTTCACTTTACCAGAAGCAGGCGTCTCCTAATTTCATGGCTGCAGTCTCCTTCCGGGATAATTTTGGAGCCCAGGAAGAGAAAATCTGTCACAGCTGAATCAAGCAACTGAAGCAACCAGAAGCAACCAACACCTGCCTCCGTGCTTTCGCATTACTCCAATGCAGATTCTGCAGTGCTCTTTTAATTTTTTTTTTCATGCCATGTGCACATGCGTTGCTTGTTAACTGAAGTATAAAAGAGCATTATACAATGGTTGAGGAGCAGCCTCTGCAAATATCTGTCACACCTAAATTTCTGTGGACCTCTTGTGCTGTGGGATGTCATTGTTGTTGTTATTGCGACTGTAGAAACTAGGAAAAGAAATGCACGGCGCCTGCTACTGGCTCCTACCTCCGCTGCCATGTACGGAAAGAAGAGAAAATATAGAAGAGAGAAAACAGAGACAAAGAGAAAGATGCGCATCGCAACAGCCGTCGTCCAACACCGAAGCGGTGACGAGCGCAATGACGGCCTACAAAAGATAGAGAGAGAGACAACTTTATTTGCCCCAGATGTCGTGAATTAGGGCAGATGGGTCCTGTGTGGCCCCCAGGTGGGGGCGACATCTTGGGCCCACGAAATGAGTGAAAGTTGTGTGTTCCTATCTGGCTTGGTAAGGAGTTGGTGCCAGCTTTCCGCAGAGGGAGCTGGCAGGAGGGCCCTTGGGGGCGGGTTATTTACGCATCCCCAGAGGATGTGCGCCTGAGTGGCGGGTTCTCCGTTGTTACAATTTGGACATGCGGGGTCGTATTCCCCGTTAGTAATCATTCAGTGGCAGAAAAGCCTTCGACGTAAGCGGCGTTTACCAACCCGTCCCAGCCCCGTAGGGCGAGGCAAAGCCATCCTCACTGCCCGGTAAAATTTCTCAGGCGGTAGACCCTACTCCGCAGCCCTCTCTATTATGGCACCCTTTTCTGTATTTCCATTTTCACTCCCACTTTCCTCCCTTTCCTTGCGACATGGTTCAGCTGTCCACAATAAAATCGTGATAGATACTGAACCTGTACCTTCCAGTAAACCCATTATTATTATTATTATTATTATTATTATTATTATTATTATTATTATTATTATTATTATTATTATTATTATTATTATTATTATTATTATTATTATTATTATTATTATTATTATTATTATTATTATTATTATTGAACGAAGCTGAAAATAACAGGAATGCTCTAATGGAAGACTTCTGTTATACGAAAATAAGTTGGATTCGACTTATATACATTGACAGCACGAAGTTCACAGGAGTGATCGAATATTGCCTTAATCGAAATAGGGTGTGACGCGATGACACAGGCTACCACGTCTACCTGACATATAAAGCCTCCCTCAAACCAACTCCAATCAGTGTTCCCGTGTGGCCTCTTCTCGGCATTCCTAGAGGACTGGAAGTTTGATTCTTAATTCAACCATCTGCCTCCTCTAAGATTTGTGATACCATGTGGTCTCGTTAAGTCGCAAAAACAATTAAAGAGTCAGCATTCGGTCCTGTAAGCTGTCACCTACCTCCTCGTGATTGGTCGCCGATTACGCTGACTCTAACGCCGGTTTTTTTGCATAAAGTTCCCTTTAAAACTACAGCGTTAGAAAAGCACCTCGTGAGGCGGTATTTTTTTCTGTTCCACTCAAAAGAATATATTTATCTAATCATGTCTTTTTGTGTGCGTATTTGGAGCTCACTGCCATTTTTTTTTAACAGGATCTGAGATGAGGGCGGCACTCTAATGTATGGAAGGACTGTAAGCTCCAATTCATATCAGCTTATAGGATTTTACTTCGGTCTATTATCGGAAGCTCCCAATGAACTGATCAGAGAAAATTATTTCCTCTGGCATGCAATGTAGCTAGCTGAAAGTGGGCAACATTTAGGTATTGTTATAACGGAATAGTGATTAAAACGTCGTTATACAAATGTCGAAAACTGGGTGCTGTTCCTTGCGCAACGAATTGCGATAATATGCTACAGGCATATGGTCGATGTCAGCGTTGTAAAATTGCTGATTCTACTCTAAAACGCGTGGAACCACCAGCCAGTAAGCCGAGGAATATGTAATTGCGAGCTGTACTCAATGCTCCTTCTTTCCGGCAGTAGAAAAGAGGAGTATCCAAAACGGAGACTTCTGCTCAGTTCACTTTCGTTTTCCCTTCAAGAAGCTTGCGTTTCATGCGAACTAATCGGTCTAAAATAAAGATTCCTCAGTGTTGTTCCTTTATCATCGCTAAAACCGTTCAGTAATCACACTCGCTTTCTTTGTGCTATTAGCACTATTTTGGAGGCGACTAAATTGTGCGATCTAGCTTCAGACAGCTATGTAATTAATTGATGCTACCCCATCTAGTCTTGCTAACAGGTAAACTGATGACAGCCAAGATTGAGGGCTCCGAACAAAGGAAAGAAGTAAAAAAAAAACATGCCATCGTTTTGTCAGGGCGCTTAATGCGAAAAATGTGCTCTTGAGGATATCCACTATTGCTGCACATCGTACGTCATTTGTTAGATGAAAATATGATAGATAATATTCCAGATAGAAAAGGTAAAAAATATGTTTCCGCTTGGTTCATGGGACGCGTTAAGGAAAGCCATTTCGACCTGCTTTGCATTTTCTTGATCTCGGCATAGAAGTTCTGCAAAGTGACAATGGTTAAAAAGAAAACAATGCTTTGAGATGCTCAGTGCATGACCTAACGCATGTGAGGTTCACTGACAGCAGATGGATGGGGTTTGCGAAGTGATAAAACAAAACTTCATGTACTTCGCGAGTCATCTAGTACAAATACCTTAACAAGAGAAAAAAAAAATAAAAACCACTACGTCTCACTTCCGCCCTACACTTTGTTACCTAATCCGGCATTTATTTTCGATCCATCATCAGCGCTTCCGTAGCTCAAAATTTGAACTCAGCACACAGGAGAGGAACAGGAGAATACGAAGTAAAATATTACTGGGGGAACCTAGCGCTGTGAGCTTGGACAAGATAGATCGAGCATCGTGTCTCTGATGAGGCGCTGCTACGGGAGGGAGTGGTCCTCGACAATTCGTAGAGGACCACTCCCTTAACGAAACGAGCTCCGAAGTTAGCCGAAACGAGTTATGCGTCGTCTTCCGCTTTGAGAAACAGCCGAGCGGGCTGATGATTGTGAGCTGACATACTGACCTTTGTCGGGGCTATGAAATCAGCTAGTGCTCGTTTGAGAAATACTACCCATTTGTGCTCCTTGCTCATGTAAATGTCATCTACAGTAGAAAAGCAGGTAGAGTCCATGAACGCGGGCGGCCTTTATATCTTTGTCGTGGATGGAACTGCCAAAACCTTTCGGGACCGCACATTGCAAGAATGATTCGCTGAATAAAGCACTGTCCGCAGCCTAAGCACTCAAATTAATGACGGAAAATAATCGATCAATCACAGAAAACCCATGTCAGACATGCGGTCGCATTTCAGGAAGCGGAAGGGAGTTAAAATGGTTAAAAATTACTGTGTAAGAATAAGCCGATTACAAATAATGCAGCTTAAAACTTTATTGAACAAAAATCTTGACAGCAGTCATAAAAAGCACCCGCACTCGAATAGAATAATTGCAAGATGTGGCTGCTTAGAGGATCCGTATTGAGAAGTGAGTATTAACGCGGGCCGTTAGTGACAGCGCAAAGGCACAGAATAATATTGTGTGCAGTTATACCTCAAGCTATAAAAATGTGTATAACTCACCACCCTAAAAATATACTCCACACCAAGCCATTCTGATCTCCAGTTCCTCTGTGCACATTATATTCCATTTACTATTCACGACGACAGCAAATAAACTAACTCTCCATCATGGTACATGAGAGTGGCATGAGTTGTATTTGTGTCATGCCTGCGAAAGCAGGCCTCAGGACGTATTTATAAACATACTTCAACACTTCCGTGTTGCTCAGTCTCGGTGGTATTACAAGAACCTAGCTCGTATAGCGCCGCGAGATAGCTGGGCCGCCAACCTCATTCCTGCTACGATCAATAGCAGAAGCGTCGGCTATTAGATCGAAACGAATTTTTTAATGCATCGAAGCAGCAGTCGAAGAAATATTGATTTAGCCATGTTCAATATTTGTGCCGTATGTACAAATTTTTCATTGACTAAATTTGAATATACACAATTTTATTGATTGCAGAATAAATAGCCGGATATTTGAAAATTGGAAATATTCTCACTAATATGCATTTTGTAGACTAGTAGAATCACCAAATAATTTCACTGAAGAAGAAAATTATACACTAGAGAAATACTCTGTTCTTGCATGTCGAGTGAAAAATTTATTGGAGGCACTTAAATCTCTCAAGGACGGTAAGGCGAAAGCTTTTCCTGCGAATCTCTGCACTCATTTGCCGCTTTTCACAAATTTGCTTCTTTATTTCACTTTTTTTGTCCATTTTCTATTTGTTTCTTTTTTACTATTTCTACTTTTTCTCATTTCTTTTTTGTTCATTCCAACATGTTTTGCACAATTTCAACGTCCATGGCTGTTTTGACGTCTGCACACTATATCATCGTCGTTGGGTATTTTGACGCGTAATTGACATTTTCAATTCCAATTAACTAAACATTCCACATCAACACATTTTGCGCACGGATGCATTTGCCCCCTCTTCCTCATAAAGTCATTTGTTTACTCATCATCAATTCATAATGCCGGTGTAACAGCCTCCACGTACACACAAATCTTGTCCGCGGTCATGAGCCTATAAATGCATCCCCCTTAATTAACAAACGTAAAAATAAAGACAAGGTGAAGATGAACCAATCTGTCCAATCTAAGAAAAGGTTACTCTCGATGAGTTCTTGTAGCTTATGCAAATACTTTAAACACTCAAAGGAAAAAAGTCATTTGTTAGAAATGTGACAGTAAATAACAGAAGCGTTAGTTTCGTCCGTCAATTATATTAACAATTTTCTCACTAATCTGCTTAAATGAGATGTGATTTCGAATAACATAAAGAGAAGTACTTCCGCAGTCCATATATTTAGAGATTAACGTCCCTCATAAGCTGATGTCTTACACAATGGCAGTTCGTTGCAGCCAATTAGTAAGAAGACTGTTGTGTATGGCGAGCACTCGTAGTCAACGTGAAAGCGTAACGGCTCATGAATTATTCAAAGAAGCCCGTGAAGAATTAAGGTTGTAATTACGCGAGGAAAGATTTACCGTCAAAGATTACGGTGGCACATTGTTGCCATGGTAATCTCCCACTTATCACGTCTGATTGCAGAGGGACCATTCGTATTATTTTTCAAGCCGTGCTGTTTCTTCTAGAACGTCATTTGCAGCTTATTTCAGAGGATTATTCAGCGCTTGGTTCCAGCAGAACTTTTATGCCTGTCTTGGGAAAGTACATTTGCAGAATAGTGTCATACGTACGTACTAGTATGTGCCGGGCCTTGGAGAAATTTTTCCTGAATGGTACGCATAAGGAAACGCTCGTAAATTAGGTAACTGGCACTGGTGGTTCCAATTTCTTTGAATCTGCCAGAGATAAAGGCAGAAAAATGAATGACATAAATGCGAATTAACAGAGCTCGCATGTATTTATGATTTGACATGCCTTTGGCTTATTTTTATCATTTTTAAGGAATGGTGAGTTTTACCTAAATATGAGACACTGAAGTATACATGCTTATGGGAAGACGTATCGTGTGTACTCTAAGTAGGAGGAGGAGGAAGATGAGGAGGAAAGGCAGGGAGGTTAACCGGTAAAGGAACTGGTTTGCTACCCTGCACTGGGGGAGATGGGTAGATGGGTATAAAAGTTGTGGGTAAGAGAGGGATGGGTGATGACAGTACAGTTACATCACAGACATGTCACATCACATAACTTCACAGTCATATCTCCTGTGTACTCTAACGTTTCCAAACATCAGAAGCCTCTTCATCAAGCTGAAGCCAAAAGTGCTCGATTGCAGTCTCTAAAAAAATCTTGTTTTTTTTTTTTTGTCCGAACTTGAAAACTCATTTTATCGTTTTACTTGTCGCGTCCATTGCATCCTTTCTGTGTGTGGTTTTCACTGTATTCCTCACTGCAACAGAATCAATGCGGTACTGTCATATCTTCGTTTACCAAATATCTTATTATTCAGAACAGCAGGCCACAGGTGAGCGACTCCCATCTATTCTTAATCTTCTGTCCAATGCAAAAGAGGTGAACACATCGTGAAATTGGTCATCAAATACAGCACATTTCTCCAAATATTCTGATCGCTTGAAATATAATTGCTGCGTTGGTGTCCACATTAGCCCGAAACTTATCCAAAAATCGAGTCACGCAGTATGCGTTCTTGAAATAGTGAGTGCCAGCTCGAGCCATGCGTTGCGAGCGGAAAAAAGACGCAAGTCCTAATTTAGGCGCCGAATATATTGACGGCCACGCGGACCATGGTTGCAGGTCGTCGTTGAGATGCGCTAAACAGGTTAATCAGGTAAGAGGATGTAATTTTAATAGCGATGGGAGGTTAGATCAACTGGCTAAGTAGCGTGGGCTCAATAGCGGCGAGCGGGAAATGTAGTTAGGATAGGTGGGGTTCTTTACAAATTGATGTGTGGTAGCGTCTGGCTGGGTTCCAGAGCTATTTTAACAGTATTCTACTCTATATTCGAGTTTGATACGCTGCATTAGTAGCAGCGTATGGGCGTGTGATACAAATACCGCCTAGAATTCTTTTGAACAACAAAACTAGGTCTGACGTTTTTCAGTTACATTTATTTAGGCAGGATGAGAGTCGGTTGTGATGAATGACTAAAGTACGGCAATCGCTGCCTCTTTCAATGCCATTTTTTGGCCTTATAGAAGGGTTAGCTCGAAACCAGGCGCGCCGAAATTGGAAGATGTCCAGGGCACAATGCTCTAACGTGTTAATCTTTTTCCGTCTATGTCGTGATGTTCAAACCGTCTGGTGACCTATATTTTTCTCTATGACCTAGCGGCACTGATCAAGCTCCACCGCCCCCTCCCTTCCTATGTAAAATCGATCCATTTCTCCGGAAACATGTTACTTTCTTTGCCACTGCAGTAGACAACATGAAGTCAATGGTTTCTGACAATCATGTGTCTGCGCAGATGTTTTGTTGCATGGCTAGTACACTGTCAATGAGTGCAGAGTAGAGGCTGTACTTCCAAAAGGTTCCTGTACAATTTTCTATTCTTCTTGAGTGCCCTTTATAATTTTTTTTCAGTGGCCTGCCCCTAGCCAGAAGTCTCGATATTCTGCGGATTTTCGGCTGCACAGCTCATCTACTGCACGCCACTTAGGTTTGGTCAAGCACTTTGCTCGAAAATGCCGTTCATTTATTTTATTTTCTTGACATGATTCTAACAGAACACTTTGGTGTTCCAGCTCACCTCTATGTCGCTTTCTTTAGGTGTGGCCATTCTGCACATTCTTTTATTTTTCTTTCAATTATTCTTTTTTTTTTCCACATAATTCTGTCTGTCTCACTGTTACTCCTGGAGCAGCGTTTGATTACAGCCGCTCTGCCTTCCGTACATTGGCTTTTGATAGCACTGCTTGGCTTGGGAAAAATGTTTTCTGGGAATGTTTTTCACTTCTACATGTAGTTGTGTACAAGGTGTATTTTTATTCCGCAGAAATCACAAATTTTAGAATCTATCAGTTTACGCAGGCTGCGCATTAAAAAGCGATGCATAAACACTTCATGCAGTCTTGTTTACAGGTTTTAAATGCTTTGCCTTTTAGAGACGATCTAATATACCTTATAGTTCCCAGGACATCGACACACAAGCTTTGTAAATAACCTCCGGCATAGGAAAACATTTAGAGGCAAGATCGTTCTATTATACTGAGTAATCTAGTTATTTGAGTGACTATAAGAAAATTTGAAACATCGCTAACACACACAACGAAGAAAGATAGACTAATGACGAACCAACTCGCCTAAAAAGAACTGTTAATGAATTCTTTGAATGAGCCAGCAAAAAGCAGACCAATATGGAACGAAGACGTTCTAGAGCAAAGTTATGAGGCAGCCAGGCAGTAGTACCGTCGGAAGTTTTTGTGCATAAAATTGACTCAAACCTTTCTCTGTAAGCATAAATTGCGTCACTTCAAATTTCTTAGTAAAACCATGCTTTGATACACCAAGGTCTCGATTCCTTTCGCAGTCTTTTTTGAAAATAATGAGAAAATATTCGGCTGATGCAAGCTTTTTGCATATAGCAGAGCACGGGGGAAGGCATTTCATCATATGTGAAGGGAAATTGAAGAAAAACAGCACGCACATGCGAGGCCCTTGGGAATATTGACCCAGGCGTCTTGAAAGCTGGCCACAACCTATAACTTTGCCTGTTTAGCTCTCACTCATCGGTAAAGAAGGCGAATAATTACTTCCATTATATGCAATCCAGGTCCGTTATTCGGAGAGCAGACATAGGGAGCTTAAGTGCATTTGTTTCCTTTTGTTAGTAGCTACATTGTGTCTATATCACCTCAAGGTCTTGAACGTGCTCGTAAAACAACGAGAGACAAAACATAAAAAATGAAAGATGAAGCTGTTGTCATAGTAACAGCACATGAAAAAAGATTTGGTTATTGAGCTGGGAGCAGGGACGGTAGATGTGTTTCCGTTGAAAGCTAGCCTCGGCTTCTGCACAGATGAATCCTTTCAGAGTCTTTGTCTTAACTTGATACGCAATTAAAAAAAAAATCCTCTTTTAGCGGAGTGAATAGACAAATAGAAATGACATTCAACGATAGTTACCATTCCCGATCTCGCAATTAGGCCGTTTTTTTTTTTTTTTCTTTTTTTAGGTGCTGACAGTGTTCCTTCAGTTACTGACTCAGGCCGCGGTAATAAGAGACACTTGAGGAGGTCTGGAAAGGTGCTACTCATACACAGGCCGTTCTGTGCCACAGGTGCAAGCAACAAGATAGTAGTAGGCTCTCGCTCACAGGCTCTCGCCCATAAAAACACAGCTTGTAATGAAGATTGTCCAGAATCTTCTATATATGGAACACCGCTAAAGTATATGTGCTCTTTATTCTTCAACTAACAGCTGCAAAAGGCCCTTTCCGAGAGACTTAGGTGAAGCAAATGGGAAGCGGGGAAAACATCCGAACAAGGGCAAGGATTTCCGGAAGGGTCGAATAGATGGCAAACGCTCAATAAACGCAAACACAAACAGCTGAAATATAAAGAACAAAGACAAATAACGAGCTCTAAAGAAACTAGATTGCTTACGTAAACGATGCAACATATTTTTAGTGTGTTTAGTGCGTTAGATTCTTAATAGGGGTGCTTTTATGCGCCTATGGTGTCCAGTGCAATCGTGAGGACAAAAAGCGCAGTTTTAAGCTAGAGGGCTATTTATTATTCGATAATTGGATTAGTTTCCATAGAAGCAATAAAAAGCAAGTACTGAAATAATTTGGATAAAGTAGTTTGGCGGAATTTCGAAGAACACCCAATATTCTTCGAAGCCGAGGAAAAAGTTTTTTTCTGTACCCACTATCGCGTACAATTCGACAATACAAAATAAGATTCGGTTGCTCTCTTGACGGTCCCGCAGTGAAGCGCATGTAATGCGGCGTGAATTCTCACATGAAAAAGGGGGAATGTGTAACCTTCAGAAAACATTGATGCTATGTACTGGTTCGCGTTATATGCTCCAATGAGCATATTCTGGTAGGACGACTTATATGGGCAAAAATATTATTTGGTCTTCACATTCGGCGCAGTGTGATGAAGTCTTACTCGAGAGGAAATCATTATTGGCACGGAAATAGAAAGACAAAAACACGCAAATAAGATATGCGCAAGGACCCAACAAGCAGCCGATATAGCTCTTGTGGTAGACAGAGTTTTTTTGCATATGCACGAGAATTATTGCTTCTTTACCTTCTGAAAACTTCAATTTCGGTGTTATTCTGATGTCTTTTTTCAAGATTGCGGGGTTGTCTTGCGCCACAAGGCAAAAAAAAAAAAAGCCCTTTATTTGCCTAGCACATTGTGGCAGCGTTTCCTGCCTGGTTTGCACAGATATACGTTCCGACCATTTTATCCGCCTGGTTGTTGTTACTCACATTTTCCGCTCAGAGCAGCGTGAATGTTCTTCTCTTTAAAGAAATAATTAAAATTGTTTATGATTTGACTATTGACGTCGCACTAGGGACAATCGCCAATTAATTTTGCAGTTTCGGCCCCTGCCGAGTTGTTCAGCTGTTTTTGGGCCCACGAAAGATCATTAGAAGTTTGACACAAGGACACCTTAATCAATATTTGCTTGTACCCGCCGATTTAACTACCAAAACAGAGGATACCAAGTGTTCTATGTCATACAGAAATTTAAGAACACAGCATAGGTAGAAAATCACACGTCATTACAGTGAAACAAAATTACGAATTCCTAGCTGACTATGAAAACGACGCTCAAAAAACAAAGAGAAGCGTGGTTGACTTCGCCAATGTGAAGCTGTAGCCTTTGATGCTGAGACTTCTCTTCATAAAATATTGTCAAACCCTCTCAGCCACACAACAGCATGACAGTTCTATTTTAGCGTAAAAGGAGACAGAGACGGTTGTGCCTGAAGAGATGACGTTGGAGTTAATACATGACTACCATTAAAGCATTCAATTTCTCTATCGATTATTTCACTTCTATCTTAGCGCTTCGAAAGACTTCAGCTTAGACTGAAGCAACGATCGCTTCGAGGTGCATGGCTTTCTTGTTCGTGAGCGTAACAAATGAAGCACGTAGGCATGCGTTGTGTTGCCGTATTTAAAGCATAATAGTTAATGTAGCGACATAAAGTAGAGGTGCGCTAACAAAATAGAAAATAATGTTGGTCGGTTTCATGAACACAACCAAATGAATTCTTATATTTTACAGATATGCTTTTCTGAAATCGATGACCGTTACCTGACCCCTTTTTTGAGATCGTTGATTTGTGATTTTTGTCTGGTTACGAGTCGCCCATTCTCGCTTATGCTGTCTTTTAAAATTATATATGAAATCGCACTTGCACTCATAACTCATCTTTCACTTGTGGCTGATTTCGCAATTGTTGTCTTTGTTGCGCATCATTTTACTTGCTTTTCTATGTCTTTTGGGCGCATTTAACAAAGGGTTCAATGATAATTCTTTATGCGAAGCGGCAATGAAGTGCGCAGATGCTTGAATTCCCATCACCCTATCTTTTTCTTCCGTTTAATGTTCTCGACATGATCAGCATGGATGCATGCTATTTCTGCAATATGAGTTATGCGCTGTCTTCCCTTTACCTCGGACGCAATTTAAGAAATATCTCTAGCGAGAAGGACTGATTTAATCAGAAGGGAGTATGAGTATTTTTTAAGCGCTCCACTTACGATAAAATTGTGCTTATAATACCTTTTTTGTGCGTTTGATTACCTATTAAGGTAAATCAGGTTTTGTTTGCCTTTTTCACCCTCTACGCCACTTCAGAAGACATTTCAAAAATTCTCGAAAACCGTAAAAGCAAACAATAAGTCGAAACAAGAGTAAGTAAAAGCTTCTGGGTTCAAAGCACGATGAAACGATAAAATATAAAAAAGAAAAAAGTTACTCAAAGCTGAAAAACTGTTTATGAAAGGTGAAGGAAAGCCTTGCACATCTCCCGAAGACCAGAACCTGAATTATATTTGGCGCTACATAAGACTTGCACTTTGGAAATTGATTTCTCCGTTTTTCTCTGATTTGTTGTGCTTGATAAGTGCCATCAAAATTATTAAAGCAAATCTGCAGAAGTAAAGAAAGTACCTCAAAAATATCATATTTGAAGCGAACTATTTTAAGAAACTTGCTAGAATCAATAATGGTTACTCAGGGATGTGCGGCAACAAGCATTGTTAAACTACCTCTATCGATGGCAGGCAGAAAATAGAGACACCGGCCTAATTAAGCAATAAAGTCTCGAATATAAAGAGGGATATGCTTTCAATGCAATCTGGGCTGCTATATCTTAAATTTAAAGCACTCTGTAAGTTTCAGTTTAGTAGTCTATAACTGTTGATTTTACCTGTAACCCACAGGGACGCTTGGCTTCATTGGACGACCTGCTTACGATAAATGAAAGGTTATAAACTCCTAGCAACCGCATTAAAATTTGGTGCTGCACTATTTAACAACACCTGCCTGCACCGGAATCCGATGAGCGATGATCTCCACTTGTATAGCCTCCTTTCTGGAAGCGTATCTGTAAGGACTATTAGGGAAGAATAATTCTGCATATTCACGCTATAACTAATTAATTCCGAGCACTCCTGTGCCTTTTGAGAAGTGATTACTTAGAATAAAATATTCTTGTGGGAATATAGGTGCTTTTTAGTTGAACAATTTCGTATTTGGAAAATATGAAAGGCCGTTTAATTTCCTTCTTCGATCGAAGCGTTGGTCTGCGAAATAAGACGAGATAAAAGACCCCTCTAGCAGAAGTCATTTCTTATGTGCTTTGCGCACATATATCCTGCAGGCACCCATATTTATGAGGAGGCTCCGAAGGCTAGCCAGGACCGCCTGTAGATGCTGGGCCAAAAAAAAACTTCAAATGAGTATTCTGTCTAGGCCCACTGGGTATCGTTTTATGAGCAGCCCATATTACACGAGATCTACAAGCTACTCAATCAATCACTTAGTGCGTAGCAATGGGATTACTCTCTTCTGGCAGATATCGATAGGAGGCTTTACTCATATAGAACGATGGGTAAATAGAACGCATAACCAGAAGACAAGTCGGTGCTCCTCCATTACATGGCCCGTTGGCAACAGATAAAAATTGTGGATGTATTATATAATTTTTTTTTTCACATCATTTAGCAATGAAACTTCAGACAACGAAACCCTTTAGGTGGACCTGCAAGACGGCAGTGAGCCTTCTTTTCGCAATATTTGCGTTATACCCCCGTCCGTTGAAATACACCCTGGGAGCACGGCGTTGAAGCGCTTCTTGAAAATGCGGGTAAAGTCACACAAAATTCCTTCTACGCCGGCTCATGCATTACAGTGCGTGTGTTTCCTTCATAAATTTCAAAGTAAGGTGCGAGCGTTCGATTACATGTTCGCTGAGAACGCCGGGATTACAACGGAATTCCCTGATTTCCCAACTGGAAAACCCTGTACCTAGAGAAACGGGATCCTGGAAAACGCAAGTTGCATACCACTCCCATTTGCGCATAACGGGTTTGTACAGGGCCTTAAAAGGTTAACCCACGTCCGATATAGTGTTTCATATCGGCGACACCAGCCCTGTTCGGAAGTCGCCGGGGTTAAACCGGGTCTGGGTTAGCGCTCGTGCTGAAGAGCTTGATACACCAGGCGACCAAGGATGTTCCACTCTCTACAGTGTAGAACACGTGTCGGACAAACCGGTGCTATTCGGAGATCAAACAGGTCAAACATGTGGCCGGTTTTGCGATCACAAAGCCGAGACTGGGTCATCGCAGTTATTAAAATTTTTTCGACACCCGGTACAGCATCCATACTATACACTTTTGTTTTAGTAACTGAAGAACAATTTGTGATGCGAAAGTGGAAAGAAGAACGTAGCTTTCCCCACCGAAATAAAAACCATGGTCAAGCATAAAAAAAGGAATTCGTTATGAAAAATGGGGGACGTCTTATGCATTATAATATGAGAAGCCTGCGATGACCCACAAGAAAAGAGCAAGAATAAATATTCGAAAGGTTGAAGTAAATGAACTTCACAAAGTTTTTTTTTTTTACATTTTTGTTTCCTTGCTATCCTGATGAGCCTCTGTGGTGCAAAGTTGTTCAACAGAAGTTGATGCAGATTGCTGCACAGCTCTTTTATGCCACTCAAGCTCATTTATACAGATGTCACATGACTTACTTGAATTTGCATAGTACGGCGGAACGCTAGTTACCATCACGCGCAGGGAACAATGCGCAGATTAGAGAAATACACTCTGTATAAAATTACTTTGAGAAGGTACCAGATTATAATTTTCTATCGTGTTCCGTAACAATCCACAGATTTATATTTTGATGCAACTTACCTGTGAACGAAAAGGTCGTTTTGTTGCAGGGACTTTGAATTCAAGATTTGATTTCAAACCGGGTCAAGCCGAGCGGACTATCTTCTGATTTAGCAAAATAATATATTTCCTAGCATCACACTACCCAGTGACAGTTGTAGTAGCTGTTGCTCTATCTCTTCAATCCGATAAATAAGTCTAGCCTGCCTAAATAGCCTCTCTTATTTATCAGACGCAGGCATCCTCATTACTAAGAAAGGGGTACTACGAGCTCGATATGTTCTGAAGCCATTTCCTAAACGCAACTCGAAAGTTCTTAGAAATAACGCTCTAAATCTCTCACGGATATTGTCGAAAGTTCCAAAAAATAAACCTCTTATTGATATCGACTGGATTTGGGAAACCTCCTCAATATTTCGAGCAATCTCTCCGGTCTGTGACTTCCCCACCAGAAATACTTGACTTAATTATTTATGTGTTCGAAAAGTATCATACAGCAGTGTGTATTCGTACCGTGACCAGAAGGAAGAAATATGTTTTTCCTAACTGAGCCGCGCGCTTCTGTAGAAGATAATAAGGGTGCGCAGTTACCTACACGCAATAAAGAAATTCCGGTTAAAATGGTGTAAAAGGCTATAAGGTAGACCTGCTTACTTTATGTGCTTGATAATATAAAATATTTCTCGCAGGCACCACGTTGAAAATCCACAAAATGGGGCAGTGCAACACAAGGTACTGTTTAACATTATATGACCTTTTATATTGTACCTGCATATAAACGGGATAAAACGACCAGTCAGAGTTTAATACAGATGAGTAAACATATTCATCTAGCTGCCACAGTACGCTATGCACTCACCAGGAAGTAAATTTTCGCACACCTATTATAAATCGAAAGAGGCGCAGCTTTACATAATTTTCCATAAATCGGTATACGAAATTGAGATTTGGTACTTAATTTTTTGGCTCAAGCCTTATAATAGTCTCATTTCTTAACTTCAGCAACTTTGTGTGCCTAAGCACATATTAGTACTGACAGGTATTATCAAACATTTTCTTTGATTGATTGCGAGGTCCCAGAAAATTACCTGAGGCAATCAGTAGTAATGCAAAGCTCCGAAAAGTCATTTAGAAGTTTTTGCCTGAAATAGGTCGATTCCCACTAGTACCCAGAAAAGTTTTCAGTGAAATGAATATGCCCGTTGAGATTAAGTACGGGCAAGACTTGTTGCATTGTTCGCTGCACTAGCAGCTACGCAAACTTAGCGCACGCTTCTAAGCCGATACATGTTTACCAGTTTCCAACTGTTTCCGCACACGCGAGAGCAGTGGGCGAGCTGGCTACGGCACGTTCGAAGGCAGGGATAGGTAAACATTTGAGATAAGCAATTCCCTTGAGATTCGTAGAGATTTTCTCGTGTGTCTATTGTCTTGTGTGTCTAACTTTTGGCTATCCTTGAGATAGGCAGAAATTTATGCGCTAAGGACCGCTTTCTTAAAACGTTGTGCTGCATTTGATGAGCGCCTAGTATTTTGCCTTTTGTGGCAGTTTTTTCGGACGGTGCCACCATTCTCCTACGTCTTATGCACTAACCGAGTTCAGAGACTAGCTGCAGCTATCCGTTAATATAAAAGTGGGTTACTACCTTTCGAACTGAACGCTCTCCAATTTTATGTCTTTGAACAAGTGCGAACTGAGACCTCGCGGAATAAAATTGATCTTACGATGAAGGGAAACAGCAGTTTATAAGGCAAAATTATTTTCTCTTTTTCGGATCGAAGCAATCCAGATCAGTCGCTTTTGGATAAACTATGGCAAATCGTTTCTAATAATTTATGACATGCCAAAAACATAACCGTAAGAAGATTACCGGAAGTAGAGCTTCCGGAGAGCAAAACTCTAGGGTGGAAGGCAAAAACCATCGTAAGAGGAAAGCAATCGGTGTACGAAGCTGTGCAACAGACGTTGCGAGTAGTAGTGTGCTCTGCAAATCAAACGGAAACGGCCAAAGAAAAAGGAAATGCTAAATGCAAACGGTGCTATAGTCGAGTATAATAAGGATATGGCTTAAGCATAAGGCGCTAATCAATGTCCGCTTCACAGAAACATGAAATATTACTTTTGAATGCAGGCCCGATGAAGCACAGCCTTACCAGCTAGAGAACAAAAGGAGATATGTAAAGTTTTATGAATACTTGACTTGATTCCACCGAGAGAGAATTCAAAGGTGGATCCTGCCGGTACAGATTAGATATAGGGCTCTCCGACGAATCAACTTCAGGACTGAATGGCGTGTATCCTTCGCCTCGTCAATTCGGCGCCGTGCTATTAAAGCATAAAACATTCCATGAATACAGAAAAAAGATGACTGGTAGAAGAAGATAGCAGATTTGAGGCAAAATAAAAAGAAAACATCTTGAAAAAAGCAAGTAGAGAAAATAAATTTCCTCATATATAAAAGAAAACCATTCGAGGCCTATAAGTTAGGACTACCTGTTTAATTGAAATTTATCGATTTTTGTTAACCTGACGAGCGGTTGCCAGGAACCTGAGTGCAAAAAAGGTGCTGCACTCAAACGTTCTTTCGCATCGCATGCCTTCCCAGTCATTTATGGAAATGCTGCGTGAAACTGAGAAAGGACATCGCAAATCCTTCGGAGCAAGGCGTAGCATCCCGACCTTGGTGAAATATGTATTTTGCACTGCATCTGTATTTGCTCCAAGGCAGAAACCCCGGGTAAACATCTTTCCTGCAACTTGCAACCTCTTCAATTTGCATATCATATATTCTTCTCTGGGTTCATGCACCATGGATGTACCACGAAATATTTTCGGGGTCGTGCACACAACAGTAACCATGAAACTTAAGCGGACCGTAAGAAAAATGCAAATGGAGTTAGCCCGTGTTGCAGAAAGTTTGGCGTCATTTCCAAATGGTCGCAGATTTTATTCTGAAGGCGTAGCGTTCGTGCTGGAAACCAGTTCGTTCAAAAAAAAAAAGAAAAAAAAAGGAACAACATGTTTTTACAAGGAGACGATGTTTCTTGCATTACTTCAAGGAATCCCGAAACGACATTCGGAAATAGCACGCGAAAAATAAAATAAGAAAACCATAATTTGCTTTCATCCTCAAAGCAAATTATCAAGCAATCTTAAAAGCTCAAATTTTCTTCTCGTTCAGAATGAAGCCTCTGGTAATTGGAAGGCTCGTTGCACTCACATGAACAGATAAGTAACTACGTGTCAGGGAAGATATCTATATGCTACAGAATATGGAGCCGTGCACTAAGCTCACACATTTCAGCTCTGTAGGTCACTCCATGGATTGCAGGATTCTCACTTCATTTGAAGTAGTCTCATCAGCATGTATGTTTCTATTTGAACGCTTTTCATATAGTTAGCCTACAGTTTCAACAGCTCCTCGGTGCGTTATTCTAAGCTGATAGCACTTACGCCACATTTACAAAAATTTACTAGCGCAGACTTTAATGTTTATTGGTTTTCGACTTCTGGCAGAAATGTTCGGCTCGACATCCCCTCTCCTTGCCTGCGCTCTTTCAAGCATACGATTTTTTATTTATTACAAGGTTTTTACAGACATCAAAATACATCGCAGAAAAAATGAATAAAGCAAAACCCAAACATGCGGCTGTGCAGCTGCATGTCATCCTCAGCGATCCACATGCACTCCATCATCGCTGTCTAAATCGGGTTCCCCTTTCATCTCCCCTGACTTGTAGACTGCGGTATTTGTATTTGTCCATCGCGAAACATTTTGGAAGTCGTTGGAATGCTCTTACAAACACCTTTATTGAGTAATCAGGTGGAGTCGCAAGTTCTAAACGCTTTTATTTTCGTTGCAGACACCACATCTGTTTACGCCTCAAAGCAGCGACCCTTGAATGCCAGTTGTCAAATAAATCTTCCAACCATGTCATGCCCCCACTTTCTGTCTCCGCCAATTCATCGATATCTGAAGTCCTTCCCTCTACTACAACCGGACGAGCAAACCACTGTATGGTTTAGGCTTCCGCATTTCGCCAGGCTCCTTCGCTAGCCGAGGGTCCTATATAGCAGCAACATCGGAGTTTACAATTGGCCCTGAAAAGAATAGAGACAAAGACATGGTTTGGCGCCGTTCGTGTTCACCTCAAGCGCACGCAGGTAACTTTGGGGAAGCCAGGGTATCTGGAGGTGCCTCAAGAAATCAATAATTTTTGCAGTGCGAATGAGGATTCTCTCTCTAGAAGCGGCGTAGTATGACGCCTCTTGTGTTTGCCCCGCACGGTTTACAATAATGTCATTCCTTGCTTTTAACCTAAGTTCCTTGTGCTGTTACTTATACCGCGTGGAGTGTGGTGTTGTGCGTGTACAACTTCCAACAAAAACTCGGAGTTTGCGAACAAAAACCGCACTGAAGATACAGCCGCGACCACAAATGCGTTTTCTAACAATTCACCTTTTTGAGCACTCAAGTGATAAAACTCGCGTCTCGGGTTTTGGCGATAGGGTTTTGTTTGAAGCCCCTCTTTGCATGTGAAATAAAATAAAACAGTTCATGGCCGCAAATGGGTCTTGGTCCCGCGGCGGAGCCAGAAGAATCGCTTCTCTTTTCTGCTCATTACACCATCATGCCTTCTTCCCATCGCACCAGTTTATCGGAACGTCTCAAACTGTTGCGCGGAACTTGTGTGTGTGTTGTGTTTGTGTATAACTATGCAGCGCCAGATGTCTTCAGGGCGCGGAACATGTCCTCTCTATTGTCAGCTTCGAACCGAGCACAATGGATTCAGGACACATCGGTGTAACATTACACTCTTGGGATTTGTTAAGTGGTGCAAAACTGCCGTCGACCACCATTACGGTCCGCAGTCACCAATGTCGCCAATCTTTGTCGGAATCGTGCTTCGCCATGAAAACAAACTCTCGAACTCAAGCTCAAACTACAGTGAAACCCTTCATCTTAGCACAAGTAATTCGCTTTTGGTCCATAGTTACCGAGACTGGTTAGTAATTTTTACTTCTCCATTGCAGGCACAGTGCGTGCCATACCTATAGAAAATCTTACTGAATGAAACGCCTATTCTGTGCCCCCTTGTGACTATATGCTAATATAAGTGCGAAGTAAATAAATTCCAATTATTGTAGTTCAGGAGAGGGCTTGGAAGGGACAGGCTGCTCGCGCCAACGTAATGAGTATAGTTAGCCGCATTTGGTGCAAGGATTTAGGACAATGAATATGTGACATTTAGAATGATAGGAATTTTGAAAGTAGAAAAGTTTTGATGGACTGTATCTTATGAAGTTTAAAGATTAAGGAACATTAATGAGCTGGCTGGAGTTTGGCCTTTGTAATTCTGCGATTGGCAATGAAGAGAGGTTCGAAACGTCGCTGCGTAGGAAGACTTAATACTTATTTATATATTATAACTTGGAAAGCAATCCCCAATAAGCAAGACACAATGGGAATCTTTACGATCATTTATTTTACGCGACTAAGAGTTTTCATTTTTTGAAGTCAGAGGTAAAGCTATGCGGATACCCTGAGCATCTTTGATAGCGTTTCTAGATTCGATACAGAGGGTCAGTGAATACAAAGGAATATATTGGAATTTCAGTCGTCTTATGCAAACTAGTCCGGACCAAGTTAAATCATCACTTGCTTACTTGCTTTCCGTGTAACGCGAAGTGTATCGTTTTTGATGCTGCGATTATGAGAACGATGTTCTTTTGAACGATTATTGCAGCACTGCAGATATTTCTCTCATTATCTGTTTCAGTAACATTCATCTTCGCAGTCTTGTTTTCATCTTCTCAGGCGTCACAGATGCGTGGCAACGCTTGTCAGCTAAACTGTTCCAAAAATCGGCTCTTCGTGACAAAGTTAAAAAAAAAAAAAGATGTGTCTGATCCAGCGTAGCCCCAGGAATTGTAGAAATAACTTTAAATCTGCAGATTGCCGAGACGCAATCGGTACTATGGATGTCTCGAACTTCCATGAGGACAGTCTTGTCAGTTTCTAACTCAAAGGGAAGAAATGGAGCTCTGCTATACGAGTAGCCAACGCGGAAGTGACGGCATGATGAAGCCAACAAAAGGAAGAAATAGCTGTGGAACGAAGAGGCCATACGACAGCCGTGCTTCCAAAACAGCTACAACAGCATCAAGTTCAGCGAGCCTGCGATCGTGAACACAATATTGCCACTTTTTCAAGTTCGATGGATAAAGGGCTCAACCATGTGACGTACAGATTGCGAAGACCTCGGCCCAACAGGGCTTCCTAGAAGAGTAAAAATGTAAATACAAAGTGTAAATACAGGTGATTTTTAGAATACAAAGGTAGCGCAAAAGGACGAGGACAGAGGAAAGGACTGCAAACACGAATGCTACTAACGCCTGGTTTTATTTCCGCAGTAGTTAACAATATAGGGCTGCACATCGCATGCACGTGACACTAGGGCAACCACAGCCTTCTTAAAAGAAAGGGAATTCTCATTACATAACTAGTATTGGCTGAAAGAACCGATAAGACGATAATCAGCCGAGAAATAGCATAAAAACAGACACCGAATAAACCTGAAGAAAAACTAGCATGCGCGTAAAAGACAGTGCACATCTTACAGATAGCTTTTCAGGGAGGCGCGCTCGGAGGAGTACAAAATTATTGAAGCATCGTTAACACAGTGATTCTCTCTTTTGCGAATGTGAAAACCTTCCTCAAGCACTTAGTATCGGTGGAGGTGTTGCCACGAACAACCCCTGCATGCCATGCCACAGTCAACGCACTATTACCACGGATGTCCTGTACACAGTACGCGAAGGCAGCTGTTGATTTCAAGGGTAATCACTTGGTCATGGGACGTCGTTCCATTTCCTTAACCCAGAAAATCACCAATCTCCCCTACTGCTTGAGACACAGCCTTATTAATTCTCTTGCGAAATCCTTTCAAAATTGTGTGTAGTGGATATTACATTATAATCTTCATGCTGGAAGTCCATGATCTTAGCAATATTGATCAGTGCGGTTTTGAAAGGCATGTTGCTCACAACGCGCCATTCAGTGCCCCTGTAGAATAGTGTCAGATGGGTTCTTGCACACAAACAGCCGTCAGTATTTTTGATTCATAGAAGACATATGACATCGCTTGCAGTTTTGAGATCCTAAAAGCCTAGTCAAGCTTCAAATCCCCTGCTGGATGAGCAACTGTATAAGAGTCTTCTTGTGTGATAGGTCGTATCGTGTATGCTTGGGCTCAACCCTGTCAAAACTTTATCGGTGGCAAATGAAGTACCTCAAGGGTGTGTTGTAAGCACAATGCTCTGCGCAGTAAAAATGAAATTTTTAAGTTAAATTGTCCCAACCTTCATTACACATTAAGTCTATATGCACGATGTTACGAACCAAGTGAACAAGAAACAGTTCTACTATCTCACTGTGCATTCATCTTTACTGGCGAGTGTTATGCAGCCTATGTTGCTTTAGAGAAAAATAATAAGAGACAACATCAAGAAACAGTAATACTTCCACCCACTGAATGAAATGAGAATATAAAGCCATGTTGGAATAGAAGGAATAGCAACAGCCGATGTATGCGCTCCAAAAGCCCGGACCACAGCGAGATAATGACTTAGATGCCGTAAAAAGATATAATGTTTTTACACTCGAATCTGAGAGATCCATGGCTTTCTATATGAAATGCTAAAGTAAACAATACGCAACACCTTTAAGCCTTATCATAGGACAATGAAAGCTATTATCACACCAAGAGCAATTAAGTGATGTTTTATATCGCCTTCGCATCGGACATGCGCACTTCACAGACCGTTTTATTTTCCCAAAGAATGACATAACATGCCATCTGAGGGGAAAAGTGATCGTTGTAAATCACATATGTTCGTATGCAAAGTTTTCAAGGTCTAGAAAAAGCACTTTCCATTGTTTGGCCCCACCCCGGTGGCTCAGTGGTTATTTACATCGACGGCTGAGCCCAAGCAAGCGGGATCGAATCCTTGCCGCGGCGGCAGTTTTTTGATGGAGACGAAAAGAAAGGCGTTCGTGTGCTGCGTGACGTCAATGCACGTCAAAGAAGAATGTGGTCGAAATTTGTGGAGTCCTCCGAGCGACCGACCAACCCACTTTCCGCTGTCTCATGCTATACGCTCACTGTTTCATTTCTGTTTACTCATAAGAAACAATTTACTAGTGGATATGTTAGTTTTTTAATTCTTAAAGAACCAAATCTCCCAAATTACCACCGGGCTTTCAAGAAGCGAACAGATGGATATAGTCTAGATTGTTTCCGTTGGGTTTGGTTGTGTTGGGTTGTGTGTCAGTGTGCACAAGTGACAACGCTATCGTGCGCCAACCACAGCGAATAAATTGTTCGCTTTGGAGGAAATTTGTTTACAATAGGTATAAAATGTGTTTATTATCGAGGTTAAAAGGCGGAAGGGAATATTTATATTCTTCTCACCGGTAAAACAAGCATTATCCCTCTTAATCTCACTCTAATTATTATCATCTTGACAAGGTATGGGGAAAGTACTGTAACATATGTGTGTTTTCTAATCACCATATTCGCATATTGGTACTCTGCTTAACACAATGCGCACCCCCCTTTGTCACTCGTGCTGATTGTTCTTCCTGATAATTCTTCTTTATTGTTTAAACATTAAAAGAAAGGTTTTAACAATATTTCATTTTGTTTTCGGCGCTTTCGGCACTAGGTTTATTCTGGGCTTAGATCTCAGCTCAACTTGGAGTTAAAAACTAATTATTTAGTGCTAAAGAAACAGTGCCGTTCTTGCGCATGCAAGTAGGTGGGCTCAGTACACTACACACGTTCGCGGAGTTGTTTGTCGCAACAGACGGCGCAGCACTTCCGTAAAGAAAAAAAAAGCACAAAGTGGTTGGAGACACTACACACGTTCGCGGAGTTGTTTGTCGCAACAGACGGCGCGGCACTTCCGTAAAGAAAAAAAAAGCACAAAGTGGTTGGAGACCACTTTCAATGTTCACGCCAAAGAATATTTCTTGCAAACAATTCTGGACTGCTGCCCTACACTTCGGCCGAAGGGAGCGAGTACACTACAATAACACGTGTTGTGACATGTGGAAAGTCGTGCTGGCAGAAAAATGACGATTACAGATGAACGTGAAAGGAAAATATCATATTTCCTGGGCGCGCTGCCTCGTTGTTTTGCATCATAAGGGCACAGGACGTGATGATGGTTTCTCAAACATTTTGCTTTTTTCTTGAAGTGTGAAAGGCTACGCGCTACTAAACGTCGCATGTTCTGCTCTTCGCGACCCAGGACTGCCTGTAACTGAAGTTAAAGTTTTGTCATTTATGGCACGTGCTGCTTTCTTGGCTGTTAGTTTCAAAAAAGCTACTCAGACATCGGGTATTCAGTTTGAAAAACACTTCTACCTCTAGTGCTTCTGCTGCGTCCTTCAGCTGTCTGGCCTTTTTGTCTTTTGCCGAAAACATTTTTCTTTCTTGCAAGCCAGTTTAAAAGAACTAATATTGTTTGTTTTATTTATTAAAAGACGTTAATGCAGCAACACTAGTCACAGGTAAACATTTAAAAAAGCCCATTAAGACGACAAAGCGCTTCTGAAATTCACTGAAGGCGAGTTCTTATATATTTTGACCCCATTTTTATCCTCCCCAAGGGCTCGTGAAAAAGTTGTCGAGGACCCTTTCATATAATAACCAAACTATGGCGCGCACCCGCGCTTCTTTGTTGTCCAAGCGGGCGTTTCATTAGCGATAAGTTCTACAGTACACGATATATCCTGCACCAGTCCTTAAAACATGCCAGAATTTTTCCGTCCTCTCTCTGCAGCCTATTGCACTGTCTCAGCTTTACTGACTACGTTTGCATAAAAGGCGCTTTTTTTAGTGGAAAAACCCGTCGTCAGCTTGACTGGAAAATCCTGATCGATCGAGTCGGATAGTGACGAAGTAATGACGTTAGACGCAGTTTATCGCCTAAGAAATTGTACGAATGATCTGGTCTTAAAATCGAAGCGATATTCCTCGGCCCTACAAAAACCTCCGTCTGAAGTAAAATCGTCCAACAAGGGCTAAAAGTACTGCGTGATGCCAACAAACGTGTTCGCATCTGAGAAGGTCTGTGCCACACAACACCAGAGCGCAAAATCTTATGACGAACCTAAATGTCTTCCGGACGTTACTGCGCTAGCACTACATTTGTAACATTTTAAACAGCTGTTATCTTCGCTTAAAGCGTCTCACAAATCTACTGTCAAGAGCCAGCTGCCAAGTTTTCAAATTAAATATTGAAAGTGAATTGTAATTAACTTATACTTAAACGTGTAACAACTTACAGGTGTAAAAGTAGAGAAAATTAATTTGACCACATGACAGCGGTGTTTGGAGGTGTAGTGGCCGGCGGCATCAAGTATACTTAATGTTTAAGCTAAGGCAGAACAGAATTTAAAAAAATGTATATTCTAATTTTAAATTCCTTCAAAGGGATTTCATAAGCATTCGTACCTCCCACCAAAAAGGTGAAAAGGGGTGAGGGCTTAAGCTGGTAATTAATTTTTAGTAGTAGTTTGCTTTCTTAATCTTACATGTGGGCGCCTGAATGCAATTTGAGATTTGTAGCCGGTAGTTATAGAAATGTGCTACGTTCTTCAAATGTTGTAACCGCAGCTTCCCTCGGCGCTTTGGCTCACCGAATTGAGTTTCACCGCAAGCTTTCTTCGAAAAGCGCGCACTTCAAAGCTACTTCTGTCCCTAGAAATCACTCCACAATCCAGTTGCCATTTGCCCTCGCGCGCCGGGCCTATCCTGCAGTACTCGCTGGTCTGACCAAACAGCAGAGGGGTAACATTACGGCTGCCATGATGTGAGGTTATGATCTACGTAGCTTCACAGCACGCATAAAGAAGCACTTTTTGAAAAGTGCGCGCGGTAGACGAAATACGTTGAGCCATGGCACCAAGGACAGTCGCGTTCTAAAAATTTTAAAAAGTAACGTGGCTGTTACTAACAGCCGGCTAGAAACTTCCAATACCATTCAGGGATAATAGTAATAGTTAATCGGACAAGAATACAATTCAGTAATTCGGTTTAATGGTGAGCATATTCATTTCATATTCGCATATTCCATATTCGCAGATAGGCTCTGTAGCTGAGCCACCTCCGCTGCCTCGTGCGGACAGAAGAGAAAATAGGGAAGGAAGAAAAAGAAAAGGGAGAGAAAGATACGCTCCGCAACAACAGCCTTCGTCCACCACCGAAAAAGTGGCGGGTGCAATGACGGCCGACAATAGATAAGATTCGGTGGCTGGCTAGCCCCCGCCGCAAGCGGCGTGGACCTACCGTCCCAGCCCCGTAGAGCCAGGAACTGCCACCCTTCACCCCCTCCACCCCTACTTAGGCTTTCGCCTTTCATCACTTTAGTCGCCAAAGTGTCCTCAAATTTTTGTCTCGCAGCCCAGTCCAGCAGCGCAGCCACAGGTTGAGTTTCACGAATGCCGGCATAAAGGAACCAGTACTACGCTGTCTCTCTCTCTTTTGCGGCGCGCACTCACCATTTCAACGCATCCGTCGCGTTTGTTTCGCTTTGAGAATCTAAAGACGGCTTTGAATATCTGTTCTTTTAAACCTGCAAAACTGTGTCTAAACATGCCAGAGCTATCGCGCGGCTTTGCTTTTGTGTGCTTGGATGCACTTGCGCTTCGCGGACAACATTTGAGAAGCACTTCCCTATATCATTGCACGATGGTAGCGTCTATATTTTCTTGATTAGAGCGGACAGCTTTTAAAACTAAATCATAATAGTAGTAGCTTAGTTTCTTCAATGCGGATATATTTTTGCCAATTTAAACAATCTTTCAATAACAAAAGAAAAATTTTAGCAACTGCTAATTAAGTTAATATTTTCACTTATTTTCAACTTTTTCATGATTTTTAGACAACACTATAACATTCTGCGGAATACTTCATTTCTAAAGCAGCTTGTCTTAATATATGGAGGTTTTCTATTCCAGCGGAAGTGCCCTATATGGCTTTTATATGCCTAATAACTCACTTAGCCTGTCACTTCTAGCGCTAATAAATCAAGGGCGATTATATCCAAATTTATTTCAATCAACATGGCCTAAGAATCTGCAAAGGAAGAAATGAGGTCTTCGCTTATGATAATCTCTGTGACGTGCGGTTCAATAACTGTGCAACCGTCATAAGTGTAGAAAAGTGAACAAAAAATATTGTGATAAAGCCTTGTTCACTATGTTCTCAAGGCTTTTTTTAACTATTGCCATCAACTTTTGCACATAATAGGCATGTGTTTATAGACGAGCACCGAACTGTGACGTAAGCACGATGCGGTGGCGTTTCTGTCGCCATGCTGGGCTGACTGGAGGTGAAAAGTAGTGTTAGCGCTCATAGGAATACATGGAACCGAAAGATTTTAAAGCCGTTTCTGCAAGGAAGATAGAGAGAGGCGGAAAGCGTGACCAAAGCCACGTCGCCGAGGAAAGGGGAGCGGAGGGAGAGAGTGCATTGCGAAGCTGAGCGCTGGACGCGGGCTCGGCGTTCGCGTAGCAAAATCGGCCTACGCCGAATGCATTGCAGCGCGCTAGAGTCGCTCCTCTCTTACCTTGCTCCGTGCTGCAGACACACTATAGTATACATTATAATACACGCTATGGATTTCACGTGGAGGGCGACAATGCGTCCTAGCCCGCTCGAGGATACATACCACAGAAATAGCGCGAATATATACCATGTCGTGCACTGTTTTTTTTTTTTTATTTTCTCGCAGTGATCCACAAGGATAAACTCCCGCTGTGTGTTGTTGACCACGATGATGAATTCATATATCATGTGACCAGTCGCAGAATGTCATATTGTGTGTTGCATAGCGATGCACACACATGATCGCTCGCTTGGTGTGGTGGCACCTGGTGTAGTCTACAGTTAATTGCAAAGGGATAATTAGAACTCACTGCAAAAATATCACTTCACCACTGCCGATCAAATTTCTTATTTCTCTATGCATAAAGAGAGAAAAAAAGTCTTAGGATGGGGGGAAAAGATATTTGTAGCTATGTACCCGCGTAATGTGCTTCCAGTCTGTTTAAGAAGTGTTTAGTAACTCTGGCACAGGGGTGTCCGTTCCTAACTTGCTGGTGCCGCCGCAGTGGCATTATTTCACGTACCTGTTCCAAGGAACTCATTGTGCTGAGTATTTTGAGGTAGCTGTGTGCACTCACTGGTTAACACAACGGAGTGAGCGGAGCGCGTGTCACTGAAAGGGACGAGAACTGGGTCGTGAATAATGCCAATGACTAAAATGTAGTTTTCAGTCTAAAACTATGTTAGGTTTCTGAATGCATCACAGAAAAGGGCAACAAACACTGCTGTGAACGTTTCGTCACGTATGAAGCCCCAAACAAAAGAAATTTGGTCGAGTTGCTACGAATATTTAAACAGGGCTAACAAAAGCAAAATCCAATCCGCTTCCTGGCAGAACAATATATGTCTTGAAGTCCAATACCCTTCCGGCAACATTCGCTTATTCGAGGGCTAGATTTATTTCGGGCAGCGTGTGAGGAGCAATCTCACTACCTCTTGTCTTTCAGCGTTTCGTTACTCACATGCGTTGATGCTCTTTTTTCTTTACGCTCTCCAGAGGAGGCTGCAAACACCCTACTTGTCTTTCGGGGCTATCTAAGCAGGCTGAGCGCTCCGTTGCATGGCTTCGCTGTGTGCCACATTTGATCCTAGCTGTTCTGGTGGCTGACGAGAGGGGGAAACGGAACATATATTCCGACACCAACTCCTGTCCATCACTATTAGAGGCGCACTGAAGGAACTGCTTCCGAAGAAATACACTCTGTCTCGAAGCGGTGAGAGACAACTCTTGCTCGCAGGCACTTTCACTTTAGTTGCGTGTGTACAGAGCGATCTTCTTGCGTCCTTGAGATAAACTGGTTCGGAGCGAATACGCGAAGAGGATGCGTCTTTTTTGTCGCTAAGGGTCAAGACAGCTACCACTGCGGTTAAATAACGGTAGGAATTTACTGCGCTTGTTCTTAAATATCGAGCGAAAGCTGTATACCTTGTTTTAGTTGCTTTGAGCTAGTAACCTTAAGGCAACGCATTCCTCCTCTTAAAACTCTGCTGTCCAGTATGCTGAAAATCATCTGGCGCCGTATATGCCGTAATAAAAAAAGTACACGGTTCAAGCCCCCTAAGCAAACGGATCCATCCGCACAATACTGATTTTCTCAATATTTTGGAAACCAATTGAGGCCGATTATAGAAGATTTAAATCCCATGGTTCAGGTTCCCGCAAAAAACATGGGGACACAACAATACAGTTTGCCTCAACACAATGGTGCAGTGCTAGGCTTACAAGGCGAAATTGAGGTAAGGCTTCTGAAGAAACTAGGCTTCCGCCGCTTATGTTGTGAAAGAGAACTTTAACCGTAGAAAAACCCCTAAAGTCACTTTTAAATTGCCATCTAGAATGGTGCTTTTAATGGAGGCAGAAAATCAAGCATTAAATAAACTTACACACGCCTAACGCAGCAGAAGCAAAAAGTCCCCTTGCACCGCTTGAAATAAATTCCCTGCGGAAATATTTCGTTTGTTATATAATACTCACGCTTGCAAAGGCTATTATCGGCTATTAATGAGCCGACCGAAATCATAGACACTTCTTAATGTCTGCTCCATTGTTCAAGTAAGGACTATTTAACTCTTTTACTACGAAAAACTGCAATGCCTCGATATCTGAAAATAATTGTTAAAAAGTAAAGTATACTATCGTTACTAAGAAAACTTCAAATAACGTCAGCATATTACTACGTTGGTTTTGACAATAATAACGAATTCATCCGAAAGTATTCGTATGTATGATGAATGGGATACCAAAATATAACATGAATGCGTCAAAGATTTCATTGAATCGCGTTCAGTGTGGTGTCAGATAATTTCGCTTCCAACCAGGCATCCATCTGGTCGTAAAGTGGGAAGCTATAGTTTTCTCTATGAATTCTAGGCGAGGGCATATGTGCCTCTAAATTGGTTTTGTTAATAATTAAAGGCGTCGACCGACAACCTAGACACGCAGTGCGCCTTTATTGCCTTCAAAACCAAACCAATTTTCATTTCTTTGAACGCAAAATTCGCCAAATTTACTAATTAACTACTAAAACTTTAACTAAAAAGTGACTACTAATTTACTAAAATAATTTACTAAAGCTCCGTTAAACCTCGGGTATGTCAAGGTAATTTTCAAACACTCCTGTTTCACCAAGGATAACATTGCGTGTACGCCATCTGTACCCGTCCCGTATTTGGGGGGAGGGGGAAGGAGGGGAAGGGTGGCTTTTCCTGGCCCTACGGGGCTAGAAATGGGAGGCCCACGCAGGGGCCAACTGCCACTGGCGGCTGTACCTGTGGCAATCGGTCGTTGAACCCGCAACCGTTTAGGTGGCGGACGAAGGTTGTTATGACGCACGTCTTTCTTTCTCCCTCTACTTTTTTTTAGAGCGCAGCTCTTTGGCGCCCGGTCCTGGGCCTCGCGGCGTCGGCGTTGTCCCTAGTAACAAGCTCCATTTTTCACTCCTACTTTCCTTCCCTTACGGTGCAATTCGGATGTCCACAGAAACAAGTGTGACAGGTACTGCGAATTTCCATTGTAACCAACTCCACTTTCACTCCCACCTTACTTCCCTCCATTACTGCATGATTCACATGTCCCCAGAAGCAAGTGTGACAAATACAACGCCATTCCATTCCTGTGAATCAATTATGAAAGGAACGCTTCAGAGCTCAAATGGAAGACGTGACCACACATGGTACACACTGCTAAAATAATTCATGAATAATGCGAGCGCCCACACCATACTGCAGGGTAACATATGCAAAAACAGAGAATTCACACACTCACAGAGTAAAGCATCATGTTTTAATGTAAGTTGCGTATATAAACTAGTGTGAGAGTACGGATCTCTAGCCGATCGTCCCTTGAATTTACAAGAAGGCCTGGTCAGGATCTAACCCGCCCTCATTTCCCTTTAAAACATGCTGCTATAAATTCGATGAGACGCTTGCTAACTTTGACTACGTTTTCAAGCCAGTTTAAGATATTTGCGAAGATTCTTTCTTTTCGTCTGCAGCTTGTGGCATTAGTCTCTTCGCCGCGCAACGTTTCTATGGGCCCACGCACTGCCTCCCGCAACCTCCTGATAACTTAATTGCTCTCTTCATTTCTCCAACCACTGAGCTTCCTTCATGACAGTCAATAACTGTTAGTGGAGTGTTTGTTAAAGGAATATGTGTAAAAAATAAAATACTTGTCTGTAATAGTACATACATGTCTTGCTTGAAATCTGCCTCTATCGAAAAAGGTGAAACAGGTGAAGAACTGCGCTCAAATTTTGCATTAGGAAGTAACGTAATCGTTGGCAAATTTTCTTTCTTTCTTACTTTGATTTCTCTTCTGTCAGCCCGAGGCAGATGAGGTGGCTCAACTACAGAGCCACTAGCAGGCCCGTGCATTTTTATTGCGAAAGCAATATTGTTAGCATTTCGAGCCTTTGGCGTGTCGTAATGCCTCCATGCATGACCTTTCACGTGGCCGTGTGACGTCACGCCAGACCGATAGACGGGGCCCCAGCTCGCGCCATCGGATGGTGGCAGCGAGTTCATACACGGCGCTGTGTCGCAGCCGAGAGAGGGAGCTCGCTGTTTGTGACGTCGCGCCAGACCGAGAGACGGGGACCCAGATCGCGCCATCGGATGGTGGCGGCGAGTCTATACACGGCGCTGTGTCCCAGCCGAGAGAGGGCGCTCGCTGTTTTGTGATGTCACGCTAGGAGGACAAATGGGGCTGTGGCTCGGCTCCTGTTGTTGTGGCTGTAGGAAGAAGGAAAAGAAAATGCACGGGCCTGCTACTGGCTCTGTAGCTGAGCCACCTCCGCTGTCTCGTGCGGACAGAACGGAAAACAGAGAAGAAAGGAAAAAGAAGTGAAAGAGAAAGACGCGCGCCGCAAAAACAGCCGTCATCCACCGCCGAAGCAGTGTCGGGTGCAATGACGGCCTACAGTAGATAAAAATCGGTGGCTGACTAGCCCAGCCGCAAGCGGCGTTGACCTACCGTCCCAGCTCTGGCCTGGAACTGCCACCCTTCCGCAAGACTCCTCGCAGTAGTCGGGGCGCAGCCTTACGGTATGTCGGATGATGCGTATAAGGCGAGGCTGGAACGTTGTGCTGCAGCCAAGCGGCGGCGCCGTGCTGAAGAAACAGAAGAACCGCCTGGCTACGTTTGGCTCAACTAGGCGTAGCTTGAATGTTTAGCCGAACTGGTTGGTCTATGTATAAGCAGGACCAATTGCTTTCGCAATTACCCGGGCTTAACCAAGTTGAGCCACAGCAAACTTCTTTTTCCTTTTCCCTACAGTGGCAACAAGAATAACAACGCAGTGGTGGTGTAGTGGATTACGACGCCCTACTCCTGTACCGGAGTACCCATGTTTGAACCCGACCCCCCGCGGCAGCGTTTCGATGCAGGCGGTACGGTTTGGGTTTGTTGTGCTGTGCGATGTCAGTGCATGTTAACGAACTGCAGGTGGTCAAAATTGTCGGCGTACTCCACTAAGGCGTCGCTTTCCGAATTTAAACCCAGCAAATCAAGCCCATCCTAAAATGCCAATCTGCCATCAGTCGCTGATTACTACAATAAACTAGTTCCACATTTATGTCTTGAACTGCTTTTAGTCATTTTCAAGTAATAAAATGACGCAGGCTGATGAGTGGAGTGTCACCTACACTGGAGAGAGCATACAGAAACGTTTGGATTAAGCAATATTGTGAAAGTTATTCCGAAAATCAGTATGATGTCTACCGCTTTATATAAGTATGTGGAAGGTACGCATAGGTGTGCATTTGGGTCCGTCAGGAGTGAATTTGTGGCAGCACTTTGGTTCATATGCATTTGGAGGTGTTTTTTTTTTCACCCTTCTTTTTTTTGAAGCGAAATGAAATTTGCCTTCGAACGTTTCCACTGCATTGGTCCCATTCAAATATGTACTTGCACGAGGTAGCTCGTCTAAAGGAAAGTTTAACATGTATTAAGTGCGCTGTGTTGTGTCCGTTCAGGTTAAAGATCCCCAGGTGGTCAAAATTACTCCGGCGCCCTCCACTACGGCACCCCTTTCTCTCTTTCCGCTTTCAATCCCGTCTTCCTCTCTTCCCTTACGGTGCGGTCAGGTGTCCACAGAACAAATGTGACAGGTACTTCGCCTTTCTTTTCCAGTGAACCAATTATTATTATTATTATTAACATGTTTTGAAAATCGACGTGATGAAAGATTCCAGTATAGAATGCGAAGCTTTCTTTTGCTAGTTGGTTCGTTTAGTTTGCTTTGTGGGGTGCAACGTCCCGAAGCGACTCAGTCTATGAGAGACGCCGTAGTGGAGGACTCCGGAAATTTCGACCACCTGGGATTCTTTAACGTGCACTGACATCGCACAGCACACGGGCGCCTAGCTTTTCGCCCCCATCGAAAAGCGGCCGCCGAGGCCGGGATTCGATCCCGCGTCCTTGGGCACAGTAGTCGAGCGCCCTAACCATTGCGCCACCCCGACGGGGCGCATTTCAATTGGTGACGTAATCGCTAAATAGGTTACGTAGGCGTTAATGCTTTCAGGGATACACCTGTGCTCCTGCAATGAACCACTCTCGAAGAGTGGGTTGTCCCGTCGCCCGGCTGAAGAGACTTAGGGGGAAATTTTGGGCAGCCTCATTACCAGGAAGGGAAGAATACGCTGATGTCCAGATTAGCTGTATTGAACTGTGAGTTGTTTGAGAGGCAAGTAGCAATTTGAGTGCTATAGGGGATATCTTGCCTTTTCTCTAATTTCTTATTGCAGTTTTCGAGTCGATAGTTATACGAAGGGTTAAAGTTGAGCTTATCGCGACGGCAAGTACCGCCTCCTCCGCTTTCTCCGGGTAGTCGGTAATGATTGAACCGGCCGTGAGTTGTGAATGCATTACGATCCGCGTGTTCGGCTGCATTGACATAGACCCCGTCTTGATTGGACTGATATTGCTTGTGTAGGGCTTTGGCTCTTTCTACTCGCCTGTCTGAATGAAATTCAGGGTGCATATTCTTCAGGAGAGGTAGGATTTTGAAGGGGGTTTACAGGCTCATTGGGCCCCGCCGGGGTGGTGCAGTGGTAAGACGCCCGACTACTGTGCCGGAGTTCCCGGGTTCAAACCCGACCGCGGCGGCTGCGTTTCGATGGAGGCGAAACGAAGTGGCGTCCGTGTGCTGTGCGATGTCAGCGCACGTTAAAGATCCCCAGGTGGTCGAAATTACTTCGTAGCCCTCCACTACGGCTCCTCTTTCTCTCTTTCCACTTTCATTCCCACCTTCCTCCCTTCCCTTACGGCGCGGTTCGGGTGTCCACAAAGCAAGTGTGACAGTTACTGCGCCTTTCCCTTCCTGTGAACCAATTTAACTTTATTTAAGGCTCATTGAAGTGACACTTTGTCCTCTCTTGTTGCGGGGTAACCGATTGAGATAGTGTCAAGGATAAAGCGTCCGGTCGGTGTGTGGGTTAGCATTTCGTAATGAGAGGTGAGGTGGGCCTCTATATAAGCTCGCTAAGAATTGTGTGGACTCCGAGGGCATTGAAGCGTTCCGTGGAGATGTTTATAGGGAGATCAAGTGCGGACTTGAACGCCCGTCTGATCATGCAATGAACACGTTGTGTTTCTGCTGCGTTACATTTGAGGTCGGGTAGTGTGTAGGTAATTCTACTAATGAGAAATGCCCGGACCAGGCGGACGAGATCAGTTTCCTTCACACCCGAATACCGGTTAGCGATTCGATGTATGAAGCGCACTGTCTGAGAGACGCTAGCCTTTAGGCGATTGAGGGACTCCGTGTTTCGGCCGTTCTTCTGGAGGTAAATTCCAAGAACCTGTATGATGGGCACCTCCGGTATAAGTTGTCCTTAACGTGCACCCGGATTTGAGTATGGCCCCGTGTGCCTGGTTTATCACGCATGAACAGGAGTTGTAATTTTGTTGGGGAGCGGGGTAGACCGGTCCTCTCTACGCATTCGGTGACGGTGTCCACAGCTGCCTGTAGGGTTTCTTCTATTTCTGCGTCATTTCCTGATGTGACCCACAGCGTTATGTCGTCAGCGTATAACGTGTGGGACAGAATGGGTATACGGTTCACTTCGCCCGGGGGTGATAAGAGGGACGTTAAAGAGGAAGGGGAGCAGCACGGACCCCTGTAGGGTGCCGCGGCTGCCATGTGAGATAGTGTCAGATTTGTGGGTTCCAAAATTTAGTTCGGCTGTTCGACCTGTGAGGAAAGCTCTTACGTAGTTGAAGGTCCTCGGACCGAGATTTATTGCGTGGAGGTTGTTAAGTATAGCTGCATGTGTTACATTATCAAATGCCTTGGCTATGTCAAGGCATAGAATAGCTTTGGTGCTATATCCAATGGGCGGTTGTATTATGTGGGGGAAAGTTGCAGCATGACATCGTTTGTTGAGAGTCGAGAACGGAAGCCCAACATTGTGGGTGTTAGGAGACGGCGATCCTAGACATAGGTGTGGAGGCGATTGAGGATAATATGCTCCATTAGTTTTCCTATACGTGATGTTAAAGAGATGGACCTGAGGTTTGCAAGGGCTAGTCGTTTGCCCGGTTTAACTATGAATGTTACCTTCGCATGCTCCAGGAATTCGGATTTCCACCCAACATTCATTCATGTAATTTGTAACTGCTGTAATTGACACATCGTCCACGTTTCGTAGAGATTTGTTGGTAACACCGTCCGCACCGGGGGCAGAGTTTACGCGAAGCTGTGTTATAGAGAAGCGTACTTCGGCCTCGGCGATAGTTGCGTCAAGTTCTGGATTTGCGGGCCCCGCATACGTTTTAATGGTGATCGAGGGATGGGAGCTTATGTATATTGTTTGTAGGTCTCGGAGGAGATCTCCGTCGGTTCCCGGGTACCTGTACATTAGGGTTGGTAGGCTGTCTAATTAGGTAGATTTGGAGTTGGCTGGGTCAAGAAGGTACCACAGTAAGTTCCGAGTGCGAGCAAGATCTAACGTTCCTTGTATATTATCACATACCTGTACCCATTGTTGGTGGGCTAGCTTTAGGCTGCATTCCTCAATGCGTTGGTCAAGCAGCGCAATTTTCAATTTTAGGACGCGGTTTTCCAGCGTGCTTGGATTGAATTTCGGGCCTGCCGCAGGTGCAGGAGGTGTTTGTCTGGTGTTGTTTCGTTTATTTCTTCTTGGGTCTCTTCAGTATGGTGGGTAATATCCTCTAGAAGGGCGGAAATCCACTCGTCCAGGTTCTCGATTCTAGATGGTGCTGTTTGGTCACGGAAGGTGCGGAATCTGTCCCAGTCATTGAGGAGAGTTTTATGTCGTTTCCTTTGGTAAGAACCAAAGGTAATGGTAGTAGATATAAGGTAATGATCACTGCCCAGGTGGAAAAATTGGCTTTTTGGGCGAATGGTATCTGACAACAGGTGTAAATGCGTTAATGTGACTGACGGTTTTAGGCGACAATTAGAAAGGCAATATGCGCCTGGCAGTCGAAAGCAGATTTCGAGACTGGAGCTCAAGGCTCACCTATGTGGAACAACTTTACAAACTTGGTACGCCTAATAATATTGCCTTAATATTAATATGGATGATATTTTATATTATAGAATTTTATATATATATATATATATATATATATATATATATATATATATATATATATATATATGTTATTTGTTTATATATACAAGAGCCGCCGCCTGCCGAAGCGCTTAAAACCGGAAGATACCAAATCGCATACAGGAATCCATCCTAAAGTCATCGCATAAAAGGGCGCTACGTTTACCTTATGATGGACCTTATGCCTGACCAGTCAGCTATTTGGACCGCTTCGTACAGTGCTGCGCCAGCGCTGTTTTCCAACTGAATGTGTAAAGAAACGTTGGTCAGAGTTTAGGCCGCAAATTAAGCGAACACAGCGAAAAATGAGTAAATATCCAGTAAATGATGTTAATGAATTTAAAATTTCGATAAACGGATATGTTGTTGTTTCAGTTACATATTTAATCAAGTAGTAATAGCGCATCTAAAGAAACAAAAAAAAATAACATTCCAGAAAGTAAAGAGAGAGTGAGGAATTAAGCCCGGGCGCAATATTACCATGTCAAACGTTGAAAGCTCTGGCTACTAAAGTACTTCTATCCTTGCTCTTGCGCATGATAGCCTTATTGCTTATGCATCAAAAAACACAACACGCAACAGAACTCTTCGATAAGCCTGAGATAAAGTGGTACTTCATATCTACGTCAGTGGTACAAAACGTGCCTAGAACGAATTGTCCACCCACTTGAGAAGCAAATGCCAATCCTTTTCATAGCGTCTGGAGAAAAGTTCGCTCGAAACGATGAACTGCGAAGAAAAACATTGCGGTTGGGGTGTTTCAAAATTTTATTATAATCGCGCAGACCTTCGAGCCACCCTTTTAGTACAAGCCGCGCGATCACTTCAGCTTTTCAATTCTTTTGGTCTGCAGTGTATAACAGGTTCCACAATTTGCTTCAGGATTATTATCAAATCAATCGTCCACAAACATGACAAATGGAAATGTAGACCTTTAATATCAGCGCATTTTTCTAAATGAAACGAACATTTGACTTCCAGTTTTCCTTCACTACTTCGTTCTGCCTCAAATTAAATTTTTGCTTTTTTAGTACTCTAACTTTGCTAAGTTAGAGTACTAAGTTAGAGTAAGTTAAAGTTAGAGTACGCATCCATACATCACAACTTTACTAAGTTGTGATGTATGAATGCGAGAGTTGGACTGTGAAGAAGGCTGACCGCTGAAGAATTGAGGGTTTGAATTGTGGTGCTGGCGGAGACTCTTGAGAGTTCCTTGGACGGCCAGAAGATCAAATCAGTCGATATTGTCGGCCATAAACCTTGACTGCTCATTGGAGGGTCAAATTTTAAAGTTAAAGCTCAGCTACTTCGGTTATCTGACAAGAAGAGAGGAGTCGCTGGAGAAAGATTTGATGTTGGGAAAGATTGAGGGTCGTCGGAGAAGGGGTAGGCAGCGAACGCGATGGTTAGATAGCATGCTCAAGGCGCTGCAGATGAAGTTATGGGATGTTAGAAAGATAGTGAAAAACCGGAAAGCGTGGCGTGACATGGTCCACAGGGTCACGAAGAGTCTGACATGACTGAACGACTAAATTGAACTCAACTTTACTAAGATCATCATCATTATCATTAGCCGAATTGTATCCACTGCAGGGCGAAAGCTTCTTCCACATTCCTCCAACTAACCCGGTCCTGTGCTAGCTACATCCATTTGTCCCCTGCGAGCATCTCAACTTTATCCGCCTACCTAACTTTCTGCCGCCACCTGGTACACTTCTTATCCCTCGGAATCGAATTTGTCATCCTAAGCTACCATCCAATAAATGCCCTGCCCGTGCCCATTTCTTCTTTATTTCCACCATATTATCAATAACTCGAGTTAATCTCTGACCAAATCTGTACGCTTCCTATTTCTCACGTTACACCTACCATATTTTATTCCATATCCCTCTGTGTTGTCCTCAAATAAGTAGAACCCTCTTGGTTAGCCTAAACGCTTCAGCCCCATAGGTGAGTACAGGTAAGATGCAACTGTTGCATACGATACCTGTAAGCTGCCAGCCATAATCTGCGAGTACTTGCCACATGCGCTACATCCCAATCTTATTCTTCTAGTTATTTTCATTTCATGATCCGGGTCTCCGGGTTACTATCTGTCCTTAGTAGACAAATGTTCCAACTTCCAGTGCTTCGCTATATCTAATTTAGACTGCTGTTCCTTCCAGATATTGCTGAGCTATACCTTTGTCATCTGCATATTATATTCAAGCCTACCTTTCTGCTATTCCTGTCTAGGTCATAAAAATGAATCTTCGCAATTTCTCTCCTGAGTTCTTAGCGAGGCAATGCCATCAGCGAATCGCTGGTTACTGAGGTGTTATTCATCAACCGTTTGCCTAACTGCTCCCATTCCAATTATCGTAATACTTCCTCTAAGCAAGCTGTGAGTAGTACTTTGGAGTCGTGTGTCCTTGCCTAATACCTTTATTTATTGAAATTTTGTCGCTTTCCTTATGCAGAATATGGTTGCTGTGCAGCCACTGTAGATATCTTCCAGTACTTTCACATACAGCTCGTAAATACCCTAATTTCGCAATGCCTGCATAATGTCCGAGGTTTCAACATAGTCAAGTGCTTTTTCGTAATCAATGAATGCTGTGTATTAGGGCTGACTTTATTCCGAGCATTTTTTTTATCATCTATTTGATGATATGGATAAGATCAATATTGGAGTAGCTTTATGAAAACCTGCTTGATCGTTTGCTTGATTAAAGTCTAAGACTGTCCTGATTACGTTAGCGATTACCTTAGTACACACCTTATACGTAACAAATAGTAAGCTGATTGGCTTGCAATTTTTCAAGTCCTTAGCGTCCTCTTTCATGTGAATTAAAATAATATTAGCGTTCTAACATGATTGCGGTGCAATCGATGCCATCAGGCATTGCGTATGCAGGGTGGCCAGTTTTCTTAGCACGATATCGCCCCATCCTTCAATAAATCTGTAGTTACCTTATCCCCCTCTGCTGCTTTTCACCTTTTCATAATGTCCAAAGCCTTCTTAGCCTCATCACTCGTTACTGGCGGAACATCGGGTTGTTCTTCACTACTGCCAATTTCATTAACAGATTAACAATCTCGTTAACAGATATTGTTATTTTGTGTCTACGTAATACTTTGAGCGTATTGCGTTTATTAAATCATTGTATATATTGTGTTAGTGTACGCCCACCAATATGCATAATTGATCTCGTCCGTTTGGCTCTTACGTTGTACAATTTTTATGGTTCCAAAGAAATTTCCGAAGTTACCATGGCATTACGTTAGTTTTTCACTGGTAAAAATATATTACCAGGAGCATATCTTCTTGCTTCCCTCTCTCATATATTGGACTGGCTACGGTCTAAGCGTCAAAAATTGATAATTGATAATGATGATGATGATGAAGCGTTGCTTCATTGTCTTGGTAACGGCATTAAAAAGAAACAAAAACAGCCCTTCAGAGCGATTCGATCCACCACGGGCTTTAGAAAAGGAACAGCTTTGAATGCCACCGCCCTAGCTTATCGCGCCATGCATGGGAATGCACAGAAAGTCATTCCTTTATTAAAGCCAGTTCCTTTCCTGTCACCGTACTATGCTGAAGAATTTGAAAAGGGAACAAGTAAACGTTTACTATTCCTCTTCTTCTTGGGTGGTTGCACTAAGGGGGCACATAGCCTCCAACTCTTTGTTATGAGTGTGGGTGAAACAATGTAATCATATATTTAGGGATCCTTGCCCAAGGGAGTAGAAATATTCGGGTGCGTATGTAATTCCACAAGGGCCGCCCCCGATTGCCGCATCATAACTTTAAAAGGCCGGGCTAACTGTTCCCAGTTGCTTTTTAATGAGAAAACCTTTACCAGCCCCATTAGGTAAAACCCGTTTGGTGGTTATATGGTTGGGTTGTTGTGCTCGACGATTTCCATAAAGGTCTAACGTTTTAATGAGAAACGATTACTATCACCATTACGCTAAAAGCCGTCTGACATTGCTCTAGTAGTTGTTCTTGATCATACCCATTGAGGTGGAACGTTTTAATGAGGAAACATCAGTAGCCTCATTGGGAAAAAATCATTCTGAAGTCTTTGCAGTTTACGTTGTCCCACTCGGTGATATTCATAGAGACGGAGGTGCGTATGATTACCAGAAAATAAAATAATTGGACAAAATATATTTGTCGGCACGGAGGTTTGGACCACGGTCCTGTGCTACCCTGGCTGGCACGCATCGCATAGGAAATGAAAGATGTTTTTTCTTTATTCCATCAAAGGCAGTTGGTTTAAACTAGTATTTTGGCATTTGGGGAATGCGTTGAGGACTTATTATGAATGCTTGAGTTGCGTAATAACGTTCCACTAATAATAATCGACGATTGCAACCAGGGTTCATAGCGGCTGCGCCTACGCAGTGATACATAATAACAGGCGTCGACGCACTGTTTCATTGCGTGCAATAATCTGAAATGAAACCTCTAATGCACTCGGAATACGGCTTTCTACGAGACTGCTCAAAATTATAAACTCCCTTCGCTTTGTAGCGAGAGGGTCCTTGTATCTCCAGTAGGCATTGCAACAAATACGCAGACACTTTATAAGAAAGAATCTTAATGAATTTGCAAACATTTGCTTTTGATGCTTTTGAAGTCTAGTCATTGGCTGATCCAATTTTCTTTGTTGAATATTGATAATAGTTTCCACTGTGTCGCTACCAAGCCGGTTACGCGCTACGTGCTGAGAATATCCCGGCGACAAAACGGCCACTGTGCCGGCCTGGTGGCAGGATGATTTTGGGGACGGTGAGAAAAACAGGATGGATGAAAAGAAATATTTTGTTCTCACTGAGCTCAACAACTAGTAGGAACCACTGTGAAAACATTTTTCCATGAAAACCTTTTCCCCTTCGCAGACCCCACCGACACTTAACGTTCATAGGCGAATCGGATTGGGAGTAAAAATAACAAATATTTGCGCTATTGGGAAAATAATCAATACATGACGGAGCCTCACCTGTGCTAACTTGCTTACAAATCAAGTTGTAGGTAACAATAAAACAAAACTATAGACTCAATCAGCAGTGGCATTCAGACTCCCATCTAATGGAAAGGCACGTTTAATACCGAGAACAATTGATGCTTTTCCTTTGTGTTCTCGGAGGGGTGGGAGCTCTGTATGCATCCCATGAATCGACCAGGGTAGGAGCTATAGAATTCCCTAAAGGGAAGCGCGGCTACCTTTATTTAGGGTACGTACGCTTTTGTGCGCCCACTAACCGAGTCTTGCTCTTTGAGAGTAGCGTACCGTGACAGGAAACTTGCGAGAACTGGCATCTGAACTGAAGAAATCGATAGGCAGTCTTCAAAAGGCGGCCGTTTTTGCTAAGGAAGGCTGCGTTCTACATGCGGTTAGAAACGTGTTGTTTGAAGCAGGCTGGAGCAAATAATTATTTTAATGCTGAGAGCAATATATTAGCTGCGTCGGACTTGCGACTGATATTTTTATGCTGGCCTCATTAAGTGTTGACCGCTACCTCCTTTTAGTAGCGGTGCGCAGAGTGCACTTTTGTTCAAGCCTGAAATATTGCCCACGTTTCGGCGAACACTACAACAGTGCGAATACTTTTCCTTAAAGTTTTTCCCTGTTCAATAGAAAGGCAGGAGATCAGTAGAGCGGTGCATTGTATCGCTTTCTACTTTGTGCGAAACCGAACATTTGATCCGACTGCTTATACTTAAGGAAGCCAAGCTGATATTCACAAATAATGGCATCGTTAGGACGTAATTATTGCCACGGTGTGAAGTCTGGTCAGAAGGCACCGCGGGACACAGAAGTCACAGTGCACAGAGCGGCAGAAAACTAGCAGGCCCCCTTCAACGTGAGAACTTCGGTTTCCTCGCCTCGAGGAGGCACACACGCTCGCGATCAGCGTAGCAGAAAGACAAAGACTGCACCGTGTCAATATATAAACAAAATTGATATTGTGCTATATTAGATATTGGCTTGCGGACGTAAACGTGTTAGAAAAAGACAAAGCAATTAATAATAACTTTTGCTTTTATCCTGCGCCGTTTTTTTAGTCATTTCTAAAATTCCATCAGGGTTCGGTTCCCACGTTGTTTTTTCTTCTACTTTGTGTTTAATTATCTTTCCCCTAAACAGATTACATTACTAATCTCTGTGATTATCCAAGTAAACATTAAAAAAATGACATAAAGTACCATCCCCAACGCTTTCCTTGGCCTCGCCGACTGTTGGCTTCTTTCCTTCATGTATTATAACGAGCACCCTCATTTCCCCTTGATTGATCTGCTTGTAGCTTACGGGGGTCTCGGTTCTGGCAGTCTTGAAGCCATAGGTAGCGTAAGAGGGTTCTAGCACAGCTTTCGCCCTCGCTGTTGATCACGTTCTACGTGACGCTGGCGGTAACAAAGGACGTTCCACGTCCGCCGCCTTGGCTGAGGGTGGCGCTGGTGAACACTCTCAAGGTTCGTATACAGACCACATAAATACCCAAGAAAGTAGCAGGGGGCACAGCGGCCGATGTAGCTCAGTTGGTAGAGCACCGGACGCGTTATTCGGAGGTCGTGGGTTCGGTTCCCACCATCGGCACGTTGTTTTTTCTTCTATTTTGTGTTTAATTATCTTTCCCCTAAACAGATTACATTACTAATCTATGTGATTATCCAAGTAAACATTAAAAAAATGACAAAGTACCATCCCCAACGCTTTCCTTGGCCTTGCCGACTGTTGGCTTCTTTCCTTCATCAGAATCTAACTAGGTAAACAAAATTTAAATATAACCTACACAAAACATTTTATGCATCTCAGTTAGCTAATCAAGAAATCTAAAGGGCGAACAAATTCTCACTTCTAATATGACAATTACAGCACACTATTAAATGAGTGCTGCGTAGTGCACCATCATGCCCTGCTGTAGTAATGAGAGTGAAGGATATTGGAAGAAAGTAGCCAGAAACTACGACTTCAGGCGAGGTAAGGTCGACGCGACTGTCGGAAAGGAATCCACCAAGAAAAGGTGTTAGTCCTAAGACTACTGCGTACTCTAGATGGCGTGCACACTGCTCTAGAGTCAGTGGCCCTGTTATTACGGATCCCAAAGTCTCTAATGAAGCTCGGTAAGGCCGAGAGCAGTTGTTGACTCATTAATATTGCACTTGAAATCTATTGCTTAAGGAGATGCTGTTGCCTCCAAAGAAACACCTGAATGGCTACTCCGGTTGCACATGCTACCAAATGTACCTTACATATGCATCGAGAGCAAACTAAAACAAAGCTTATGCAAAATATTATAATGTTGCGCAACTTAAAGCTGAGATTCTCTTTCATGTCAACCATAAATGCATTACTGTCGATATGGACCAAGACATGAGCACCCTCTACTGAAACCTCCATCACATTGGTCGATCACAATGACTTTGAGGGCATTTACCTTTTACCTTACCGACATATCCCAACAGCGTTTACGTTTCCAGTCTCCGGCTCCCCTCCAGGATTATTTTTGCTTAGCGCTTAATCACTTATTCCTTAACGTTTCCGCCTACAGTATAACAGAACTTTTATTTATTTATATCGAGATGGTTACATTTGGCAAGTTCTCTATAATATAACATCCTGCTCAGCTGCGATTATCTGCTGAAACTGTCATACTGCGTTGTTGTCACGCGAGGAACAAAGGTGTGACTTTACATATTAGGTGAGAATCTGAATGCCACTGCTGCTGGAGTCTATAGTTTTGGTTTACTGTTAATTGTAACTTGATTCGTAAGCAAGTTAGCACAGGTGAGGCTCCATCATGTATTGATCGTTTTTCCAATAACACAAAATTTGTTCTTTTTACTCTCAATTCGATTCGCCTATGCACAATCAGTATATATATATATATATATATATATATATATATATATATATATATATATATATATATATATATATATATATATATATATATATATATATATATATATATATATATATATATAATATTATATTGTTGCGTATATGCCACCGAAGAGGACGACGATGGAAAATAGTGTGAGAAACGACGAAGCTGAAGCAACTGCTGGTGCTTTTTTTTTTTTTCGAAGAGTTTGCCACAAGGCATAAGTTGAGAAAGGGGGAATGGGATGCAGGAGATAGAAAGTTAAAAGAAGGAGTGCAGTCCAGTTGTGCTTATGTATTCGAGAAGGTTGGCAGTATAGCGATTGTCCATTGTCCATATCTCATAATCACTATCGCTATTCCACCGCAGGCCCACCTTCATGATTATTCGTTGCCTAATGTGCGTTGTTGATGGACACGTCCACAACAAGTGGCGCACATCGCAGACGTCAGGTGGAGTCTCACAGTGAGGGCACCTGTCAGTCACTGGTAGGTCTTTTTCCCGCCATCGTTGTCGAACAGATGGGGTCAGAGCCGCCCCTGGCCGGATCTGGCGCACTGCCACCTCCTCCTGCCGAGTAAGACTACGGGGGAGAGGGTGCGAACACGGAGGAATGAGAGCGCGTGTTCGCTGGCGCAGAACTTGCGAATCGGAAGCGTGGGACAGGAACGGATCTGGGGGAAGAGGGGAAGGTGGTGGATCGTCTGATGTGTTTATATGCGTCATAGCATCTGCTTGTATGTTATGTGGATCGCGAGCATGGCCGCGAATTCAGTGTATGCGAATAGGACATGGGTACTTTGAACATAGCAAATGTATGGACTGTGTTATTTGGAATGTGCGTCGAACGGCCTTAAGCTGTTTAAGGGCAGTGAGAGAGTCTGTGTAAAGATGAACTGCATTGAATGTAGGAACTGGTGGAAGGCAATGTATAGCATTGTAAATTGTATAGCATTGTAAGTTCCAGTGCCAAAGGGGTGCACGTATCCGCGGTATATGTCACGTGAGTGTTGAGATGCGGATGAGAGGGACTATACACAGCAGTAAATCCTCGCTCTGCAGTATGTGATGCATCGGTATATAATATGCACCCTTCAGGCAGATGTGCGGATGATAACGACGGGGAAGCAGTGGGGCGATTGTCCGTGAGCTGGCAGTACGACCATGGAGGTAGTGTCTTTAAATGATGTAGTTGTAAAGACTGTTTGCGAGCTCTGTTTGCCATCCGCTGATCAACGAGTTCAGCGAGCGTATTTAGCTGGGTATACTCCTGAAGTACTGGTATGGGTGTTAGGCGGGGAAGGTACGTTATTGCACGCATAGCCTCACGATTGATGGCCTCAAGGGAGTCCCACTGTCTGCGGGTGAGACGTTGAAACTGTGCCTGGTATATTATACGTGGCTGGAGGACAGAGCGAACAAGCTGGAGGGCCGTGTGAGCACGCGCGCCGCGAGAGCGCATAGCTATGCGACGAATGAAACCTAAAGAAGCGTGAGCGGTCTTACGGATGGCTGTCAGCCACGGTGTGCCAGTCCCAGAGGAATGTAGAAGAAGACCAAGAATGCGAACGGTTTGTACCTGAGGAATTGGGGTATTATCTATCATAAAATTTATAGTGGGAGCTTTCCGTAAGCCAGCTTTATTTCCAATTCGAATGAATCAGGATTTTGTATGCGAAAGAGTTAGGCCCAAAGGAGGGAGGCGAAATGTCAATACATCCAGCGCATGCTGGAGGGCCGCCTGATGGACAGACGTATCTGGGTGGCAGCACCATAAGGTTATATCATCGGCATACGCAAGCACGCGTATAGAAGGGATGGCCTCTAGGGCTCGAATAAGTGGAATGAAGGCCACATTAAATAAAGTAGGGGCGAGAACGGAGCCCTGGGGCACTCCTCTGTTTCAGGGGAAGTGACCAAAGGGCTTTCCATGGACACGCACACTGAATGTTCTATTTGTTAGAAAGGCGTGAATGGCGAGGAGAAACCTGTGAGGAAGACCAAGAGTTTGTAGGGAGGCAAGAATGGGATGTTATCATATGCCTTTGTTATATCTGTAGCGATCACAGTTCTAACAAGATGACTGTGCGGAGAGCGGTGAAGCACGTCAGCAGCCAAAGTAGCAAGGCCGTCCTCCGTTCCTATATGCGGGCGGAAGCCAATTTGGGATTCTGGATAACAATCATGGGATTCCAACCACCACGATAAGCGAGTGGCGAGAATGCTTTCGTAAAGCTTGCAGATTGTTGGCGTCAGGGAAATTGGACGAAGGGCCGAGAGAGATACTGGAGGATGACCTGACTTCGGTATTGGAACAACAATAGAATGCTTCCACTCGTCCGGCATGACACCAGAATGCCACACGTCATTGAATGCATCAAGCAGGGCCTGCAAAGCAGTCCCTTCCAAGTTGCGGAAGTAATCGCATCGGGGAGTTCGGTAACCGGTAAGCAAGGTGGAGAAGTTGAGGTGGAATCATAGTGGGGAAAAAACTGTCTGGCCGCCTGTTTTGCAAATGTGTCCTCATCTACATTCATAGCAAGGCGAATGCTCTCTGTGTAATCAGAAACTTGAGAAGAGCGCTCCATGGCGTGAAACACTCTCCAAAGTTGTCGATTACTCTGTTTGGCGGACAGGCGCTCACACCATGAAGCCCAACGTTGCCTTCCTAGACGCTTTTCATACCGTCTCGCACGCGCGGTAGCCCGGTGAAGAGCGGGGATAGCCGATGGGTCATCGGGGTTACGAGCAGCATAATGATCTGCCTGGCGACGCAGAGCCCATAGATTCAGGAGGTGGATGTCCGGGTTTGGCTCGTCTTTATTTACAGTGGTGGTAATCTTGTGGGACGCAAGAACAGCAGAGAGAGTAGACAATGCTGATGATGGGGTGAAATCAGATAAGCGATTGTCTGCGCGTACAGAGTCCCAAGATGTTATTCGTACGCTACGGCGTATTTTACGTATCCGCGAAGGAGTGAGAGAGATAAAGATAGGACTGTGATCACTACCCCAGGTATCTGGTTTAACAGCCCAGCGAGGGCTACCAGGGCCTAACCACCAAGTCAAATCAGGTGAATAAGGCCCACCTCGTGGACGGGTAGATGTATGCGGGTGGTTTAAAAGATGAAAAGAATTATCTGGAAAGCTTCCCTGGATGTGTGCACCCCTGGGAGAATCCGATGGGTAACCGCACGAGGTGTGTGCGCCATTGAAGTCTCCACCGACTAGAATAGAGATACCCGAGTAGGTAGAACGCAGAAAACGAACCCATCCAAGATTAGGAGATGCGGAACCAGGACGGCCATAAAAGGAAACTAGTATAAGTGGCGTGCGTACAGGCTTAACTAGAAGTGCTACCACCTCTTGGCGTGTGTTACACCAGCGTGAAAGGTCGATCGGTGTGTGGGGAACTGAAGTGTGAATATAAATTGCAGATTTACCTGGGCTGTGGGAAGAGGTGATACAACGGCGATCAGGAATGGAAGGTGAATGGTAAGCGCAGAATCCTGAAAGGCGAGGAAGTGAGTTATGCTCTTGAAGTAAGAAGGCCCACGCCTTTAGCTTTTTGTCGCGAAGACGGATGTTCACTTCAGAGGCCTTATTCGCAAAGCCTCGACAATTCCACTGCACCACCAGAGACAGTGCATTATCCATTGCAAGGCCGAAGAGCTTCTACGATGAGGGAGGTCACCTGCTCCATAAGGGCTAATATTTTATTCACTGTCGGGGTATTCGGGGTTAACGGGCTGTCTGCACGTGATTGTGGTTTGTTGCTTATTGGAGGTGATTCATTTGAAATCTTATCACGAGGTATTATAGTTCTTCGAGAGGGGTGAGAGCGACGCTGTTCTCGGAGCTGGGTGAGTTCGTCTAGACGTTGGCGAGCCTCTGCAATGTCATTGTCTAAAACAGCGTCTTCATTTGCGGCATCGACATGTGATTGGTGCACTGGCCGTTTTGGTGTACCATTTGATCCACGAGGGTGGGTCGCTTGTGCGTATGAACCATGCTGAGAAGACGTATGATGAGCAGGTGGGTCAAGTAAAGGAAGTGCAAGGAAGTCGCTTTCATCACATGTAAGAGCAGCGAAGCGATTACTTGTAGGAATATCTGCTTTTCCAGGCGGCTTGCGCGACGGCCTCGTTCTCTTCTTCTTTGGACAAGCAGGGGAGCGCATGTCATAGTCCGCCGATTTGCATAGGGCACAAAGCGCTATTGGTTCATTCATGTCTGTCACGGCTGCCGGATTAGGGCAGGTATTTTGCATGTGCCCTTCTTTATGGCAGTGATAACAAAATATACGACGAGGTCGGAAGGGCTGTGGTTTGATAATCGCACCATAATAGGTTAGGTACTCAGGCAAAGTCAGCGGGCCTTGTAGGGTGAGTAGGTATGAACCCCTGCGCCCCAGAGGCCGTGCTTGCAACACTGAGTGAGTTGAACAGCGAATGTTTGCTCGCACCTCCTCGGAAGGACTTCTGCTGTCAACATGGTAAACGACACAGCGGAGGGTGTCAGGGCCAGAGGCAAAATATATTTGCACTGGGACATGCTCATTCGCATCCAGGGGAATTTGAACTTGAATTTGAACTGTTGGTGCTTGCCTGAACACTTACGTCTCTCATCACCTGCTGTGGTTTCCTGTGCTAGCCTTCTGGCCCGTATCAATATATTGGCAATAATTCCTTGCAAAAATTCAATATGGTCAGAGGGTAGAACCCAGGACCACCGGCTTTCCAGGCTACTCGCTTTACCAGCTGAGCTAACCATGAGGGTAAGCAGATCACTTGGTAGGGCGAGAGAGAATTGTTATTGCTCCAGAAAGGCGGTAGTCCCGGGTTCGATTCTCAAATTACTACTAATGTTTCGTTCCCTAATATGTTTCTGAGAAAGCTGCGTAGCTCGTCTTTGGAGTCGTATTGCTGCGCTTGGGTGGATGTCAGTGAGTAATTATTCACTCTACCAAATGTACCACACTTTGGCGATTCCCCTAAATTCTCGATCGACTCATGACTTGGGTGTATGACATGTACGCAGCAGTTTTAATGTCTCATGACTTACATGACTTCTAGCGTCATAGACTGAAGAGGTCAGCAGTTGATATTGCCGTATACAAACTTGCAGTGGAATATTTTGTGCACAAATTTCGGATACAGATTTTGCGGGTGATTTCGTGAACATAGCCATCTTATGCTTTCGCATTAATAAAACCCAATTTTAAACAAGGCGTACGAACGAAGTCACGTGGACCAGAATTGTAGCCACACTCGTAATACAGGGGTTTCTGTTTCTATGCGCAATTGCGTGCCTTATATGACCATATGGCAACCAATCATCAATTACCAATTAATAACTAATTGTAATAATTATCAAATTGAGTAGTTACCAATCATTCGCTAATTCAGAAAATCATTATTTAACTGAACAATGAATAATTAACTGCTCATTTTCCAGCCTAATGACTAATTAATTACCTACTGATTAGTGCCAGTTGCGCACCAGAATGCGGCACTCAGGCTTTCTCCTTTCACTACTTTAGTCGCTAAAGTCACTCGTAATTTTTTCTCCACTCACCGGCGGGTGACGGGTTGAAGAAGGAAGCCACAAAAAATTGAAGGACACAAAGACAGCAAATATAGCTTAGTGCATGAATGTTATGGCGAGTAGGAATGTTTTGGCATTCCCTATTTTGCAGCCCTCAGTGGTCTCACAGAGATCTACAGTGGTGTCGGAGGAGGTCTTTTTGATAATTCTTATATAGGGCTTCTGGGTAGTGCCTTTCTCCTTTTTTCGTCAAGTAAACGGCGAATAATTTGGGGCTGCCCAAGCTCTTTGCGCGGCTTCAGGATGTTGATTTCTGATGCAGGTAGAGGCCAGGTTAAACGGAGTTCTGAAAGCAAGCGGCTGGAAGAATGGGTGGCGAGAATACTCATCTCTCGTAAATACTTTCGTCTCAAACATGAGGAAGCTGACCTCCGATTACACGGGTAAGCTCATCAGCAACTTTATTCGCGCCGAGCATGATGTCGTGTAAACGTTTTTTCTTCGAAGTATCTATTCTGCATGGAGGTGATTTACATTTTCTGTGGCGTCGGTAAAGTTCTTGGCTACAACTTGTAGAAGGCGTAAAGCACGGAGACACTAGAGAACATTTTAATGCGTTCACATATTTGTAGCAGTTTATTATGTCCTCTCCTAAATAATTTACCACGGCGTTGTGCCCATTAACGTCGGCCCGGGACGACACGAAGTTTACGCGAGGTGGGAAGACCCAACCTAACTCGGCCAAAATAGTCTTCTAGGTGGACCAAAAGGTTGAGCTCCATTTATAGTTATTCTACCACAGTTTTAATGACAGGTTACGCAGATCAAATTTGCCACTTTAGTGCCAACTTCTCACTAGTTGAAATCGCTCTCTCGTGCGTACACACTACGTCATTCATGATGTACTAGTTTTTGTGGCTGAATATTGATTGGAAACGCTGTCGGTGGTATCTAGGACCAAAAAAAAAAAGTTGTGGGGAGGAGGCAATCTCAAAACGTCGGGTTGCAAGACCACCCCTTTCGACGTGAACTATAGTGAAGGTCAAGTTTTGCGAGTGCATTACATTCTCGTGAGCATAGACATAAAGAAACCGAACCTCATTTGCATGAAAAATCAAATTCAGAAGGCTGGCCAGTTCTAAAAAAATTGGAGAATGCTGCCTCGTGGTGGCATTAAAGCTGCTGCGCAATGTAAACATATTTACGCACTGACTCTTTTGCTTTTTATTCAGCGCAGACTAACGTAAGAGTACGACTACATCTTTTTACACCCAAATAGTAACAACCCTTCCTGCCCGAAACTAACTAGGACATAACGGAAAGAAATCCAGCATATGTTCTAGGAGCTGGAGTGCCTGAACTCATCCAAGCGCAAGCTGTATACTATTGGCCTTGCATAAGGAAGAGGTATCATCTTCAAAAAGAGCAGTTGTTGTTGTCATCTGCTGAAAACGCGGGCAAGAACACACGTACATTTATGTCTCGCAAGAGATGGTCTTCGTGTAGACTGCGGGTTATTCTGGCGCCCTGGCCGGAAAAGAAAAGGAAGATAATATTCCCAGGTTGCACAACGCAACGCAAGAATATGCAATTTGTGCAGTTTCCAAGCACCTATTTCGAGTACGTGGTACTAACAATGTCATTTTACGGAAACCGCACTTGTTCACTCAGTAGTGTCGTGGTGAATATCACACTGTTATATAGTCCCATGTTATAGAATTTCGAGAACAAACTAAAATAACTTTTTCTCTGTATTCTAGCGATGATTTCTTGGGATGAACGTGAATTCGTAATATAGTGGTCGTACTTTGTTGCGGTTTAGACTATTCAAGAATAAAATTTTGTACAATGAAACGTCATAAAGGTTCCGAAACAAATAGCTTGTTACATTTCACACTATACGCTCGCACCGCAAGGTCTTGACTTTTTTATGACAACTTCATAGACTATAACTAAGGTGCAGGAATCTTCCGCACTGAATTAATTATTTTACTTAGACACTGAAGGTGAAAGGTGAATTTTCTCCGCGCAGATCTTTACATTGATTTTGTAGGTTGTACGCAGCCCTATTAGTTTACGTAAAGTTCAGAATATACACATTTTCAATTTATATTACTCAGGCGATTTCTCTTCAAACGTATAGAACGATATGTAATTAAAGTGTCAGTTTGGGATCCACTGTTTTTAAGTTTAAAATATAGAGCTTAGACTTACAGGGATTCTTCATTGCAACACTAGTGCGATGCGTTTTCTTCGTCACTACTTTTAAAACCTAATCATTCCTGAATTATTCATCTTTCAAAGAACGCAAAAGCGTATGCGCAAGATTTACTAGATAGTGCTAAAAATGTTTAGTAATGAAGTTAAATTCAAAGAAGGGAGCTTCGCTTACTTCGCCTGAATGTTTTCCTGCCGTTACCCATACGCTAATGAAATTCTCAAGTAATAGAACTTTACGGGATAAGCTTATATTGAGACCACTTAAATCATTCTCAATCAAAACACCCTTTTTCAGACAGAACTGAAAGGTCACCGTGTGCTTCCGGTGACCTTAAAACAGCTTTGAGGTTATGTTGGAACTTCTACAACCACTCTGTTAGGCTATGTTGCCATCAAACGTCAAGGTCAAAGTCGAGGTTAAAGATCGACTCTCGTGCGAAGTAGCTTAACGCGTGAGAACATGCGTGGCAAGAGAAATAATCGCTTACATCAATCTCGAGTATATATTATATTTCAGGCGCACAACGCGCCTCTGCCTTAGCTATCGCTTCACATTAGGTTTACCGATGCTATTGTTTTTTCATGCTGGTATCGCGAAACGCGCCTTTATCACTTTTGTTTTAGGGCAAAATCCCCCGAGATTAATCTGGAATGATTGCAGGCGAGGACACGTTTTTGTATTATTCCGGAATTTTCCAGTATACCTTGGCTAGTTTACTTAGACGTTTCTGCGTTGACTTTAAATTGATGACTACAGAGTGCAACGTTTATTCGTTAGCCCGACTATCAGCGAACACAATTGTTGCTATCGCCGCGGCAAGCTGGCTAATTATTTTCTTGCGGAGCTGAAATCATAGCAAAAAAAGAGTTCATTTCAGTGAAATCCAAGTCTCCAATTGTTGCCTACGTCCTTGTACCTACCATATGACAATAATGAGGTAAGCGTGTGAAATATGCGCGAGTGTCTCGTTTTTATGTTATTATTCTATAGCATTGAATTATGACTTGTCATAGCAATGCCTTGGAAATAACGTGTATTGGATATACATGCAATCGCTCACTTGAGGGTGCATGCATAAATAGACAAAAGCATTTGGAGTTACGCCTAAATTACAAAGCACCAGAAAACATGGATTGACAAGGAACAATGAAATGCCTAAAATGAGGTAAATCAAAGCGGGCGACAGATAGGTCCTCCTTCACGAGTCAATTCATCTCAAGAATTTTTCAGCTAGCTTCATTGAGCTGGAGATATCGGAAAATAGAAGTAGCGCTCTTCTTCTCCCCTCTCGATTCAACATTCCGAGACACCAGAAAAAAAAATCGAAGAAAACTGCTAGGTAACACCGCCCTGCCCCTGAAAACGTCATCGGGTGATGCTGGATTCGCAGACTTCTGATTGTCACGCCCATTTTCTCGAGCCTCACTCACGCATTTATCAGTCTCTGCATTTCCCGTGTGCGCTTGCATAGTCACGGGATAAGCCTCGTGTCTTTGTCTGGTGTCTTTCTCGGCCGCCGATTTCTACAGTTTCTTGACCTCCTGGAAAAGTGTGCGTCATCAGCCCGAAAGACACGAGCCGTTCGCGAGCGCATGCGCAGGTGGGCGGGCTGCAGTCGACACCGGCGGCCGCCGCGGAGACGCACTTCCTTTTATATGCCTGTCCCATACAGCGCCAATAGCTGCACTCCTGCCTAGTACGCCTTTCTACAAGGCCCCTTTCTTCTCTCGCACTGCCGGTCAATCTCTGGTGTCTGTAGCTTTGGCAGCGTCTTCTGCGGTTTGACAAACGGAGGAAGGTTTCCCCGCGGAGTTAACGCGATAGCTGCGACTATGCATGAATGGCGGCAGACGAGCCTGCGAGTTGCACGCGTGCAGACATGCCGTCGTTGTTTTTTGCCAGAACGAGCGCTTTCACGATGGTCGGCGAGAGGCATCTCTTGTGGTTGATAACAAATGGAATGTACACGTATCATCGGCGAGAGCACGCACTGATGATTGCTACACTTTGGATATCGAATTACAGGTGAGCACGAATTACTTATCCGCGAATCTTAAGAATCGAGATGAACAAAAGTGTAGAATAGTGTTCTTTTTTAATCCTTTCACACATCGTTTAGGAAGTGCCCATACGTAACGTGCACGCGTGTTTAATCTCATGTGTATGCATCGCCCGAACCAGAATCGACAGCGCAAAAGATCAACAAAGCAACTCCACAAATGCAGTTCGGCAGCGCAGGTTGTAACCGATTTCCGCGGCTACACGCAAGAATAGTGCACAGGCGCACGCGAGCGGCTACGCTAGAGAGGCAGCCAAGCGGTCGATTCTAAAGCGCCGTTCGCCGTGGCTTCGATGACAAACAAGCAAGGCGCTAGCGATGACCCGGCAGCAGGGCACGGCCGGAGTGCCGTGGGCCGCAGCACTCACACATGACATCTCTGCGGTAACCTGGCGGCATCGATAACTACACTAACCGGTGCGAATTTTTGTACTTTAACGATAAAGCTGAGGACAGCCCTTTTTTTCTGACGCACTTTTTATTTAATTATCAACGCGCCGCATATATGAACGATGTGGCAAAGAAGCGACGAGACTGCAGTGCGGTGCTGCTGCACCTTCGGTCAGTACTCGAAGGTTGACGCCGCCTATTTCATGTGCTGCTCCAGAAATATGGTCTGAAGCAGAAGTGCTCATTTGGTAGGATGTTGAATCCGACAAGCTCGTGCGCTTTTCGCCCTCGGGTGCCGGCGAGCTCTTTCAGTCAGACGCCACCATCTTCTGGGCTAACCCCGCGAAAGAAGCGCCACGCTCAGAGATTGACGTCTTCAGTGCAGGTAGCACTCGAGAAGGCAACTTTCGCAGCTACTTAAAGTGTGTCCGTGACGTAGTGGCCATCGTGGCTGCTTCCAATGGCAATCTATCACTCTCCGTAGTTGTGACGTATGATCTCAAGGCGGAATAGTTCCAAATCTACCGCCACATAAGAACCGCGAAGCCCACAAATTTCAAAAAAGGCAATATTTTTTTTAATCATAATAAATCTCTGGTTTTGTTGCAAAGAGTTGTACTTTGGGCGAATGCCCGGAAGCATTCCATCTACACATTCAAAACGTTTATTAGCGGCCTTTGTAGCTATTTAGTTGTCTCTTTAACTTTAACATTTTATATAATCAAAGTTTTTGGAAACGTTTCTTGAAGTGCAATTGACAAATCGATGTGTTTTAACCAGCTGTGTAGGCGGAAACGACATAGATGTGCGTGTTGATAGCTGAGTATACGCTAGTTGCACATCCAGATTCTTATAGCTGTCTTATACACTGAAGTTGAAAACAGGCCCGCAAGCCATGGTCTCTTCCAACGAGTCAAGTCCAGTCTCTCTTAAAAACATGTTTATTCCGGATAAACGGAAAAGCATTAAAACCGAGAAAAAATATTGAGCGCCACTGCGCTGCAATGGACCACCAAAATAAAACAGACAAGGGTCAGGGCTTTAGCGCGGCACGATAAAACACTGCTGCGCGAATAGGACGAGTGATAGGGCGGAAGCGCCAACGGCGGTAGACAAAAACATTGCTCCTCGAGTAGCGGCAACTCAAGAAAATAAGCCTAGCCCTTCTTGCAGGCATCGCTTCCGTCTTCGGCAAGTCAGGTCTTCGTTCCGTCATCCATTCACATTCCGCAGGCCCGCGACGCTCGCTGGCCTGCCGCCGGGGAAAAGCCGCGAGCCTTGCTTCCGATGCGCTTATCTGCCCTCGTTTCCGCGCCGATAACATGCCGCCCCACGATTAGCAGCTCGCTAATGCGCGCTCGCGCTACCCGGGCAAACATCAAAAGCAATAGAAAAAGCGCGCGTTATTTGAAACACTGAAAGGGGCTGTGGGGGCCCGCAACACTGAGTGCCAGACGTTAGCTTGCTAATATTTTTGCGGTCTATCACTTGAGGGGAATATAATAAACAGCGATAATTACTTTTTCGTATAACACAGAGTTCCTAAAAAGTGATGCCTTCAGAAATTGTACATTATTTGTGTCCTTTAGAAAGACCGCATGCGAAGATCACAAAGGGAGGGGGGGGGGGGGCGAAATTTAGCCTCGTGGCACTAATGACCACGAAATGGATAAACGCGGTCCCTAAACGCCGCACGAAGACCGAAACGAGCTCAAGCTAGCCTGTAGAAATTTCTGTCCATAATGAGGTGCTTTTCGACAGCTCTGTCATCTTGCTTGTAAAGCGATGTTAAAGGCTAGCCTCATGCAGCTCACTCTTCGCAGGGCTTCAGGCGAACACAGATTGGCGAAACGAGAAAGTCCTGACTAACCTCTGGGGATTATATGCCTTTCGAACACTACCATCCACGTATGAAAGAGGCAGCTGTTATTCGAGGATGAAATGATTCGTCATAAATTCTGTGGTCGCCGATTAGGAAGAAACAGGGAAGCTAAATATTTTTTACTGCAGTTGAAAAAGCTTCTGCTTTAATCTTGTTTCTGTAGAACTCAGATGAAGTGTTCAGAATTCGCTGTTTTGTAACAAGGAAACTATAACTGCAAAACCCCAATAGGGAAACAATTACCATGGATTTAGCTTGGCTAAGCATTGATGGAAATACGGAATAAAAGTTTAGTACTTGTGCAGCTTGATTTTACTTCATTTAGCTTTCCTTGTCATGTATTGCTATGTTCAGCGAAGTTTTTTATGTTGCTTTCGGCGTTTGTTAGGAAAAAGCAGGCCGGCTAATGAATTGACACCTTATATGCCCAACCTCGAAGCGCTGATACCATCCCTCCATCACTGTTCTGGCATTACTGATGGACGGTGTGCACTTCTGTACAAAAGGAGCACTCAACAAACTCTTTTATTTGGATTAATGGACGCTAAGTAATTTCAATGTTTAGAAATACTGACAACTTCATGTGCACCTTCTCCGAGTCAAATGTGCAACCATGAGGCATCAATTCCAAAACCAAAAACAGAAACATATTACTTAGAGGAGGTATATGAACCTGTTTGCCTTGTTCAGCGTAAGGGAAGCCCGATATAGTTTAGGAAGGCAAGATTGAAATGCTAACAAAAGCAAGAAATCAGCTGCCTGACTATATAGCAAATAGGAATCAACGTTTTACAATCGGTAAAAGAAAAATTGGGGCCATTAAGGTTTCGCCTTCGAGGATATCACACGAGAGAGCCAAAGGCTCCAATCAGCGGCCCCGTTTGCGAATATTCGTGCGCGTACACTCGCGCGTCCCAGAAAACACTCGAGCCGTACTTCCAAGCATACCAGTGATAAATAAATCATTTGATTGAAATTTAATGCCGTATAATACTTTGCCGCATAATCGCTAAATAGAGGTTTCTGAGTAACAACTGTCTTCCTAAGTTTACAGTCAAAGATTACCATTAAATGGTATGCCATCAATTTGTGTGCAATATTAGGCAAAAGATTACACGTTCTAGATGTAAACCCCCGCTATAAACAAGCGGTACAAATTTTGCTGAGTGGGCTAGGCGTTTTTTGGCAACCACTACAAACAGGAAATGTTGTTTCATATTTGAAAACATTTTATTCCACATTTGACAAAGGAAATCAGTGAGGGTGCCCGTTACGTTTATAAAGGACTCGGGTTTGAGTTGACTTTAAGTGTACGCTCTTTAGACCCTTTCACTATAGATCTCAGGACATGTTAAAGACTCCTTTCCTTCACGCACTTTCTTTCATTTTTCTCCCTTTGTTCCCCTTCCCACAAGTAGGGAAGCCTACTGGGCATCGCCTATATATATATATAGAGAGAGATACTGCCTCCTCCCAGTGAAATAAACTCAACTTAATGTTCCTCTTAAGCGCGTGACCTGGCAAGTGGTATTTGTTTTTGTTCTCCGAGCAGAAAATTTGATGCAACCATAATAACTTTTAAATTTTTTGACTTCACAAAACACTCTCAACATTAGTACTAAATAGGAGCTCATTGAAACTTTTGTACTGAGTTACCGTTTTTATGCAACTGTTTCTCTAGCTTACTGCAGCGCAACATGCGCCATAAAGTATGCTTCAATGGCAAAGCGGAGCTACTCTAGCCTGACATCACACCTCTCGGAGCCCAAAATCCGCTTTTCATGGGCATTTATCAAGATATATGCTCCCGCAGCCTAATCTGCGACAGCTTTCTTCCAATGCGGATAAACAAAGCAGCATAAACGGTACTTTGTTGTGCAACTACCTATCAGTTCAGTTCAGTCGGGTCCGACTCTTCGTGACCCTATCGACCATGTCACGCCATGCTTTCCGGTCTCTCACTATCTTCCTAACATCACATAACTTCATCTGCAGTGCCTCGGGGATGCCATCTAACTATCGCGTTCGCTGCCTACCCCTTCTCCGGCTACCCGCAACCTTTCCCAACATCAAATCTTTCTCCAGCGACTCCTCTCTTCTCATCAGATGACCAAAGTAGCCGAGCTTTAACTTTAGAATTTGACCCTCCAATGAGCAGTCAGGGTTTATGGTCGACAATATCGACTGAACAATGGTATTGTGACTGGCCATAGGGTTTTTTTGGCAGGAAATACTCGAGTGGGTTGCCATTACCTTCTCCAGTGAATCACATTTTGTCAGAACTCTCTGCCGTGACCTGTCTATCTTGGGTGGCCCAACACAGCAGAGCTCACGACTTCATCGAGTTTCGCAAGCCCCTCCGCCACGACAAGGCAGTGATCCATGAAGGGGAGCTATCTATCAGCTACTTATAAAGAAAATCCAAAACTTCTGAATTGATAGCCTTTTGCAGAAATGAATATATATATGTAGTCAGATATTATGTAATAACTAATTTATACTGTTGGAAAGAAAATATTGCATAGAATACCGTCATGCCCTCAACAGGCCTGCATCGGTTTCTGTAGAGTATCGAAGTGTATCTTATTTAAAAAATACGTTCATTTCACTTGGCAACATGGTACACAGGAACATAGAATACGAACACGCACTTCGCACATAGAGACATGCAAACAGAAGGTGTTTACTGAAAAAGGGTCAGGCTACATTACAGACGGAAAACAAGCTCAGACTAGAACTAGTTACTCCCGGCTGGATATAACCAAGCCAAAGAAATATTACTGCCAGAAGAGTAGCATGGTTTATTGTTCATACAAATAACGGCCCCCATTATTTACTAAGCCCTTGGAGTATTTCAAGTGATATTCGATCTGAATTTATTTCCAAAATCATTTTATTTGAAAATGCTCGAATGCTCAAACTTTAGATATCCACCACACTAAGCCGTTCGAAAGCGGTCCCCACATTTTATCTTTGTTAGCGAGGAGTTGTTAAAAATTGCGGTGTTAAAAATTACAAGGCAGCACTTAAGGCACCTTCAGTGCAGCAAGGCGAAAGAATTTTGGCCGGACTGCTGCAATCCTTGAAATGGTGAAGCTTTCTCGAGAGAGAAAGACATTCTCTCTCTGGACAGGGTAAGGGGGATAGATTCGTTCCCTCTTTTTCACTTTCTATTCTCTCTCTAGAGAGGGAGGAAGGACTAGCGATAGAGACTCTCCCTTCTATCTCACTCTGTGCTTTCATTCTCGCTGGAATGAAAGGAAAAAGGAAATGGAGGAGGAAGGGAGGAAGCTCCTCTCAAGGGAGACCCTCTTACTCTCTTTCTCTCTCAGTGATAAAGAACTCTATATCTCTCTCTTTAGTAAATATGAAGAAAGACCCTCTCTCTCTGTATTGAATGACTATGATTATCACTAACCTAAATATCGGTCACTATATCCCGATATCCCACGGAATATCGCGGACACGTTTCGTGCACAGTTTCTTCGCACTTTCTACGGACGCCTTCATGAGCTGTCCTTAAGCACGGAACGGATCGCAAGACACACTAGACGTCTGGCAGGTGAAGTGTCACCCGCAGTGAGAAACACGTTTTGAGTGGCAATTTAAGGCAAACGCCTTTAATGGCTGATGTCTCATGAGCGTGTCCGTCCATACGTGCATCCAAGAAAGTCTGCCAATTCACGAGATTCCGTGAGATACTGCGAGGTTGTGACGTCATCACCAGGTGACGTCGTCGGCCATGACCGGATGTGACGTCATCACGACTTCATATCCGGTAACGGCTAATACCCCGGAGTGACGACATTTTGACGACACATCCGGTCATGACGTCGCGTCTGGTCATTATCGATAGCGATTCACGCATGCGAAGCTGATCCCGCCGGGCAATCGATCCAGGTGCCCATACCTGCGCCTTTTATTTGGCGCTTCCTGGAACGCCGCACCACCCAGCGTACAGAAGCAGGTGCAGTAAAGCAGAAACCAGATGAGTTTTAAACAAAGGCTTTCGCCTTCTAGCACTTTAGTGGTCCAAAGTGCCCCTAGAAGATTTGAATCCGCTTATTCCTTTTATCTTAATTAATAGAGATTTTATTCTCAGCGCATTATGGGAACTAATATCGCTGAAGTAATATTACCTGGAATGCAATACCGTAAGTTCATGTTTTTAAAAAAATGCCACAAAAAACTAAATTTATCTAAAACAGCGCTGGCTAGACTGCAAAAAATTGCAATAAGAAAATAATACAGATCACACACTTGACGGTCGCAATTTTATATAAAATGAACAATTACTTCTTTTCCATTGAAACCCATAGACAAGAGAGGCACGAGAAAGTTTGAGAAAGCACCGAACCTGTTTTCTTTCGTTCTTTTGTCTTCACGTCTGTAGAAGAAAAAAACAAAAACGTCCAAAGAGCCATTCCGCAGCACCTGTCAATGCCAGAAAGGCTGTTCAGGCATTGTTCATTAGAGCGTCGTGCAGTGAAGGCTTTGAATTGGGCAGCACTTTCTCGTTAACGCGAAACGCTTTTTAAATCGGCGAGCTCAAGCACACGCTCATTACTCCTCTTTCGATACTGTTAATGTGTACTCATTCGGTCCTGTTTTTTCTGTCGGGATTTATCAAACTCAGAAACCAGAATTTAGGGACCTAATCCGTGCTAAGCCTAGGTTATTGCAATGCAGGAATCAATGCGCACTTGCCCATGTTTTGTTGTCATAAATAAAGCACCGTTTTTGAGGAAATTTACTTTTAATCACGCATGTCATTTGCGCTGCCGTGCAAGAGAATGCGTAATGGCATTTGGTAGCAGAGCTGAAACACATATAATTCATGCTGTTTAAATCGGCGTGTCGTGAAGGGATTTAATCAAAGCTCTTTTGGTCCTCTTCCGAGGTTACTGTTCTTAATTGCCGCTCCCGAAAGCAATCACGCTGATATTTCTTGTTTTTGCGCGTTGGATGGACAACTTTGACTGCTTTTCAGTGGGATAGCGAATGTGCTTTCTTTTTTCCGATCATTTAAAGACAGGCCTTGTTCATTACAATGAGCAGAGAATACAACATTTCATTCGAAACCCATTTCATTCGAAGCCCATTTCATTCGAAGCCAGAGAAAAGAAGTCTCGAGGCATAGCATGCATCCAAAATTATGGCATGGATTCAATTTACGACAGGTCGACTTGATCAAGCAAGAGACACTTCGCGCTGTTCGAGGTAATAGAGAGTGTACGGGTCTGTGTGTTTTCTGAAGCATGGAATCTTATAGGATACCTTTCTATATGAACTGACGTTTACATGATCAGGAGAAAAGGATGAACCGGGTAGGAAACATCAACTGAAACATTCCAGATGTCTTCCTCAAAACTGTTATCACTTTGGAGCGCGTCAAAACAACGTGTGTCAAGACACCTTGCATACCATCCGGTTCTCAATGAACGTATTCACGACGACTGAACTAGTAACCAATCATATAGAAGTTTCAACTGCCACCAGTCCTCGGACTTTTTCGAACGTTTCTATTCTTGTCCTTTTCCTTTCCGACTGCTTCCCCTCTTCATAATGTACCAACTAACCTAGATTTCTAGTCTTCTGCAATGATTCTCTTCTTCGCTGGGCGTATTTTTAAATATGTGCTCACCTACCAGCTTGGCTATGTTCTGTGTAAGCGTAATTGCGTCCATCACGTGCTCAGCGCACACTCTCTCCCACTGCCTCAAGGTGAACTCTGCTAACAGGGAGCTTGTGGCCTTCTTTAGTATTCTGGCACATCCTTTTGGTCACTAGAAGCGGGTGGTCACGATTTGGAAGTCTGAGTGCTGGAGGCAGGTAAGACTTCTGCAGGGTTGGTTTAAAGTTCATTCTTCGGGTTGTACGTCTCTCCTTTTGTCCTTGTCCTTTTCGACTGTTCCTCTCTTCATGACGTACCAATAGCCCAGATTTTCACTATTCATCTAATGAATCTCCGCTTTAACCGAGCCGTATGAACGGCCTAGGGATAACGTGAATGCAAGGGTCTTTGCAGGCTGATTGTGATATCATCCTCCCATGTGAAAGGAGAGGCCCGAGTGGCAGCGCCTGCCAAACGTAACGTCAGGAAGCCCTACGTTCACTCACTGCGTGGCCATAACTGTGCCAGCCATACCACCTGGCAGCGCTATGTTCACGATAATATCTCTGAGAAGCCACTATCCCTCATTAAATGAATTTAAATCAACTTTTGATACTCCCTATTAATACTGCTATAATTCCCAGTACAGTACATTATTTCTTGCAGCTAGTTACGGAAAGCGCTCGTTCGTAGTGATCCAACAGGTATTACATTAATTTATAGCCTCACATAGCCCTTTCAATGTATCCAAACACAAGCTTTCAAACATGTAATGCTTTTTTTCTATTTAATAATCACGTGTAAGGAAACGCACGTGGCATTCCGCACGAGCGCGGCCTTTAAAGTCCACAATTAAAGAAACTATATCTAATCTCTAAAAATATTCTCAAATTAACGTGTTTGCACACACAACTTTCATGATATATGCATTTAATTTTATTACTAGGAGTTTCAGTTATGCCCTCATCTAGAAGAAGGTGAAGTTATTTTTCTGTACGTGTTTCCTTGAAATTTAAAATATTGCCTGTCATTAATATGTGTGACGAGCGTCTACAACGAATTTTTTTATTATTGCGAATTCACGCGCTGTCAACTGCATCGTGTTCAGCGAATTACATAGATTCCTGGTGTATTCTTATATAACATATAAATTATTGAGATATTCTGTTCACTCATACCAATTAGAACTTCTGGGGCCCTAGGGAAAAAAATGTGCCTATTTTCTTTTGCGCTTTTTGAGGTAAAATATTACTAGGGTCTCTCTCTCATCGTTGCACCGAAACTTCTACTTCCTACAGCTTCATGTACTCTGCTCCATTTACATTGGGCCCTTCTTTCTTAGCCTCGACATCTCTACCCCTCAGAAGAGAAGAGTACCGCCAAGGTGTAACTATTATACTTTACTCTTGAGGAAAGCAGTTTGTCTGCTACTCATGCTCTTAAGAACATGTAGAATGCTCTCCACGCCTTTCTGATTCTTCTGAATATTTTTATAGCGTGGTCTTAATTAGTGGTCACTATCAGCGTGAAGTAGAAGTAGTCCCTTGCTCCAACCAGCGTGTCTCGAGTTATCAGGAACTGAGGTTTCCTTACTAGACTGCTGAAACCAAGTAGGCCATGGTTCTGGTGGTACGTGCGTTGTGAAATTATCGATCCATTCATCTAATTTAAAGACTTGAGAAATCGCGTTAAAGAATACAACATAAATGCCAGATCCAACAAACGGCAGCAGGAGCGAACTGCTGCTGCGTTGCCACAAGAGCCTGTTCACAATACATGGAAAGCACAAGGGGCAAGGCTACGTGCTGTCTATGATGAGGAAAGAACGCATCTTAAGAATAATTGCTCAATGTTCTGCGGCTCCATGCACGACTGGACGGAAGACAGAGAGAAAACGTTGCTTCGGAAGCAGAGTCTCCGCCAGCAGCAGGATTGTTTTACGTTGACGATGACATTATGGCAGCTCGTTATTGGCAGCCTCTGGAATAGATTTGGTGAGGAGAAGGGATTCACTTCTATGGAATTTTAACGCACACTGATGAAAGTGAAACACTGATTTATGAATATCAGTGAATGCTGCGGTATAAATTGCTTAGCTTTCATGTCAGAGTAAACGTAGCAAAGTTAGCCATGTAGATTTCGACCGTTGCGTACTACAGATAAATTATGAAGAAGATGGGAAGCGGTTTTCACTCGCTCACCCCTGTGGGAGACACGTTTTGGACAAGGTGTGTCTCTAAACGTGGCATACAAATGTTATTATTTCCGTCTCTAGCTTCTGGGGGCTGAGCAGATAAGAGAAGGTTGAGCCGGGAGTGAATCTGGAAGAGAAAGAATGACGAGACTGATAGTTATAGATTTTATAAAGTGCAGGAAACTTACGCAGCGCATAATGTAGACTTGACAGGCGAGGTACGATGTAGTAACTACTATACGGTGAGGTCTAGAGTTAGGCTAGATTTTAACTGCCTGTGATAGAAACAGCTAAGGAAGAGCCGTATCAATCAGTTTAATCTAAAACAAATAGTAAAGGCATTGACGATTTTGTTCTTCAATTCATACTCGGCTTTAAGAAATAAATATCAGATTTAGTACGGAGTACGAATCAGAAATAGGGAGTATGGTTGCAAAGCAAGGAGCTGACAATATCTTCTTGAGAAACAAATCTCGAGCAATTACGTGGAAATGTGAAGAGCTATAACCTCGAAAAGATTGTGGACCCGGTACCATTGACAAATGTAATGAGTAGGCTCACATTAAAGCCCATCAGCAAGTATAAATTGAATATAGTGCACGTTATAATGATAGGATATGGTAATGAAAAAGGTTTCAGGAACTTGTAGAAGCACTGAATGGTTTCCAGATTGAGACGGCATATATATTGTTTTGCTCTAGCAAAATGCTACACAGAAGAAAAGGAAGGACCCGTGGTTGGGAGACTAACGAGAGGTTCAAGAAGAAACCATAAACTGGGGAAAATCAGATGTACATTCGTCCCCCCCCCTCCCAAAAGAAAAATTAAAACATTGCAACGGCTCTTTTATTGCTCATAAGACAGTTGTAAGCAGTTGTAAGCGGGCAACCCTATTAAATAAATTATAAACTGCGTCAGGCGCAAATTGGTACAAAGAAATGTGCAGAGCAATCTGAGATGTCTCCTGCACTAAGAAGAAATAAAAGGAGCCTTACAAACAATGAGAACGAGACAGCTACAGCTGAAGATCAGGTTAGAGCGGATTTCTTGAGCAGCGTTGAGTACACTAAGTAGACAAAGTTCATCGCAAGGCGAACAGTACCTGATCTTGATACGAACAATGCCACCATCCTAATTTTTAAGAAACGGTAGGTTGAAAACTTTAATATACAGATTGTTAAGCGGAATTAGGGACGTGGAGGAGGTATTTACCAAATTAATGGGAATAAACTGCAGCCTGGTGAGGTCAGTAATTTTGCTATGTAGTGAAGTTAAAATGTCTTAAAAGTTTAGCAAATGAAGAAATTTTGACATCTCACCCCGACGTGTTACCACTGCTAACAATATAAAAGTGGTTAACTTGCGGGGCTATCAGGCGAGCTCCGGCAAACTTTGGGTTAGTCTGACAAGAAGTTTTAACATGCAGGGACAAACCTTTGAAGGCTTCCTTTGTTGCCATGTGGATAAAATTTATATTTCTAAAGTTCTCTTTTATATGAAAACATTCAGAATGCACTGCTCCAAGTGCTCGCCCGGACTGGCGGTCAATGTCGAATAGGAACAGGGCATTGGAAATAATTCTAGACAAGAATTTTGTTAAAAGCTGAGGTGCGTAATACGGTTGTGAACTCCTTTTTGTCACGCATTTCACGACCATTTTTTCTGAATTTCAAATCGTTATTCCCAGATTAAGGTTTTCCGGACTACCGCAGAGACAGGCTCAAATTAGGTGAATATTGTGGTTCCTGCATTACGCTCTGTTAGCTGGTAATTTAAATATGTACAGAGTAAGCAGCCTGGATGAGAACAGACTAAGTCTAAAAACACTGCGACGTAATGATATCCACGTTGAAAGTGAGGAACAAAAATGAGCGATGGCACGACACGTATTGCAAATGCGAGATAACCAGTGGTATGCAATAAATATGATATAAGCGAAAAGAAACGCGTAGAAGACGCAGCAGAGTCACGTGTGCGTATGATTATAAAACTTCCGTGCATACGTCACTCGCGACCAACGCAGGACACAGTAACTTGCGGTAATATAGGAGAGGCCTCAGTACTTCCTTGGTCATACGAAGACGAATAAATATGGTACCAATGCTATTTGAGTACCAGATTAGCTGGCACAGCAGTGTTCCATCCTCTGGAGGAAAATAAAATATAGTCCCAAACCGACATCGCAGCGTTTAGCTGAGAGACATTTGAGATTCTCATTGATGGAGGGGAGTAACAGCACTGCGAGCAGCCAATTTCGCTATGCTCTTCCAGTTGCATGCCAATGCGATGTTTTCCTATTTTGCGCCTCAGTTGCTAGCTTCCGGAGCCACGAAATCTTCATTGGCCTCCAACATTTAGCGCGAGGTGCGAAGTACATCACATGTGAGCTTCAAGGTTTGTCAAGTACTTTTTTTTAAGCTTTTGATTAGTAGGAAAAATTGCGGCAGCGCCTCAGGGAACGCTTCTGTAGCCATACTATTTGTTTCATTCCTCGCCAGAATTTTATGAGTGCGTTGCTTTTTAATGGGAGAAGGACGGGAAATATCATCACCGCTTTTAAGCGTTTAATGCCAGGCGATCCCGATACGAAAGTTTCCAAAACCAGTCTTATAGTGGCGTGCCTTCCCTAAAGTTGTTGTTGTTGTGGCTGTAGGAAGAAGGCAAAGAAACTGCATGGGCCTACTACTAGCTCTGTAGCTGAGCCACCTCCACTGCCTCGTGTGGGCAGAAGAGAACACAGAGAATGAAGAAAAAGAAGAGGGAGAGAAAAGCTCGCGCCGCATCAGCCGTCGTCCACCACCGAAGCAGTGGCGGGTGCAACGACGGCCTACAACAGAAAAAATTGGTGGCAGGCTAGCCCCCGCTGCAAGTGGTGGTGACCTACCTGTCCCAGCGCCATTAGGGCCAGGATCAGCCACCCTTCACCACAACCTCCTTCCCTTTTGTAAAGAAAAATCTATGTATGTGCAGTAGCATAAAAGTTTATTGAAAACCAGTTAGCCTTAAGGTCTGCATCGACGAAATCGGCCTCAAGGTGATCGACTACAGAGACCACGTAAAGATGAAGCCAATTTTTGTGTATCCACGTTCGGTGACATTTTCCCCATGACTGTACGTAGCAGTAGCTCCCGGTACGCGTTCGACGTCTGGCAACGCATTATGGCTCGAAGCGCCTGGGGCTAAGCGCGATTATCAACGCTGCCTCGCGAATGTCACAGCGCGTCGGTTAGAGGCGGTAATACACTTGCTATACCTTAGCTTGCTCTGAAGGAGGAGCCAAAGCACATATTCCGAAATGAAATATATATATATATATATATATATATATATATATAAGCAGATCAATCAAGGGGAAATGAGGGTGCTCGTTATAATACATGAAGGAAAGAAGCCTGCAGTCGGCGAGGCCAAGGAAAGCGTTGGGGATGGTACTTTAATGTCTTTTTTTTAATGTTTACTTGGATAAGCACAGAAATTAGTAATGTAATCTGTTTAGGGGAAAGATATTTAGACACAAAGTAGAAGAAAAAACAACGTGCCGATGGTGGGATCCGAACCCACGACCTCCGAATAACGCGTCCGGTGCTCTACCAACTGAGCTACATCGGCCGCTGTCCCCCCTGCTACTTTCTTGGGTATTTATGTTGTCTGCATACGAACATTGAGAGTGTTCACCAGCGCCACCCTCAGCCATAGCGGCGGACGTGGGACGTCCTTGGCAGTCTTGAAGCCATAGGTAGCGTAAGAGAGTTCTAGCACAGCTTTCACCCTCGCTCTTGATCACGTTCTACGTGACGCTGGCGGTAACACAGGACGTCCCACGTCCGCCGCTATGGCTGAGGGTGGCGCTGGTGAACACTCTCAATGTTCGTATACAGACAACATAAATACCCAAGAAAGTAGCAGGGGGGACAGCGGCCGATGTAGCTCAGTTGGTAGAGCACCGGACGCGTTATTCGGAGGTCGTGGGTTCGGATCCCACCATCGGCACGTTGTTTTTTCTTCTACTTTGTGTCTAATTATCTTTCCCCTAAACAGATTACATTACTAATTTCTGTGCTTATCCAAGTAAACATTAAAAAAAAGACATTAAAGTACCATCCCCAACGCTTTCCTTGGCCTCGCCGACTGCTGGCTTCTTTCCTTCATATATATATATATATATATATATATATATATATATATATATATATATATATATATATATATATATTGTGAACACTCTCAAGTTTCGTATACAGACAACATAAATACCCAAGAAAAGTAGCAGGGGGGACAGCGGCCGATGTAGCTCAGTTGGAAGAGCACCGGACGCGTTATTCGGAGGTCGTGGGTTCGGATCCCACCATCGGCACGTTGTTTTTTCTTCTACTTTGTGTCTAAATATCTTTCCCCTAAACAGATTACATTACTAATTTCTGCGATTATCCAAGTAAACATTAAAAAAAAAATACGTCAAGTACCATCCCCAACGCGTTCCTTGGCCTCGCCGACTGTTGGCTTCTTTCCTTCATGTATTATAAAGAGCACTCTCATTTCCCCGTGATTGATCTGCTTGTAGCTTACGGGGGTCTCGGTTCTGGCAGTCTTGAAGCCATAGGTAGCGTAAGAGGGTTCTAGCACAGCTTTCGCCCTCGCCCTTGATCACGTTCTACGTGACGCTGGCGGTAACAAAGGACGTCCCACGTCCGTCGCTATGGCTGACGGTGGCGCTGGTGAACACTCTCAAGTTTCGTATACAGACAACATAAATACCCAAGAAAAGTAGCAGGGGGGACAGCGGCCGATGTAGCTCAGTTGGAAGAGCACCGGACGCGTTATTCGGAGGTCGTGGGTTCGGATCCCACCATCGGCACGTTGTTTTTTCTTCTACTTTGTGTCTAAATATCTTTCCCCTAAACAGATTACATTACTAATTTCTGCGATTATCCAAGAAAACATTAAAAAAATACATCAAGTACCATCCCCAACGCTTTCCTTGGCCTCGCCGACTGTTGGCTTCTTCCCTTCATATATATATATATATATATATATATATATATATATATGAATGAGCAGAAAACGACCTGAACTGAGAGGAACACAGAACGCTCTGGATTAAAATAGCTCCGGAACACGGAAATGTGATTTTGTGCGCGCGTTCGAAAGTGCGAAAAGGAATTATGGTATCGTATATACTCACGTGTATCGATCGGACGACGCGACATCAAGACGTAGTGCATGAGTGGCTGCTAGGCGAACGCGGTATAAGTACGGCCGTACTTTGTCCGTCAGTAAGAACAGTAAGAATATAGGTACAGTTCTATTCTGTTAATTAAATGACCAGTTTACCCCTTTATTCCGCAATTCCTGCATCACTTGTGAGGTTGAAATTCCGGCAAATTCTTTCACTTAATAATTTATGACTGATATGTATATTCCGCTATGGTTATACCGGGTATATGTGTATGAGCTCCTATAGTGTGTATAGGATAAATTGTACAGTAGCCTTTACGAAACAATACCCGAGCCTTCGGTTATATGAAGAAGAATACGTTGGTTCTTATTACATCACCAATTGCCTTTTTGAGTACATTATAAGCGATGAATGGTCAAGTGAGCAGTCTCCAATATTTCTTGTCTCCGGTGTTCCCCTTCTTATGGATTAATATAATGCTACCGTAATCCATGAATCTGATACTCTATTTGTCGAAACGCATTGAGTATGCAGCATGGCCAGTTTTTCATTTCTGATCTCTCCTGTTTCCTGGAAAAAATTTGCTTATAACTGATGCGGCCCAGCAGTCTTCTCTTTTATTCCATTGCTTCCACATTAATATTCAATTATTCTTTTTTACCGACAGAGCCTGGCCATTTTCACTATCAAAAGCACTCTGATTGCTGCAGCTATTGCCTAGCCAACTCGTCAGCGTCTTTCATAATCTCATTCATATTGGTAATCTCTTTGCCTGTCTTGTCTGTTTGCATGATTAGTTTCTTTACCACGTTTCTGTTATTGCCTGTCTTTTAAGCATGCGCAATATTATTTATAATATATTTTGGTATTTTGGTATTCCTTACGCTTATTGATAGAATTTAATATATCTGTGCCAGTTCTATCTTGTATGTTGCTTTCAAACAATTATGCATTATCATTTCTCAGTCAGATCTCATGGCTTCCTAGAATGTTTTCCAAATTTCTGTTTAGCTACCCAACGTTGTATTTCTACTCCACGCTCAGTAATTACATCTGCAAAACTATGGTTATTTGTCTCCGAACTACGGTAGTCTGCCACAATGAAAGCTGATCATCTTCTGTGCTGACAGACTGAATTCCTCTACTTTGCCTCTCCCCACTCAAGCATTAACGGGGTTCTTCGCAACTACTTTCTTTCGTTCCTTCTTTAAATGTGGATGAAATAAAAACCTTTCCACTTTTCGGATAACTTATACTTCCAGCAAAATATCAGGGTAGCAGCAAAATTTGACATCTTTTAATATTTTATCTACCTATTCGGCCTTCATCTTCATGTCACATCCGACTAATGCGTTCGCTGAAGAAGGCCTTTATGATTTGTAAATAATTACATTTGTGTGAATTCCACTCATCACCGCTCCGTCCCCCTATCCCCGCGCTATTTCTGGATAATGTACCAGGTTCACCTAATGCCTGGTCACCGACCTGCTTTTTGCCTATCTTGCTGCAGAAAGCTGCCTATTAGTACAGTATACTGTGCTTGTAAGGCTTTAGATCGCTTTTTCAAGTTCGAGTTGTGAGGCAGAAAAAAAGATTGAAGTTTCGAGAAATGAAAATAAATTAGCAGCACCTCGACAAAGGTTTGAACCACTATGCTTAATTGCCCCCGCCGAGCATGCCAACCATTAAACTTTTGTCTTCATTGGTAACCGCTACATTACTCCGACTTCCTGAGAACGCGTTCATAATTCTCCTGCTCTAGCAAAGTGGACTTCTCCGCTTACCGTATTAGGGCAGAAGACTTAGATATCTATGCTTAAAAGTCACTTGTGACCTGCAGAAAAACGGGCGCTGTGGGAAAGAGAAATGGCGACGCGGGCTGAAGGTTCTGAGACCGAACGACGAAGAGCAGTCAGAGTTGAGGGAAATGTTAACTGCGGTGCCATAGGACGTTAAGCAAACAGGCAACCGCGGTGCCCATAAAGCATGCTGAGAACACCGGCCGCACACTCTTAGCACACTCTACCTCCTTGTTTACGGCATCATTCTGGGTGACGACTCACCAGACCCTAGTCGCGGGAAAAGAAGGCCGAGAAGGTGGCAGGAAAGCTAGGGCGGCTCAGAAAACCGCACGTCTTTACGGCTTTCAAGAACTTTATGTGGAAGTTTTTTGGTTTGGTGATTAAAGCATACCCTGTGAGGGTGATATAGGGGTGGATGTGATATAGTGCGAATAAAAGATAAAGAATAGTTCAAAGAAACGTGCAAGCAGGCTCTTATCTTCAAAATCTAATTTCTAAGCATCCCCGCATTTTTTTTTTATTCAGCCGTTACTGATTCTACGTCTTAATGCAGTTTTTGACTACTTGGAAATTTTTACTAGAATTGGGTGCCCAAGGCTCGACAAGCTCAAATTCATGCCGCTTATTTGTCTTTATTACAATACCTGCCACCTTCCGTTTATTCTAGAGCGCTTTTTTGTTACAATATGTATGCCTAATGGCCGGCAATCATACGTCTAGTTCAGATCTCTTGGCTAAACCACGAGAGCACAATATACGTGCCCATTGTTTGGTTCGTTTGGTACACTCTATTTTTTCATGGTCCTGCTAATCGCAATACGCCCTGTTAAATCCCATTAAAAGCCCGCGAATTCCCCTAACAGCACTGCTAGACTAACCTCACTAGATAAAGGGTAGGTACAGAATAACACGTTGCCAGGTTAAAGTGCCAATATAAGGGTTTTATTTGTCACGTTTGATATTCATTATTTCTTTATTTATAGATTTGTTACAATGGGGGGGATCGACCAATGGTCCAGTCCGACCAATGTTATAGTGTTTCAGCTGTAGATGTTAAACATCACTATGTCAAAAGAGCTGGGAAACGGCTAACTATTGTGCCTTAAAAGTTCTCTTCGGACAACTTTTTTTCGGTTTCGCTCTGTACCGGTTTCATTGTTTATGGAGCGGACAAGTGAACGTTCTGAAGAGTGAAATAACGAGAGCCTCTATCGAGAAGTCTCGTAAATACCGGCATGTCAAAGTTGTGGTTTTGTGAGAATTCTACATGTTTGCTACAAATTGCTGCACGCTGACGTAATGCGACAACAGTCTGGATGGGATTCGTGTTGTCTTTATGTATGGTCTACATGTATCTAACTATGTTTTCCAATTTTTTTTTTCGAAAAACAAAAACACCGCGTGCTTTCAGGTGAGGCTACTGGGCGCTTGTCTTGCAAACCATTTGCGTGCACGCCGTCCTAAAGTGGCAGTAAACAAATCAAGGGCAGAAAGCATTAAAACATTCACGAAACGCTGAAAATGAAGTTCGTACTTCGAAGGTAAACAACACTGTAGTACAACTCTCGCCTTTGAAAACAGCACACAGTTCAATGCTGATGACGGAAAGAAAAACCTAAGGAAAACAGAAATCTCTTTTTTTTTTTTTTTTTACAGTTTTGTTGGGAACGCAGTCCCGGACGTCATTCCTCGGCACAGCACTGTGCGTGTTTTTGACAGCCACGCTTCGCCATGTTCGTAAGTTTAGAACTTTTATTGTGAGAGTGGATCAGAGGTAAGAGCTAAATCTTAAGGCAGTATTAAACGCTCTGGGACGCCTGCTGTGACTCCCGTCTACAAAAAGGCGCAAAAGGGCAAACGAAAGAAATGGACAAGCCGGCCGCAATTTGCACAAGCCAGTAACTTTTTTTTTTTTGCTTTTGTTGTTCAACAGCTGTCATGGCGGCAATCCACATTGCGACTTTTCATTGAAAACGCTTCTGTCAGCAAAAACAAATTGTTTAACTAGAAACTTACGGACGCAGTGAATTACAGTACAATTACCTTGAGGCGAGGTCAATTCAATGCTAGAAAGGACATATCAGATACAGACACATGTCTACAAAGAGAGGCAGTTTAATGCATAGACTTCTTGCGCCTGTGAGAGTGATTTCTGAACGGGGACATATAAGTATTTCCTGAGGCTTCCAGTGACAGTGATCGAAATTCTGAAGCATCTCATTGGTAACGACAGACTGCGCCACCACCAGCCTCAGGAGACAGCTGCTACAGTGGTAGACGTTCTTTTTTATAAAGCTGGCGAAATAGCTGCAGGTTTTGCTGCAAGATAGCGGAAGAAGTACTGCGTCACAGCTTCTTAAACTGTACACCTATTCAGTCACTTGCCGATTATTCGACGCGTTGCCAGTGACTGATTACATTTTTGTATTTGCATACATGTTTCATGTTGCGTAACCTGCCATTCCATATCTAAATGAATGCAATATTGACTCTGGAAGACAAGCAAAAATACTCATAATTATCACTTCTTCCAGGTTTGTATCAAGTAGTATTAGTAAGTAGTTCTTTAATATTATAATAATATAAAATAAAAATTATAAAGGAAGGAAAAGATTTTTGCTGCCCCGGTATCTGCTATCGAAATATGCTGAAGCACCTGAACTGGGGCGAGTGTATCAACGCACAAACTTCAATTGCACCTCGACCAAAGTTCACGTAGCTTCCTTATAGTGCTGCTTTGGATAGAAACACGCCATACCAGCTGGAGCATGCGTTTCACCGTGCTAAATGCCGAATCCCTCACCCCCCAACTGACAAGCTCTAACATCTGACCAAAATATAGGGAAACCTGTTCGCTCTTGCCAAACCATACCTATGATACAGCAATATATTATGCCATTAGAGAAAAAAGCATTCTGGATACCTTGATTATCGATATCTTCTCCGCATGCAAAAAGGGACATAAAACCCCTAATTGGCATTGTTTTTTGACGTCAGGTCGATATTCGATGACAATTAGATATTCCAGAATTCGAGAATACAAACAGAGCAAACCAAGATACTTTGTTGGGCGAGTTGGTACTTATTCATTATTAATATAAACAGCGCGAACACGAAGACAAGGGACAAGAAACAAGAAAGCCACAGTACAAGCGCTGACTCACAACTAAGCCTAAGCCGTTTGCTCCAAGGCCCAGAAAAACAAACATGAAGAAAATGAAACAGTCACGTGAAACAACCCCTGGGTTCACCTGCTGCATAAAAAAATTACTTTAAAAAATCACTTAAAAAAGACACCTCTTTGCTTGAAAGAGCAAGAGAAGTCTTGCTGACACACTTATTGTCCGTTGAAATAAAATACGATTCCACTATCTCTCTCGTTATCTTCTCTTTGTGGCGATATAAAATCTTAACACTGTCAAACTTAGGAGTGCACTTCTTCTTCTCCTTCTTCATTATTTCACATGACTGGCAATGTGATACCAAAAACGTTTTGTCCTTTCCACTTTCGAAGTTGTTACAGTGTTCCTGTAGTCTTTTATTAATACATTGTCATGTCTGTCCTATATAACTGGCTCCACAAGAGAGTGGAAGCCTGCACACAACACCTGTCTTGCATCCAACATATGGGTTTCTATGTTTCACCCCACATTCTTGCTTCTTCGCTTCTCTTTCCCTTTGAATAGCCGGGCAGATCCTCTTCATCTTGAGCGGGGCGGTCAGTGCAACGTCCACATTATACCTCTTGCCAACATTGTTGAGGCCATGCGAACTTCTGTGCACATACGGTACCACTGCAACCTTCCTCTTCCTCTCACCCATGCTGGGCAGGGATTTCAGTCTGTGCGTTCTTTTAAGGCTCTTCAGTACCCGGCAACTGGCCTCAATAATAACTGACTCCCGATAACCGGCCTTAGCAATTCTCGTCACTTGTCTTTCAAAACTCTTGCCCATGCCGTGGTAACAAGATTTCTTCAACGCATTTAATAAGCATGTGTTTATCATCCCATTCTTCATTAATTTGGAATGTCCTGAATTGGAGCCTAGCAACGGCTCCAATTCAACAGCAAACAGAGCAAAAGCGAGAAAAACGACGCTTTCGTCTGAGCCTACAGTAACTGTTGTTTTATAATTCAATTTTTATTGTGGCATCTTTTTATCTGAGTCAATACACTATTCGCTCTATAACGGGGAAAAAGCGAAACATTGTCCTTCGATAGCTTTGAAAAGCTCGAGGGAAGTAGTTTTCCAAAAAAATGCTTCAGATATCAAAGCGCAGTACCGACGGACAATGCGATGATAAATGCACTGCAGTTTGTTGTTAGGCCCGAATCTGGGTTATCATTTGTTTGCTTTGAAAAAAGCGAATAATATTAGTTTGCATCCTACCAACGTCAGCGGCGCCTTCAGCACTAGCAATGTAGAAGTTGCTAAATATGGGAATATCTGCAACATCTAGAGCAGAAACGCTGTCATGCGCTCCATAAGACGCCCCAAGCGCAGACGGAGTCCTTCACTGCTTCATCGAGCTTCAACTGCTAATTTAGTGCTTTCTGCTTTTTATTGGGCAAATCTTATCGAATAGCGTTGAAGACGACCGGACATCATTTTGATGTGTTACGGACTTCAATCGGGAATAGTTATTTTTCTAAATAACCATTACACACTGCAAGCCACACTATCACAGTATAATAACTGTCAACTCACAACATTATACAATGGACGCACATTCGAGGGTGCAACGGCTATTCAATAACCGCCGTCCTTACGTGGACTGAGAGAGTGGAGGCCTTGTAGCTATAACTGCTTCGGTTGCTTCTTGTCTTCTATCCTATGTGGAAGGTCGTTCTTATAAGCAGTGGAAATGTCACGCTTCTTTCATGAGTTCTGGAGTGCGCAGTATGTTGCTAACAACGTTTAAACACGTGTATTGCCGAAGATACATGAACGTCATTCGAAGATTATGTTAAGTATACCAACCACACCACTTGCACTGAGAAGCTTGACAGCTCAGTGTATGATTTTCTTTCTTCATCTTTGTTTTTCGATTGGAACTAATATAATGTACATCTTTTTGCGCTTTTTATATTCGCCCCGGCCTTTTGGCGTGAGAACAGTATTTTTATTAACAGCATGACCACTAAGAAAATTATTTGTGCCTTATACGCTTAGGTAAATTTCTAGCTCTTGTAAACAAGCAAATTATAAGTACAGAAGCTTTTTTTAGTGGGCAAAGATGCTACAGAAAAAAAAATGCCATTATGTTCAACGGGACGCAATTTCACAAGCAAAATTTACTGCTTCTGCCGTAATCAATATCAGATGTAAGCATGAAATAGCGTCTGTCATAGCCTGAGCCTCTTTGACGCTAAATCCTATAAAGAAACCATACTAAGCATGAAATGGTTTGAAAATCTCTGGTAGTCTTGTCGCCTTCCTTACCGACTGCATAACCGTGGGGTTGCCGGAAGGGGCGAGCAGTATTCTTTGTGGCTTAAAAGTTGCAAAGCTATTGCCTTCAGTAAGGCACTTCTTACCTCCTACTAGTGAATAATAACGAATCATGACAAATTTCGGAAGCTGTGCACCTGTTTTTGGGAGTCACCACTGAGATGACCGATCTCAAGTTAGGTTGACACAAATTTTGGTCACATTCGGACGAAGTAATATTTCGCGAGTATTGATGTTCAAAGTTTTACGGTGGTCCACGTAAATTTGCAGTTCACCCCTGGACTGTCGATACTCGCATTATTTCGGGCACAACATTTTGTCAAATTCGGACAAGGTCAATTTTAGAGAATATAGAGATGTCTTCAATTCCGGAATGCAAGCTCAATCTACTTAAAATAGATGGCCCATTCAATGTAAACAACTCCAGTGAGGTATTGGACATTGTGCAATCTGAAAATAGTAACAGCCTGCGCGCATTCTCAATCTGTACAAAAGACCTTTATTATTCACTACCATTTGATATGTTACATAAGTTTGTGGAAGAATACACTGAAGTGCTTGGAAGGGTCGGCTTCTAAAATTAAGTAGTTACCGCTAGATAACATTTATCTTTTTAATTGAGGTCTACTTCTGCACTGCGAAATGATAAGACCCACTTGAAAAAGTTAGACATTGTGTCGTATCTTATATCGCCCCGATAGTAAATTCGTTTTGGTTAAATTAGACAAATATTACACAGAGCACTTAGACACATGCAGGTAGCAAAGGCATTCAAATGTGTGGACGTTTTTTTTTTTTTTTTAATCTTTATTGGCACTGCCCAGGATTCAGTTGAATCCTGGACGGTTAAGGTGCTAACAATGTTGAGAGAAAAGTTCAACCCGCTTGATTGACCTATTAGCTACCGTCTAGCTAGAGGCTTAGTTTTCTGTACATTAGCATGGTTTTTAATTAGGCCCACCTGCTGGATATGTGAACCACATCAAAGCAAGCCTTTGCTTTCTTTCATTCAACACATTCCAAACTGGTCACAGTGTCAGAAAATCTGACTTCAAACCTCATTTGAAAGGCTTGTCTTCCTTTGATGTGCAGTAGTTTTCAGCAAATGCAAACTAGGTTTTCGTTCGCTGTCTGCCTTGGTTATCTGCATATATCTGTTGCAAAATCTCTGTGACAAAGTTAAACACGAATAAGCAAGCATTCCGCTTGAGTTGCGCGTGAAGAATGGAAAAAAATCTTGCAGTTCTTCCGTATACGCACACCGTATCCTATAATTTGAACGGTATTGCGAAGAGGATAGATGTATGCGCTGTTCTTTCAGTTCCGAAAACGGTATAGAGGGTATACAGGGTTACAATTTAGGGAAGGTATGGCGTACCATACCTATATAGGAATATAGGGACTATATAGGAATATAGGAAAGGTATGGTGCACCAGATGCCACTTTCGTGTAATATGCAATATGTAAGGCAAACGTATCAGTTATTGCCTTCAAGGACACAAGTGCAATGTAAAGAAAAAAATGAACTAAATGACTTGTCGTACTGTATTGCAATAAGTGCAAATGATGTACTCTTGTCTACTGCAAGACTGATCTAATGGGTAAAAACATGAATAAGGCCATGCGGGAAATATTTGAAGCGGAAAAGATAGACCGATTAGAAAGCGTTTGCGTTACCATAAGTTTTGAAATTTGCTCACCTTGCGGCCCGGTGGTATTACGTATGCCTAGTGATATCCCGGCGATGCTGAGGGCATATACAGATACATTTCCTTACAATAGATTTGTTGAGAGTTAGCACTGTGTGGGCGACCTCTCGTTCTCTGCACAGTTCGCGTGTCGAGATATAAAGACATTTCAATTTTGAGAATGCGGGGTACCACATGTTGAGGTGGCCTACCTAAATTTGGAGGCCATCTCTGAACTGGCAGTTCTCTAATTATGATGGGTGCATTTTCGGTAAATCTGGATGAGGGGAAATTTTTGGCGTCGAGAAGACCTCTTACGGGTACATACAGACTTATTCTGGGACTCATGCCGGTCCTCTACAAAGGCGCAGAGAGCGGAGAACTTTTCTCCCTAAATCTCGTTAGATGCCCGGACGATTTCGTTTCGGTACCTGGATGTTGGCTCTCAGTTCTTGCGTGACGTCAACTCTTTAGGTCGCCTGCAACGGGAGCTAAAAGCATGTCATGCTTAAAATGGCTCCGAAATAAATAGTCATCTATTTATTTCCTTGCGAATATACTTTAAGATGGGAAGGCTGAATATGTAGACAAATCACCGTCGTCTACTTTGTCTAAAGATATATCTGCACGAAAAACCAGAGCTACTTTAAATATCACCATATGGGCACTCCACCAATAAGTCAACAAAACCTTCCCTGCTACTAAAATCAAATTTTTAATAACTCGTATATTTTCCATGAAGAGAAAGTAAACATAGCCCCGGGATTTACAGTTTTCCACCATTGTCGATAGATTCGAGGCCATTCATGCAGAAATATATTTTCCGCAGACACCCGCTTATCCGCCATGATGGTCTGTTGAGTTTGTGCAGTCTTCACATGCACTTAAATATTACCTTTGCTAATGAATACTCTAGGCAAATATATAAAGCACGAAAACTATGATGTAATGTTTTCTTGCAGCTGCTGCTTTTTTTAATGCGTATTCAATTGAAACCATATAAAAATTACCGCCAGATGAACCTATCACAAACTCTTTCATTGAGTTTTAATAACCATATTTTTATGTCTTGCTTCTTCACTGGCTTTCCCTTCACGCATCACTGATTTCACTTGTGCTTGAAGATGCATTCTGAATTCTGATAAATTGTCTACCCCATGCCGTATATGTCAAGCTACTTTTTTACTGAGCCTGCGCCTCTCTGCAGTAATATTTGTGAACACGATGAAATTTCAAATAGAAGTCAAACATAAATACAAGACTTTGAATTTCAAACAACCATAAAAAGCGGCACCACTCTAAAATTTCTTCCGCTTGTCCCGAAATTCTGAAAAGCAAGCCATTTATCGTGAAACACAGGCTTACAGTTCACATCCATACTGCTTCCGCGTCTTGCTTTTTCATTTACCTCTCAGCATACAACGCCACTTTTTCTCCGTTTTCTTACAATCCGCAAATGCGATTGGCTGAAACCGTTGGAGACAGCATATGAGTTTTTTGGCGCTTTCTCTGGAATTTTGAAGCAGGTACTAAAACATCCATGAGTGCAAACAATAAACCTTTTTCAGAGAAAAATACGTCTGAACTGATTGAAACCGTCATTATGTTGAGCAATTGAGCCGTGAAAATAGTTGCTGCTTTAGTGAGGATAAGACTTCCATTTGGCAAAGAGGAAATGAGTTCCCTACCGAGGTTTTTTTGCCATTCTGTGATGTTCAAATTAAATAATAAAATACGCCATCTTCATTTTTCAATTAAGCGAATTTGCGCATGAGTCAGCATCATGTGTTATAGACCTTTTTCGCTGAGATGCAAAAGGATGGAGAAGACAATGCTGGGGAATACATTCGCGTCACTATTCGACAGGCATTTATGACGGCCACCCCAGCAAAGCTTTCTGTTGGCATTTGTATCTAGACAACATATATATATATGATGTCACTATAGGCATCTGCTATTTCATTATTGATGGATAACTGATGAAAGAGGAAAATAGGTTATGAACATCGATCTAAAAACCGTATCCCTCATTCGTTTTCAATAATCTTTATATTGCTCATGACTGCTGAGATACTCGCAATTATACGCAAAGCAGAATTCGCTTTAAATTCACAGCAGCGCCGCTTTTTATGTGTGTCTCTGTGCATTAGGGGCTTAATTCAAGTACAAAAAGAGCTGAGCGGTAAAGACATGAGCATGAAACGCATAAGGAAAACCAAAAAAGCTCTCCAAATTACAGCCGCTTTTAGTACTGCCAAATAAACTCTCGATGACTACTTCAGTGAATCTGGTAACAAAATTTAGGGGGGAATATTAAAACGATTCCATTCCATAACCTTCTCTGTCATTGACCAGTTAAAATTTAAATATGTGCCTAATAAGGGTGCGTTTCAGAATGTCACAGGACGTCACGCCCCTGTTCTTAAGGCATATGTAGGCGTACTTCTAGGTTTCTCCACCGCAAAAACTGAAGTTGACATCATTGGGACAGAAAAGAACAAACTTTTTTAGGGTTGCCCATGGAACAGGACAGGCGTGCATTCACAAAGTACCAACCGCTGTACTTGGGTGCCCCTTCCAACGATAATTACTTCACTGCGAGAGTTCTACGACCATCACTGAATACTAGTGATTAAACCAGCTTGGTTTTCAACAGCAATCAGCGTAAGCATTCCAATAAGTTTACGGAGCAGGACAGTCCAGCGTTAACGTTTTTTAGTGCAGCAGAGCAAAGCTGGTGTTACTAACTCTTTGGTATAAAGCAAGGGTTTTGCGGACTCCTAAATGGGAGGGTAATAAGCCTTGAGAAATTGGTGACACATAAAGCTTCACTGCGGCTTTGCATGTTGAGAATGCAGACGCACGACACTGAGAAACCTTGACGGATATTTTTCTATCTTCACAGATTCCGAGCAATATAGATGGCAGCAGTGTTGACTGTAATGGATGACGGCATACTATATTTTATGGAGAAACGGCCGTTCTATGGATAAAATAGCGGCTTACTGGCATTTTAGTCCCTAGGAATATTGCGTTTACTGTCAGGGGAAGAAAAATGATTTGAACAAAATATTCTAGCCATTTTCAGCATTTTCACGAACTGCCATTGATATTTTTTGAGGCGATCGTCTCTTTCAGCTAGGTTATCTATAAATGTTGACCTTTATGCTCTGCACATCAGGAAAATGCAGTGTAGTCATTTCGGTGCATCAGTAAATATCTTTTCTTTTGTGTGTCTTTTATGACGCACTTTATTTCAGGCACCGGAAAAAATTTTTTTCTAATTTTGCTAAGTGACTGCCTTCTACGACCAGACCTGTTATTCCCCCCTCCCCCTCGCTCTAAACCGCCTTTATGGGGCAAGCTGTATTTAAAATGCCATCATCCTATTATGTCCAGAACGATATTTCTTCTGAGTATGAATCTCCTCGTGGTCTTCTAGCCTAGTGCGATCACTGCATAATTTTATCCGTCTATTTCCTCTTAGATGTATTGCTTGATAGAACGATTGATACTTCAATTTCTTGTCATGTTTGCAGACATCGATGCCTGGAACTGATGTTAGCGTCATTTTCTACTAGTGCAAACAAAACGCGCGAAATCTAAAAGATCAGTGCATGACCCGATGTGACTAAGGTACGAATTTCAATATACATCTAACCTCAGGAGCAACAGTGTGACTTTAAATTAAAGTTTAAAAGAATAATATCCCTTAATCCACCCGAACCTATTATTTGTTTGTACGTTAGGAATCAGGAAAGACATGTTTTTATCCATTATAGACCAAAAAGCATTTTTTTGTTCGTGCAAACTTAAATTTTGCGCTTAATTAATAGCGTGAACCTGTTTGCGAGCGGAGAGCGTATAAACGTGAAGGAATCGCATCAAAATTTCGCAAAGTTTACCATTACAGAGGTGGTGACATTGGGTCGGCTCTCCTGCATATTATTGTTTCTCTTCATAAAGAAGTGACCCGCCGTACTTCGATGTCAGCAGTTATTGGCCGCCCTATATATTGACGAACTCAGTATATAATGTATATGTGGAAATAATGGATTTCTTAGAGCAGCGACTCAAAATCTGATCCTCGTGAAGCATTTCACGCTTAATACGTTATGCCCGGAATGACCTCATCCTACTACTAGTACATGAAATGTTAAGAAAACCTATTGCTTGGAAGGCACAATAAGCAATTGGTTCTGAAACTTGTAATACTTTTGGGGTCGGTCAGTTGCTCTTTTTGACCGACGCACATCACCGAGGTGGGCTGAGGCGTGGCACCCACGCAAAGCACAGGCAGCTGCTTTTCAAACGCTTGATAATTGCTGTAAATCTACATGCAGTATTTTATTTATTTTTTCCGCAATATTGCACGAGGAAAGAAAATGGCCATGCACGTATCTTCGTAATGCAAGCTTCAGGGGGGGGGGGGGGATCGCTCCATTTCCGCAGGAATGGCCTGAGAAGCAGCTCTTTTATTTCGCACCCATACCTTGCGACACTTGCATTGACGCCACGGTGAGGAACGTTACAACGCAGGTCTTCTATTCCCAGGGGCAACACGGCAGTATTCCGGAAGAGCGATATACGTTCTTTTCCTACCGCTTTCCGCTGCAACAGATTGCTGCCATAGAAATGCCTCTTTCGGCAACGGCGATGGCCAGGCTTTGTGTTCCTTTATACGGCCATTTGCAAGCCACTGTCGGTTTGGTCGTTGCCACTGCCTTATTATGTTTTGGTATCTTTTGTTGCGTGCTAACAAAGCTTGCCATTGGTCAAAAGCTTTGGTTTATTGGAACAGAAGCAGTCGATATTCCGTCAATTTGTCAAATATTAGTATCGAACGCAGCCGGTCGTTTCTGCAGTGAACCATTTTAGTCCTTCTCTAACGGCATTGCCATCTGACATACCTCAAACCAGCTGCACATTGGATAGAAGTGTACGTTAGTCATGAATTGAAACCTGTCTTGTCGATATGTCACCGAGCCATTTCTGGCGCTGCACCTACACCCAATAAACACATAGACACAGCAGCGAGGGCACAGGCAGAAGAGGCAATCATTATCGAACACTCTTGATGCTTGAAACATGCTAATATGTTAAACTTCATTTTATGTTCATGCGTCCTTTCGTATTCTTCGGTGGAAGTTTACTAAGAAAACAGCATGCTTTTATGGCCAGTAACGTTTATTGATAAAAATCATCTGACAGCGATAGGAGGAGCATTTCATTTCAACTTTGTGACATGTGCTCATAAGAATATTTGGGTGTAAACTTAGGGTAATCATCATGCTATTTTTCTTTCTATTCGTTTTTGTAATATGACAAGGATCAAACTCTCTTAATACAGTACCTCTCAAATTAAAATATGAGACGTGCCATTATTTTGTAGGCATCACGTGCGACGGTAAAATAAAAAGCAGCAAAACGCGAAACGAACAGGCACAAAATATATGTTCAAATTTTGCACTCTACGGAAAACCTTCTTTGAGAAAAGTGAACGAATTAAATTACATTGTGTTCTTTTTCTTCGACGCGCACTTTTTGCATTTCCCAAATAATTTTAATTAAACACTATTACGGCAAAAAATGAGTTCAGAGCAGATAAAACTCATAAAAATTTATTTCTCCTTCGAAGGCCTAAAAGGTGTTGCTTAAGTGAACGTTATATAACACTAAGATAAAAGACAGAAAAGTTCCGAGATCTAAGCATGAACGACAGCCTCCTGGATGGTACAGTGCAGCCGATGTCAAAGTTGGGATTCTTCGCCTGTTAATTGAAAGAAAATTAATAATATAATAAGTTTTCTTATATTTACTTTTGTCGGAGGAAAAAAAAAACAGTAAACGCGAGCGATATTGTTGCAGCTGTATACGGAAAAGGAATTCTTTCAAGTTCGTTGTAGCTGAGGGCGTTTTAGACGTCGTTCTTCAGATGACATCATGTATAAATAAGGGGAATATCAGCCTTCAGATCCATTGCTGTTAGCCTATAGGTTTGCGACCCTGGCATCGTACGCTTTTCTAACAACTCTGGTTGACAAAAAACGGTATGTTTTTAAGCAACGCTTCCAGCTGCCTTGATTCTACTTTGAAATTCTACAGTCGGATAAAAGAATTTAATGCTGGAGCTGTGTCATCTATAGTACGGTTCCTTATATCATTATTGCACATTTTTGTAAGCTACCAAAAAAAGATTCAAGGATTGTTTGGATGAAAATGACAACAGCATGTTACGATAACGGTGAACTTCGCTTAATGTTTTCATATTCTGTATTCCGATCGCAACACTCATTGCTCACAAACTGTACCGAACTTTCGTACTAATCTCAAACTACACAGAAGAGGACCCTGAAATTTGTGCGAGAAGCTTGTTGACATATTTTCTTTTGAGAACTCACCCTTGCGTATTTGTTTATCTCGGTATTTACTTGAAGCCCCTTTAGCATAAGCTTCTAGCTGTTTTTAGCTTAGAGGACGGTCTGTTTCAAACGCGATTGTGCTGAGCGCCCCTTTCTTCATAAAACCTAGGGTTGCCTCCATAGAGCGAAACGTCACGACATGGCTAGGTTAAACCTGACTTATGACATGACCCGAAACCTTCGTAGGTATTGGGGTTATGTGACGTCATGAGTCCATGTGACATGGCAGGAGCTGTCACTGCCGGCAGCTCCTTGGAGCTGGGAATCGAACTCCGAGATAATTTGACGACCAGTGAGGCGTGGTACCGCTGAGGTGTGTTCCCATAGCTTTTTTACAGAGCGTCTTTCTAGTTATTTTCGGCGGTCTTTTAATGTTTTAGCTTACAACGTCACAGTAATTAGTATCTCAGACGCAAAATAGGCACAATCATATTCGAAGGAATTAGAAGCATATTTCGTGCCAATTTAAGACGCGGCTTCCGTGCCGAGACCCCAATCGCGACAGTTTTGTGCAAGAAAATTGCTGTAAAATATGGTTAGTTATCTTCTTAAACTGGACTGTTTTCTGAAATTTTAAAATTCAGCAGACTCTATATTGAATACCGTAGCCTACCATGCCTACACATGGATTCACAGGAAAGCCTCTAGAAATGGTATAGTTAAGGGTGTACTTTTGTGCGACCAGCCGTTTGCGCTAGCTCGGAGGCCGATAGCGCGACCTTACTCCTATTCCATGTCACATGTTTATGCCCGCTGGCATAAATTGAAAGCAAATGTTTACGAGAAGCAACAATCTGGAAACAAAGCAATTCTACTGAAGCGATACCTAGGGAAAGCGAATGTGGGCGGGAAACTGCCGTAACAACACAATATCTGCACTGTGTGTTTGTATTTGGTCTTCAATATCGCTCACCTAGACAAGGATCACTGCTGCAATGTGTCAAACAAAAACGTTGCACGCATCACGCATGCATGAATAACTCTGTCACTGTTAAATTCAAAATATAATTGCAGCATTTTAAACACACCAGGGAGAAGAATGGGTAATCTCTTTTCCAAGAAATGTCGCTGAAAGCTCTTCCTGGGAAAAGATTAGCTTTTCGAGCCAAAGCGACAAGCTACAGTAGAGCAGGTAAATTTAGGTGAAGCTCAGGAAGGTATAGTTTAGTTTTCAATTTCATTTACCTTTTTAAAGTGCTATTGGCGGTAGGAGATGTCATAGAGGAGAGCTTTTTTGATGTAATTCAACCAGCTGGAATTTCCAATGACACCCTGGCCTGCACCCTCCCCAAGAGCTATGCCTCTCACCGCAAGGCGACGTGCCGGCCTTGGCCAGGATAGAAGTCCGCCTATAAGTCTTCTTTGATTGAATGCTTTAAACACTAATGTCAAAGATACAGAATTCATCTTTCTATGAAAGCTTAAGTGCCGTATGTAAGTTGAACATTTTTGTTCCACATTTAAGCAGACCCTTAAGCAGGGTAGTAAAGCTCTTAATTTCTGGAGGAACAAGCATCATGTCAAAATTTCTGTACTTGTTTACGCGTTACATAAACACGTCTAAAATTGAAGGTTTTGCAGCATTATTTTTCTCAAGCCATAGTTTAGTTATGAAGAAAAAATGTATGCTTAAAACACTTTACGTAATTCAGAATACTTCGAATGGTACAGATATTATTCCTCTTATTCAGCGGATACGCATCGTACCACTACGCAAGGATAACCTCTCATTGTTCATAAAAGATACACATTCATATTTAATCAACGCGTTTTTTGTAGCGAAAGCTACACTGCGCTAGGCTTTCAAGCTATCGGCATGACACCGTTGCACCGTGTGCCGTATGCTCCGCGGAGCGTCGCGCCGTTACCTAGGAACTGTCCCGTGGTATACACCGAGACCTAGGCCATGAGTTCATGTTCATGCTCAGACGAGTGCCGAGACTGCCCTGGCTGTAGTGGCCAGCAGGTTGCTTAGCTGTGGCGCGCGGGAGCTGGTTCTACTTTCGGGGGGTTTTAATAAAGACTCCGAGAGTGATCCTGCATTAATCGAGGGTACTGAACAGCGGTTTCTACTGGAGTTGAGCAAGCAGCAATAAGCCGATACAACGCAGTGGGGAAGTAGCCGAGACGTGGAACTACAGAGAAGCAATGCAGATTCAAACCATGTAATTGAACGGATGGAAACCAAGTCTTACTACTTTACTGATTTTTGAAGCGTCTTCATTGGGATAAATAAAGTTAAGGCCGTTCCCTAACCTGTGTGCTCCACTATAAGCTAAACCTAGGCTAAACCTAGGCTATAAGCTAAAGAAGCCAGGGGACCGTAGCTTTGTATACCCATAAGGCTTAATTGTAGTTAAACCACAGCTGATTTGTTACGCTCTCGTTTGTATAGATTAATATATATAAAACGTCCCTACTTTGCGCATCCGCGAAAACAGCCCTTTACTTCAAATTCGCATTAGCTATGACAGGCAGATGACCTTCCAAAAGGCAGCCTAGTTCTTACAAAAAGCATTGAATTTTAATTGGTGTGGAAGTTAAATTTTACTTCCACTTTTCTCCACAAAATTCCTGGTGTGCGCAATACGTATTATTATATATGAACGCATTGTTTTGGTCTTAACAAGCAAAATCTGAAGCTATACAAAACTAAACATTTCAACAAAAACATAATGCGTCGTAGTTACGAAAGGATTAATGGTTTTACAATGTATATTTTTAAATAACGCGTCCCTCTATAGTTAAAACTATGATAGCGGACCTATTATGGAGCTCTGCATCTTTCATGTTATGCACACAATGAAGCTCCTCTAGAAACAGGAAGCGAACTTCAACGATACAGCAAGGGTTTGTAATATACGATACTCTCAGTAGCAGTGCCATAGTGGCATTATCCTATCTATGACCCCCAGTAAGCACATAACAGCGTTGATATGTATAGCGCACACAACGATACACTAAATATCTCTACAGACATATGGACTTCAGAAAGTTATTCTTTTGGCTGCATTAAGGTAGCATGGTGTGTACAGTCTAAACGTACTTTATTTTTTTATTGTCTTAAAATGATTCTTAACAAAGGTACTTGATACAAAACACGTTCGACTATTGAACAAAGGTTTCTTGTTCAAGAATATTGGCGATGTCGTTCAGTCAAACCGGCTATATACGCTGCTCTGTTGACTGCTCTCTTTTCTGGTATTCTCCTGTGCTGCCACATCTTCCCCAGCGTCGGTTACGCGATGAGGAAGCATTTTTTACTCTCTGTATATTTTAGTACAAAAGCGTTCAGATTAGAAATCTTGAGTACCAATGAAACATAAAATGCGTTATGCAGGGCAGCGTCGTAAATTGTTGATCCTAAGAACATTGCAGTTCTGAAGGACTGTTAATAAAGAGTTTTGAGGGAGCGAAAATACATGATTGGGGCACTACTACTCATTACTATTTCAAAAACTGCTATTCATATGAAGCAGGAAATATGGTGATATTAGAACAGGTGCTCCTAATCACGACTGTCGATGTGATAAAGTAAATTGATAAGATGTAAGAAAGAAAGAGGAACCCTAAATTTTACGCTCCTAGTTACCACTAGCGTATGTAGGCCCCTGTGACTCGACTATTTCTTGCAACAAAAGGGAAAAACAAGCTGCTTCAAATGCATATTTAAGGCATTTTTAGTGTTAAACTTCCACTTCTATTCCACTCCGCGATCCACGAAAACTTCGAAAATTGCCTTCATATAAAATTATTTCGAATATACCAGTACCTTTTAGAACATTCCATATATAGGGCGCCTTGGCTGCCGTATGTGCATACAAATTTACAGCCACTTACGCAAGACAACTATCAGAAATTTGTGCATATTTTTTATCAAGTCACATTTATCATTATTTGTCACGGAACACTCATTTCCGAGGTGACCGGACCTGTCGCTCTATCTTGGTTTAGTGAAACCAGCTACGAGGCCATCTTTGCTAAGTACGCGGCCATATTTTCAAGACTGTGACATGAAATGGTTGAAGTTCTCCTCTGCCGATATCTTTGAAAAGCATATTTTTGAGTCAGTCCCCGTTTCTTCATTGCGTAGTTGCAACTTTCCCGTTAACCCTAGCATAAACATTAGCCTTTATTAGCAAAGCTGCTATAGTCTCCTTCTTCGTTCTCCAGTGTGCTTAGATATATATAGGGTGTTCAGTACGTTCTCCTGCATACGATGAGGTCCTGTACTTAACTTTGTACCTTCTTTCATTCATTTACTTATCTTCAATATTTTTATTGTTCTTGTTACTGCGTCATTGTGCTCCTCAGTTGTTTGCCCGCGGGGTATAATTTGCCGTTTTATCATACCCGAGAAAGTGTGTTCCCATTCGCTGCCCATTGCAAATATAAGGTGTCTCGATACGTACCTAGATTTTTCACAATTCAGATCTTTGCTGCTGAACCACCAGCAGAAATGATCGCAGCAGAAACCACTCTAAATGATCGCCAAAGCTGGCTTCACTGCACTAACAGTGTTCCTGAGGCAAAGAGCAACGTTCGGTGGGTGGTAGTGGTCAACGTTCGGCCAACAATCCATGTTTAGAGCACAGCTCTTTGGCGCCCGTTCCTGGGTGTCTCGTCGGCGTCAGCTTTGTCCTAGTAAGCAGCTCCGTCCCGTTTTCAGTACCCCAGCTCAGCCGCCCCCTTTCTGCGTGGCGCCGACCGCGCTTGTTATTGATTGCTGCGCGCGCTCACCCCTTCGCCGCTGCTTATACCCCCCTGTTCCTGCGTGACGGCAAAGGTGCTCTCCGGTTACCGAAACGCTGGCTCGCTGTCAGCGGATCACGGTGCGTGCATCACATGCCGAAACGCAGAGTCATGTTCTCTTCGCCCGCTAGCGGCGTCAGCGGCATCAGTCAGTCGCTGCTATCTGTTCGTCGCTAAACATTCCTATGGGCCCACGCGCTGCCTCCCGCAACCTGCCGATAACCTAATTGCTCTCTTCATTTCTCTGAGCAAAAAGCTTCTTTCATGACAGCCAAGAGCTGTTAGGTGAGTGTTTCTTGAAAGAATACGTGTGAAGAATTAAAAAAAAAAGTTTGTAATTGCACATACGTGTCTTGCTCGAAATCGTTACCTAGTCTATCGAAAAGGTGAAACAGCTGATGAACTGCGCTGAAATTTCGCATTAGGAAGTAACGTAATCGTCAGAAATTTTTATTTGTCCGAACTGGTGCGCCTGTTTATATATGGCAATTTATATCGGTACGTTTTTACTACCACGTATGTTAAAGTACGCTAATCAGCTAGCTTTAGGCAGTGCGCTGATTTTAAGCCCAATTCAACGATTCCTCCTCGTCACCTCCCTTGTTTGGTTTATACCTGACATGTAAAACGAAAAGAATTTGTATTTTACTCCACTCATAAATCATATAATTTCGTGAAAGGTTGTGAAGGTTATGGGAGGTGTTCATATGCATACGTCTCGCTACGTCCCTTCTACAATTTCTTGGTTACCCGCACAACGATTATTAACATATCAACATTACTCACCATACTTACAATACTTATCTTGACGTCAGGACTATGTTGTCAACAATAAAATTACAATAAAGGTCAAGTAATGCTGAATTTTCCGGTACCACGATAGATGGAAAAAAACTGCCATTTTTTGAACAAATTTATGTAATTTGCGCTGATGAGCTTGATCAACTTATATAATAGCGTTAGATCCCACTCTTTACTGCTCCTAATTTAGGCCCTGTAATTGCGTACCATAACAGAACGGACTTCCGCACATCATTTTATGTGCGGCTGGGTATATTGCGGTACAAATTTCAACATGTGCTAACGAGACCGCACGTTCTTTCTTCTCGTGCGAAATAATAAACGGGCTGCAACGTCTTTTGAGAATACGACGGTACCCACAGCTGTCTTATCTGCACTATTATCTCAGTCCTTTGCAAATGGAAGAACCACCCCTAAAATCAATACGAACTTCCAAAATAAGTCTCTCATTCTGCTATCGTAATCATATAGATATCGTTCCCTAGGCCGTTTTAGTAGAAAATGATCCAGAAAACGCACCTGAGAAATACATTACCTCGAGCAAGGCACATCAGGAAAATAGAAACAAAATCAGCATGCTTCGTCAATATTTTATCTTTTTTTCGTATATAAGTGGCATTATTGCAACATTTTGTTTTTTTTTTTTTATATAAAACTACACGAATAGCTCAGCATTCATCAGACACATGGTATCCAACACAAATTCTTTGTACACCTGCTACATTTGTGTTTATGAGGAGTGCAGTCGGTGAAACGATCTCTAATAGGAACATTCATGTTTGCGTCCGAGAGCTAATGTATTCATTTGAGTGTTATTACGGGATGTACATAAGCTTTTCATACAACAGAATCACATGTATTATTGTTATAATGCACCTGATTACAAAGAACAAAAGATCATTGGCTAGTATTTTATTCTTACAACTCAGCATTGTTGTTATTCAATGAGACAAAATGAATCTTGGAATCTTATTATTATTTTGTTTTAATTGATGTTCCCGGGGAAAAAATGTCTCATTTATACTTGCGCATTATTTGCAGCTCAGCGCATTGAATTAAGATAACTCCAAAAATCCTAAGGTTAGCAGCTCATTATGTGCTCCAGATATATTGAATGCAGTCATTAAATGGCGGTATCAAATTCTGTTAGCATCTTCATCAGTGCTTGTAGCGAGTGTATAAGGCACTTCTTCAACGTGTTGTTTGTGCCAAATCGTCTGCGGTGGAATATTTTGTTATTTCTAAATCGTCCCATCTTGGTAAGTAATACAAAACAAATTTTAAGATGCAAGACTGACTGATTACGGTGCTGAGAAAAATAAGTCACGTGAAATCTCCTAGTTTCATGTTTGTTTTCGTTTTATGTTCATCATCAGCTTTTGGGTCACCTAGTGTAGCCCAATTATATGTTACTATTATCTAATGATATAATTTGTGCATAGTTTTGTGAAATGCATGCAGTTGCATGCATAAGCTCTGTTGTCTCTGCAATTACTTTTCACCTGCTGAGTGATTTATCGACATCTACATAAAGCAGAAACCCGAATCCTGTTCAGCAACCAAAGAATTAAATAACTCTACGCGAAAACAAAGTTTTCTGCAGTTAGCTAATAAGGTTGACATTGTTTGCTCCCTCCAACACAAAGCAGAGACCAGACGTTGCATACTGTATGTAACGTGGAATTGAGGCTTATGCATTTTCAAACATAACTCCTGCTCAGGTCATTAGTCCGAAAATTTAAGTCTGGTTGGCCCAAAGCAAATAATTTAAAATGTACAAAAATCCTTTTTTTTTTTTAATATGCTTGACAGAGAAAACACCCAATTCGCATTTACTCCACACATATTCTCCAAAGGAAGCTGTTCGAATAGCTCTGTAATGATAGCTGTACGCATTTACCTAACACGCAAAGAGAAAAAGTTATTAATTTGCTTATTATTATAATTTCTTCATTACTGCTAGCCGCCTTTTGGTGGCGAAAGCAGGAGTTCTACACACACGCATCGTTGAACGCGGCAATGTATCAATTTTGTTTTAATTTTCTGTTCTTTTGAGCATACGGGAATGTCAATCACAGGAATGTGACGACGAAATGAGTTGCCCTTATAAAACGTGTATAACTTTCTGCTGTGCAGTACTTTATAAAGGAGCAACAACCCGCTCGGCTTCCTGCAATAGTACACCAATTCTGAGTATTACGATAACCTCCACTATGTTCATCGCTAATATTAGACCATAAGGAATACTGCTTACCCCTCCCTTCTTCGCGCCATATTTAAGGGGCACAGGGAAACATGTTTTCTTCATTGAAGACCACCGGCTTTCGCTGTGTAAGTGCGAACAATCTGGTATAAATGATGGAATAAAACCAGCTGGTTTACAACAAGTCCGGTTTCCCAATACAATATTCATCTGTGGGGTTGACATCGTTAGCTGAAGCTTAGCTGAAGCGTTAGCTGAAGCCCTGTTTGCTGCTTTTATGCCCTGCGTCTCTTAATGGGAGGTGCCCTAGTTCTTTACATTTCGGCCTCATGTACGTCTACGGTCATTATTAACGCTTCATATTTGATGCTTTTATGTATTCTTCACTTTTCCACGCCTATTCACTGTAACCGCATTGTTTCGTTGACCGAAAATTTTCAAGCTTTGTATGGTGTATTCGTGTGTTTTTTTTTTTTAGTTTTTCAGGACGCCACGGCCTGCCGATTTTGCAAACCTTTGAAGTCTGTGCGTTTACTGGGTAACTGTTCGGAATCCCCCAAATTTCCAAGGAAACCAGAACACCCCGAGTCGCCTCATGACACGCTTGGCAGCGTAAACCGCCCACCAGAGATAACGATACATTGACATTGCTGCCGCAAGTCCTGCATGAATGAACAACTGTTTTTGATTTTGTTTTTGAGAGTGTCCTTGAGACATCTGATATATGATAGTGATTATCAAGACTTGTTTTAAAAAACGACCGGTTTTCTCAATCTCATTTGATAAAACACTGTAGGAAAGAAGTTAGGTGGGCGGATGAGATTAAGAAGTTCGCAGGGGTCAAGTGGATGCAGCTAGTACAGAACCGGGTTAAGTGGAGAAATATGGGAGAGGCCTTCGCAGCAGTGGGTATAATCAGGCTGATGATGATGATGATGATGATGATAGAGTGCTAGTACGATGTAACGTTTTATGGTACGGTACGCAAGGTCGGGCCAAGCGGAAGGTGGGGCCTCAGGCGACAGAAACGAAGATGATGATGATGATGATGATGATGATGTAGGAAAGACAGTGACCACCGGAAATCGTCCGTTAAACCACAACACTTAAATGAAAACATTTAGCGGAGCAGGTCTTGTGCTTTTATTTTGCTATATACTGACGTCAAGGCTAAGCGACCGGCTTGAATATAAGTACCCTTACAGAGCACGTTTTATCTTCCACACAAAATCTTCCTTTACGTAGCAGTCGTTTTTCAGGCCATAATTGTCCCTAAGGTAGCTTTGAAGAAAGTTTCATACCACCTGGCACGAGAGCATCTGCCGCAGACCACATTACAAAAAGTCCTCCCGTGCTTTACCCGTGTTTGCTGGCGTAAGAAAAGGGCTCTGTAAGGGTGAATGCAGTAAGGGTAGCTCACTACCTTCTCCGCTGAGCAGTTTAGCCACCACTTAACGTTAATTTTGATGTGGAAAAAAACTTGCAGTTTAATAGAAGATATCGGAGCGGCCATTTATCTAAAGAATTGCATTACTGCTCTGAATTATGCTTGTTATATTTCAATTTGTGGTTTCTGCAGAAGTCTCGAAATTGTTGTCACTATTTTTACTTACCTACGTGTATTCAGGCAAGCGTGCTCTAGTAGTCGACACCACACATACTGCCCTGCGTGTTGTTTTGATAAGGCGCTTCTTCCCAAGTTGTACCACACAGTGAAAGAGAACTGCATATAGTTGGTTGCCTAACCATCTCTCGATGGAAAATTTTTTTTTATGCTGCTTCAGTGCAGGCAAAGAATTCAGAATAAAAATCTTTCTTTCGTTCTGTAGAATTTATTTTTGCTCTGGGACAGCTTGAACTTCCCTCGAACAGAGCAAAGCAACAAAATTCAGAACGCCACGCGTGTTCCTTGGTATAACAGTGTGCTAGCTTTCTTTGCGAATAAGCATTGCCAGTGGCCGCTATCCACTGCATAAGAAGCTCAACATAGTTGGCAATGAGTGTCCTTCCGATGTGCTTTGTGGGAGGAGACACACTCCGCCTTTTTCACAAGGCCGCTATGCGCATGCGCGCCTCTCCCCTGATTGAAAACAAACCACCAACCCAAGCTGCGCATGCGCAGTTTCTGGCCTTCGCGATCGGCGGAGCCGGAACTTATTTCGGAGACCATGCGTAGTTAATATTCATCACAGGCGTATGCGATAGCTGGCGGTAGCTGTCAAGAACACGTACCGTCATTTCGCTGGCAGCTGCATCTCCCAAGGATGTTTTCAACCAGTAGCAGACGAATTTTCAACCACTGTCAGAGGGCGCCACATTTTGTGAAAAAGGCAGATTGCAGGAGCTTTGTTAAAAACGCCTCAGCGATAAAACGGCACGAGGAAGTATACGCACACACAGTCAGTTTTTCTTGCTACGTGTCACATGGACTTCAGGGCTTAGAGACTTAGTCAAAGAGGAAAGTAATCTTAGTGGAGAGCGTGGCAGCTTTTCGGCTATGTTTTCTCGACACCAAAACCTACGAGGCTGTCTGTTAAAGAGTGCCCGCAGGTATAATGCATACAATAGAGTCCATTTTGGTTGTCATCGCCGCGCAGCTGACAAGCACGCTTGCTCCAACGCGTCGCTACTTTACGAATATCTTGCATAGAATGCGTACTCCGTACCAAGCCAATCTTGATAACCCCTACGTTTCAGTGAACCAATATTTTCTCTTGCTTTTGATTTCTGCTTTTTGACTGTGCGAACCCAGCTGGGCTTCTACTGTAGAGGTGCGGCTGATTTGGCGAGTGGGTGATCCATGACGAAGAGTAATATATGAGCGCAACACAACAGAAAAACGAGGATAAAGAACAACGCGGCACGGATCATGCTGTCCTTTCTCCTGTTTGTCCCATTGTGTTGCGCTGATAAATTACGGTTAGTCATGGTTTCCTACGCCGTCAAAGATATCATGGGCGCTGCAAAAAGCATCGAGCCAGGAGAACATGCTGCGAAAATGTATGATGAAAAGCATGCGCAAGCAGGAAAGAAACGTGACTTTTTATTTCGTTTTACTCACTCCCTTCAGCGCGGCATCAAACAGGATGTCGTGTGAACAATTTTCAGCGGGAAACCAAGCAATCGGGATTTACAACCTGCCGAGGAACATTAAATTTCCACACAAAATCTGCATCGAGGCATTCCTTGAAGTGGGTGAATTTACTTCTTCTTCAAAGCTTTGTTGGAAACAAGAATTTATGCGCGACGATTATCATTTTTAGACAACATTACAACGGAAGTGTTGGGCACTGCTCAAAATTAACCTTCAGAGTCCGAGGTGTGTTATTTCTTTGTCATATGGGAGGTTTAATGTTCTGAGGCAACTCAGGTTATAAGTGATCCAGTACTAAAGTGGTCCTGTTAATTACGGCCACATAGGGTTCTTTAATATCATCTAAAATGAACGGACGGGATAGCGATAAGTCGCCTGTCAACATCCCTCGATTTCACATGTCACTATCCAATGGAGGGTCTGCACGGCCAGTTGGCCAGAATACGTGAAGCAGGATATCCTGAGGACATTCTTGCAAGGTTAGACTAGTGATCAAGCTTACGTTTAGGGTGGCACCGGGTCCTCGAGGGCAGCAGGATGAGCTCCGAAAAAAGGTCGCATGCATACCGCATCTCCACGATGTCTTGCATCGTCCAAAGTAGATCGCAGCGCGGCACAACGCACAGGTTGCGTTCTCTGCCGACCATAAGGTTGGAAATGTGTGCGCTGCATTGCATAATAAACTGGAGCCAGCCTCGTCCAGAAGGGACAGCCGTCACTGCACTGTGTTACACGCAGATAAGTTCGCGGACTGCAAAAATGAAGTCCGGTACAGGGTTTCTTTGGCATGCAAAAGAATACATTATGGTCAAACCAGCAGGTGCATCAAATCAGACTGAAAGAGCAGGAAAATTTCCTTGCTGTTAAAAAATTTCCCTCCAGTAACCTCGTGCTGAACTGCCGTGATTGCAGGACCTTAATGATGAACCTTGTCCGCCTGACTTGCATAACGCACCAATCAAATACTACAGCAGCAACCAGACAGGCAGAGAGATTTTTGAAGTTTACTGCATAGCTAAGAACCCAGACACGTGTGTGGCGAAACCTTTGGTTACGTTACAGGATAATGAGAGAGCCTGCATTGATAATGGTACCTTTCTTCGAAGCTTAATCTTTGATGTTTTCTTTTCTATTTATGTTTGCGCGCTTTCTCCTTATCTAGTTAATGTGTTTTTAAATAAACTTTCAGTTGTTACAAAACGCTCGTGTCGTCTACTCTTTCTTCTGTCCCTTGTCTCGTTTGCGCTATTCCAAAAAATGAACTAATTCTAACTCGCCCAGTACTGCGTACTGTTAAACTCATTTCCCTACGCCTTTCCATGACACCATCTCGTAGAAGTAAGAGAATATAAATATCTTGCTGTTACCATAACAAACAATCTAAGTTGGAACAGTCATATTGCTAATACATGATAATTTTCCTATAAAAAACTTCGTCTTCTTCGAAACAAACTTAAACATGTTCCTTCCGGAGTAAAGCAATTAGCTTACTACAGCCTCATCTGTCCTAGGCTACAGTATGCCTGCACTGTCTGGGAACCTCTCACAAAGACGAATATTAAGGCATTACAGAACATTCAGCGTAAAGGAGCGCGCTTCCCTATTCAAATATATCGCACATCTGATTCTCCCGCCATATTAATGAAAGAAAATTGCATCCAACAGCAGCAAACGCTGCGGGAAATCCTGAGATTAAAATTCCTATTTCTCTTCAAAATGTACAAACTTTCTACCAGTCCTAAACTTAACCTCATGCCCATTACAACTTGTCGAAAAAGACATCATCTTGCATAATCTTTAACTCGTTATCAAGCGAGAATGAATGCATTCAAGTATTGCTTTTACCGCGTACTATTGACGAATGGAAAAACTGCCTTCCGATAGGATTTTTTAACTGATTCTAGTGACATCCTCGAGGCGCTGCAGATGGAGTTATGTGATGTTAGGAAGATAGTGAGAGACAGGAAAGCATGGCGTGATATGGTCCATAGGGTCATGAAGAGTCGGACACGACTGAACGACTGAACTGAACTGAGCGGCAAATTTGTGGTGTCTTATGCATAGTTGTGTTGATCATTTGTGCATACTTTCTTGTTAGTGTGGAACATGTCTAATTGTAAAATACTTGATAGCTATCTTCCATAATCGGGTTTTGTTTAACCGATGGCCCACAATACTGCATTTATTACGCCCCTCCCTCTAGAGCCCACTAAGGGCCTGCAGAATTTGGTAAATAAATAAATAACAAAGCTAACTGCGGCTTAGCTCTGCTATGCAAGCTAAAGATTTGTTATGCTTGGTTATTCTTTATTGCTAAGCCAGGTTAGACTCACATAGAGCTTAACCTAGTTTAGAGAGCGGAAGTTTGATTAACCGGGTTGATACGCGGTTTGCTATGGTTTAATTCCTCCATGGCTGTCTTCGAACGTTAGCGTGAAGCAACTGAAGGACTGATTCCAGCACGCGGCTCTTCCATTGGTGTCTGCGAGTCTCAAGGACACCATAGCCGGGCCTAGACAAAACAAATGTACCGAAATTATTTTGAGGATGTAGATCCAATGATGCAAACCAGATTGGCCGCAGTGGCGCTGGAGGGAAAGGGCAGGCAGAAGACTCAAAGGCTATGTGGCATTGTGTAAGGCAATGTGGTATATTTCTGGAGATATTTACTGGTACGAATAAAGTAGTTCAGAGGTTTGAAGGAGAAGCAGCAAATGGTGGAAGTAAAAGAAACGAGAAGCATCAGAAAAATAAGAGCGGCGTCGGCACCTCCCACCCGCACCTGAGGTCAAATTGCCGATGCCGACGACCTTGGCTCTGCGAGGCTATAAAGCTCTCGCTTTAAAACTTCGTGTCCCTTTTGTGGCGATGTGCAAAGTACGAAGCATTGTAGAAGCTTTCACTACAGCTTTTTAGACTCACATTCAAAGTTTATTTTAAAAGCCAAAGTCGCAAATTATACTGCATCGTACTTGATAAGAGAGGACGGTGTGGAGACCATTCTCTGTTGTTTCAGAAAGATTTCTTCTAGAGCAATATTATTTGCGTCTTTTGTGGTCCTGTACAAGTAATGCTAATTTTAGCTATGAAGGGGTAACTAGCTTCACACAACCGTCTATTTAATTTTTCCGCGCAAAACACTTGTCCGATACACGGCACTCGTGCCGTCAGTCCGATTCGGTCACAAGTGATAACCTTTTAGGGAGTATATCCTTCTTAGTGAGAGGTAAATCTTTTTCACTCCGAAGCTTTCTATCGGTCAGAAAGAGGCCCTAAGATATAGCTTGACACCGGACGAATATTACGTCATGGATATTATTTTCTTCCCACTAATTTCCACATTCTGCTTATGAGCACAGGTTCTGATGCATCTTTTTTAAATCACTCATTCATTTTTTCACTGCCCTGTATTTTTATATTACTTCAGAAGCAGCACTCAACCTACAATTCAAGCGAAACTTGTACACAGCTACTCTGGAGCTCACTTTAAAGCTACATTGTCCAATCAGGGCCTCTCCATTATAGTACCAATAATATATTGCTTTTTGTAGATCCTTCTTGGTTATTCTCTAGCATTATTTCGTATGTGCTGAAAACAAACTTCAAAATTGCTGCGTTTTTTAACTTGATAATCGCAATCCATGCAGTTCCAGTTCTTCTTCGTGCATGTTGCTGGGCACGTGTGTGCCCAGCATCATGCTGTTTAGGGTGCGGCTTTCTCTCACATTTATTCAGTTTTTTCTTTTCATCTTGAGAGTTTTACAATACGGGGTACGAGTGTGACATTGCGAACATAGATCACAAATGTCGTTATCGACCCAGACGGCACCTACTTCCGTGAACTTTTATTCGTCTTGTGCACATTTCTCTTGGTCCGCGTATGGATCATTCATTTCAGGAAGGGAGCGTTAGAGAAAGGAAACCTCTCAGATAAGAAGAATGCCTAGTGCGTTTAACTCCAAAACTCATTTCTCACGCTTCCGTCGAGCCCAGCGCTTACACGCAGCTAGCTCACTTAGAATCTTGAACATTATTTGAACAACTGGAACTGCAGCGCCCAAGGTCTTCAAGTACGGAAAAACTGACCGGAAGAGGATTACAGTTTTTACAGATGTTATGCCTGTACTCCCTGTCTTCGACTAGCGGCGAACGTGCAGTAGGTACTTACCGATTCTCACTGTTGACGCAGTGTGACAACCGTGAGCATTAATGAAAGGGAACTATTCTTAAAATCTCTCATCGAAATTATACGCAACAGAGGGCCTTAGACAAACGCCATGGTGTCCGAAAGAATATTGCACGATGTGTGGCAAATTCGTTGTCACAGTAGTACAATGTCTCACTGTTTTTTCGGCTCATAATTCAGTTGTCTGGTGCGAGTTTGCACTGCTCCCACTTTTACGCAAGAAACGTCTTTTTATACATCTTAGACAAAGCCACCATATCTTCGTCGTTTCCGTACGCCTTGATGAATCTAAAAAATACACTAAGTAATTACCTTTCGTCTATTTTCAACATGGTTATTTTAGGCAGCTGAACTTATGTCACTGAATACGTTTCGCCTATTCCTGTGTTTTGAACGCTTAGTGGTTTCGAAAACGCAGTTTTAAATAGTGATCCTGAAACACCGACCAACGAAACAGGAAAGCAAATTTTTCCCTTTAATATAGTGGTGGAGAAAACACCCTTCGCACGTGCTAGAAAAGCTGCCTGTTATGCCAAACAAATACCGAATGGAGGTAACAAAGTTTTTGTCAATGAATCATTTTTTATGGGCAGGCTTATTTTGAGTTCAACTAGAGTATCGAATTGAATTACATTGTGCTGCACTCGACACTTAAGAACAGGTAAAAATTGTTTTCTTTCGTTTTTTTATCGCAGTACGTACTTTTGGAATGCATGGCCGGCCAATTGAACGCTATCTACTCAAATATCAAGCATGATCTTGTAAAGCGCCAGGAATTACTTTTTGGTGGCGAATAATTTGCGTCTGCTCTAGATAAAAAACAGCTAGTGCACTGTGACCTTACCATGTCTATATATCTGCTTAAAAGGCCATTAGCAGATGTGTGGTTGATAAAATATGCCACAATCGCTTTCTAATCTCCGGGTGTTTATCCCAACGAATATACTTGAGGTCATTCAGCCCCTAATTGTGGCAGCCCCTCGTGATGGCAAGCAAGCGGAAGCCTGTACATCAAAAGTTCGTGATATAATTGTCTGCAATGAACAGTCACTAAATGAAGTTTACCTCAGACTCTCTTCATTTAAACAAAGAAGGGGACAATCAAACAGGACTGAACTTAAGAAACCCAATACTTATTTCCAAATTAGGCTGTATATGTATTTCTGTAAATTCCATCTTGAGAACTTTCAGTAATCCTTGGTATTCCCCATCATACAGGTGTAGCTTAGCAGGTCTCGTTCGGCCGAACATGTAATGTTTGTTGGTGTAGCTGGAATTTACAGATGGGTTCAGTTTCAGCACCAGGCATGAATATTTAAGGTAAGGTTGTGTTATCCACTGGTATAACTATAATTGTGTCCTTAGGACCGCAACTCAAGCACGCGTTTCATGATGCTACCGTGGTATGTACATTCGACTTGATTAAAAAGCAATATAAGAACACAACAAAATTGTCGATGTCTCCGGACGGTTATATTAACGGCCATCACACGACTTCTTTAGGTAACATCTACTGATACCACACAGTGCTTTGATAGTGAACTAAATCTTCACCAACTTCTTTTATAATGTTTAGGAACAAGTGACCTACATTATTGGGATCGAATTTCGTCTCATTACATGACTAACAAAATATCCGGCATAAAAACCGATACCAAGCTATGTCCGTCCCCCACCCACTAACCTTTTTTAACACTCTACTGTATCTCTTCTTTATAAGCACACACGCTGTAATTCACGTTTTCGCTGGTTACATAAACTGTGCTGCAGGCAGTCCTCGCTCTTGAGTGGACTGACACAAAGAATACATTAGCATAACACAACACACTGAGGCGGTGTTTCACTCAACAAGTAGCAGTAAAGATCATTTTTGTTTTGGTGACACTCATTAAGAAGCAGCAGCAAAATTACATAACAGCACCCATGGTAACTCTGGAAATGCGGCAAGTAAAGAATCAGAGCAAATGTTGACCATGAGCTGGAGAAGCTCACAAGATCGACACACTCATGTGTGCTCACTGAGAAATTGGTCGACTGAGTACATAAACAGCCAAGCAGCAGAATGGGGAGAAGATTGTGTACGTCGGAACAGCTGATGCAAAGTACATGTGCACCGCTTCTACAAACATTCAGAAATGCGTAAGCACTAGAGCGGTTCTGTGAGAAAAAGACTCGGTGTCCGATGTGGGTCTGACACAACACACATCAGAAAAGGCAGCGCAACATGACCTGCAGCGACCTCCGGCAGAGTGGCAGCACAAAATTAACATTTTTCTCTTTCTGCCGCTGCTTCAGAGGGCTAGGAAACCGCCAGGGTCTTGCTCGAATTTCTTTATTGGTGTACATCAACGACCATTTGCTACAAAGTATTACGCTGAAATCAACATATAAAAGTGACAGCTGATATGTCTCTGTGAGCGAAACTGTGAACCTCTTGCACTGAGCATTGAAAATGGTCATTTCCCATGTGAATCCGTGCGCTGTACAACCCATACGCAAAACCATGTGGCATTTTGCAGGTGCAAGTCGAAGGTGGAACCTGTGTCAGTTTGGAAGCGGACACATGATGGCAGATAATCAAACGTTTTACCCAGAATGCTACTTCTTTCAAACAAATTAAGCAAGTTTTAAAATATTTTTTCTCAATTTGCAAATGTGCCAAACGCTATTCGTCACCTCCTGTCAGACGGCCTGCTTCTCGTGTTGGGAAGAGGAGGGGGGGGGGGGGGGGGTCGCAGTAAAGCACACAGGCTGCCGGCAATTCAACAGCAGGTGCGCTAGTTCGCAGGAACTCATCCACAAACTCGACGCCATCAGTCATCATGCGAAAAATTATTCCCGCGCGTTCGCTAATACATTCTGCTAATTAATAGTCGGATTCCTCGACCATAATTTGTTCCGACGTGTCACTGGGGAGCTTTATTGTTTTTTGCTGAACTACTACTGAATTTAATCGAGTGAGCAAGGTCTTGTATAATTATTATTTACTCTCTGAAGCGGCAGCGTTCTTTCTGCTGCAGTCTTTGCGGAGCTGATCTTTCTGCTTACTACATACGGGCGTGAATACTGTGAGAGAATTGGTTTCATTGAAACTGATATAATTATGTCCGTACATGCGTTCAATCTAACTACCTATTTCATCTATTTTCTTACACTGACTTTTTTGTGATGATACACCGATGTCATGAGCGACATAAATTTCTTTTAATACACGGGCAGATTGTGTGCTGTTGAGTGTCAACTGCGTATTTAAAACTATGCATATTACACTTTCGTATAAAAGAGGAACCATTTTGTCTAAATTAATTTGAGGCCTTTTTATCTAAACCTCAGAGATACGTCCTGGCAACTACTGCGGGTTGATATTAATGCAAATGAATTTAAGGTAAATAAAGTATAAACACATTACATTTTTATTATTAGTTTCATTAAGAGAGAATGTTATAATGTCAAAGTTTGCAAGTACACATGAAATCTAATTTCGCTTCTCTAGATATCTTACGCTCGTATACGGTAACAAATATTGAACCATTACAGTAAGATATGAAAGCTGATTGCGTTTGTTTGCCCCAATTCCCGATGTCATAAAATGCAAGCGATGTCTTTTTAATGCATTTCTAATGTAGGGTTGCTTTGACAAACTTGGAAACTAAAACAGGGCCAACAGTAGTCCGAGACCACCGAGTCTAGTCAGGAGCGCTCGCTAGGCACTAGCCATGCGCTATCGAGGAAGCTCGATTTTTTTACTTATCAAACAGTGATATGTTTTGCGGACATAATACCGTAAAGGAAATTGACCTTATTACCACAATTTACGACGCGCGGCATTCGAGCGCGCACTCAGCTGAAATATCGACACAAAGTTTAGTAGATTTCAAAAATTCAATGACATTGCAAAGAAGTTGTTTGCATGAAGAGGAACGGAAACAAACTCAACATTTTCTTATTCCTCCGTGCTTGAGGCTGATATGATGAAACTGAAAAACATAACGCCGCGTTCTAGCAGCGTTAGAGAGATAATGCCTGTAAGATGCTTGTTGGACACGAATGCTAGAAAAAGGAGTTACTCTTCAGTAACCACGAAACCCTTCTAAAATTAGCCATAAAATGTATCATTCGTACGAAGTAAGGCAGCACGAAGGTTAATTGAGGACCAAACTTTGTTTCTGCTGTCATTGGCCAAGTTACACGTTCTGCAGGCTGGGGTTTCGTGTCGACACTCATATAGTTTAGACGAGAGAAATTTAACGACATATTGGGCGTCCTACAACTATTGGGACAGCATTGCTATGCAGATAAAAACAAAAGCAGAAACAAACCCTGAGGTCGACAAAACCGTTACTTGATGCTCCGTTTCTTTCGCTTTAGTTATGCTCTATTGAAATGCAAACAGCAGCCACTTACCGCTCCTTACAAGACCTAAGTATGAGTTAAATATTTAATAAAACTTCTTCTTTTTTCTTTTCTACTTTTCTCGAGCATGATCACTGTGTTTTGATTAGCTCATGCAATTGCAATTTGAAAATTTTTGTGGCCAGTTTCACACACAGGAATCGCCTTTTTTTATATCACACTCCCTCTTCATTTATCTTTTTTTTCTAGTAGAACCCTTAGTATTGATATAACATACGCAAGGGATTAGAAACATTTAACCGGTAGCAAAAACACATCAATCCATTAGAAGAAAACCCAATGTCTTTATTGTTGAGCACAGCCTCGAAACAGCACTTACTTCAGCATCACGCTATATATTTTTCATTTCAAGGCCCACCGCGTTTTCTCTTCCTTGCCCTCGGATTTCTGACGTGGATCAAAACCAGCAAAATGTTCTGTTTCCTGCTCTATTTGTGTCCTGGGGCCTAACATCAAATGTCCTTCCTGACGTGAAGCTGCAACTAAGTGAAAGAAGGAGAAGACGGAACGGATCGAAACACTTCGTGTGCACGACAATACAGCCGTGAAAGACACCGCAGCGTCAAGCAGAATGACACTTTCTTTTGGCAACGACCAAATGGGTTTCATCGCGAAGTTTCAGGCAGCAATGCCGCTATCGTTGTATGTCTTGCAGTCAGTAAAACCGCACACGTAGACGAAATATTTTGCACCCTAATGTGCTTGCTTCCCGCATTATTGTTCATTATGTGATGATGTTCTACAACTCTTTATTGAAAGTTAGGTAAAGGATGGAGTCCTCTGTTTTCGCATAGTTATTAGTACGGCTCTGAGCTGGGTCACTTAACCAAGTATTGTGACGTTTTTAGGTTATGGGGATACGACGCCACACGTACACGAAATTTATCTCTAGGTATCTCTTGGCGGTCTGTGTAGAAGGAATCGAAATAAAGCATTACAGGCGTGTCTTCCTTCTGTTCTTCCTATACGGCCTCTTCTTCTTGTGTTCTTCTTTTTCCTACTTCTTCTCTTCTTCCTTTCGTTTCTCCGGACATCATTCTAGTAAAACCCGAATGAGGTGTAGCATCTTCGCATATTTCCAATGGCAATAACCGGGAAAGTGTGTTCTGTTTATCACGATTTTTTTTTAAACACAGAGTGGGTTCAGCACTTCCCAGTCTGCTTCCGTGCTTCGGTCACGACGGGACAGGCGGCCACGCAGTTTTTAAGTCTCCGCGGAATGCGATATACCGAATCTAAGTAATAACGAGAACGCAACACTGTGCGAACAACTTTTTCGCACAAAAAAAAAAAGGGTGAATACTTTCTATTTTTTGAAGTACGACTCGAAATTTATAAGCAATGCCCATAGACCACTTGCCCATTATGCGTGCAAATAATGGAACTGCTTTTTACTAGCTAGTGGAAAACCACTTTATATTTTCTTGTTTTAGCTTGCGCAGCCGCTTTGTTTTAAGGGCATCACAAGTACTTGTCCGACTGCTCTTAAGGCGGCAAACGTTTTCCCAAGTGCAGCATTTCTGAACCGATCACTGGCCAAGTAGTTGATTATATCCATTATTTTTTCCAACACAAACGCATTGTGCGGTCGTTTTTGCAATGTCCTCAGATGCTGATTCGCGATGGAATGTCACATAAAATACCAACAAAGGCCTCCCAGAACACAACCTCGAACGCACAACGGCTGCAAGTTTCACGGGAGCAGTGGGTAGGGTATGCATAAAAGCGGGAAAGCCAGTGACCACAAGACTGTCATATATCCTGCTTGATTCCAAACAAGCGTTCGTAGCGTGGCCAAGTCAGTAGAATACCTTCGCGACGCTTGTAATGCTCTAAAAATTTTATTCTAGCTTTGAAATTATGTGAACCAAGAGGCCGTTTCCGATTTTCTTTCGGGGCTCGGCATGATGATATCCAAATGCTGATTGACGCCTTTGCTCACGAAGCCATAGAGAACCTTACTCATATGCATCTAGACAGGCACAATTTCGTGTAGATTTCTGTTTCAGCAACTACAAAGGGAATATACCAGAAAATTTCAGCTGGTTTCAATGAACAACAGAATATTTCGAGCACAGAGGGAAAGTAATACGCATAATATATATCGGCTTGTTCACTAGTAAATTACAACAGCATTACACTCGTCAACAGTCAGGTATTTTCACGCAGTGCTCGTAAAGCATCGTGCCCGTGGCTCATTTCCATCTGCACTGGCATATATGAATTTTCCTTCATATGTGGCCGCCTGTGCATTCTTCAAGCAATCTGCCAACCCTTTTTTGCTTCCTACACCACAGATTCATATACCATACCACAGGTATCAGCAAACTATAAGTCCTCGGAGGGTGGTTGCGCCTGCATCGACATCCGGATCTATGCCAGCCCATTCGCGTGTGCAATGATAAAATTTTTTCTCAAGATTTTACGCATATTCCACATTTCCCATCTTCGTTGTTAAATATTTTGGTATCTTCGTGTTTAAGGCATCCAAATCTAGCTTCAAAAGGTAGGGCTCTGTCTCTTGAGTTATAAAAGAATGATTCCTTCCTGATATGTATTTTCTAGTTTTGATGTATTTCTACACTTCGCTGGTTTCTTATTTATTCTATTTTTGCCTTCTGTGTTTTCGCCTATTGTTTAACACTCTTTATTCCTGAGTCGTTGCGCCCTGTATACTTGGTATTTATTTTTCTAGATAACTCATAGCCAATGCTTTTAGGTATAGGTATTTAGATAATTTAGTTGCCCCCCTCCTGTCTGTTTTCTTCGGGTTCTTGAAATGTATATTTTTTTAATCTAAGCTTTCCGTAATTCGAATGTTGTTCAGCTCTACTCTCCCTGTACCGCCTCGTTTGTGATTTTGCCATAAAGGCCCTCTGATTTATATCTAATCTCGATACTACCTTTCCATTTAGGCTCAAAACCGCAATAGGAGAAGTAACCCTGGTTCATAATTCCTTCCCAAATAGCCCTCCGCACCTCATAGCCGTTGTATCCCCATAATGCATATGCTTCATTATCGCGGAATATTTTCGACATTTTTCAGTAACATACTGTTCGTGATTTTCCGTGAGTGTCAGTCTTTCTCTTGCTCATAACCTGTGATATTTTGGTATTTCTTGGTCATGTATTTAGGCACCTGATCGTGTCAGCCGCTGAAAACCGTCAGAGCCGACCTAATTGCGCTTAAATTCAAGCCTGGAGTGTCTTCTTTGACGCCGTAAGAATTAATTACAATTTGCAAGCTTTCCTCGCTATCTGTAATGTATAACATTGTCCGCATATACTAAACAGAGGAAACGCAGCTCTACAACCTTTCCGCGTAATTTGGCCAGGTTTCTGAGTTTTACTTCCTTCATTTTTGTACTTATAATACTACCAGATTATAATCCAACTTTTCCATTGTTCTTCTTTTATTGCGCCTTCTATATGTGCTGCTATTGCCGCTATTTCTCCGTCCTTTAATAGCGGGTTTTCGCTTGGCCTTTTGTGCATTTCCATTTTCCTTTTTGCTTTCCTGCATTGCCTTTCCTGCACTTTCCTCCACTTCCCAGCCCGTCAACGCCTGCTTCTATATTTGTGAGCTCGCTATAGATTCCCTTCGACAATCGGCAGCCGTGAATAATCATCTGCCTGTTCCGAAATTCCCGCGTGATTTGTCCCTCACATTTAGTTTCTCTGTTTACAATAAATACGCGGGTCGCTCATAGATGTCTAGCATTAACTTCCCGTCGCACTCCATGTATCCATCAAGATCCTCGATATGGCTGTTGAAGTCTCTCACCAGTATAACATCTGTATCGCCTCCCAAATGGTTCATATCGTCAAATAGGCAATTAACCACATGCTTGTTTTCTTGCCTGCATTTGTCCCCAGTCCCCATATAAAATACCGCTAGCCAGCTTCTACCGGAAATTGTTGCTGGTCAGAGATAGATTCTTTGCCCGATGATATCATTCGTTGCCAATTTTTTCCGTGTTGTAATAACATATCTACGCATTCCCCCTCCTTTCCGTTGTTCTAATGCACCCTTCCCACACGTAGCCATTGATAGATGTTGGTGCTTCTAGGTCCGTGAGATGTGTCTCGCATAGAGGGCAGCACATATTTCGTCGGCTAATAACTTTTGTTCTATTTCTTGCCATTTCCCTCTCTTTATATCCCCTCGAATGTCACTAACTTATCGTGGTGTTAAATGCCTCTTTCGTACTTTTGTTTCTGAACCTTCTCTTCGCCATTTTGTTGGCTTACACGGACCGTCAGGCGCCAGCCAATTTCTTCGCTCACCTTTCCATTGAAATGAATGCGGTCTCGTTGAAACCTTTTGCCAAAGCCTGCTCCGTGCATTTATTTCAACTTTTTCTCCAGGCTTAACTTTCTTATCTAATTACTGACCACCATCACGCCCCTTTCCACCTTCCTGTTCGGTCCTCGCACCTCTGGCAGTGTGTGAACAACAATCTGCATCTGCAGTGCTATCGACCTGATATCTTCAGCTGCTTGTGCTATCTTTGTCTACGACTTGTGCGGCGTCACCGTTGGGGATATCGTTCAGCCCCCTGCTGCCATCACTAGGTCACGCCCTGCGGGATTCTTCAACTGTTTTTCCTTGGCTTCCTTCAGTAAAGCGCTCATTCTCGTCCTTGGGAAAGTTCCCACTGATACCCGAGCATCTATTTTACACGTTCGATTTTAGGTTGGCTACACCTGCCCATGCTTTAAACCCTCGCGACAAGCACCTAGGCTTCTCTCGTTCCCTCTAATCTGCTGTCTCCTGATTCAAATTTTTAGTGATCCCTTCTCTAAAAAATTTCTCGTTCCTTAAATCTACCTTTCCATCTTAGCTGCTACTTTTTCCGGCCTCTTCAGGCCTCTTTTCCCGGACCCGCCTGACCTACATTGCCTTCGCTGCCTTCCCACTGCCGGCCCCCATCCACTTGACCCGCACCCTGCAATCTCTTGGGAGATGTCCATACAGGTTCCTTTTTTCTACCCTTCCCCTCTAGGCCTCAGGTCATCCTCATGACTAAAGGTTTATGAATGAATGAATGAATGAATGAATGAATGCCCTTACCACCTGGAGCTTTTTCTTTCCAAAAATTCTACCTGCGACATCCGACAGGAATTCTTCTTTTCAAGCACGCAAAAATACGCAACGCCGGCATATAAAGTACGCCCCCTTCCGCATTCTCTTTCGAGCAGTAGGAAGCAGCGCTGCTCAGCGGAGGATGGCGCGACCACCTGTTAGTTGATCAGACGTGTTGCAGCCGTGGTCACTAAAGCCCTGAACTAAGATACTAGCCCTCTGAACGAAACGTTTAATTTTTGTGAGAGCAATAAATATTTCCACCATACTCTCCCTCTTTCTCTATTGCAAACCCTTTTCTGCAATTTAATACAGGTAAAATGGTCATTTACACTATAACTTTTCTTTATTAGCATTATTAGGCACTAGCTTTCCGTTCTGAACATTTTATATATAATATAGAATTGGTTCACAGGAAGGGAAAGGCACCGTATCCATCACACTTTTTTCGTGGATACCTTAACGTATCTATCGCACTTTCTCCGCGGATACCTTACCCGCGAATCAAGGGAAGGAAGGAAGGAAGGAAGGAAGGAAGGAAGGAAGGAAGGAAGGAAGGAAGGAAGGAAGGAAGGAAGGAAGGAAGGAAGGAAGGAAGGAAGGAAGGAAGGAAGGAAGGAAGGAAGGAAGGAAGGAAGGAAGGAAGGAAGGAAGGAAGGAAGGAAGGAAGGAAGGAAGGAAGGAAGGAAGGAAGGAAGGAAGGAAGGAAGGAAGGAAGGAAGGAAGGAAGGAAGGAGAGTAAAAGCGTAAAGAGAAAGGGGTGCCGTTCTGGAGGGCTTCCGTGATTTCCACTTCCTGGGGATCTTTAACGTGCACTGGCATTGCATAACACTTGGACGCCACTCCGTTTCGCCTGCATCGAAACGCAGCCGCGGGCGGTCGGGATCGAACCCGGGTGCTTCGGCACAGTAGTCGGGCATCTTAACCACTGCACCATCACGGCGGTGTAAACTGAGCATTTTGACACATTTGAACCCCACTTTATGAAATAATTTATCAGTTACGCAGTCTCATTCTTTAATTACCTTCATCAATCATTAGATAATGCAGTGCGTATTGACACATTTCAAACCATTCAATATCTTTTTTTCTTTTATTTAATTTACCCGTTTACTAATCACACAATGACTTCATTCCTTCGTCATCGCCCATTACACGCTATTCACTCATCAATTAATAAAAACACAAATTAGCATGAAAAGTTTTTTTTTTTACACAGTTCTGAATTATTTCCCACAAGCAGTACCGACAATTACAACTATACCACTCCTGCTACAACCCTGGCGGCTTTTGGTGGAGTGAACTATATAAGCCATCGCTTAGTAAATAGGATATTAGGTAGCATGGTTTAACATAGGGCTCGCGACGGGCGACTGCCACAGAGGCGAATCGATGTCTCGGCGTTTTGAATACGCCACCTGGAAATTATAATTTTTTTCTTTATATAAATATTATCACGACGTCGCAGGCGTGCTTTGAAATCAGAATACCGCTTTAAAAATGTACAGTCATGGTCAACAGACCTGAAGCCACGTCATTTGCCTCTCAGGCGCAAAATAAAAACGTCAGAGTGCCGTTAAACACGAAAGAACCATTAAATGCTTAGTCATAATTTCTTGCTTTGGTAAGCAATTATTTCCTAGCATTTTAAATGCCATTTGCCCTTTACTGACAGCGTGTCGACAATAATTTCCGGCTAAGCACGAGTTCTTTGGCTTCGGGACGTTTGATCAAGACTGTATGTTTTATTATATTCCTATGGGTGCGAAACCTACTTTAATTTTGCTCCCGAAGTTTACACAGCCTGCAACTACTATGCCACCGCTTCATGCTCACGTCAGATGTCGGTTATGGTTTATAAGAGACAACACTGCTCTTCCATTGTCGCCATATCATAGCTCGTTGGTAGAGAAAGCACTGCTGATGGCAGGCGTGTATGGCGATTAGCACGGGCAATGGCAGTTGCAGGCCAGGTTGGCCGAAGCTGCCTACCGCCCATATATGGAACATTTCATCCCACAGGAGCACGCCCAAGTGGCGTGTCGGTGAGTGGCGACACTGTGGGTTTCCGAGCCAAGTGCTTTCCATATGTACGCCAAAACAGGATCCCGCAGGAGCACCTTTGTAGGCCCATGGGTGTCGGTGTGTTGCGACACCGCGGACTCCGAGCGGCGCCAGAGCTTCGTTGACTTGGCAAACGTTGGCCCGTGCGCCGTGTGTCTCCAACCTGAGCTCAGAGGGGCCCACCCACAAGAGCACCGTAGCTGGATGCAGCGGGTGTCGGTGAGTGGCGCCACCGTGGGACATCCCAGCCAACCATGGGCGCTTCGATGACTGCGATGGCATGGCATCGTCGAAACAAGTCCCGAACCCGCGGTGACGCTTGGCCGCCAGGGCGTCACCGCGGGGCAACAAGCACATGGGCCCTTGTGGGCTCAGGCTGTGGACGCACACCCACAGGAAGCAGCAGAGTGGTACGCCCCCGCTGTTCGGTGATTTGCGCCACCGTGGGTTTCCGAGCTGAGCACTGTCCGTTTCGGTGTCGAATGGAAAGGCACATCGCAGGAGCACTTCGGTTAGCCGCCGTTGGTGTCGGTGCGTTGGCGCCACCGCGAACTCCCAGCCAAAAAAAAAAAAAATCTTTTTTAATACAAGACTTAAATGATGATTGCATATGTGATACCTCTAACTGCAGATGGCACGCGCTTAGGTGACAAATTTGCAGGCATGAATACATATTCTTCAAATTTAAATCATTTGCCAATGTTTACATTTGTTCTTGTGTTCTTCAGTACCGTGTTTTTACTGCGGACTTTTAGCTTAATACTCCTAGCTTCAAGGACAAATGTTAAGATAATTCAGAATACAATAGCATTGCCTATAAAATGCATAAGCAAGTGCGTACCCGGAAGCAGTGACCGCTCTATGTTCTAACTATTTAATTGTACAGAAACGTTGTTCCGCTGCTTTAGAGTATCTCAGGTGCATTTGAAAACCGTCAAAGGCACAGTGCACCAACCTGTTGTATGGTCTCACAGTTTACCTCAAAGGTCTTTAAAAGATGAATTTTGATCCAACTCGCTCCTGGGGGAAATTGAAAAGGCAACCCATATATGTAGAACAAATATTGAATCTTCCCATGCTGGTAATTTCTTGACATAAAGAAAAGGAAGTTATTAGATACCTATTTAGGAGTCTGTTTCCTTGTCACTAGCGTCTCGGAATACAATCTAAAGGTGCACATGGGAAAAATCAAATATGCTGTTTTATTAGTGCAAATAAGTAAATACTTTAATGCGCCAAAGTGCTATAGTAAAAAGAAGGTTTAAGTGCTTTAATAGATGTTCAGAATGCCTGACTACTAACGCATTGCGCTTATTAAGCAGCGGTGCTACCAGTTTGTACTCTTGATCTATGTACCACCTCATCATGCCCTAAACATTTTCAAGATACTTAATCCTCTAAAAATCCGAGTAAAACACAAATCGCCCGCATTCGTCGGCTAGCCAATATGCCAGAAAGGCTTCCCGGACGATGAGCGTATGCGCCAAGTATTCGAAGCCATCCTCAGCCTGTCATGTGACATGCTTCTTCATAGTCATTATCAGAGCAGAGGTCTCTCCCATATCTCTGCTATGAACCCGGCCTTGTTCGAGCTGCCGCTATCTTAAAATTATTAGAGACTCCTTTAAGAAACTGTTTTCGTATCACAAGCGTATCGGAATAAAATCTAAATGTGCACGTTGGGAAAATCATAAATGCTGTATTATTAGTGAAAATAAGTAAAAGAGTTAAAGCATCAAAGTGGTACAGTAAAAAGGTGGTTGAAGTGCTTTAATATGTGTTCAGAATACCTGACTACTAATGCATTGCGCCCGTTAAGCAACGGTGCTGAGTGTACCAGTTTGTACTCTCGATCTATATACAATCTCACCCAACCCTTACCATATCCAAACATTTTTATCCTCTAAAAGCCGAGTAAAGCGCTTATCGCATATATTCGTCGGCTAGCCAATGTGCCAGAAATGTTTCCCCGGACGATGAGGGTCTGCGCCAAGTATATGAAGCCATCCTGAGCCTGTCATGTGACATGTTTCTTCATAGTCATCATCATGGCAGAGGCCTCTCCCATATCTCTGCTACGAACCCGGTCTTGTCGAGCGGCCGCTATCTTAACAAAAGTTTCCTGATCTCATCCGCCCACTTAGCTTTTTGCTGTCATCTGCTACGGTTGCTTTCACTTAGAAATCAGACGGTCACCATTGGGACCGTCGGTCTTCCGGCCTTGGCATTACGCCGCCTGCCACGCCCATTTTATCTTTTTGACTATGACTGGAATGTCAGTTGTATACGTTTGTTCCTTGACAAACTGTCTTCACTTCCTGGGTAGAAGGAGAGAAAGATTATGGCTACACAGTACGAGAGAACACTGATTAAGAGTAGAGGGGGGAGCCTCAGTAGGCAGCCGAGCCAAAGTTCCGACAAGGGGACTTGTCTTCGTCTGGATAGCGCGATCATCACGGGCGAGTTTTGCCAAAGACCCTTGTGGTTTCCGAACAGGAGAAGCCGGAGAAGAGGCAGAAAGAATCAGGACAAGGAGTGAAATACTGTTTGCTTGGGTATGAATTATTGTGAGCCTAGAACTGCTCATGCTGTGACCTGAAAAAATGAAAAGAGCGTCAGTGGCAGGAAAACCTACAATTGGAGGTAAATTACATGAGTCGACTCCTAAAGCAGGTTCGAAGCTGACAGGTGTTTCTTGAAAGGGGACAGGCATTCTAGAGGGACCTGATACGTAATACAGCAGTTTTCAGGAGCTTTCCAAAAGGAGGAGAAAATAAGAATTGAAAGAAAAAAGTAATAACAAATCAGTATGAACCATATCTGCCAATAGTTCTATTATCTGAAGAAAGGGATTCAAGGGTGAGCTGAAGTAATAAATGGCAAGTAGGAGACATGTTTGGAGAAACGTGTGCAGCTTATCCTCTTGTGGGGACGAGGACGGCGGAAGGAGAGTGGCGTCAAGCACGTGCTTTAAACGAACTACAATGACCGCTTTATGGGATTGTTTCCCGACCAGTTGAGGCACCAAGTGCATATATTTAAGTGATTGTAATGCTCCTTTTGGAGATGTGTATTTCATGTTGGTTATAGCGTTCTACATTTCTGCACTAGATATGCCTCATTATATATTTTGTCCTTTGACGATTCGTAGGCTGACAAGACGATAAATATTACAGTTTCATCTAACTGATGGCTAGCATTACTTTGAAAAACTGGGAAACTGCTTTCGTAAAGTATCTGCTTGTGTCTGCCTGATTACATTTAGCTGGATGTTCTTTGATTGCCCTGTCTCTCTGATGTATTTTTATGAAAAAAAGGAGTCTTCTAGCATGTAGGCAACCTTTGAAAAAGTGCAATTAAAGATTAATTCTATTTGAAAAGTGAAGAAGCTTGCAGTACTTTTGGCCGTCATGTCTTTGTAAATCTTACATCTGGGTCGAGAGCAAGGGTGTAGTTGTGTCGCACTTTTGTTGTCGTCTTTAGAAGACATAATATCTCGGAGGTTTCTATTACGTTTGTATGTCACCCTTGCTGCCTCGGGGAACATGTTTTCAGACGTTCCTCCCGTGTTCGCATGGAGCGGTATTTCCTCAGAATACTTTTTATGTTGAGCCTGGAATAGGACTATTTCTTTATAAAAGAAGACTGGCGTTCAGTGTGGCGTTTGGTCGGTTTGTGAACACATAGTTGCGGTTTAAAGTGGTTGCTTTCTCGAGGGCCATATTAAGGGAGGGATAGTTTGTTTGAATTAGTGTTGCTTTCAATGACTCTAATCCGTTCAAATAATCATTAATATCGGTTTATATACTTCTCAGCCACGTCTCCCGTCCTACAATTATTGCTTTCTTAGAATGTCTTTGCTAAGAACTCGTAAAATCTACGTATTGTTGATGATCTATTTTTTTTTTCTGTACAAGGAAGTTAAACGTTTTCATTTTCCACAGACACCATACTCCCAAGGAAATTGACTTTGAACTGCGAAGAGTGAGAAGTAAATTTAACGCTGTTTTGATGGCTGTTAAAAAAGTGACGAAGGATTGAAATGATTCTTATCCATGCTGCCGCATGAATATAGCGAATATATATGACGATTTGTTCTGGAATGAATTTAATATATTGGATTCAATAGCTTCCATGAATATATCCGCGTAAGTCTACGCGAATGTACTGTTTATCAATTTATTTTGGTTTCCCTTGAATTCTTTTCTTCTAATAATTAGAGAACATTACACTTTGAAGGTACGGTTTAGACTGATTTGTTATTATTCTGTCTTTTTTTTTTTTGTAATTGTCTCTCCTATTTCCGGAGAGCTCTAGATAATTATTCCTCTACACCAGTATTGCTTATCAAGTAGCTTTGGAATGCCTATCCGCTTTCAAGAAGCACGTGTCAGCATTGAACCTTCTTTATGTGCAGGCTCCCACCCCTCCTACCCCCATCTATTTATATCATTACACTTCTGCTGATGACGCTTTTTATTTTTAATGTTCAAATCATAGGATCACCGGTTACAGGATCATACACATTTATGCCAAAGAAAACATTTTCACTCCTGGCCACGCTGCTTTCTCCTCCCTCCCTGACTTTTCTCCTTCGAAAGCATAATCTCACTTAAGCCCTGCCAGTGTTGATGGCGCTGCTCAGACGAAGATAAGTCCTCTTGCCGAAATGCTGGCTTGGCTTGCGAACTGAGGCTTCTCCCCAACCCTTGTTCAGTGCTCCTCACTTCTTCTCTGTTAACGTTTTCCTATAATTGTCCATTCGATAACTCACTGCGCACTTTCTGTGTTCAATTAAACCCCCTTGCTTAGCTCCCAAGGGTTTTGTCCATAAAATGTGCACCGGTTCAATACATCTGCTATGCGCTTCTCTGGTGAGGTATACTCACAAATTTACAGGGAAGCGCAGGCAGATGCTAAACGGTATATTTTGTTCTTGTTTTTCTTGAAAGACTCATCGCTCGACAGGTTCTATATCAAGGGACCTCTGCAAAAGTGATCTCAATGTGTAGCTTGTGTCAGCACGGCAGTTTACATAGGTATTTTAGTCGATGTGATAAAAAGTGGTGTCGTCACTGGCATTTTTAAACGTGGCAATTAGCAGACATGTACCGAAAATGTACCGCCTGTGCCACACAGCGTAAAAAAGTTCAGGCACGCCCTATCTTTGTGATATGACCTGAGATTTACTTACTATGTTAGCTTAATTTGATTTGCCAGTTTTGCGAATACGTATAAGCACCATAATGATATTTATGCGGTCTAACCATTTCACTGCCAACATCGACAGTTAGCAATAGCTTATAGAGTGCTGTTTATTTATTTTTAGTTAGCTGCATTGTACTTCGGCTCAGATGGAGTTCAAGCAGGCAGAGCAAAGGACGAAATACCTTCTCATTAATGTGAAACGATTGAATGAGTAGAATATCTCTCGCGGAGGCCTAGGTGCAAAAACTCCATAGGTGTATTTGGGTCTGCTGATGTGCAGTGATGCCAAAGTATAACGAGATCCGTCATGGTGGATTCGCTTCGCCCTACATTAGCGGACCTCGACCGTACTTGGCCAGATGGCGTATGTGTATGCTGCATTTACCTAGGTTACATGAAGGAGTGGCGCGATGTTCAATTCTTTGCTCTAGGACGCAATGGTAGCCTGAAAGCCCTCAAACGTTCAAAACCACATACTCATATTGTCCTATCTGTTCCACTGAATAACCTTTTCCGCTCTTGCTTGTGCAGTAACGATGACTTCCTAATTAAGCTGCTTCATGGTTTCACAACCACGTGACCTCAAGCGAGTAACTAAGTCCAGTATAGCGGCTCCAACGCGTAGTCTCCAGACGAGACTGCGCCAGCCACAAGAGAGAGCTACAGAGAAAATCACTTCCCACTGACTGACCATATATGAGCTCTTGCAGCGCTTTCGCCTAAAAAAAAATAAGAAACTAGGTGGTTGTGCTCGTTTATGTGGTGTTCTTTTCTCTGCCTGTAAATAATCTGGCTTTGGCCGTGGCATCATTTGTCCCGCTGCTATTATCGCGGTGCACAATGGTGCCAGACGCTCGTAAAGCTCGTTGGAGTTTTTTTTTTTTCTTATGGCCTCGTCTGCCTTCTATTCCGGCGAAAACAAAGGCTGATTGATTGAAATGACAGGAAGGGTCTGGAACCGGTCCTGCTCGAACCCGGGTACCTGAGTTCAATAGCCGGTCGAGCGTCTACCTTACCACTGAATATTCGCGGCGGGTATTTTCGGAAATAATAACGAAATTTAAATGGAGGTAAACGTCCGCCATTTTTCGCATGGAGTGCAGTAATGCTGCAGAGGAACCAGTGTGTTTTATTGTACTCTTGTAAAGAAAGTAAGTACAGCTGCACTCTTCTACAGCAGGTAGAGTTGATTCCAATGTCCAACGTTCTCGAAGGGCAATTGCGCGTGCTGAGACAGCCAATATAAAATGCAGCACACTAGAAACATCATAGGAATTTTATGAAAAAAAAATATAGGAGCAATGGAACGTGTTAAATCATATTTGCCAAGCAATTTCTAGGGTTTTCTTGGTTTGGCAAAGGACGAGAACATTGGTAGGCAGATTTGCTTTATCTGTCGTCTTGGTTTAGGTGCCGCTTTTATCGACATTTAGTTCGCGATTTGCTGACGTCATCGCATCATCAGTCACATGATTAATTATATTGTGACATATATGCCTTGCATCGCTGGAACTTGAAGATGACAACGATCAGCAACAGTGACACAAAAGAAGACAAAGTGGTAGCAACGATTGATGCTAGAATAAGGTCGACGCTGCTGTGTTTCTGTGCTCTGTGCGCGGTGCCAGCCTGGACTAACCTTCGTGAACTAGCCTTGCCACGTATCAATATCATTGAAAATCTTGCGTAAAAATCATGTTGATGATGATGGTCAAGATTATTGACAAAGTGGTCATCGTCAAACGCTCAGTAAGCCATGTCCTGCGCCAGTTCACCATAGCACGCTACTCCAAGCGAGCCTTGGCTAAGCTACAAGTGCTAGCTTCCACTTTGGCTATGCTAAAAAATCAGCTTGACGGAGCGAGACCTATTCCGGGTTTTTACATGGAGTATTAGAGCTACTGATATAAATGTCAGAGCAAAAATTTACCACCTTAAGTATCAGAAAGCTTGGCTCAAAAGCTGATCATGCCTCGTGTAAAACTGCAACACACCCTCACGTAGTGCAGTGAACGTCATCATCTTCATCACGTTCGATCTGTACTACTACTTCATTTAACCTAGGCACTCGCGCCCGAGCCAGACAGGCTGCCGATACCACCGAAAAAAGAGAAGCCAGAGTATCCCGTTACCCAGAATCTTAGTAAGGGCGAAAGCCAGCCACTATCGAGACGGCATTAGCAACTGCGTGTGGCCATTGATTCCAAGTCTTAGTTCCGCATCAACTGAAAACATACAAAAAGAAAATAAGCGCAAAGAAAGCCATCTACGTCCAAACCAATGCAACGTCTTCTCTCGTTTGAGCTCCTTCAACATTCGGTTCAGCGGCGTTTAACCCCTCTCTGTTTCTTAACCGAGAAGCCAAGATAATAACACGCTTTTTTCACTTCTGTTCACATTTGCCAAAAATTTATTCCGGTAACGGGGCCGAGAAGCAGGAAGAGGTGATGTATTGCTCTGATATCTTCCGCAGAATAGTTCTGAAATGCTTGATATCTTTCAGTTGATTAGCTCTACTTACCTCGCACATTAGGTGTTCACTGACTTGAACTGAAACCGAACGTTTAGAGTCTTATGGGTCTAAATGCAGAATAATATCTGTCGTAAGGCGTTGTCTGCATAGTATTACTTGCTAAAAAGCATGCCAGTCTATCATGCCAGGTAATTCCATCTCAGTGTGCTAGAGTTTCTGTTCTTTTATTTGATAGGCTACGACAGTTTTTGGCATGGATTCATCAAACTCGAGTCATTGAAAAATACTAATTTTATATGATCGTTTTCTTCCCTCATACTTGGCGATTCAGTAAAATGCCATGTAGCATGTAGCTTACTGTAACATACAAGAGGTACCGCCTTCTCGGCTAGACATCTGAACAGTCGTCCCTCCCACACGAGAATACCGAAATATTCACCCCGAATTTTACTTGACTATATTATGCTGAAATTTGCATTGTGTCCAAACTTCCACCTGGAACACGTTGGCTCGTACATAATCACAGGTTTATTCATGTACGATGTGTACGAGTTGTTTACTTTCCAGAAAACTTCAAGGAAATGATTGAGCATTTGTGTTTTTTTGTTGTTGTAGAGGCTACTGAATCCACTTTTTGCGCCATAAACTATCGTCGTCAATACTACCAGCCACCATTACACCATAGCCACCATACTACCACTTCGTGGTTATAAAAAACATGCATTGTTTCCTGCACAAAAGCCATACTGTGTGTCTCAGAAGAATCCATGCTGTCTTTTCAGTCAGTGCGGAAGAAGTCTCCTTCTCCTTTTAGATTGCCTGTGCCGAAAACCAAAGCAAATATTTTCATCAACATACAGGTCACTCGCCGAATAAAAAATTTAGATATTGCTTTTATCGACCTGTGTTGCAGCAAGCACTAAAACGTACTCAAATATGCAACCTACAGAATCACGTCATTATCAGTATTCGTCAACGCGTGTGCGTTTGAATGCCTGCCATTTTCGCGTTAAAATGGCTTTTCAGCTTTACATGTATCAGAGGGCACGCTTAAGCTCTTTCGTACGCAGAAATTTTAGAGCGTTAGCAGCAGGTCCGAGGATTAAGGTAAACCCCGGGCCCCGCACCTTTTTATGCACACATTCACCGAAACTCAAACACACCATCGCCCATGCCTGCCTAACATGGTATAATGAGCTCATTTAGGGATTTCTTCTGCCTTAAATATGGCTTCCTAAACAAAGTCCGAGTAGTAAGCTTATTTTCCGATTAGTGTATAATCTCTCGCTATCCGTTAACTCCGCTTTAACTGAACTCCAAAGAGAAGCTTAGCAGAACATTTCATGCATGAAAATGCTGAAGTTCAGCGTGAAAGTTGTGCTTGGCATTATAAGCCGATCAGGCACCACTTGGTCGGCCCACTGCACCCAACTGAATGACCGGGCAGGCAGCATAGGCATAGAGGAAGCACCTTTATTCGGTGACCGCAAAAAGATAAATGACAGCGGAGCTTATGTAAAGTTCTCGCTGCCACCAAGAGTAAATCAGTGGAATACCTAATATGGCACTAAGATTTGTAATTGTTTAGGTTGCTTGCTTCATGATTTAGGGCATATTATTTGCGGACAGTCCATAAAGAAGTCACCTTGGGAAGTTTCTAAGCGAATGTGCTTTTGTGTGGACTAGCAATGCTTTTGGATGCTGTGTTAGATTTTGTTGTTATTTAATACATTCCTGTTCTACATATTGTTATCGCTTGAAGCATTGATACTCGTTTTAAAGCTCGAAAGGTTTTGAGTAAAAGGTTTGGAACATTTTGTTTACTTTGCCTAATACTTTCCGGGAAGAATGTAAGTTAACCTGCAGATATGTCGTTCTGAAGAAAGAAAAAAAGAAGAGAATTCCTCTGAAACCCAAACGCCCTCGCTATTAAAAATAGATGAAAAGAGTATTTTGATGCCATTAATACCTGTGCGTCATATCGGTTCTGAAAAATGCAGCTAAGGTCTTCTAAATATCCTACCCCCTCAAAACATTTATATTCTAAAATAGAGCACATGCGAACAAATAAATCTCTCCAAACTCAACTTCCTTTTTTAATTGCTTCAAGCGTCGCTGACAGCATTTTTTGTGTTAGCATTTTTACCGGTGGGACAGTCTCTATGCTTAAGGCACAGTGATACGTTTGTCTGACAGACACGTTTACTGCCACTTCCATCAAAAGCATTTCGCCTCGTTAAATCTCACCGGCGTGAAACTATCCTGAAGTTGAAAACCAAATGCTATTCTTAATATACATTTTGATCACAAAGCTTCCGCTCCCCTTAGTCTATATTTCCAACTTAAGCACCCGCCCCTGCTTTTCAAGACAGGCGCACTTTAACGTATGCGAACTGTGAAACGATATGCTGTAGTTGCTATGCTAGCGTCTTCAGACCATGGGCAGATCCAAACTTTCAGCTCTATTCGGTTTTGAGACAGCTAGGTTTCCTATATTGCCTTTATATGGAAGAGCGAGCTGAATTAACAGAACCAATAGTTCCTGTACGGTCTTTTTCTCGCTCACAATATGTGTACATCGGCTGTGGCTAGACAATGCCTCCACTGCTTCGATCTGTTCCCATAGAACAAGGTCAACCTAGCATTTTCAGTGCCTGTTAGATTCTGAAAAAATATCCGGTAAATACGATTCATGGACGGTTGCAAGAATGTGTATGGACGCCAGAGATATATTCGTGTTTGTCAGAACTCGGTATCTAACAACGTGGTCGCAGTGCTTGCGACGCCGCGTGGCACGGCTTCTAAAGCGCCCAAGGCCTGCGGAGAATATTATGATTCAGACTGACATATATACTCGATAGGAGCTGTTATTTGCTTGAAGTGATACTCCGCTGACGTATACGTAAAACAGATGTAAAGGAATCTGCAAAATTGATCTTAGAGAGGTATCAACGAAGACCATCTAAGAATCAAGACAACAACTCTGGATATGAAAGATTCATAAACAATCAATCATATTCGTGGCACATATGCGCATGAACGGTACTCTTCTCGAAGTTGCTATTTGCTTATATTATTGCCCATGAACTATAATGATATCATAAGCTGGTGGTAAGAGACCTTCCCTCGGCGCTCACTCCTGGCGACGTTGTTCAGGCCTTGCGGCCAAAGCGGCCGCCCGCTTCATCCCGCAAAAATATGGCAGCAGCCGGCGTCAATCTCTGTGGGGTTGGTTCGGCGCCGCCGAGCGATGGCGGAAGTGCCCACTGTCTCTAACAGATTTGATTGCTCCCTGGTTGTGGAGGAAGATGTATATTCTCATGATTCGTTCGATTGACAGAGGTATTTTATGGCTTGAGAGGCGCTTGTGCTACTAAGGTCTGCCTTTAAGGGTTTGGCCAGGTATCCTTAATGATTGCTGCCCAACGGTTTACTTTTGTGGGCCCTGTATCGCGCACTTTCGATGCCCCTTATTATTACCAGTCATTTTAATGTGTGCCTTTATTGCCCCGCAAAACCTCATCCTGACTACGCCCAGTGCAAGGCGAAGGCCTTTCCTACATTCCCCAAGTTAACCCGGTCCTGTGCAAGCTACATTCCCTTGACCCCTGCGAACTTCTTAACCTCATCCGCGTACCTAATTTTCTGCCGCCCCCTGCTACGCTTTCCTTCCCTTGCAGTCCAGTTTGTTACCCTAAGCGAGCAACGGTTATCCTCTCTGCACTACATGTCCTGCCCATGCCCATTTCTTATTCTTCTTCTTCTTCTTGATTTCCACTAGAATGTCAGTAACTTGAGTTATTTCTCTTACCCACTCTGCACGCTTCCTATTTCTTAACGTTACCGCCATAATTTTTCGTTCCATAGGCCTTTGCGTTGTCCTCAACTTAAGTAAAACCCTCTTTGTTAGCCTCCATGTTTCAGCCCTATAGGTGAGTACAGGTAAGATGCAACTGTTGCATACTTTCCTCTTGAGTGATACCGGTAATCTTCTAGTCATAATATGCGAGTGATTGCCTAATACGCTCCATTCCAATCTTATTCTCCTTATTTCACTTTCATCGTCTGGATCTGCGGTTACTACCTGTCCTAAGTAGACAGATTCGCCTACTTAATCTAAACTGCTGTTTTTTCCCGAGGTTGTTGAACATTACCTTAGTCTTCTGAATACAGACCTTCAAGCCTACTTTTCTAGTTTTCCTATCTAGATCATCAATAATGCTTTGCAGTTCATCTCCAGAGTCACTTAGCGAGGCAATGTCATCAGCAAATCGCAGATTACTGAGGTTGCTCTATCTACCCTTACCCCTAATTGCTCCCATTCGAAGTCTCGAAATACTTATTCTAAGCAAGCTGTGAATAGTACTGGACAGATTGTGTCTCATTTCCTAACACCTTTCTTTATAGGAACTTTGTTACTTTCTTTATGCAGAACTATGGTTGCTGTGTAGCCACTATATATATCTTCCGGCACTTTCCCGTACGGCTTGTCTATACCCTGATTTCGCAATGTCTGCATGTCCGCCTTGGTTTTTTGTGATCACTGAAAGCTATGTATATCAGTTGATTATGTTTCGAGCATTTTTTCTATGACCTGGTTGATGGCATGAATATGATCGATAGTAGAGTACCCTTTCCGAAAACCTGCTGGATCTTTTGCATGGTTGCAGTCTAAAGTTGTCCCAATTCTATTAGGTATTACCTTAGTAAATACTTTATACCTAACAGACAGTAAGCTGTTTAGCCTGGAATTTTTCATGTCCGTAGTGTACCCTTTTTTATGAATTCCGATAATGTTTGCGTTCTTCCGTGGTTCCGGTACCGTTGATGACACCAGGCACTGTGTAAAAAGGGTGGCCAGTTTTCCTAGCCCGATATCTCCCCGTCCTTCAGCTAATCTACAGTTACCTGATACTATCCAACTGCTATCCCTTTCTTATAGCTTCTAACGCTTTCTTAACCTCGTCATTCGTCACTGGCGGAATGTCTGACTGCTTTTCCCTACTGACAATCTCATTATTGACCTGACTTCTTTGGCTACTGTAGAGATCAGTATAGAACTCCTCTGCTAATTTAACTATCTTGTCCATATTCGGGATGACATTGCCATCCTTGTGTCTAAGCGCATACATCTTATTTTTGCCTATGCCCAATTTCATTTTCATCGCTTTAAGGCTTCCCGCCTTCTTTACAGCATGCTCAACTTTCTCCATGTTACGCTTCCTTATATCGGCCATTTTGCGCTTACAGATTAGCTTTGATATCTCTGCCAATTTCATTCAGTCTGTTAGATTAAAAGCTTTCATATTTAGGCGTTTCTTAATCAAATCTTTCGAACCGGGATTCGAAAATTTCGAACCGTTCAAACCGGTATTCGAACCACTGTTATCTTGAATGCGAGGCGGATGTTCTGCCTCTACGCCACCGCTGCATCATAATAAGTTAATAAGCATATTAGCCTGTAGTAACGAACTAACCTCTTAAAAGATGTTCACCCGAGAGAATTATGAATTCCTTTTTAACCAAGCCTACGAACATGCTGGACTGAGCTGCCATGGAGTAGCAAGTATGATTTGGAGGGCAAGAGTTCAGGTGAGTCAATTTCCAACATGCCCAACAAACTCAAAGGAGGAACTAGTTTGACCACCTGCCAAATTGGCCATTTGACGTCCACTCGCGTCGTCACGCAAGCCGCTCATCAATCACTGCGTAGCCATGTCACCAGTTAAGAGAGGCGGCCAGAGGCGTGCTTGACTTTTCGAGGCATCCGGCCATTGCAGAACTTCCTACATAACTGTACTAACGCACACCTGTTAAGACGTACAGCAGCTACATCCTGAATTGTAGAACTGCTAATGCGAAGAATTTTTTACATCATGAGTGGCGTAGACCGGATCTCTCATAATGGGCTGCAAAGAGGATGTGTCCTCACGAGTGAGAAAGAAAATAAGTAAAAAAAGCGTATCTTTTCCAGGCTAGCACGCGACCCCCCCCCCCCCCCCCTTTTATTCTATAGCCGGATGCGATTTTGACTAAAATACACCGGCTTCCTGAGAACGAGTCCATAAACTCACGTCGAATATGCATTTATACTGTTTGATGTTTTTTTACGCCTTGCAACATGTAACTACAGCCGCGATTGGCCGCACGTGCATACCTGCTAAACGACCTATAGACCGCCCATGAAAACACGCCATAGTATTAAATATTCAGTCAGTATGCTTTAAGCCTAGTTCCACCATCGCATGAAAAGCAATCTCACTAAGTAGTATTCACACACTGATGAAAATAGGAGGCAGCTACGTATACCAGCAATGTTTTCGAACCGTTTATGCAGCTGAGCCAACAGTCAGAAGCAAAAGAGAGATGGTCGATGTCGAGCGTATAGACGACGAGTCAGCACTGGCGTGTGCACGCGGGGCTGCATAAATTAGCGAGTGCTCCAAAATTTCAGCTCCTACCTTTTCTGTCATAAAAGGATCGTGTTTGCTAAGTGCAGCGCTCTCCCGGTGCCTCCCCTGCACCAATTTTGTATAATTTAAGCTGCTTGATGAAGGGCGCTTTCCATCGCTTGGGTTGTGAGGTTTGCCTAGCTGAGTCCTTGTTCACATAATGAACAACTGTTTTCCATTACATTTGCCTTGGAAGTTGCAATGAGCTCGAGTTCTATATTTTGTCGTTGCCGTTAGGGACGCTTTCGCCAAATGCGCTGCACCTAGGGACCGTGTACTGTGATGTATTTATTGCAGATTAGGCCAACTGAAATTTAGGCCTAATCGGATTTGATCTTCTTTACCTTCCTAACATGGTGAGTTCACTGTACAGCTCAAAGTTCTACGCACACATCCTTGACGTCAACACTGACAATACTCAAGCATACAGTATAGTACAACGCAGCGCAATACTTTGACACAACCTTCGGTCTCCATCGTGTTCTTTCACAGCTCAATAACCTTTGTTTTTTCCTGTGTTTATGAAACAGCGGCCGCTACTTTTACAGGGTACTTGATGGGCAGCTTTCTTCTCTCAACAACTGTGGGAGCTGCATAAGTGCTCGCTGCGTTACAGTATGCATTTCTTGCATTGTTTTCATAAGATCAGAAATAAACTCTTCGTTTTGTAGCTCTGCCTCTTTTTTAGGGCCCACTTCTGAGTTCTTCGAGGGAAGCTATCTGCCGTTGACTTTGTCTTGCATAGAGTCATTGAATGCACTTCCATCGTTCTCTATTGTTTGCTTCTGAATTCCTTTCGATGCTCGCTCCAAGGGTATGACATCAGGTAGACGAGCAACATGTCGCTCTTTCAGAGTATTCTTCCGATAGCGGTTCGAAAACAATCTCGCTTGTACAAGGAAGCGTCTGCCCGCCTTTTGAACGCGTGTAACTGGCTCGATGCAATGTTTTTAGTCTCGGAGAGCCCCGTCTGGGTAGGTTCGAGATTGTGATACGCTTCTTCAAGGGGTGGATGCCACAGTACGGCATCCGCTTCTCGGTGACTGACGGCTTTGCTCTGGGCACACTTAGTTATTGCTCTGATCCATGACTCTGAGCAACGTCTGAATGTAATTAGGTTTCTCCGCTAACGCCTTTGTGACCACGGTAGAACTTTGGACTTGTTTTTCTTTAAGCTCAGTGACAGAATCAACGGTTAAGTCGAAAGGTGATTCGGCGAAATCTCCGGTAAAACAGCGGTCTTCGTAGAACAATTGCTGTCGACAGCAGGCGCCTGAAGGGTCTCGATGTGGTGACAGAGAAGCGTCATTATCTTAGAGGCAGTTATATCTTACTCTAGAGCAGCTGCGGCCTCTTTTGCACAAAGTCGCCTTTAAAAGCCTGCAGCTTCTCGTTCAGTACACGCAAGCCGTCGTTGTATGCTTGTAGTCTTGCTTGAATAAGCTTTAGCGCAAGGATATTTGCTGCGTTTGAATTCAAAAGCTCTCTTGCCCGATATAACACCTAAGTCAGAAAAGCTCGTTGACGTTGAATAACGCGTTTCCTTTTGATGCGGCCCATGGGGTCTCTATGTAGTCCTCTTCTATATTTCCGGTGGGGTTCGATGGCGCAGCTTTCGGTATCTTCCTGGAGGGTCGTTGGCGTTCCTCTTGCTACCTCCAGGAAGGATCGTTGGAGGAGCTCACATTACCTTCCCGGGTGTCGGCATCATAATTTGTAGAAAAAGTAGGGCATACACCAAGCTGCCTCTACACTGCGTTTAATACCCGCCTGTCCCTGGCTACGACTTTTATTCGCTACTAATGATCGATGTCTATCGATGACGCTTCACAAGTGCAATTGACTAGAAATAATTAAAAATGCTTATTATTGACTAATTATTTCTAATGACTATTAATGATCACAAATAACCAGTATATCTCACTTCGACTTGTAAAGCCAGTTGATAAGAATTGACTAAAAATGCTTAGTAATGAGTAGTAACGATTGAAATGACTACTAATGATTACAAATGACTAATATGCCTAACGACATTTTTTTAATGACTATAATTGATTAGAAATCACTTAACATGGCTATTAATGACTAGTCATGACTCAAATGAGAGGCCAAGAGCAAGAAGGGAAGAGAAATTATTAAGGGAGGAGGCAGGAGAAAGACGCGAATGATAAGAGTAGGAAGAGTATGCTTTCTCCATTCATTTCTTAAGAAATACCTTTAAAGACACTCTAATTTTTTCCCTTCTGGGGCCCGAAAATATTTGCACTGCAGTGGGAAATATAATGGCCCTTTCGAAAATACAAAACGTAATGCGCTTATGAGCTGTGGAGTATGCAGTTATATCAATCAGGAAGAACGGTATTCCGAATAGCAAAAGTAACAACACTAGCACTTATTAAACGCCCGTTTTTCGATTAGAGAAAATGGTAATACAAATACTAATGAAGAAAATTTATTAATTGTGACACGCACTGTGGGAAGTCAATTAAGTCACGTTTTTCGTGTCCGCAGGATGCTTGGACGTCTAACCTATATTATATTTCTTTAGCGCACAAAACGGTCAGAAATAAATAGTCTCAATTTCTGGCCAATCTCAGAACTTGCGCTTGTAGAAGCAGGTGGCTATTGTGTGCCGGATCCAAGGAAATACACTCCACTAACAAGAATTAGAGGGAGTACGAATAAACTTGCCAGCTGATTCAGTTGCATAGACGCGCAAAACTTTAATTCCACTCAGGTAATGAAGAAAAATCTAAGGCCTTTCCTACCTCACTTCATTCAATCTCTGCTTTTTCGCGGCCCCACTCCATGACTTTTCCCTTCGTTCTTTTGTCTAAATAGTAGCCAGGATATCCTATGGTAATGAGTTACCTCTTAACGGCAGACGCCCTGTCAGGTTTTATTGCATCAATCTCTATTCTGCAGTGAGAAGCCTCGAATATTACGACAGAATGCAATATGAAACAGTACCTTTGGCGCTTTTTCTATTGTGGCCTAAATCAACATAGCATGCTTCTAGTCTACTGAATCCCGCTCTCTTAAGCCCACAGATCTTTTCCTTCTTGCGCATTCAAAAGACCTTTCGAAAATGTCAGTCCTTTCGGCTAGACATGTATGCTTTAACTTGACCGAAATACGGGATGCAAATGTTCTCTTCACTATAGGCCACGGTGCAAGAAATACTCTTACACCGTGCTATAGGCGCACCACGTTCAGTAAATATCACCTCAGAATTCGCGCGGGCTCCTTTACTAACAGTGCTTCATTAGTTCGAGTTGGCAGTTAGATTACGCACGTTTGTTTGTTTTTTCAGGAATTTGAAAGGCGAAACTTTCCAAAACTTCCCAGGTCGCCTGAATTTATTTCCGTATTTATGAGCAGAGCGCGCAGTTTAAAAAAAAAATGCACGCAAACAGTCGAACGTGATTGAGGGCCAGACTCTGCTTGGTAAAGGAAGGCGTATTTAGTGCACGGAAAAACACATCTCTTCATCATTATCGTTCCATTTTTAAGCGAACGTTTATGGTAGACAACCTCCGCCTTATTAAGGATATGGCGCGACAGCGTACGCTACCAGCACACATGTAAAGCCCCGCTTCAACCAAGCCATATCAACTTGCTTTCACAGTTTATAGATGTATCGTGCCTGACTTGGTATCGAAAAGCATTGAAAAGTTTGTTGATTCTTAATCATGTTTTCCACTCCAAATCAGCAAATAGATTTGACAGCTCTTGCGATGTCATCTGATCTCTTTGTGATGTCATCTGATCTCTTTACGTAAGACAAACAAGCGGAGAATCAGTGTGCACAGCTACCACCGCCAGCACTATGACCGTGATTTCTCGCTCGCAGTGCCCACAGCAACAGCGAGTGATCTGCATTAAAAAAAACCTTTAATGCTGTCCCGTTAACATAGCCACCCGCTTATCTTCTGAAAACGTACGTCAAAAGCATGACGAGAGTTTTGCCAGAACTAAGCATGGGCATCGGTCATTAGTGCACATTCTGAGCGTTTCCGCGCTACTCATAGTTTTGATGGAAGTGCAGCTTAATTCTACCTGCAGCCGAAAAAATGTCTTGCATTGACCTTGGCGTGCGAAGTATATTCACAGAACAAAGCTCTGAAGTGCAAACCTTCCGCTAAAGCTGGGCATAAAAAGTGGGAAAATAGCACACGCCTACTCATAGTTAATAAATTTCCACCCGTTGGTTTAGACGGGATGTGCAGGCAAAAGCGTTCTTAAGTTATTCATGAATTATTGGTTTTAGAGTAGGAGCACAAGCCATTTAAGGTCGTTATAAGAGGCTAAATTATTCATTTGCAGCCCTGCGTAATAAAAATATTGTGCATGAGCTACAGGATGGAGGTTTAACGGGAAGCTGCTCCGTGCAATTATTCATTTTGGGATAGCGCGCATTCAGTGGCGCGACAGGCTGACAGGCTGAATGCGCGTGACAGTTACTCAACCAAAGCCGTTCCGCTTAAACGAAAATGCATGATCATTATTTAGCGCTCTCTTTCGGGTTAGTTTAGTGGTGGCTACTTTAGAAAAAGCGAGGTGTTAAACTTTCGAAAACCCTCACCGCTCTGGGCATCGGCAATGGAGGCTTATCTTTCAGCGACAGCATTTTCCCGCGAAAGCAGCTACTCTGAAAGCGGCGCAAACTGCTAACGTCACCAGGAGTTGGAGGGAACTACTATAATTGCCTCTCATACGTAGCCCGTCGATTTCATAACTTTTTCCACGGCGACAATTCAACGTGGATTAATATGTCCATTGGCCTGTAAGAAATCTCAGTAAGAAATCGTGCGATTATTTCGATTGACCGAAAGGAACCACACTAGCCGGAAATTAATGAGCAAACTGTTGGTCAAAAGTCTAGTAATGTGGCTATCATGAAAACAATGTGTGTAAAGAAATGAGAATATATACCGAGTCATAGGAAGGGCATATGTGTCGGCACTTTAAAGATTTTCAATTTCATGACGAGGGACTCTCTCCATATGTTACACTCTGACAAGCGCAGTGGTAAAAAGGCGGACAATTAGCTGGGATGCTCAAGCTATATTCAACGGCTTGTTTCTTGTTCTGCAACTGTATCATATTACGCGAGCGTTTCTGCCTTCTTAACTGATTTGGAGCACTGAAATTGATTCGGCATTCTATATTTGGCAAGTGTTCGAAAGACAGCCCATCTCCGGCCGACACAAGGCCCCGAAAAGTGCGGTGGCTCCACTCAATACAAATAATTCGCGACCAAAACACCCTTTTAAGCCGAGGAGGCACAATTCGCATTCAGAACAAAGTGGCATTCGAAAGCATTTTCTTTATAAATCAGTCCCTAAGTACGGAGTCTTATTCAGGATACTTACTCTAAGCATTATGTTCACGGAAGAAATTGCAAACCTCTCTGTCAGACTAATTTGCGCGGCAGATGACAAGTGTTAACAGAGTGTGTTTCAAATCATACATCAATCGGTTCTTATTTTTAGTTTCTTGAAGCGCATGGTGTTATCCTTCCTTATGGAATTTTTTTAGCATCCAAACCCGCGTTGGCAGCCTTCCGGCCATCTCTTCATTGACGCGCGGATATTCATTCAGTATCCACGTTTGCCCTCCTCGTGTTTGGCCGCAGAGATGGTTCAGTGAATACGTAGCTCCGTTTCTGAGCCTTAGGACAATGATTCAGTGCAAGGCATCGAGAACAAATTTCGATGATGTCAAAACATGAAGAGCACGCATGACCTGCCATATATCAGTACGCCGTGTAGTTCACCCTCAGGGCGAACTTGTGGGCGCATGACCGCTCTTCATGTGTCATTATGACTAACCTGGCCACGAATCACAGCTAAGTTTCGGCCACCCCAAGCACCTCCTCCATAGTTCTATCTGCCTACCCTAATTTGATTCAATGCGATGCCATGTAGATTGTGACGGAGCTTAGAAGGGAGTGAGCACATGCCCCTGTGGTTAAACTAAGAGTCGGCGGCGCTCTTCCGTTACTTCCTCAAAATTTTGGTATTGTTCTGGAAATCCCTGAGATGGCCCCCTTTTGTCTCATAGGGTTTTCGTTCCCTTCTTCATCTATATAGAGGCTCCGCAAAATACCTAAATAAATTGATTTCATCAAGATGGCGACGGCTGCCTTCTGATGGACAAGAATTAAGGTAAATTCAGGCATGATCGCCAGATCAATCTTATTCTAATGAACGAAAATAGCTCACCACTTAGTATAGCGAATACACTCGCTTTCCTGCATTGCTTAATATCTTTGCATAATTATTGATGAAAATAAAATAAATTAAAATATGAAATATGCAGACCAAATTACCAACCTTGGCTGCTCACTGTTTCAGTGGAGTGAAAGAAAAAGCACAAATGGCAAATAGCAAAAACATCAACTATAGAGGATTTCTCAAATAAAATATGAGGAGGCTTTGTTATGAGCGTCGCGGCTTTGTGTAGTGGCTCAGTGTGTAAACATGCGCAGGTGCTGAACGGGACTGCACCGGCCTCTAATCATTGTCAGCAGTATTTCTTGGTCAACGAGGCGCAGCTGTCGCGCGTAAACACCCGCTTCGCTCCCATCCGTCCTCCCTTGTTTAACGCATTTGTGCTGGCAGCTCTTACTCAACTACCAGTGCGCAGTGCTCTGAGGAGGGGTCTGCCAACCCCGTATGTCTCGTTTAAGGACGCCTAGCAGAGAACGAGCTTCTCCCTTGATGCGCAGTTCGAGCGTGCTCTGCTTGAAGAGAGCTCCTGGCAGCACAATGTATGCCCGGTGTTAATGAGTGTCAGCCGGCAGAACCATAGCAGACAGGGCTGCGGAGGTACACCGCGGGCTTGTACCACGACAGCGCCCTCGTTAATTTTGATGCGGGCGTTATATTTGTTCTCGCATGGATTGTCGCTTAATTCAAAGGCTCACCTCGTCACAGGGGACCTTGAACCCTTTCGTTCTATTTACCCTGGTTTTACACTTTGGAAAATGTTAAGCTCGGGTGAAACATTTATGAATTCCGCATTGACGAGGTAATGGAAACTTAAAGCCTCTTTCAATCACTCTTTGAAACATTTACTTACAAATCTGAAAAAATGAAATCCAGCTTCAAATAAGTGATCAGTAAAATACAATACTCACTCAGACGAACGAAAAACCTTACCCTCTCGATAAAGCTTTCCTGATGATTCAGGATAAAGATGAATTAGGCGGACATATTAAGATAAGCATGCCTCGAGCTGAAAAATTAGGCGTTATAAAGCCTTATTTTTGTAGCGAGTGTCGAAAACCATAAATATTCTTTGATGCCTAGCAGTTGTACGAGGTGTCAACATTCCACTCCACAATAGTATCTTTATTTCGTTAGCTTTTATGGCTGGGCTGCAATATTGATATTGCAGCAGGAAGTCTTTTCGCTGTTTCACCGAGGGTGCGCTGTATCACTACAGTGAAAATAACTAGTATACGCTAGAGTGTTTTATTTTATGTTAAAATAGCGCTAGAAACACAGACAGATAGAAAGCCAAAAACACATGTGTGTTTGTCTTTCTATCTATCCGTGGTTCTAGCACTGTTTTGACATAATGTCCCTGTCTAACCAACTCGCCCAACAAGCCATTTTGCCTAGTGTTTTACAGTATTTTGTTGCATTTTCAATGCGAATAGCGTTAAAGGCGTTGTTCTACCGCAATTCACGCATGGGCGCTGTAGGCGTTCTTCGCGTTCGCGTTGCCGAAAACGGCATTGGATTTGGGGGATAGAAATCACGAGCCCCACTATGACACGAGGTAGTGAGCAAATGATATATCGTGAAGAGACTGGTCAGTGGATAATACGGTGCAATGAAATTTCAGGTTATGACTTAGTTGGCACGAACTGCGAATCTGATATGTCCTCCTGAGGACTACAGTGCAGTAGCAACACGGACAGAACCAGCGCGACAAGTCACCAGAATGACGAATCAACAAGCCAGCCACTACGCATTAAGCTGGTAGGTCCTTTTGGCGCGGAAGAGTGAGATGTAATCGAATCTGACGATACCCTTGGATCACGAACCAAACACACTACTCGTGGGCCACGCTGGCATGTTTGCATGCCTCATATGACAGGAAGTATTGCATCAAAGATTGGTGGCCTGTCACAAATCCTGGTATCTTAGTACTAGTACGTGTGACTTACTAAGGGCAAAAATTAAGTGGATTAAGATTAGTCGACCAGCATAGTACCGGCAAGAGAACAAAGATCCGAAAAGTGAGACAGACGCAAGACATTGCTGCTTTCTTGTCATATCCTTAAAGACAGAACCTAAGTGCTCTCCATGCTTTAACGCGAAAGCGTTGATGGCACCAACGTTGAAGGTGTTGTCGGCGTAAATGTTGTCGCCGAAATCTGATCAAACCATTCACGGGCATGACACTAGCGAATGGAAGTTGAAAGTGAGTAAGTTGAGCACTTAGTGGTCGATGGATTGCGTGAAGCCATGAGAGAACACAACACTGCAAGAGCTGACGACTTGCGTAGCTCATTAAAGGTGGACCTTATAGATGTCCCTAAGCTTCTAATTTATGTTCCATTTGAACTGAAAAGCTTCCTGAAGGCAACGTATGCCTAGCATCGTCTGTGTTTGCATCAACCTTGCAATACTTAATATCATGGACTCCTCTGGCACGGTTTATATGAAGATGTTTAACAGAGCAGATAATTCAGTGGTTTCCGGATTATAACGGTAACGTTAACAGAACGTTATAACTTCATGTAATATATTTTCAGCGAAAATCTGAGGCAGACTTCGGGAAAATTGTAGTTAGATTAAAACCAACTGAAACAAACTCGGTGCCCGATTTTGTTTTTCACTAAATGGCACCAGGAAGGAAACCACGTATTTTGAGTAGCAGCGAGCCGACGACAATTTTTTTAGTAAATAAGGACTAAATAAAAGCTTGGTAACTGTTGCAAATTAGCGTTGGTGGTATGTTCGCGAGCTCTCTGTGCTTTACATCAATGTTCCAAGCAGAGTTACAAAAATGTCCAAGGAAAAGATGTTATATATATTACGATATATTACGGTACTCTACCACATTAGACGGTGTGGCATTTATTGTAGGGTATGGAAGCCCCTTACACACTTAGTTTTGTGCACAAACGACTCAGTTTTTGTTAAGTAGAATTGTGTGATACTCGAAGATGTAGATTCTCAAAATATTTGGAGTTATCCTTCTGCACCCTGTTTCTTTCACGCCTGCAACGTTAGGTCCGATAAATGTGGCGTCGAGAGGCGCGAAGGACCGTCCTTTTTTCGCGACGAAGGTAATATGACGCATTTCACGACGCGGGTTCCAGAGCAGAGCTTGAACGCAAATTGAACACATTTTCAGCAGCAGCAGCAGCACCAGCATCGTCCCATTCACACATTTACGAATCGTGCCCGTCTTTTTATCTTTAGAATAGAAAAGAAGAGCTCCTACTATCGTGCTGTCAGACAGACATCCTATAGGTTATCTTTACCGCAAGTGATTTCTTCCGCAGTTTCATTCTTGCCAAGCCTGCTCCCTAGACATGCACCGTAACATGATATGCGACGACTGTGCTACGGGCGAATTGCTGACCATGTCTGAATGACAGGCGATAATGGAAACGGGGAGGACCACTAGCTGAAATGCGGAGATGTGTACGCCACCTGAAACGCGCAGACATGTCTTGCTACCACAGCTTCGTAGATGTAGCAGTTCTTAGATTGCGTATGTCCTCTGGATCTCCCTAGGGAACGAGTGCGCGAGCATATCATATTCCATAGCCCTTGTTTGCTACTCGGAACAACATGTATTAGTAATACTATCTCTGTCTGTGTCGGCGTTTTCGCTATGAACGCAGAGCTGTTCGCTCAGCCCTGCTGTCACTACGAATTTGTGATTTGACCCACGTTACTGAAGTTACTTCGCACTCTTGCAGGTGCCTTGAACTCCGTATTTGTTTTATGTTCATGATCCATATTGAAACCCATTCACAGCACGAATAAAACAACGACAGGTAGAAAACACGCACGACAGGACGAATGCTGTCCTGCAGCATTCGTCCTGTCGTGCGTGTTTTCTACCTGTCGTTGTTTTATTCGTGCTGCGAATGGGTTTCAATATGGATCATTACCAACTGGCCCAAACATCGGTGTTATTGTTATGTTCATGAATTGAATAAAAAAGAAGAAGTGTTTGCAGTGTCATGCGTTACACGATAAAATCAGTTAAAGATGATATCAGATAAAAGGTTTCTCTTTGAGGCACTCCGGTCTATCACAGATACCTCAAGGGGATCACAATAATATTTTTTGGCAACCTGATAAACATGGGCGTGGTCACACATGAACTTTCATTGTGATTTTCCGGTTTGCAATCCACACTTGGTTTAGAGTTTGTGTTATGCTGACGGTCTGTGATACGTGCGCAAGCCGGGAAGTCTTCCATAACTGTAGCTTAAACTGTAAAGAAAAAAATCGGTAATTGTAGAAAACGCTAATAAAAACATATACACATACACATTCATACACATACATACATATACACATACACATACACATATACACATACACATATACAATATACACATTCGCGTATTCTGAATAATCAAAACGGCGGGGTTATTCTTTGTGCGTAATCATTCGTGTCCCTCAGCTTCAGTTAGACCTGCAATTAGAAAATTCAAATAATCTGGGAAGCAGCACTTCTTTAATTTGCCGTGGTTCCAGCTCTCTTCAATAGCTTTTTAACCAGTGTTAAAAATCGGAACTTCTTAATTTAGGATTGCGAAAGCATAAAAAGAGCTAAATGCTCACAACTCAATACTAGATGAGCCCGACACATTAATTTCACCATCAATAATCTAATATGTTCTGGCTAGCATCATCTGCTAGCCAGCACAGATTGTAGAGACAGCGGATAAGCTATAAATCTAATATGTTCTGGCTAGCATCATCTGCTATCCAACACAGATTGTAAACACAGCGGATAAGCTATAAATCTATTATGTTCTGGCTAGCATCATCTGCTAGCCAGCACAGATTGTAAAGACAGCGGATAAGCTATAAATCTAATATGTTCTGGCTAGCATCATCTGCTAGCCAGCACAGATTGTAAAGACAGCGGATAAGCTATAAAGGGTCAGCAAATGAATCCGCGCACGGGCTTAGGTAAAGCGGCGAGAAGACGCCACGTTACTCGAATCAGGTCTGCTTTCGCAGCTTACTGTTTATCGCCCATACACAGGCTACTGGAGTGCGCTAGCCTTCTTCATCTCCCGGTAGTATCGGCTGTAAACGCTGATGGCGAAGAGCAGCAGCTGTTTTATTTTTCGTTTATCGCCATGATATTATCGGAATGAGCTCCGGGTGCCTAATACCAGAAATTAAGTCCCACTTTCTTCAAGTCTCGATAATTTGCAAACGAGATCACAATTATTGCATATCTCATACATCTAATACATTCATGCATATCATACATGTCTCATATTGCATACATCACACTGCTGGACGTGCAAAACGGTCTTAGAATCCAAAATGGTCTTAGAATTTACATCTTCCGCTGTTCGCTTCATATCTGACTGAGTGTCATGCGATTCAGACAAACTGATGAGATTATCAAAGTTGAACGCCAGAGACGCCTCTCTACCGTTGTGGTGCACTGGTTATCGCGCTCTACTGCAGATTTCAAGGATGCGGTATCGATTAGTGACGGCGGCGGCCGCTTTTCGATGGAGGCATAAAGCAAGGCGCCGGTGTGCTGTGCAATACCAGTGCATGATAAAGAACTACAGGCGGTAGACATTTCCTGAGCCCTCCACTACGGCGTCTCTCATAGCCTGAGTCGCTTTGGGATTTTACACCCCACAAACCAAGCCCGCCCAAGTCAAGGCGTGATGCTTGTTTAAATATTTTGGCGCATTATTTGAGCATGCAGAGCAGTCCGGTTGCTGCGCTAGGTTGTTTTAATAGAGATGTTAATCATAGTATTTGTTCTGTTCTTCAGCTTCATGTGTAGTAATATGTTTGATAAACCTATTAGATATTAAAGAACACGTGTGATGGAATTAGTTTTCTACCTAAAGGTTTATTGTGAGTTTTCTCGCAATTCTCTGAGAGTCTAACATACGTGCGCTGCAACAATGTACTAGTGGACAGCTACATGTACTTAGTGATACGTCTGATAATAGCAATCATTCTCGAAGGATCTGTACCAGTGCTTCTTGGCGTTTAAAGTACACCACCATGACTGGTACCTTTGCTGGCGCTATCTATCATCCCTTTCAAAGTACCTCAAAATGTGCGATATAGCACATTCGCTACCGGCTTGAATTCTCTTTGTTTTGTCGCATTTACTGAGTTGAAACGGTTAAAATAACACGCAGCTATCCTCAAAACAATACGATGTGAAGGACGAGGACAAAAGAGATACACACACGACAGGACCAGTGCTGGTACTATCGCTTCTGTATTTTTTGTCCTCGTCTTCCGCGCCGCATTCTTATTGTGAATCATGGACCAACTTGCCGAAACAAGAATATATGTTGTTGTTTTTACTGTCATACATGCATGCTTTATTATCGGAATCATCGATTAACTCCCACGGCGTACTTAGCATTAAACGTTGCGTCCCGGAAAATAAAACTGTGATTGAAAAGTGTGCGGAGCGACACACAAGAATTTATTTCATATGAGCGCGCGAACACGGCGCCTCGATTCGATCTTATTACACAACCTCGCAACATAAGGCCAAGAGGACACCTTTGCACTGAAATATAAAATTTCCTTAAAGGTGGAAAAGGCTCGTTTTGATGCATATTTGGGAACACAGCGCGGAACAGGACGCAACACAAGAGAACGAAAGTAGACAGGACGGAGCGCTGAACTGACAACTTTTATTTTCAAAAGAAAGAAGGTGACCCGTATTTAAGCGGTGCCTATTAGAACACGTGATCAATGCAGGGAGCAAAACACTGCTAAAAAACCTTTCTTGAAGAAATAATTGGCCAAAGTCAAACAAAAATGTTATGAGGGATAAGCTCTGATAAATAAATTCTGCTGCATGAAAAAAGAGATGAACCTTTTGGTTCATCTCTTTTCATACCCGGCACATCCGACTCCATGCCCCCCTACTCAGGAAAACCTAACCCGGAATTAGACGCTGATATTTCGGAAACGGAGGTAAGAGCGGCCCTTCTGACGCTCCGCACAAATTCAGCATCGGGACTGGACAAAATCTCCAATTCTATACTCCGCAATCTTGATGACAAATCAATCACACAGATTACAGATTACTTCAACAAATGCTGGTCGGAGGGCACCCTCCCCCAGTCCTGGCGACACGCCGAGGTAATATTTATACCAAAACCGAACAAGCGTCTTAAACTAGAAAACCTGCGACCAATCTCGCTCACCTCGTGTCTCGGGAAACTTTTCGAGCACGTGGCACTTGCGAGATTGACACTTCACATGGCGGACAACGACCTTTACCCACACAGCATGGTGGGATTCCGCCCCCATCTCTCCGCTCAGGACGCTATGCTGCAGCTCACCCACGACATCTTCGACCCGGCTGTCCCGGGCCACACAAAGGCAGTCCTGGCTTTGGATCTGTCCAAAGCTTTTGATCGCGTCGAACATCAGGCGATCATGACTGCTCTTTCTCCTCTGAACATAGGTGTACGGATGTACACTTATGTCCGGGCTTTTTTAACGGACCGCATGGCTGAGGTTCATTTCGGCCCCCTTACCTCCCAACCCTATACCCTCAGGAGCGTCGGTACTCCACAGGGATCCGTCCTCTCTCCTTTCCTATTCAACGCCACGCTCATTCCACTCGCCCGGAAACTGTCCACGATACCTCATCTTAGACATACCCTTTATGCGGACGACATCACACTGTGGACCACACACGGTAGTGATGGCGACATAGAGGGTACCTTGCAAAGCGCCGCATCCCTCACACAAGAACACGCCCAGAGCATCGGACTCTCATGCTCCCCAGAGAAGTCTGAGCTACTTATACTTCGACCCACGACCCGCGGATGCCCCACCACACCGATTGTTATCGAAGTCGATGGCCGTCCCGTCCCAGAGGTGAATACGCTCCGGGTTCTGGGACTTCACAGAACAATGGCAAGAACACCTTAACTCTCAAGAAACTAAAGCGGGTGACAGGCGCGATATCGCACCTCATCCTACGAGTTTCGGGCCATCACAGAGGCATGAAGGAGAACGACCTATGTCGTCTAATTCACGCCTTCGTCCTCAGCCGTTTTTTATACACAGTCCCCTATCTCCGACTCAACAGGCAGGAAACGGACGCCTTGGACGTCATGTTGCGCACGGCGTTTAAGACGGCCCTACATCTCCCAATTAATACTTCCACAGAACGCCTTCTACAGCTTGGCCTCCACAACACAGTTGGGGAGCTTGTGGAGGCCCATCGCCAAGCCCAATACTTGCGTCTCACCAAGACCTCCACCGGTCGCCATATCCTGGAGACTTTAGACATTCGTGTCCCAGCGAATGACCCTACCCTCCTTCCCATACCTCGCCCCCTCCACCAAGACCTTCTCATCAAGCCTCTCCCTCGCAACATGCACCCCCAGTATAACGAGCAACGCCGCCGAGCCCGAGCAGCGGCGCTCCACAAATACTACGGCTCCGAAACGGACGCCGTATGGGTGGACGCCGCATGCACGAACGAGGGAGCGGTATTGGCTGTCACAAATTCCTTCCTGCAGCCTGTTGCTACTGTCCCCCTCCCCTCGGTCACCTCTTCGGAGGCAGCCGAGGAAGCAGCCATCGCCTACGCGCTTGCACACACGGAAGCACGCTACATAATTTCCGACTCGAAAACTGCTCTACTAAATTTTGCGCGTGGTAGAGTTCACATTTCTGCATTCAGCATACTGAACTCGCCCGCCGCTAACCCACCCCGCTATGTGGAGCTGATATGGGTGCCTGCGCACTCGGGGATCCCGGTAACGAGGCCGCCAATGCGTTAGCCCGAGGTTATTTAAACCGGGCGCCGGCGGCCTCCGATCCGGGATTCACGCGTGATCGCATGCACTCCTTCAGTGAGCTAACGCAGGCCTATCGGGCCGAGCGACTACTCTATCCCCCACCTCGCCCATCTTTAGACAACTACCACCAGACGCTCTGGCGACGACTACAAACGCGCACCCTCCCGTCCCCTTATAGTGCGTCTCGCTACCAACACACCCTCACCAATCCCTCCTGTACCCTTTGTAATAACCCCAACGCCACCCTCGCCCACATCCTGTTCCAATGCCCGGCAGATCCTCCCCCGCGGTGTCTAGAGCACCTTAACACCTGGGAGGACTGGGAGACCCTGCTGCACTCTGAGGACCCGGTTCGGCAGAAGATCGCCACATACTGGGCTGCCGACGTCATGAACCATAGAAACATGAACGTTTGAGTGTAGTGGGGCCGTGCGGGGGCCCAGGGGCATGCATGCCCCAAACTCCTCTGTTTTAATAAAGTTATTACCACCACCTGCAGGCAGCCTTTCATAGGGCATTTTTTTCTTACAAGGTTACACTGGGCGCGTTTTCACGCATTTCCCAGTTTTTGTTTGCTCCTACGCTCTCAAAAACAGTGAAAGTTATAATTTACTGCCTGATCAAGACTGGGAGCGCCACCAAAGTAAACTACTCATATCGCTATGACGACTGAGATGCCAACGAAAACGAAGAAGCAGAGACGTCTGATTTATTTGGCGCCTGATAAAAGCAACAAAAAAAGAAAAAGCGGTGCGTTGTCATGTTTACACAGAGATATACGTGCAAAAACAAAAGTGTAGATTTCATTTTATTAAGTTGTGCTCCGCTTTGCCTTATCTGCCATTAGTTAACTGCAGAACATATTGTTCTAAGCTTTCATTAAAATGAAGGAGGCCTAATTACGGTTTTAATCCCCGTTTGAAATAGGACATGAAGACACCAAAGACATCCCAAGCACAACAAAAAACTAATAATAAAAGCGGTAATGAAGGCGATGACTTCCGTAGCGCGGCGCAAAAGGCAGTTTACCCCGACCACAAAACGGCTTTCGAGGTGGCGCAGTAGTAATATAGAATGGAGTCTCCTAGCCTAGAAAATGGAGTCTAGGCGTTGATTCGACAGTGTGAATGACTTTTTTCTTTTTAAGCATTTTTCCAAGAAGGCTTCACTGGCACTTCGGCGACATACAAGTATAGAAATATAGTGTACGAAACAGTGATCGAGCGCCCTCCTTTCGATAGACTTTAGTCGATCTAGTAATCTTGTGTACTGGACATTGAAAGCCTCAAGTTTGGTTTCTGAACTGCCGGAATTAGTACCACTAACTAGTATAACAGTACCGGCATATGCGTACCTTCTGACATAATGGAGCCGAAGCGCCGTGCAGCATTACCAAGCTTATCCAGCTCATACGAACATTAATTACATTATTTTCGCCCATATGGCGGGATACATGTGTGACTCACTACAATAACTTTGTAGCCATAGCAACAGCGATATGTGTGACTGCATTTCAGGTAGGGGACGGAGAGAACGGATATTCAATAAATCTACATTGGAAACAATGTTTAATGTGCACGAATGGAAAACAGCGAAGCTCTATAAATGAGCCAGGCAGTTGATTGCATAGAAATTTAGATTCAGTACGTAATAAATTCGCATGAAAATATCAAGGCTGTCCGAATTTCTATTTGTGTAACCTTTCTTCACAGCAGGTCACCTTATGCAGGATCAAGTGAAGGAGCTCTTCATTGGCTACATAATAGCCGCAATGAGGGCTGTTGCTATGAAATTTGCATGCAATTTGACATTGATATAAGTTTCATTAGTTGTTAATTTTCTTGTATTTCTTTTTATCTCTATACTTTTTAAATTTGCTAACTTTAGAATCCCCATAATTACTGTAGGGGCAGACAAAGAGATTTATTTATTTATTTATTTATTTGTTTATTTATTTATTTATTTATTTATTTATTTATTTATTTATTTATTTATTCATTCACTCGATACTGTCAATCCCATCAGGGACCGCAACAGGGAGGGCATTCAAAAGTACAGAGGCCTAAAAATAGCAAAGTTAAATAATCGAAGTACAATTAAAATATGACAGGAGATTATACAGAAGAATATAGGTATAGCAATTAAACAAGAATGAAGAGCATGTGACAAGATTTTGGTGAACAAATAATAGCACAAGCGAAAACACAAACGGAAGGAATAACTTCGTAGTGACATAAGAACTCAATAATTACTGAGATATAAGTAGTTGATTTCCCACACGTGTGCTGAAGGAATTTAATGAGGGATTACTAACAATGGATGTGTTCAAGGTGTTCTATTTGCGTATAGCACAAGGAAAGTATGAATATTTGAATCAGTACGGAATGAAAACTCGTTTAGAGTGTGTATGTGATTATTACGTGTTTGTCGCATTTGTAATTTTGATATGTATCTTGAAGTGTCGACATTTAATTTATTATATATGAATTGGTACATGGTTTTAAGGCGCGCTAGTTTTGCTCTGTTTTGAAGGGTTAGTAGTCCTGCTTGTTTGAGTAGTTCTGTTGGTGAATCTGTCAACCTGTGTTTATAAATATGCATCTGAGATGACTGTCTTGCTAAGTTCAATAAAAATAGCATGATTTTTTGCTTCTTTTATAGTTGTTGAATTGTAGCTGCCAACCATGACTGATGTTTGTGGTACTAGTAAGGTTCACTTTTGCGATATCATCATCATCATCATCATCATCCTCAGCCTCATTGAAGCCACTGTAGGGCGAAGGCCTCTCCCATATTCCATATAGGCGATATATTGTAGCCCTATCCATGTGAAGAGCATGAACTGTTATCGATGGGAACGCTGTTTTCTCACACTTCATTGGTGTTGAGAAAATATACACAGCCCAATGAATTTTCTTTGTTTCGAGATTTGCAGAAAAAGGCTCCGCATAGTCGCGTCTCTGCTGCACGTGAGGAAGAAAAAGGCTAGAAAGGCCATTTTGATTTCTAGAGCACTACGGTACTACCTATTCCAAGAACATATAGGCAATTCTCTAAATGAAGGCTTGCAAACCTTAAAAAGGAAATGCTATACAAACCAGAAAGTACAAAACAGATGCTTAAACCTACCACCTTTTCGGCCTCCCAACTTTCTGACCTACATCACGAAGTAAAAGGATAAGCAAGCATTTTAATGTATTGAATATTCAGCTGTTTACACGGCCAAACAACAGCAATCGGTGCTTTTTGACAAAACCAGGTGTCACTCCTCTTTAAGTGCCTGCAGTAGGAAGTGAATCCATGGGTTTGACCTGCCAACAAACTTGAGAGAAGAGAGGATAAATAAAAACACTCACCACGAGAAACATGGAGATAGTGGAAAGTGCCTTGTGAAAGCTATTTGGTTTTTCTTTTCTTCTCTAGCTGTAGCAACCAGTCCGCTTGTTTCGCAAAGCCTTCTTTCAGGCGCAAACCCCCCTCTGTTTGAAAGAACACCGAATAATATGCGCATTCCAATGAGTCACCGAACCGTGCGTGTGCTGGGAAATGTTTGCCTGCACTCTGTCGGTAAGCAGGAAGTGATTTGCACGGGCATGTGATATCTAAAAGTTGTGTCAAATACGCTTGAGAGGCTAAGGCAAAGTACACAGTGGGCAGAAGCTTTGCCAGCGCATGGGCTTCTTGAGACGCAGTGTTCTCGAGTTAAACACTCAGCACTGGTGTCAATAGACCAACACCGTGTTTAGAAACAAAGGGGACACTCGCGGCGTCGCAGCCGACTGGGGGTGAAAAATAGCGTTAGCGCCCATAGGAATACATGGAACCGAAAGTTTTCTAAGCAGTTTTTTAATTTCACGAGACACGTATGATGTCCTTATTCGGCGCAGAGTAACCGTGAACATCCTAGAACAGATCTTGAAAGTATTAAATCACGTGATCGAGGAGAAGTATTTTTGAAACACCGCGAAACGTATGGGGGTGCGAGTTGGGAGGGCGACCCATAAAAACACAAGTAAACGCAACTTACCACAACATATTTTTCTCGTTTCGCAGAGCACCAGAAGGGGAGGCCGGTCGATAAACACTGGCCAGTGCTTTGAAGAAGTATGCTGCGTCATTGCAAAGGCGGTCTACTTTTAAAACTCCCCGAATAAACTATGTTGTGAATCCGGACAGCCCCAAAATGCTCATGTAACTAATCACGTAGTTTTGTTTAGAGTCTGATGTGCTGCCGCATAGAGTAAATTAACTTGATAATACTGTCCCTCAAGTGATACATACTAGGCAGAATTGAATTTAAAAGGCAGTTGTCAAACGCCGTACGACAATGCAGACCGAACGAGAGTCGAGCGTTGCAGCAGACGACAGCGCAGCTGGCGATACCCACCGCGGCCGCCTCCAGCTCCGGAGTGTCTGCTAGCGACAGCGCCGGTGGTGCATTGCCGTCTGCAAATGTACGCGGTCAGTTTATCGTGCAGTGAATAGTCCCGCAAGTCGTCAGACTTGCAGTACTTGCAAGGGAATGTAGTGTGCCATGCAACATGATGTCGGGGCAGGATACAAGACGTTCACCAAAAAAATGGGAAGGGTTCATCGCTGCTGAACCGAGTGAAATGTTGCGGTAAGTTGTGCTTGCATGTGTTTCTAAGGATCGCCTTCCCAACTCGCTGCCGCAATACTTTTCGCGGTATTTTAAAAATACTTCGCCGCGTTATAGAGATTTCATACTTTCTTCATCTGTTCTAGGATGGGCATGGCTGCTCTGTACCGAATAACGAAATCATAGGTGCGCGGTGAAACTAAAAAATTGCTTTGAGCTTTTTCGGGTCCATGTATTACTATGTGCGCTAAGCCTAGTTTTCACCCCCAACCGGCCCAGCCTGGCGACAGAAGCGCCACCGCATCACTTTTGCGTCACAGATCGGTACTGGTCTATAAAGACAGCAAAGTTTTTTAGCCGTTGCCAAGAAAGTGAACAAGCTTTTAAATTGCACACGCGTCAGTTTGCATTCGTGTGTGATGAAATAACGCCTATGGCTTTCATCACATGCAGTGAAACAAAGCAGTGGAATAAACTATAATGAGCAATATTTCGTTTCTCGTTCTGTGCCGCATTCTGTTACGGCTGAGGTATTAATGTAGAAAGAGACGTGTCATTTTACTACACAAATGCGTTTTTCTCCATGTTATTTTTTCATCCGTAAACTTAGCGTCGTCAGCAAACCGCGCATTCATTACAGTGAAACACCAGCCTGTTTTTGAATTTATGCTGGTTTGTCTGTAGTGCTTTTGTGTTGTCTACGCATTAGAACGTATACATTCCCACGTCCATCATGCAATCTTCCTCCGTGACCTGCACATTTTCTCATGGCCCGTTAAGAAAGGGGGTGAAAGAGTTTCCATGCCAATGCAAGTTTTTTGGAATCCCGGATTTAGACTGGTTTGTTCAAGGTAGCGTTCCTAGCATAAAGCCATGGGCCTGTCATACGGCAAAATTTTTCCGCAGTTGTTTCAAAGAGTTGTATCTCACGATGTTCGGGGCGCTTTTTTTGCGGCTTTTCTTCCTGGCATCACTACCACCTGTTTATGGTTTATCGTTAACACACATTTCTTTCTTTTCTTTCATAATCAATGAGAAAGGATTTTCTCAGAATCCTGGTCTCTATAAATTGTATGGCAAACACTGCTTTTCGACAATAAGTTGTGCGGTGAGTAAGAAAAGAAATAGAACAAAGAGTAAATGCCCTTCGGGAAGCCGATGTGTGACGTGATGCTTCGTAATTTGTTCGTTGTTCGCCGAGGACAGAAAACTATGAAGGGAAGCGACTGTTTGTAGTTTTATTTCTCATTGCTATCAAACGTTCTAGAAGAGCTGGCATAGTAGTGTCAGTCGCGGTGCGCTTGCAGCTCTTTTTCCCTGCCACAATCTTCTGGTGTGATATGCACATTACTTTACGAATGCGAAACGCAGAATCTCCTTCGTGCTTTGCGATGCTGGTGCGGATTTTAGAAGGTTAGAAGTCCCGAGTTGTTCGAAATTAACAAGGAGCTCTCCTCTATATCATCATCAGTCGGACTATACTCACTGCAGGGCTAAGGTCTCTCCATTTTTCTTGCAATTAACCAGGTCCTCTGCTAGCTGCAGCCAATTGACCCCTGCGAATTTCTTAATCTCATCCATCCACCTAATGTTCTGCCACCCCCTGCTACGCTTACCTCCCCTTGAAATCTAAATGGTTACTCTTAGAGAACATCGCTTATCCTCTCTTCGAACTACATATCCTGCCCATGCCCATTTCTTCTTCTTAATTTCGACTGGAATCTCACTAACTTGAGTTATTTCTCTGACCCACTCTGCACGCTTCCTATCTTAAAGTTACACCTACCATTCTCCAACCATTCTCAGTTCCATGGTCCTGTGCGTTGTCCTCACCTTAAATAGAGCCCTTTTCGTAAACCTCCATGTTTTAGTTCCATAGGTCAGTTCTGGTAGGATGCAACTGTTATTCGCTTTCCTCTCGAGCGATACCGGTAAGCTGCTAGTCATAATAATTGAGTACTTTCCAAATGCGCTCCATTGCAATCATATTCTCCTAGTTATTTTCCTTTCGTGTTCCGAACCTGCAGTCACTACCTTTCTTAAGTAGACATACTCGCCCACCACTTCCAATGCTTCGCCACCTGTTTTAAACTGCTGTTTACTTCCTAGATGTTGAGCATTACATTTTGATTCTGCATGCTAAACTTTAGGCCTACCTTTCTGCTTCTTCTGTCTAGATCATTTATTATTAGTTGCAGTTGGTCTCTTGAGTTACTTAAGTTCATCAGCGAATCGTGGTTACTGAGATATTCTCCATCCTCCCTGATACCTAACTTTTTCCATTCCATGCCTTTGAATATACTCTCTAAGCAAGCTGTAAATGCCAAGGTATTTACCAAGGTAATCACTAATGGTATTAGGCCGGGCTTAGACTTTAATCAACTAAAGGATCAAGCAGAATTTCGGAAAGGGTACTCTACCATCGATCACATGCACACTATAAATCAGGTGACAGAAAAGTGCTCATAAAAAACCAGCCTTTATACATAGAATTCATTGATTACGAAAAAGCATTTTACTCAGTACAAACATCGTCGATTATGCACGCATTGCGAAATTAGGGTGTAAACAAGCCGTATGTGAAAGTGCTGAAATACTTATGCAGTGGCTGCCCAGCAACGATAGTTCTGCATAAATAAAGTAACAAAATTTATACAAATACAGGTGTTAGGCAAGGAGATACAATCTCTCCAGTGCTATTTACCGCTCGTCTATATGACGTTACTCTATATGAGTCTCTGTCACCTTTCTTTATTAGCCACTCGCCGCAAGAAATGACGCTGGATGAGTAAGAATATCACCAGGCAGTGAACCGACGCGGTTGGGTGCATATGAGCAGTTGTTAGGCTTGCAGTGGACATTGCAGCTACGTGCGTTGAATGCGAATTCCCATTGAGGGGCCGAACGAAAACATTTCATTCGTCTAATGCGCTCTGCCAACTTGCTCTTTGAACTTCTTTGAAAACGCCAGAGCAATGCAAGCCCCGAGGCAAGTGTGCGTTGGTGCCGATGTCCAAGCGCAAAAATATTTTCTAAATCACTACCTCCGATTTATGTTGTTGCTAAAGGGCATGAAACACTGCTTTAATGCCTTCATATAGTGACACAACGTTCTTCCGCTGGACAACAAAACGTAGAGCATCCTAGCGAAAACAGCCATTTCTTTTTTAATCCAAACTATTGACGTCAGCAAATGTTCCAAATTTTATGCGCATAGCAGGACCAGCGCAAACAAAACAAAAATATCAATCGGTTCAAGCTTCCTAAACGCTGAGGCTGCATGAACTGACCATCAGTGTTGCTTCCAAAAACAGTAGCGAAGAAATATAAGTATAATATTTCATTCGCAAACAAGACTGAAGCAATTACAATTAATGTTCACTCGCTGGTATTAAAATGCAAATGCATTAAATTCCACATATTTACTGCAACAAATGATACTTTTAGTGAGTTGCCGTTCCTGGGTTTCTTTGAATTCATGGAGTATGCGCATCTTGGCAGCAGGTATAATTAAATTTGTAGAACCTCAGAAAGCACTTAACTAGAGGCGGTAGAAACACAAGCAAAGGAAGGTTGCAGAAGTTAAAGAAACAAATTTTTCCTAAGGACGATTTTGCAATGACTGTGCAGACAAAAAATGACACCCGCAGAAACAAAAAGCTATGCTCTCATTATCTTAACAAAAAATTTGTTGACGGTCATAGACACTGTCTGAATGTGTGCAGAGCCTTCAAAGTGCCTCTTGCACCCTAGTCTGCGATCAATGGTAACCAATTTGGAAAGCAGAATGCGCTTCGTTAGTAGACATTTATTGACAAGGCATCAAAACCTTTCAGTTCTGAACCAGGCGCTTCTCTAAATCCACACCAGAATACATCCAATCATGCTGTAATCAACAAACGAAAACGAACAACATGGCTCTCAACACAAAGACAAACGGATTACCTCTCGGCAGTGAAATATGAGCCAATATAAAGATACGTTCTCAAAAAACACTGCTGTGGACTTTTACGCGAAATAGATTTCACCAGCTGAACTAAACTAGTGTATATTTATTTTTTCAGCTTTCACATCTTTTTCATCTTGTTGAGGCTTCGTTTGAAGCTGATACTGCACTGCCTGTTCTAACGACCACGTTTACACACATCGGTTTTGGCTTTAGTTATTCTTTATTTTGTCCGGTTGTAATTCGCCTACTTTGAATAGCTGGCCCACTGTGACGTACGTCTGCATGATACTGCCGATTTTCGACTTAAACTGAACTTTAAAAAATAATTCGGCTTGTGTTGTAACTTTTGCATGGCCCAAGAAGCAAAATTTAACACTCACATAATTCTTGAGAAGCATTATTTTATAACTTTCACTTTGGATACTGCGCAATTCAACACATAAAGCAGGTATATCTAAATTTGTAATATGTAGAAATAAACATAAAACTACGCTAATTTTATTTCGCGCCTATTAACAACTATATATTTTTGGTTCACAGCCTCAATGTTGTCCTATAGATGCAATGAGTCGCACCGGAACAGCACTTGAACCCGAAACCGGAACCGGAACCGAATACAAGAAACCAAACCTCCATTTGTTCGACATCTCAGCTAAACCCGAGCTAGCATAATAGAACGAAAGTACTCCGCACCTGCTCCACACAGGGCTTAGTCCTACTCTTGGTGCAAAGGATCTGTTTTCTTTTTTTGCGCGCACAGAAAATGTGGTGTCTGTTATTTCGCATATTACACCATGCATGATGCTGCATTTCGCTGTTTGAAGATAACCCCCAATACATTAGACCGAAAACATGAAATGCTAGAATTCTTATCACTTAAAAATCGTGAAATAAAAAATTCATCCTATATCTCTCATAGGAGGATATAGGGGACATATATCCTTCAATAGCATCGGTGCTAAATTAACGACGCCACACCTGATGCTGATTTTAGCTTTTTTCGTGCAAGGTTATGTGGAACAAGGCATGCCCTGGTTTTAATTTAATTATTTCTGCAGGTATAAGGTACTTGACCTAAAGTACCTAAAATGTTCTGGTATGGGTGAAGCTCGAGCTGATAACAAACGAGTATTTCCCTTTGGGCGGAGCATATGATCCTGCAGATATTGATACGAATTCTGCAGGGGTTTAAACGTGCTGCACTTATGCGATTTTCATGATATCTCCACTTTAAGAGGACGCACGAGTTCCGACCGAGGAAAATCCCTCGCACGGGTCCCTGTTTTAAATTTAATGTTCCGTAATTACCAGAGAAAGCTCATCTTGCGAAGCGTAACAACAGAATTGCTTTCTCATCTTAGCAACCGCAGCTTGAAGCGGTCGCCAATGAACCGTGTGCACATTTAGCCTTTAAAAACAAAAATAAAACTTACTACAGTGTACCAGTGCCATCAATGCTATTCATTTAAATGTATCAAAATTGTACGCTGAAAGTACAGAAGAAAGGAAACCCTACGAAATCAGAGTGTCGAACTTGTATGTGCGTGCCAGAAATCTCAACGGGGCTCGTTGCGGAAGAAATAGGCACCTACATTGAAAAGCATGCCGTGAATTATCTCCCCTTTCCTCGTTGCCTGCTCCAAAGAAAAATAGCCACTTCTAAACGCATTGAAGAAAAGCAGAATAAAGGACGAGATAACCACTTCAATAAACATAAATATATTCTTGCAGTTGTTTCGTTATCGTGCTATGACCTGTTCGTGCGGCCCGTGAATAATTCTTGATTTAGAAAAAAAAAAAAAGGAAACACTCTAGAGCTTGTGTCCCCTTTCCTCTTTGCTTTTTTTATGACTGCTGCCAGTGCGTCTTTTGCCTGCGCATTCAATTCTGGAATGCGTGCAGAGTAGTGGAGCATGCGCCGATCTATCGCCTTGCAGCATCTAGCAGTAGTTTTTGCGTTCATGTGCGGCGACTAGTGGCTGCAGTTACTGATTGATCTTTTTTTTTTTTTTTTTTTTTTTTTGCAGAGGTAAGAGAAATCCTGCGGACATGTGGAGCCGACAGCCAATTTCAGCAGACGCAGAATAGCATGAGTTGTTGCGCGCCTCCTTCTGACAGGCGGGTACTGTGCTCGACGTTTGCGGCAGCGTTTTTCTTTCTAGTGTGCCGGACAAGAAGTCCCTACTTGCTCATGCCTCTGAGATGTGATAGAGCCCGAAAATGGTTAGTCGGCTGCTTGCATGATGTCACAAGAGCACCTTTAATGGCCGAATGAGCAGGATCTGCCGACTCGGACAGAACGTTTGACTGGCGAATAGAACCCACCGGGGCCCTTGTTTTCCATGTCAGACACATTGATCCTAGACCATGCTGGTGCGTTCGTAGGACTTTGTTAAAGTGGGGCGTTACATCAATACTCTGCGGTCTCTCACAAAACCTGGTAGGCTACAATTAAAAGTTATTGAACATAATTAACCCGTATCAGGAACTGAATTACGAAAGTGCTAACGTACTTAACTCGCGTTTTCACTAACCATGTTAAATTGGCCGCCATTTTGTTGCCGTTTAATGCACTTCGCTCCGCCGACACGGATATATGCATTTTCAATTTTTTTTTCTCTTCTGGGAACCAAATGCGCTCCTCCGTTTCATAACTAAGTGTGGTTAGTAATGTCTCTAATGTGTTTAATTCGTATATGAGGAAGATGTTTTCTTACCACCTTTTTTTCGTGTCCTTTCCAGGAGTGGCGGTAGGCCATCAGTGCCAGTGATACACATGCGCGGACCATGTCTGACTTAGGATGAAAAAAGCGATGAAGAATAGGCTTTCCAATGAAATTGAATATGCTTCCTAACATGCTCAGATGTAGAAAATGAACAGAACCAGAAAATAAACGGAGTAAAGCTCAAAGCGCAGCTTAAGATATGAATGTACCGTCCTACTAAGCGCAATTGAAACACGTAGTAATAAATAACAAACCAAAACGCCTATCAACGCCAATGCCAAAGCAAACAAATTTCATTGCATGAAAATATCAAAGTACGGGAAAGCTGAAAGTAATACAAAAACCGTGTGGCTGTCACCTTGGACACAGTACTAGCACACTCATGCACACCCGCTGAAACGTCCCGTAACTTTGAATAATCAATCAGTTATATTCTACTCTAATCTATTTCTTATTTTTCGATCCGCATAATTTCCTTCTTCCATCTCTCAAACTGGAATCAGCGCCGTGGATCAAACAATCAGTCCGCCTTCCTTCGCCAATCGTAAATGACGGGGGCGTAACCATACCGAGGAAACCGTTAAATCAGAAATATTTGTGTAAATATAATAAGTAAATTCCAACAGTAGGCTGAGTTTATTCGATTAGTACTACTTCGGCTTGTCGTTTTTTTTTTTTTAGGAGTTTATTATGGAATTTTGTTTTCCAGGTGCTCCAGACAACATCAGTAAATTTGTAAAGGTTTTTTTAATGAATAGTTTGCCAAGGTTGGAAATGAAAGCCGCATTTCTCGAGCCAGTGCCATCGCCGATTTTTCATCTGTTTCAACTTTTTACAAGAATACTGATAAGGTGTCAAATATCTCACAAATAAACCTAATCCTTAGTCATTAAAAGCAGAATTTGAATGCCGTCTCTTATGACTACATGTAATCAAAGCTGACGAATTCGCTCTACCTTATATGAGGCGAAAAAGAAAAAGAGTTTTATAGGCAGAACGGGGCGAGTACCATTTAATGAGTACAATGACACTGAATAAAATATTGAGTATAAATATTTAAGACAATTTAAAGAGTATTGCCCGAACGGCATCCAGCTTTCTGAAATATGCAGCTAGAAGTATTCAAAATCCCATGCACAATAAGAGCAGCTTATTTTTCTAATACTCGATACCAGTCTGTGCCCGCCAAGCCTGTTTGGCTTTGTTTTGAACCGAAAGCTTTAGCGGCCTCATCAAGATCATTGGCGCCTCAATTTCGCCTATCATGCGGTGCGTACAGCCGATCGCGCTCTTTTAATTCAGTTATGTCCTGTTCTTCAGACACCTAACAAACTTTGTTCATGCCGGTACTTATCTCCATAAATGTACTACACTGCCTGACATAGTGCAACACAGTATTCCAGTCCCCTGGCTACCCGTTTCCTCCGCCTTCACCGCTGCCCGTCTGGCTAGCCTCCTGAGTCCCCTCATACACCTTCGTGTCGTGTAGATCCGGCTGCGGTGCCGGAGATTCATAGACCGCTGTGGAGGAGTCGTGCGCTGGAGCCAGTGCTTTTCTGCGTTTCGTTGACGTTCGCAGATAGCCATAAAGAAGATAAATCACATCAAAACATATGTCTTATTATATAAATCGAGCTTCCGATCTGTAAACTAGGTTATCTACATGTGTCTAAACTCGATTAGCAACACAACAAAGCCAAGCATAACAAGTCTTTCGTTTGCCTTACTGAGCTTAGCCGAGCCGACCTAAGCAGTAGTCATTTTTTTAATCGAAAGCTTCAGAGGACAAGTCGAGCGAGCGTGGCCGTCTGCAAACGGAAACACCTTGGCTCATTTTAGTTTCTAGTAGTCGGTGACGCTGCTTCGTTTTCTTCTGCTGCTGCTTCACATCTTATTCTACTTTGCACACTCGCTTCTTCTTCTTCTAATTCTTCTTATTCTTATTATTATTATTCTTATTCTTCTTCTTATTATTCTTATTTTTATTCTTCTTATTCTTATTCTTCTTCTCCTTCTACCACCTAACGTTTGTTTCCACCGCCAACGCTGACTATCTGCCTCGCCTGCTGGCTCCTCTGTTTCAAAATGTCCTCGATACATTCGTCTCATCTACATCGGTGTGTAAGCTCCCTGAGGTTCGCAGACATCCATCGAGGAGTCGCGCGCTCAAAGCAGTGATTAGGCTACGTTTCCTCGAAGCTCGCACACATCCATGGAGGTGTTAAACCGCAGGAAACGCTTAATCGAGCTTCCGGTTTATTAACCGAGAAATATAAATTCATTGTAAAAAGGATAGCGTTTCTGCGTACTGATTTTGACGACAATATTTATCTATTTTTGCCTTAGCCACGTCTCTTAAGATATTGGCTGGATCTATATTTGCTCATTCCAAAAATTTAACAGAAAAAAGCGAAGAACACCAGAGGATAGATACCACCATTACGCTTGGCGGCGAGCACCACTCGATGTTTAGTTTCTATATTATATGCCTGAACATTATTTCGCTCTCTACGGAAGATACTACATCGCGCTAAAGAATACCCAGCAATGTTTATTCCTTTCTGCATATTTAACAAACTGCTTCCTCCTAATGAGGCGGCAAAACACGCATCCATTAGCACACGCAGCCCGTCGGGGCAAAGAAAAAACATTGTTTTCCCCACACTTCCATTATCGTGGGCATGTAGAGTGCTGTTGTGAACCATAAAAGCAATAAAGTGAGTCTTGGACGTATAGCTTTTCATGGTGCAGCAGAGCGCAGGAAGCTACGCTAATCTCCTTTCCTTTGCGCAGCCATAAACGAAGACTGAAGAGACATGTATTTTTCTCCTTCTCATAGCGTTTCTTCGAATTGCCAAGGGGACATAATGAACTATAAGTAAGTTGTGCATTTCCCGGAAATTTCAGGACATCCTACAGGGATACGAACCTTTATCATTTCGTCAAAGCGCTAAAATATGGTACTTTTATGCACACATTTTTATCTTCCCCGAGAGCTGCTCGCACACTCTGAGGACGTTAACGGCCACTGTGGACAAATGTTTTACTTCTTTTTTCTATAAATTTGATCCTTGCCTGCTTCTAACCATGATTACTTCTGTTGGGCATTTATTGCAGGCGTTTTACTATTTCAAACCTTTGCTCGGGTTGATTCAGTATTGTAACCTCCTAGCAAAGAAGAACGGGCTTCAACTGACCAGAAGCGGAAGGCTCTGCCGCCTAGATTATGGAATCCATGCCCTAAAATTTCATGTTTTATACGCTGTTTACTTGCAAAATGGGGCTCTGGTGGCGACAGTTGTTTATTGTTTGTTTTTGTTTCCTTAAGATATTTGCAATTTGTTTTCGGTTCGCTGATGTCTTTGGCAAAATGGCGCGTATACCCATCTGTAGAGTCAAACCGCTGTTTGTATTACGGAAAAGCAGTGCTTTAAAGACAAGGGCAAGCACAGAATGGACAAGCCATCTCCTCCGAACATATATACCTGATCACTATTTCAATATAGCGTGGTTTTAGCCTTCTCTTTTCCAGGTCACGAGAGAATCCTGACATCAAACAATAAATAGAAATATGTTACATGCTTGGTGTGTCATGTTACATGAGTGCGCCATGCTGTTGCGTCCTTTTAGGTATGTGTACACAGAAGGAAAGAAGGCGCGTGTATCTTGAAGACGGATGTGTGTGTTCCCCTCACTCACTAGGCCACGTGCATGCAGTGTTTCTGTGTTTCAGCACGTTTTCGCATGCGTCGATATGATCAGAACAAGCAGACAATCTAGAGTTGCACCGGGCCACCGCCTACTGTCGCGGACGCCATGATGCATGAATTAAACGTGCGACACTAAAGTCCAAAGCTCCATTTAGGCCTTCAAAGTCTTGCGAAATCCTCGAAACGAAATAACGAATGCGAATTTCCAACCCTACCCTACTGGCTCTGTCAGCAAAAACGTCGACATGGCTGATTGAGACTACGCGTGAGGGGAACCATACCTAGGAACCCAGTAACTCTTGCGAATGCACATGACTTCCGGTAACAATTCCTGCTATGCAGCTCGGAGTGCAAGGGTCTCTCCTAAGCTTTCATTGCTCCATATGTATCTTCAACGCCGGCGGCAGGTGTAAAGTAGGCACGGTCTTTGAAACGATATCGTTATTTAGATCAGACCAATTCTTTAACAAGCACCGCGTGCCATTTGACTGCCTGGAGTTGCTGCGCCGGAAATCATAGGAAATGGCAAGGCAAGCGGTGGAAGAGTCCGTTCACAATTACTGGCGTTGCACTGCGCGTCGTCTGTTAGGCTGTTCTGCTGCAACCTTCTATATGCATCGGCGCCACTAGAAGTTACTACGACTTATTTTATCCGTTGCGTTAAGTGCAGGTAATATCTGTAATGAACAATGCATATTTGCAATATTCAACTTAGCATGCACAATAACAAGTTGCACTCATTTCTTTGGGAACAAGTAATTTTCATTTACATTAAATATACATCGACGTATTAAATAATTTCGAAAGAAAGTTACTCGAGACAGCAGAGGAAAACGGAAAGGGGAAAAAGTGTAGAACTTGAACGTTGCAAGTTCGCGCCAATCAACGCCACAAGCACACAACAGATAGAACAAGTGCTCTCAGAACTCGGGCATGACACTTGATTAGAGAGGTTACTTCCAACGGAGCTGAACAGCCAAGGAGATGACACATGCCACATGATTTCGAACCCATGTTCGTTCCCTCTCCCGATTTCCTCTTGCTTCAGCTCCATGGCGCTGCACCGGTCACTCAACGGTTGTGGGGCACTATTAAAGAATTGGCGTAGTGCACTACTATGGACAAACGTTTTTTAAGGAGCATCATCGAAAATGGAAGCCAGTAGCACTGTTGTTAGCCGGTGTTCAAAGACCATACTTAACGGTCTGAAAGTCGGGCTCTCATGTTGTGACGTCAGGAAGTGAAATCGAGAGACCGCCAAAAAATGGGGCTCTCGTGCGCCAAACTTGCTTTTTCAGTGTCCTTGAAACTTTTGTGCAGAGTAGTACGTGCACTCATGTGCATGACGACTCAACGCGTAGGCTGCACAGACCAGTCAGTCGAACCACGACAAGACAAAATAGGCGCTCCGATAGCATAGCCGTAACGGCCCGAAGTTTTGCCGTCGGCGACCCCATTTGAGCCAGAAACAAAACTGTATCAGCCGCCAAAGTATAAATATACGTCAGCTTCGCACTCCCGCCGCACTAAGAAGCGGTCACAAGTGATTATGTGTGCAACCCGGACAGTATACTGTTTTGGCAGAGCGCGCCAACGAGGTTGAGCATTGTTCATGTGCTTGTGAGCTTTGTGACTATCGTTCTGCATTTTTGGTATTTTTTTTAGACCGATGAGCACAAGATAGAAGTGGATTTGTATAATAAGCTCTTTGTGAAACTCAAGAAAACGGTAAAGGTTAGAAATATAACTGACAGAAAACAAAAACAGATCCATGTACAAGCAACAGCTCCTGATATTAACGGCTGATAGTGTCTGTGTTGGGGTTTATTCAAAGCTGTTGAGGCTACTTGAGGCAACTAAGTTGGAGGGCTCCTGATACAGAAAGTTAACATGCGGAGCGGACAGATGAGCTCCAATATTAATTATACTGTTTTAGTTGTCTTTTAGCTTCAGAAATTCTAGCCGAAAGGCAAGTTCAGGAATGTTTACATGTAGAGTGGACATTTTTATCCTTAAACAAAACACACCAGTCACTCAGCAGTTAACGCTTAGCTTGTTTTTCGTTTGATTAGGCTGTGCAAATCAAAAGTAAAAATAGAAAATAATAAAAACAGTGTACACTCTATACATCTCTGATAAAGACGCGAACATTGCCGGATCAGTATGCTCCAAGATTACGTTCCAGCTTTCTAGGGGCTTTTAAGAATTTTTTTAAAGCTCTGTCATTCCTGCTAATGAACCTGTGTTAATTAGTCACGTGTGCGCCTACTTTTCAGAGAAAAAGATTAGACGTGCTTCAACGAGGGTTGTAGAGCTCTATGACAGGAAACTTTTAAAAAATGTAGATTGAAAATGCCACCTTTGTTTATATTTTACGCAATGTGTCCTTACATAATGACTTCTTACCCTCCAGAGTGACTATATTTTTATTATGTTCCTTCTTCTTCGAGAAAAATAAGACGCTCGAACCTTTTTATCTTTCCTGTAATCCTTTGTATGGCCATACAACACACGAGGGCCTCATAACGAATGGCGCAAATTGATTTGCCATTTTAATGGCTTTCTTTTTCACAATACTGCGCCAAGAATTTATTGACCTTCTTTTTACACCCACCCTTCTAATTTCTTTTCTGGTTGTCTTCGTTTTGAATTTCTCAGATTACTATTAATTATTTCCTTCCTCTCGTACGTCTCAAGCAACGCAAAAATAATAAGATTATTCACACTGAAAACTTTCAAAAAGGCTGCAGGATTCCAGCAGCTGAGTTAAATACAGAAAATACAGGAAGTAGCAGTTAGGAAGCGGTTCACAGTGCGATCAGAGATGTTGAAAAATAAGTGAGATTTTTGGTACCTTCCAACATTCATGGTGTTTGCAGAAAGGATATAGGGTAACGAAAAAGGTAAGTCAATGACAACGTCAGTACAGTGCAGTAGCCCTCCTACTAGCCCGTATTAACCTAAATTAAAAATTTGTGAAGTAATTTATTTCATATATCACTTGGTAAATGTTGTAGAGGCGAAAACTCAGCTTCACGCCAGACACGCCGTTGAGCGGCATGATGGGCTCAATGTGTGAATGAAGATTTTTAGTTATTCTTTGAATGCAAAGGAGAAATGGTAATAATGCACTGAGATAGCTTCCCTGAACATGAATATTCGGGCCAACCTCTCTGCCTTTTCCTTTCAATAAATCCATCTATCTATCTGAACACGAAATGTACTGAGGAAATATTAGCGACCAAAACTTTCGGTTCCTCGTGGGCACACTGCAAACACCTTGCGGCAACAGGTGCAGGCTTATGGATATACTTTTGGTGATGAATACCTGTAAAAGGAGGTTCTCTGAAAGACAGGCTGCTGATCAAAAAAGGAATAGTTGATTCCGTTTTTAGGCACCCTTCCTTTAGATACAATGAATACTAAGACCCCAGCAATAAGAACAAAATAAATTTTATACGCTTTCTGCGTTTATGGCTTGACATATGCAAATACGGTGAACATTCTCTTCTCTTTTTTAGGCTGTGTTACTTTTTTCACGTTCTGTTCAGTCAGGAGTCTTTAATAATTACTTAGCCTCCATTTCATTCGTTTCCCTTGCACTATTGCACCGTGAAGTGCACGTGCATTAGCGTATCTTGCGCAGCCGCATAAAAAGGCACGCTCATTCTAAAGGCGTAGAAGATGACTAATATCAGGAAAGAATTCCCAGCACAAACGACAAAATGATAAGGTTTTCACGTCATTCCCTCCATCGTCCTGTGTCCGCGCTGTTCCTGTTCGTCATGGTATGTTAAGTTGCCGGCAGCTACAGATCACAGATTGTGTAGTTTGCACAGCTAAACCCGTTTATGGCAACATCGGTTCGAAGAACATGTTATATATAACAGCGGACATGAGCGGCATAGGTATCCACCATGTTCTCATGGATAAAATGATTCACTCATAGCAATGCTATCGTAGTGCATTATCGGCTACAACAATAAAATGGGGGGGGGGGGGGGAAGGGGGGAGGCTGAGAGCAACATTTTAAAAATAAAGAAATGCTACAGTTATATCAGCCAAACCAGGCTCACTATATGAAAGCGCGGGAGTCAGGAGCCAGCGGAGGCGAAGGTCGGATTGACGTGGTGCTGTGGAAACGACAGCCCCCAGAGGCCCGCCTACGCAAAAGTTTTGTGTTCCGGCGATGCTCAAATGCCACGAAATGGCAGAGGAAGAGAAAATACTTAGACTTTCTGACGGATCCGCGAGAACTGTTCATTAATGACGTATCCGAGGGTGTGCCTGGTAGAAAACGCGATGGCGTGGTGGTGGCAATACATCGCTGATTAGGTGGCTAGCGTCAATGAAACGTAACATCATGTTAGTCAGAGACGTAGACGCGCCTTGCTATCAGTGTTTGCTCTTTTATTTTCTACTGTCAGTATTCCCTGGCTCCTACCAACTCATTAAATCTGCTCCTGGAAAGCGGGCTAAGTCCGAAAGGCCAGTTACGCGACCTTTCGCGAAACTACCTCCGACCCCCTCCCCCCGCCCGCACAATGCAATGATGATGACAACGTATCAAGAAAAAAGTATGAAACAGCAGCAAATAAAAACCCATAGAAGCGGCAGTTGTCTCATTAGCCGCACGCCCCTCGATTCTATATATATATCGACAGCGACTCCCAAACCCGCTACAGAAACTACATCAGATGCCGAGCTTCTCCCCTGGCCTATAAAATCTTATCCGAAGCCAGACACCAGGCATCAAACAAAGCCGTATAATAGGTACCTGGTCATCAACGGGTCGAGGGAAACGAGTGAGCACATGCCTCAATACGAGCATTCCTCTCCCGAGATCCCTAACCACTCCCTCACATTACCACCTCCCGCCCCCCACTACATATATTGCATGATACTGCTACACGTTCGCTTAGCGAAGCAAATAATCCCACCACCTGCTAAAGGACCCAATAAATCAGAGCAGTGCCATCGCAGGCGATCTTAAAGTATGTCCTACAACAGCCAGCTAGACTGCACGCAATTCGGCCGCGTACTTTCTCAGCTGAATGTACGTTTTGCGGCCAGAAAGCAGATATTTACCATATGGCATCGGCTTGCCAGCAAAACCAAAAAATGCCTCGTAATGATAACCGAAAATTGTTCGATTGGGATGTGGTCCTGTCCAGCTCCGACATTGCGACACAAAGGAGTTTGCTTGCGAGAGCCCGAGCAGCGGCTCCAGCGAACAAGTCCCGGACCGAAGACCCGACAAACCTCACCGTTAACCCATAACCCATTTTTCAAAATATTTGGTTTATACTTTTTTTTCAAAATATTTGGTTTATACTTCTATTACCCATAAAGTACTCCTTGCATTTCAATATTGTTTGTGGCAGTGAACTGCTTCCTTGTCAGATTATCAAACTACAACAATTTAAACTGCTTGCTCCGATTACTGTTGGAAAGCTTTAGCTGTTTATTTTTTTTTTTTTTTACTCTTGCGAAGGCGAAAAGCTTCACCAAATGTTTTTTATCTCTTCTTTATACAGAACTGGCTTATAGATAACAGTAACATTTTGTTCAAACTCTTTCCTCAAACTGCTTGTTTTATCTAAGCCACATTTGGCCTCTTGCAAAGACTGAAACCTTTCAAGAACAATGCAATTTACCTCTTTACGCCTCGGTTGTAATATTGCTTTCTCTACGTTAGCCTTTTAGTGTCACATAGTCGCATGCACGTAACTCAGAAATTTTACACTTGCAGTCACTCCTTCGTCTCTTTAGCATTCATTTCGCAGATGTTGTCTTCATATGTAAAAACTCTGATTTTTTGTAAAATCTAAAAACGTACTTGGTGACTTTTTTCAAAGGCATGCAAGTCTAATACGCTTTCCTGTCTTCTAAGATTTGTCGTACGACCACATAGGGTCCTTTCCTTGGCACATTCTTATTGATCCCAATTTGTTACGAAAAAGAAGGTGTGGGCATTTTCTCCCTTTGTTCTGGTCATTTTCTCAGGTTTTACAGACTACGGTCCAATGTGTCCAGCCTAATTTTTGTCACTAAACTTGCGAAAATGAGAAAATCCTGCGTCATAGGTTACAGTTATGACGGCTTCTGGGTATTTTTTGTTATTTATATGCATATATACTCTTTTGGACATTACGCCTATTCAAGTTCCTGAATATTTGTATGGTTGCTTTCGGTGCCGGGGCATAAAGGATTTCCTTCAGTGATGTTGCAGATTCTCTCGCAAGAGCTTCTCTTCGCGGCCTAAATGTAACTGCCCTCTCAACCTGTGCATATAAACTGCGGTGCGGTTTATCAAATACAGAATAGTTAGGAATTTTTGTCTTGACGCTCAGGTATGTTTCCGAGTAACAGCATGTTTTGTATTTTCAGAACAGCAACGACCAGTGCTCACGCAGGCTGCAGTTTTTTTTTTTTTTCATGTGTTTGAGTTTCGCATTCAGTTACTAAACTTCTACCTTTACAACTCTGGTCTAGCGATCGGTCCCTTGAGCCCATTTTGTTACAAACCTGGAAGAAGTGATCAAATACTGCCGCTCTGCGGCCGCTTTTTCTCTTTTAGGACGCCAATTGGGAATGTCGCTCTAATTACTGGGCTTGCTTGTGCCCGCATCGGGTCTGCCTTCAGTTGACGCTTCCTTGCTCACAAGAAGCATAAAAAGGATCCACACAGCTGTGCAAAATTCCCTTCTAGTAGCACGGAGACTGCCGTTTTGAGACATGTATAATTTTATTCAACGCTTATGTGAAACATAACAGCAAATATAGCAACCTTCAGTGTAACCCTATAGTCCCGCATTTAATCCTCCCCTTCACAGGCCCCCTGCTGTTCCGCTGTACAATGTTTATGCAGATGTTATATATTGTACATTCTTGTGATATTTTTATTTGTGCTATTATCATTGCGAAAGCAATACTACTCGCACTTTCAAGCATTCGCGTGACCCGGCCGCAGTTATGTCTTACCCACTTGACGCTGTGACGTCACACCCCACGTGACACACGGGCTGGCAGGAGCTGCCAACTTGGGTCTCTCGTTTAACATGGCACGGTCAGACCCTGGCATTAGTGGCCAAGAACATGTTTTTTCTTGGAACTCTGTGGTCTTTTTCTGACATACGCAATCTTCAAATTATCTAATGTGCATATTATTCACCATACAATAAAATGGGTAACGAAATTTGTACCTAACACAGAATTAGAAATATATATAAATAATAACAAAAATGTGAGATACAAATTGCCCGCTCATCCGCAACGACCAAAAGGCTCGGTAACAAAAACAAACAATCCACATTGCACAAAGTTTTGAGCAAATTATTTTCATAGGGAGAAATTGCAAGCGATGTCTACATATATAAGGACCGTAGGAGTGCACAATTCATAGCAACAACACATGACTATCAATGGTGGCTTTAAGGGCAAAAAGAGTGAAAGGAAGACGATGCTCAAATAAGCGTGTAACATGTAAGGCACACTCTCAGATATAGAGTTTCGTTAAGGTCAAAAAAAAATTTGAAGGCTTTCCGAAGCGGTTTCAAAGCACTAAAAAGTTCTCGTGTTCAAATGTGGAACAGGTCGTCAGCGGATTAAACGATTCCTTCATCAGCTGTTTGCGAGTTTCAAATCTTTCATGTATGACAGCCTTAAAACGCATCGGTTTCAATTCTTGAGTAGAGCCTGTCCATCTATTATTCGTGAATAGCTGTGTTTAGGCATTTTTTTCTTTCAATGAACATTGCCCAGCGTATAGCGCAACGCTTTTAAAGCTCAACAGAAAATTAAATGAATTGCGTATGAGTGAGGTTTGTTCTCACATGCGCTAACACGGCATTCTACTGTAAATGTAAGTGTGAAAGGTTCGTACGTCTCAGATCAAATCGGCAGAACCCTTTAGCGTCAGTTCATTTCAGGGTAACAGCAATTTCCTCATCCCATCCAGGGTTAAGAATGTCGATTAGTTTTGCTTCCGGCTACTTCAGCGCACCTAGTGACTTCAGGCGAATTGACGTTGAAAATGAAAAAAAAAAAAAAAAAACACCCTAACTCCAAAGACGCGCCAAAGGCTCCGCAGACTGCCGTACTATCTGAGCCACTGACAACGACGGTGTTCTCTGCGGCAATTCTGACCGCGCTCGGGAATGAACCCTTGTCTGTCGAATGTTGTCGCCATGGCAACAATCAGACATTCCTCACATCTTTCTTACGGCCATTAGAAGAAGAACCGCACTAATATATGTACAATGCCTGGAAAATGTCAAATATTGCCAAGTTCTAAATGTAACTACTCCCTGCCCACGAATCTGGCTACTGAGCTAGAGCGCAACTCCAAGCGGCAGCTGTAGCTGAATATCAAGCATTAATACAATAAAATAGCTATAAAGACACTGTAGGAGGCCCTGAAAGTGAGCGCTCGGCGAATGTCAGCTTGCTTATTTCTTTACACATACGTAGTGTTTGTAATGACGCATAAGGCTCGTTTCATATGCTGCAATTTTGTCATGCATGAATCGCCTGGTGACGCCATGACCAGTAGTGACGGCTCATGGCGCGCCCCTTGCCGAACACAGCCAGCATTCCATTGAAGGCATCAAAGTTCAGCGCCGTTCTATAATTTGTTTACATGGAAATATAGGCGCAGTATCTGTCACTCGCGGAATCCCGCTATCCTCATGGGAGACAAGGAGAATTATGAACGTTTCATGATCCTGATCTGCTTCCTGCACGAATTGTTTTCCGCGGGGCTCTTCATTGGTTTATCGAGATTGTGAAGTTTGTCAATGATAAACCTGAGTGGTTGCCAAAGGTAGAGCCTTTGTGGATCCACGACCGGCTTTAAAATCTAAAGGAACTTTAAAACGAAAAAGCCAGCCCCTGGCAGGCTTATTATATCAATGTCTTGTATGTGTTTGTGTTGTCTATGCATCTGTCTCCTCAGGAACCTGTATGAAGGGCAACAGGCCACAGTCAGAACTGGGCATGGCCTTACTGATTGGTTTCCGATTGAGAAAGGAGTGAGGCAAGGCTGCATACTGTCGCCCTGCCTATTTAACCTATTGGCAGAGTGCATCATGAGGAAGGCCGGTCTGGACGAGTCTGCAGCTGGAGTGAAGATTGCTGGAAAACGTATCAATAACCTTAGATATGCGGATGATACCACTTTAATGGCAGAAAGTGAAGTGGAACTCAATAGACTTCTGATGCGTGTACAAGAAGAGAGTGAGAAGTTTGGGCTTAAACTGAACATTAAAAAGACAAAGATCATGGCGTCTTGCCCTATCAAGTCCTGAAGCATCAATGGACAAGAAGTGGAAGCTGTGACAGGTTTTTTCTTCTTGGGCTCCAAGATTACCTCGGAAGGAGACTGTAGCCATGAAATTAGGAGACGCTTGCTTCTGGGAAAGAGAGCAATGGTTAGCCTTGACCCCCTAGTAAAGAGCAGAGACATTAGTCTGCCAACCAAGGTTCGTATAACTCGTGCTGTGGTCTTTCCAGTTGTGATGTATGGATGCGAGAGTTGGACTGTGAAAAAGGCTGACCGCCGAAGAATTGACGCATTTGAATTGTGGTGCTGGCGAAGACTCTTGAGAGTTCCTTGGACGGCCAGAAGATCAAATCAGTCGATATTGTCGACCATAAACCCTGACTGCTCATTGGAGGGCCAAATTCTAAAGTTAAAGCTCGGCTACTTTGGTCATCTGATGAGAAGAGAGGAGCCGCTTGAGAAAGATTTGATGTTGGGAAAGGTTGAGGGTCGCCGGAGAAGGGGTAGGCAGCAAACGCGATGGTTAGATGGCATCCTCGAGGCACTGCAGATGAAGTTATGTGATGTTAGGAAGATAGTGAGAGACGGGAAAGCGTGGCGTGTCATGGTCCATAGGGTCACGAAGAGTCGGACACGACTGAACGACTGAACTGAACTGAAAGAAAAAAAAAAAGGAGCGTGGCGCAGTTGGTAAACCACTCGGCTGGGGATCCAAGGGATGTAGGTTCGATTCCCGGTGGAGACAGGGCTTGTTTATTTATTTTTATCTCTCTCCCTCTAATGTTTGACACCCTCTGCCGACAGCTCCTGGTGACAACGATAAGACAAAGGTTTTCGCCTTAAAATTAGGAGGACGCTTCACCTTGGACTAGATGCTATAGCACCTATAACAATGACTTTCGTTTCGAAAATTTTCTACAATAAGAGACTGACGCCGAGTTTGGTAACTCTTTACACGCCATTAATAATAATACTAATACTTAGATCGCACGAGGGGAAAGGTGCAGTATCTGCCGCACTTGCTCTCTTGACACCTGAACTGAGCTTTAAGGGATGAGAGAAAGGTGGCAGTGAAAGTGAAAAGGAAGAGGTGCCTGCAGTGAAGAGCGCCGGAGTAATTTCGATAACCTGGGGATATGTGCTTTACGTTTTGGCAAATGGAAAGTTCACTATTGCCCCGCCGTTGTTGTACAGGGGTAAGTCGCCTGATTACTGTGCCGCTGCACCCGGGTTCGAACCCGACCGCGGCATCTGCATTTCGAGTTAGGCGAAGCGAAAAGATGTCCAGGTGCTTTGCGATGTCAGCGCACGTTAAAGATCTCCAGGTGATCAAAAACGTCTCCGCAGCCCTCCACTACGGCTCCGCTTTCTCTCTTTCCACTTTCACTCCCACCTTCCTCCCTCCCCTAACGGCCCGGTTCAGATGCCCACAGAAACAAGCATGACAAATACTGTGCCTTTTCCTTCCTATGAACAATTAATACTACTACTACTACTACTACTACTAATACTACTACTACTTTAACAATGACTGACAGTGCACAACACATGGACGCCACACAATTTGGCCTCCACTAAAACTCACCAAGGTTGACGACTGGGCGAGTTTGTAACATCTCATTTTAAACAGCCAAAGGACGAGACACCCACTGAAACGCAGCCATCGGTGGTCGTTGCACCCCGGTACTACGGCACAGCAGTCGGGCAATTTAACCACTTCGTCACCACGCGGGGCAATTTCATTATTAATGCGAAAGCATTACTTCGCTATGTTCAAAAATTTCTGTCCGCAGGCCGTGTCCGCAGACCGTGTCCGCAGACCGTGTCCGCGGACCGTGTCCGCAGACCGTGTCCGCAGACCGTGTCAGCAGGCCATGTCCGCAAAATTCTGTCCGCAGCAATTGTGAGTAATTAAAAAGTGGTAAAGGTTAATGAGTGATGTTAATCGATGAAGGGTGACGTAATGTTGCCGAAAAAATAATTAGGCTAATAAGTTAATTAGGTAAATAGTTAAAATAACCGACTCACAGGAAAGGAAAGGCGCAGTATCTGCCACATGTTCTGAGGACACCTTAACCGCGCGTAAGGGCAGGGAGGAAAAAAAAACTGATTTATTTATAGGAAGGGAAAGGCGCGGTAACTGTCTCACTTGTTTTCTGTGGACACCGCAACCGCGCCGTAAGGGAAGGGAGAAACGTGGGAATGAAAGTGGAAAGAGAGAAAGAAGAGCCGTAGTGGAGGGCTACGGAGTAATTTCGACCACCTGAGGATCTTTAACGTGCGCTGACATCGCACAGCACACGGACGCCTCTTCGTTTCGCCTCCATCGAAACGCAGCCGCCGAGGTCGGGTTCGAACCCGGGTACTCCGGTACAGTAGTCGGGCGTCTTACCACTGCACCACCCCGGCGGGGCTAAGGGCAGGGAGGAAGTGCAGGGAGTAAAAGCGAAAGAGAGAAAGGGGTGCCGTAGTGAGTATGACGTTAAGGATATGACGTCACACAACCGGAAGTAGAGCCGAAAAAAAAGGGCATAGCAAGGGATGGGCGAGCATTTTGAAAGTACCAAAGACTAAAATGGGCAAACAAGGGGTGAATTAGGCAAATAAAAGCGACCAGGAGCACCCAACAGCAGCATCCGTGCATTCGCATTACACCAAGGCAGATTCAACCGTGCTCTTTAATTTTTAATATGCTGTCCGGACTACTTAAAGGATCAAATTTTCCTCGGTTTGCAAGCAAACATAACCGAATTGTTTCGACAATGTTTAAATATTTTCTCTTATATTAGCATATTAGTTCAGACAATTAAACGCAGTATGGGCTTTAAGCGAAAAGAGCTCAACATGAGTACATTGCGATAAAAATGCCTTACTTCACAAATTTCGTTGCCCTCCTTTTGGGCGCTCCGCCGAGTAAGACGAATTGGTATTGGCGGGGTGCGATGTTTGTCTTCTGCGATTGAAAAAGGGTCCTTGAGGTCTGGGCAGTTAGAAAATGACAGCGAGACGCGGTTTCTGCGGTGCTGGCACCCTCGCTTCTATGTTGTACGAGGCAGCAGACTTGAGATGCCTATCGTCCTTTATTAGAACCCTCCACGGTTATGTTTTCCCCTCTCAGGAGAATCGTTATATTTAGTTCATTATACATATGTAACCTATAGTGTTTTGTATAGTGCTTTGTTTTGTGAGTAATGTGTGTTTTTGTATGTATTTATGTACCTAATAAACCCGACCTCGGCGGCTGCGTTTCGATTGAGGCGAAACGAAGAGGCGTCCGTGTGCTGTGCGATGTCAGCGCACGTTAAAGATCCCAAGGTGGTCGAAATTACTCCGTAGCCCTCCACTACAGCTCCTCTTTCTCTCTTTCTACTTCAGCCCCCACCTTCCTCACTTACCTTACGGAGCGGTTCAGGTGTCCACAGACACAAGTGTGACAGATACTGCGCCTTTCCCTTCCTGTGAACCAATTATTATTATTTAGGTACCTAATAAATTCTCTTTATAGGTACGAGCGTTCGCTGGATGTATTTTATGTACACTTTCCTTTGTTGTTAATGCAATTCCTGTTTTTGTCATTTGTCGCCGCTCATGTGAATGTCTAATGTCTAATAAAACTTTTTTCTAAACACGAGCGTTCGCTTTCACGCTTTACGTGGCGCGTATTACGATAATCCCGCGCCGTGTGACGAAAAGACTCGCGTCCCTTATGGGACTCTTGGTTGGGATGGCAGGACGTCGCTAGTCGCCCGTCACATCCTACACCTTCCAAGGAGCAGGGGAGGCCTTGGCCTGCCCTGCATCCCGACACTCGGTCCGGCATCGGTCCACAGGCGGACAGATGCCTTTTTAACTCGAGGTTGCCGAGTCAAATACGACTCTTATGCAGACCTGTCAGATGTTAATGTAGGCGACCTGCCAGCCATACGCATTAGCGAACTAGTTGCCGTTCGCAGGCTTTCAACTGAGGAGCAACGAGAGACTGCTGTCCCCAAATGACAAGCCTGGGCAGCTTATCGGCTCCCAAATGAAATTTGCTGCTGTATCGCAACGTATGGATGAAGAAAAGGAGAGTCCAGCCGCTGCTAAACTGTAGTATCGACAAGAGAAAGTTAACTTTTTCGGCCGCGAGCTTGTCGCCTGACACTTGGCTATTCAACAAAGAGAGAATGGGCGAAGGCGAAGACAGCCGCGGAGACGCCCGGACAGAGAGAGGAATGGCTTGCCAAACGGAGATACCAGACTGCCGACCATAATAGACGGTGCATGGCCGCCGACATGGAGGCTACGGAAGACGTCAGTCTACGGGAACCAGCAGAATAGGATGCGAAGGCCCGTCATGTGACTGATCACATCATTCGAGTTTCCTAAAGTGCTTCTGCCTCTCGCTACGTATATCATGGCATAGCCGGGCTAAGATACTACCATTTTTTTTTTTCAAACCTTGGTCACGTTTACCTGGGACCCCCGGTATAATTAATCGTAATGTATTATCTATATTTTGAGTGTCATTATTGTGAACATTGAATAAATGATGCTTAGTACGCCACCGAACAAGACGCCATGTTTAAATGACAAGCGCTAGATTGTGTTAAGTCCTAAGAACTGAGCTTTACATTTAAGGTACCTTTTCAGTATATTTACGCATTGACCACGAATTCCGTAGGAGTGAAGCTGGTTGCATAAAACCTCTTTGTCGAGACAGTAAAAGGCTTGGCTAATATTCGGAGAAAGAGCCGCCATGCATATTCCATCATCTGTATTATGTAGAACATGTCCTTTTAATATTAGCAGTCATTTTTGTGTGCTTGCCTTTTATAAGGCGATATTGTGCGCCATTTAGTATATTAACCATTTCACCGCATATTTCACTCTCAAACCACAGTCTTTTTTTTTTTTTTCTAGTGCTATGCAGAAAACAAGGCAATTAGATATTGCTTGGTAGTTCGTTGGTAAGCATTGGTATTCCCTAAAGCTAAGTAACACTACAGTCCACATTTGTAATGAAGAAAATACGTGGTTCGACCACAAAGGTAAATATGGGTAAAATAAGGTCTTAGTTATGGTGAAACGTATTTAACAGGTTTTAACGGATGGTTTCCTGGCTAGAAAACATTGCTGTTTGATAGAGCCATAACTTTTCTGCAAGCTTCTGAGTCGTCGGTCTACCGAATGATAATGCCATCACTGACGCTTTCTCTATGTTCTTTTTTCTTCTGAATAACCCAGGCGCCTGGGTTCTTCAATCTGCGCAGATTGAAGAAAGTTAGAAAAGCAAATTTGCAACTCGAGAATTATAGTTCAATATGCTAACGGCCGTCTACCACTAAACTAGTTAAAAGACGATTAGCGTTTTGACGTCGCCGATTTTTTTTTTTTTTTGTTGGTTTTCGTCCAGCTGTGGGGCATTGCTAGTTAACGTTAGCAAATGATGCATATCGAAATTTGCCACACTTGAAAAGAATTTATGCTAGTTCAAAATATTCAGTAAGCTTCAATGTTTTATTAAATAAATCGAAAGAAATAGCTCATCATTGTTCATATTAGCACCCGCAAGTAATAATACAGGCTGAGGTGGCTCAACATCCCAAAGATTCGCTTTGAATGGCACCGTTACATAGGAATAAGGATTAATTTTGACAATTTGGTGCTCGTAACTATATTATGGATGTATTTTCAATGAATCTACTTCGAGGCCCGCTTTCTATGCTCTTTATTTGAAACCACGACCATGGTCTCAGCAACACAAGCACCGAATACTGATGTCATTTTTCTTAATTTTATTACGAACATATCCTGCCGATGCTTGTTTACACCGAGAACATTATTCTAAATTGCGGATTCTTTTTCTTATACAAATTTCATTATACCAATCAGCGTATACTAACGAGACTTTTCCATTCACTCTGTTCTAATAAACCTATTAAGCCTATCCATTAGGTGCCTAATGGCCCTTCTTTTATAAGTATATTTGCGCTGACAAAAACACTTACGCCATGATCACTACGCCATCGCATTAGTCCTTAAATTCAATACTTTTTTGAGGATGAAGTAGACAAGAGGTGGCGAAGGAAACAGCAGGTATTCGTCGTATGCCTAGATATTTAATTGAAATGAAATACAAATTGTATTAGTAGAGCTGAATACACTCATAACACCTGCACGGCTGTATCTGCAAATATTCCGTCGAGATTCATCATACCCCAACTGCCCTTCCCCTTATGCCAACCTTTCCCACTGCCTATTTTCATGCCCAGTTGTATTGCAGTCGGGTTTCTTTCCCACCTCATCCCATACTATCTGGACTTGGGTGGACTGGCTTGGTGCTAAGGGTGAAGAACAGCGCCTGCTCGTCCAGCCGGCCATCGATGTATTAGGCGCCTAAGTGTTGTTGTGCCTCAATGAAGTCTTCTACTACTACTCTTTGACGCAACAAGTGGACCATATTACTATAAAAAGTTTGCAATAGGAAAAAAGCAAATACCAATTACTATGTTGAAATCAGCTGCTTACATGGCGTTATCAATGTGAGACATCAATAATAATGATGAAATCTTTGCATCACACACAGTTCTCTTTATTTACAAAGAAGTACCCTTGCACTCATATTTGTCCTTGCCATTTTAAGAGAATCCAACTCTGGAAGGGTTTAAAAGCCTTCTACTTAACAAACAGCATATCTAAAATAATCAAGTTAGAGCATTCCATCTAGGCTAACAGCACCCTGAATTAAAAGCTGCTTGTGCGCTGGCAAGTCGCCCTACCTTTTCCATCAGCATAAGTTCGTCATCATTGTCGGGGCTGATTAGCAACCTCTTCCACTGTTCCTTAAATGGATATTGAGTGACGGTACATTTGTGATGTTGCGCCCCAGCTTTAGAATCTGCAGTGTTTCGGGGACGCCGCAGTACGTGTACCTGTTTCCAAAGCAGGTGAGGTCCACTCGGTTGAGTATGATGGCGTCGGTAGGAAAGCGGCTCTGTAGCTAACTGTGGATGATTGCTTCTGTTCTGCTCAGCAAGGGCTAAGAAGGTGGACGAGCGCGCTTTTACAGTCTTTGGTGCTAGAACGAACGGTATTCACGTATTTTTTTTTTTACATTCTTCGCGGGGAAGAATTGTCGCCACCATCAGTCTAGAAATAGTGCCTGCAACACCCCCCCTCTCTTTCTTCATCCTGCATTTGTGAAAGAAAACATCTGCTTTTTAGGGTCATGATCTATTCAATGCATGGAACCTTTCATCGGCTCACGATTTAGGGGCAATGCAGACTCTCCCACAAGAAGCGCTTTAAAGCAAAGCCCTTCCAGACCATCTCTATACATCATTTGTCAAGCTTTTGTGTGGAAGGTGCTTACAGGGAAGGACCGCGCCTCGATAAACAGCAAACCGAGCGTACGTGGAAACAGCACAGATAAGAGCAACGAGACCGAGCATGCAGCTGGAATTTTCACATTATTATTCGTGGTAGCGTTGGCTCGAAAGACATTCGCAATTTTTTGGGTCGATGAATCTCCAAATTTCTCCTTCGTATTCGTTGAAGAAAAAAAGAATGCACGTTACCTCATTTGCCAGCTGCTCTCTCGGAAACGATACCAGGTAATAACCTTGAATGAACAGCGTAATTATGCAAAGAAAGAGCAGGTCTGTGAGAACACATTAGTGAGAATAGTTCAATATTACCCAGGTATGATACCCTGCAGGTCGGCGTGGGCGTTCGCATTATTCATAAATTATCTATGCAGCGTCCACCATGTGTGATCACATCTTCCACTTGAGCTCTGGAGCTCTGAAGCGTGCCTTTCATTATTGGTTCACAGGAATGGTAAGGCGAAGTATCTGCCAGAATTTTTCTGTGGACAGCTGAATCGCGCCATAAGGGAAGGAAGCAAGGTGGGATTGAAAGGGGAGCTGGTTGATTGATTTTTAGGAAGGGAAAGGCACGGTAACTGTCTAACTTGTTTTCTGTGGGCACATCAACCGCGCCGTAAGAAAGTGAGGAAGGTGAGAGTGAAAGTGTATAGAGAGAAAGAGGAGCCGTAGTGGAGGGCTACGGAGTAATTTCGACCACCTGGGGATCTTTAACGTGCGCTGACATCGCACAGCAGACAGACGCCTTCTTCGTTTCGCCTCCATCGAAACGCAGCCGCCAAGGTCGGGTTCGAACCCGGGTACTCCGGCGCAGTCGTCGGACGTCTTACCACTGCACCATCCCGGTGGGGCGGAGGTACAACGCCGACGGCGACGACGACGCGAAATCCAGGAGCGGGCACCAAAGAGCTGCGCTCTAAAAGAATGCAACTGCATTTGCCAGCTGCTCTCTCTGCAGCGATGCCCGGTAACAACTTTGAATGCACGCGTAATGATATATAGAGTTGGTCTGTGGGGAAACCTTTGTGAAAACAGCGCAATATTACCCAGCCTGTATATGCCACTAAACATGAGACCGGTCTGAATACGAGTCTTCACCATTTCGTCCGCAAAAGAATGCATTGTTTCTTCTCTCTTTTTTTTTTTTTGCCTTTGGAACCCCACTCGGTCTTGTAGCTTACAGTAGCCTCGTGTAATAACGTATTGTTAGCATATATGGCAAAATTACTTTTGAAAAGGAATTAAATTACATTACAAATTACTTCGATGAAAATTGCAAAAAGTAATTAATTTACATTTCACATCACTGCTCCCAAAAAGTAATGAAATTACATTACAGTTACTTCTGCTAAGTAATTCGACAACTTTTAAATTACTTTCTAGTTTCTATCCATGCAAAGACTGAGTAAAGCTAGTAAACAAAACAACTTGTTCTCCAGACGCGAAGCACAAACATTCTTTTGTCTTGCCACCAAGTTTCGTCCCAGAGAGCTATTCCTTCCCGGTTTCTTACAGCATTTGCCATTGCAAAAACAAGACAACAGCAAAAAACAACAACACAAGTAGAAACATAGTAGAGCGATCGTGAAATGACCGGCGAACCCTGGGTCTTGCTGGCCCGAAGCTGTCTCCGCCATTCGAAGGGCCCGAAAAAGCAAGGTTAATTATTCCTTCCGCTGTCTCGAGAATCGAAGTCGGCACCTTGTGCTGCCCAGTAACGCTCAAGCCATAGACCCTTCTGCCTATCTCCCTCACCCTAATCCTCCCTCGCCCCGTGATGACGTGTCGGCACAATGGTGCCTGGTTATACACTCAACAGCTGGGAGTGCCACTGCGCCACGCTCCCAACTAGTTTTCAACTCCAACCTTCTTGCACCATCTCTCCCTTCGGCATTCTCTTGACGCCTTGTATCCTGCTGCTCGAAAACTGGCTACCATGGGATTGCCGCACGAAGCGACCCTGCTACACACGAGGTCTCAGACGCACTGTTCTGCTCAATTCTATCTCGTTTTGCCGATCCGTTACGCTGGCTTCGGCTTGCCGCACGTCGTTCCTGCTTTCGCGACACTCTACTTTGTTGTCTATTGAAAGAGTAGTGGCGCACTTTAGTAAAAGTAATTTCGAAAGGAATTAATTACTTTTGCTGCGAAATTACTACCAAAAAGTAATTCATTACATTGCTAAATTACCAAGCCGAAAAAGTAGTTCATTACATTGCAAATTACCGAGGAAAGTAATTAAATTATCGTAATTTCATTACTGTAATTGAATTACTGCAATATCTGATTGTCAGCGGCGCTTTCATGTACATTGTAAAATGCCCAATTCTCAAAAGCGTTGTTATGCGTTTAAAACATCTACTGATGATTACTGGATGCCGAGAGAAAAGCTTGGGGGCTTCTAGATGGAGTAATATTTATCTCAGGAAGAGTGGCGCCACCACAGCAGTAGGTATCTAAGAAGCCCGTTTCATTCGGGAACATTCGCTTGCAGAATAGAAGTTTTCCATGTTTTGCAGAGTCTCCCTAAGCCTGTCTTAAATAACGAAACAACTGGAGGTTCGCGGCCTCCGTTTAAGCACATAAAAGCATTTTCACTCGCATTTTTTTAAACAGCTATAGACAGAATGCCGTCAGAATGAATGGATAGGGAAACTCTTACCATAGTTGGAACACCAATTGAACCTCAGGGCTAGAAACGGAACAGCATTGTTTCCCACCAGTTTATCGTAGTCGACATTTTTTGGTAACTATATTTAATACACGCGAGAGGTTAAAGGAAGGGAGGAACACTATGTACAGACTCCACACAGAGCACTCAGCTGATAGGCGAGCTGAGCTAGTTTGCAGCTTGCATAACTAAATTTTCAGTTTAGGATAGGCACCTTATTGGCAGACAAATCCGAGGAAAAGCAGTTTTCCTGATAAGTGACCTTGCTGGAGTGGATGTAATATTCGGATGAAATTATTTCTTGCTGGGATGTCATGTCCAACATCGTGATAGAACACGCACGTCTTGCTCAGAATATAATATCGGAGCGAGAACGTGACTGAGTTAAAAATCGGTTTGGGTAACCTCAAGGGAGGCATATTGTTATATTGAGAAGACTTTACTACTGTCCTTTGCAGCGCGTCCCAAAATTGAATCGTGTTTCCGCGATGAATGAGGCAGTTCTCAGTGATTTCATGCATATTATGCCCATATGCAGGTAATATAAAACATTTTTGTGATGTAGCCACCTGTCAATCCGTTCAACATCATTGCATGATGCAATGAAAAATAACGTCGGGAAAGGAGAAATTAGCACTTTTCGCAACTGTGTATAGCCCACGCAATGCTTGAGGCTAATGTATAAAAATAATACATTAGTAGAAGAAAACATGCAGCCACCGCCGATAGCCGTTCAAATCATAGGCGTATGCTGTTAACCATCGCAATCTCATTTCACATAATCTCACCGATACGAATCGCTTGACAACACCCTTATCTGCCTACGATCAGTGTTTGCCGGATACATACCCCCCTGGAAACGCGAATCGTTCACCTTTGGCCCCTCAAAGGTTGATGGTCTAACTTTCCTGATGAATGTGAAACACATAATTAAAATAGTTTAAGGCGCAAAAAACAGACAAACACACAAGTAAGTGACGGGACGAATGGCCATGTGAAAGTACCTTCAGAATTGCAATTTTACGCATGCGAAACGAAGCAATTCGCAAGACACTACTCCGGTCTCTCTACCGCCATCCGTAGTGTCCCAACTTTATCATAATTGCATATTTATATTAATATATAGGTTTGAGCACACTAACGATCGATGTTAGACTTAGAGCGTAACCAAAGCAGTTCCCAAAGAGTGGTAGCCAACTTTGAATTTCACGCCTAGGTTCAAAATTTGGGTATCAACTGTAGAGCACGTAACGACTCGTTTTGTTCTACCCGCGTCCTTATGCTGCTAGTAATCCGCTCGCCATACCTGCCACGGCGGCTCAGTTTCGAAGTAAGCGAGACGCGAAGGCGCCCGTGTGCTGAGCAATGTCAGTGCACGTTAAGGTCCTCAGGTGGTCGAAATTATTCTGGAGCCCCTACACTACCGCACCTCTTTCTCTCTTTCTTCTTTGACTTCCACCTTCTTTCCCTTACGGCACGGTTCATGTGACCACGGATAACTGTAACAGATACATGTGGCTTCCTTTTCCTCTAAACCAATTTAGCAATTTATCGCCATGGCCGCCGGCAGTTCCACGCCCATTACGGTTGAAATGACCAGAGGTCGCCGGTACGACTACGTCACCCATTTTAAAACTCGACTCGATTAGCAGTTTTGTGTGCATTACCCCAACAAACTGTTTAGCACCGGTCTGAACCTCGGACCGTAGGGACGCCATCCTAGATTTCTAAGGTGGCACATCACTATGATGAATGGTTCGGACAGAGAAATTATAGGAGCCCCGGACAAATCGACTGAAAATCGCCAAACGTGGAAAGTAAGAGCTTACGCTCTTAAAGGTATGACGCGAAACTCAATGTCGGAGCGATTCGAAGGCTTCCAGCGTAAACGCTACAACTTTTGCCTATATTACAATAACGGGAATCTAAGCTAAGGTTTGAGAAAGCATTAACTTTTTATTTAGAGTCATGACGTTATTCTGAAAGAACTGTCTAATAATCAGACGGGGACAATCATAGTAAAAGAAACGGGTAACTAGCTGTCTCACATAGGAGTGCTCTAACCCAATCATACTGGATAAAATGCCAAAGTTGCGCAGAAAGCCCGTACAGGTTATCACGCCGTCATCTCGAAATTGCGTGATGAAATAAACATCACCAATATTATATAAAGGCCTCCCAGTCGGAAAAAACTACAGAAAATTTTCTGATGTTACAACAGAATTTCTGTGCGGTTTTTTACGGGAAACCTATTGTGACAACAGAACATTCTGTCGTAACATCAGAAATCTCTGTTGTTAGAACAGAAACGTGCTGCAGAACTACAGACAACAGAAATATACTAAAGAAACACTACAGGACTACAGAAAGGTACTACAGAACTACAGAAAAATCTGATGGTTGCGACAGAACTATAAAATATTTTGTCGTATTTTTGACACAGTTCTGTAGCTTTTTCGACTGGAATGTGATGCATTGTGTGACGCAATTGAGGAAAAAATTGTTTCTTGCCAGGAAAAGCTTACAGGCCTAGGTTAGACAAAAATTGAAAGCTGATGGCGCCCAGAAGTGCGAGCGTAAGAATTAGCGGCAGAAACCCTCTCACGTCAGTTATGTACTTAACCAAATAAAGCTCAACTTCAGTGTAATTAGGGCGCACACATAACTAATTTATGCCTACAGATAGGGCTGGTGTTGAGCCGCATGAACCGAGCCACAGCCCAGAACGTTAAGAGCGATTCATCTTAGTGAGAGAAACGATGCCGAAGTAACACACCATGAATACCGCGTTGTCAGTGCTGCGTTTTTTAACGCTCACGAAAGGCATGGCCTTCCACATGTACAAGCATGTTTACCTCATTGACTAAAACAGGAAAGCCGTGGAGGTTAGTAATAAGGAGCACACTCAAACAACGCGGCTTTCGGGTAGATGGTGCCACCATAGCCTCCCGCGCCGCATTTCAAGCCCCTCAAGCACCGCTTTAGAAACAGTCATGATAGGTTATCAGATAATCATTTGCTATGTACGCTTGAGAATTCTTGTAACAGAAAAATTGGTTTAGAAGAAGGGAGAGGAGCTTTAAAACGCGCTGTGGCGAATGGGATAAGGTAGTGTTTCTCAAATGGGGTTCGATTAGCGATTTTCGGAATCCGTGCAACCCACGCCCACAAAAGAAAGGTAGCATGATAACTCTGGCCGTGCAAAACACACTTTCGCAGAGGTAAATGCACAAAGGTTGAAAGCCAATTTTATATTATTAAAGCGAAATAAACGCGACAGGGTGCAGATACCGAGACCACATGCGTGAAGGAGGGAGAGAGAGACAGTCTCCGGCATTTGTTGCTGCCAGCGTCGGGGAAACTGAAGCTCTGGATGCACAGTTGGACCGAGCAGAAATACAAAGCGTCTTGGGTGTCCGACGAGCGACCAGACCGCTGTTGGGAGGCGTCAAATCAATTCCAGCGGCATACATAGAAGAGGCGACGCTTCGCCATACGTGGACATATATATCCGTGGTGCGACGAAAAGGCCACATTACACAAAAATACAAAACCCGAGTGCGGAGCAATGGGAGACTGCTGCCCAGCGACTTCTGCGAAGACCAGCAAGGTCTGGTACAGCAAGCTCAACGAACGGCTGTGGCCAGCGGAGCTCTTGGCTGAGGGCAACCGACCATTGGTTAGAAGTAGACGAGGTCGACGGAGAGGACTCCTGGGGATGTAACAAGAAGACACCTCTGAAGAATCCAAAAACCGCCGAAAAATGGCATAGGGCTAAATAAAGTTTCTCCTTCCTTCCTTCCTTACTCACTCTCACACTCACTCACTCACTCACTCACTCACTCACTCACTCACTCACTCACTCACTCACTCACTCACTCACTCACTCACTCACTTACTTACATACTTACCTACTTACTTAATTACTTACTTCATTCCTTCCAATCTTCTGCAGGCTGCCAGCGCGTTTTTGGACGGAAGTTTGCACTGACTCTATTCTAATTGATACCTGACTGGTTCCCAGGCTTGCGCAAGTCCGCATAAGATTGCTGCGCTATATCGACCCCCCCCCCCCCCAACTCCCCAGTCTCAAAGGATTCCTCACGGCTTTTGCCGGTAAACAAGGGATTCTTGACACATCCGTGGCTGAGATCCACTGGTATAAAAACCAAGTAGCGGGATGTGAAAGGCTATCATTTAGAATTTGAAAATACTTTGTTTCTCCTAGATTTCTATAACACAACTCAGCACATTTAGTACAATTGCATCGACGCGCTGGGGGACGGATGGGGCGAGGCGAATATTTGGCTGGAACGAACGTCGCAGCGTACTGTGTAGGATGTGTCGGCGCTACCTTACCTCGGCCCGCAATTGGTGAGGGCTGGCAACTCTAATCCTGGCACGCAAAAGCGCTGATATTAAGCGCATGTCCACTCACTAGTAAAAGGCAAGAAAGTTGGCTGATGACGCGAGAAGTTAGAAAGCAGGGATATGGTTATTTACACCGCCCATGAGAAACTTAAAATGGGCTAAGGCATTCTCTCAATGGCTTCCACACTTCCTTTACTCTCAATGGTGAGGTAGACTTGAAAGGTTTTTCAGTTGACGGCTTGTGCGATATAGTTGGCAGTTTATGAAACACTAGGTTCCGAAAACGTAACGAATCCCCTTAGGCAGCGGTGAGGCCGCAAGGGCCATAGGGTTTATTTTCAAAATGTGAATCATAAGCATCTATTTAACGTTTATAAATTACCAGATGCTTCAAAAAAAAAAAAATATTGCAAACTATTGGGGACGTTGGAACCCTCCCACTAGAATTGCCTCCAAACAAAAATAAATTTTTAGACTCCAGTAAGCGCCAGGAGCGCTTCGTTTATTATTATGAGCAATGGTTACTCACAGAATCTTTGTTTTCACAACACTCCCTTTATCTACTACCATGCTTCCTTGCTTGGTCGTGTCGCGTAATACCATGCAGGCAAGGACTAAAAAAAAAAAGTCAACTTGTGGTCCCATGTCCATTTGTACGAGCCTGCTGGCATTCCATTTGCTCATACGCCAAGACAGCGCCGGGGTACATTTGTCCCAAGAAGTACAGCGCAATACTAGCTCCTTCAAGTTCTTTCTCGTTTTCGCGCAAGTTCCAGGCAGAAAAGCAAGAGAGGGAAATACGAAAACCTGCAGATCTCTTGGTCGCTCAGGCACCTCAAGAAACTGCCATATATCACCAGATCCAGTACCAAAAAATATTCAGAAACAAAATACTATAACAACAGTCATTCGTAGAGATCGAAGAGAGTGAAAAGAACGGTGAGTAATGCAGTGCCATGTGAAGTAAAAGCTCCTTCCCGGGAAGAGGTTAGTACGAAACGACCAGACAGTTTTTCAGAGCCCCAGACATGAAGCACATTTGCATCAATTTATTGGGGCAGGGCGCCAGTAAACACGGCCGACTTAGGGGAGCATACGTCGTAGTCGGCTGGAAAGAGAACTTTTCCGGTTGCTTGGAGGGCACTACACAAAAAATGTAATCACAGGATATATTTATTGACCAACAGTGCGTTTTCGGCGCTTTTTTAACATTTCAGGTGCGTGTAGTACTACACTAAAGAGACTTCTCTACGGTACCGGATGTAAAGAACGTTTGTTCACTTGATTTGTGCTTAACGGGGACTGCTGGCACTTACCGCAGCTACACACACATTTAAGCAACAAGAAAGCCATAAGCCCCTAAGAGAGAGCCTTGGAATGGGAGCCTGACGTGGCTTCTTCCTGTGTATAGGAGTATAGGGTAGCAGAAAAAGATTTTAGAAGTCTGGTTCCCCTTACGCGAGCTACGTTGATCACGTAGGCTATTTAAGACATTAGCTCCGTGCAGGCGGTGGCAAGGTTGAACATATATTGCTTATATGGGCGTAAAATACCTAATGTTTTATCAATGCCTGTGCTGCAAATTGTCAAATTTCGTTAGTGATGAGCACTACTACACATGCACTCCTAGCTGATGAAGTAGTTATCACGTACAGTGGGATACATGATAGAGGAAAGAGAGAGAGAGAGGGGCGGGGAGGGGGGGGGGGGGGGGGGGCGGTCGTGTGGTGACCATATATTATGTAGTCGAATATTCTAACTGTCAGCACATTTACTATGGATTACACATTGGACTATGGTCTCAGTTGTATTAAGCGATATTATGTCCCCCTGGTGGCTGTTTCATGGTCACTACGGCACTGCGTATCCTAAAAAATCAAACCGCTGTCTACTTGAGCTGAGTACAGGTGCTGGAAGCCCGAAAATGGCTTGTCCAATGCATACCAATGGGAGCCTCGGCATTCCTGCTTAATGCACATTGACGTCAGTTCTAAATTTCTGAAAAACATCTCGCATGAGCAAATTGCGAAGAAAAATGATTAAACCCAAGTCAATTTGTGATCGGCTACGTCATTAAAGATTCGTTTGGCAGAAAAACATTATTGATATTTTTCTGGAGATACGGGTAACATAATAGCAATTCAAATGCTTACGTTTACTGATTGCAAAGTAGTTAACGTATTGAACATCGTAAAGAATTGTTATTGGTGAAAGCAATATTTATGAACATCATCGTATTCAATTCAATAATGCAACTCAGGTCAGCACAAGGAAAGGGTTTTTCAAGAAATGCCCACGAAAAACAAGCTGGGTTCGAGGTGCTGTAAGATTGACGCAATTGAGAACCTTATACGCATGCCACAAGGTAACAATTTAGCTTAACATCAGTCTGAGTGAGGATTGTAAATTAGGCAAATTGGCCAAAAAATCATGAAGTTTCATTTCAGCCGCAGTAGCACACGACCATGCAGCTTCGGAAATTAAACTAAGTACTTCATAGACCAATTTTACAACGTGTTACTCTAGCTATGCATGTAAACTCTGTATCGGATATCAAAACATTTATGCGAGGTTTGAGTATTTTGGTTCAAATAAAGTTTTCTGCCTACTGTGTGATTCTTCCATCCACTTTTCTATCGTAATCCCCACTCTATCACCGTACTGTTTCCGAAGGTGGAAAAATGTTTAATATCAAGCCAGAACCACACCAATTTATTTCATGATGCTTTCAAGTTGGCATGGCCCTTCACCTCCACTCTCGGTCGCAGTCTTTAAACATCGATACTGTCTCCTCTCCACACTGTGTTGCTGTCGCTGCATGCCAGTTTACCCTTAACATCTCACACAAATCCAGTAGTGTCGCACTAAGCTTAATTGTATCTAATAGCCGCCGCAAGCTTCATATAGGCTGGTTACCCCTTTTCTTCATGTCTGGGTGTGCTGTGGCGTTTTATTTCGATGCTGAAACTTAAAAATGTCTTTCCTGTATTTTTAGTGGATCCTGGCGGCTTGTTTTAAATATGATTTCACAGAGAGCATTTAATACTTCCTTGTCAAATCGCCAGCATAAAAAAAACGTACTGTGAATCTAGTTCAACACCTACTGCAGCATGGTGTTTCAAGCCTCGCTCGTTTCTTTGATCGAAAATATAGCACCGTCATTTAAAATATATCCTTCTTTATGGTTCTTGCCTCAAGCTGATTCGACGATGAATAATCTGGCAAAGCGCAAGTAGTTCTTTTTCCGCTTCAACACGCAGACGGAGCAATGAAGAATGGGCTGCACCGTTGCCTGGAATTTGGACGGTCGGGGATATGCTTTAGCCTCACTCGGAGCATCAGAAACAAATATGGTTTCCTTGGAGGTTTAGGAAAGACCACACGAAGAGCTCTTCATTTCTTGGAGCACTCTGTGTCCTAAAACATCAGCGAACCCTGATAGATTTATGGCGTTATTATGTGTTCAAAGCAGCTTTCGGGTAGATGGCGCCACCATAGCCTCCCGCGCCGCATTTCAAGCCTCTCAAGCACCGCTTTTAGAAACAATCACTATAATAATAGGCTATGAGACAATCATTTGCTGTATACGCTTGAGAATTCCGGTAACAGAAAAATTGGTCTAGAGAAAGGGAGAAGAGCATTGATAAGGCGCGGTTGTGAATGGGATAAAGCTGTGTTTCTCAAATGGGGATCGAGAAGTGATTTTCGGGATCCGGAAACCCACGCCCACAAAATAAAGGTCATGTGATAGCTCTCGCCCTGCTAAACATAGTTTCGCAGAGTTAAATGCACAAAGGTTCAAAGCTAACTTTACTTTATTGAAGCGAAATAAGCGCGACAGGGGTGTGGAAACCGAGACCGCAAGCTTAAAAGAGGGAGAGAGGGACAGTCTCCGGCGTTTGTTGCTGCCGGCATCGGTGAAACTCAAGCTCTGCATGCACTGTTTGACCAAGATGCAATGCAAAGCGTCTTGGGTCTCCAGCGTGTGAGCAGACCGGCACAGATTCTTATCTGGTAGCGGCGGCGTTTCCCTTTAAAGGCAGCTGCGCGGAAAGGCAGGTGAATCGCTCTAACATGGAATAAAAATCGATAACTATGCCGGCCTTCTATTACTGATGGACCCACAAGTTCATCTGTTCTTGTATTTCTCTCAGCCGACGATAGTCCCTGTAGACTTTGTTAGGCCCTCATTGCCACACTCCGCAGCAAAGGCTTAAAGTAACCGTACATTTCTATTCATTTGGTTTATTTCAGTAAATATACTTTATTGTCATTCAATACGACGTATCTTCAACTGGAACCATTATTGTGCGTTGAAACTTAAGCTTAGTTCCAGTGCGCTTCGCAAAGAGAAAAACTCTGAGCTTCATGCTTAAAAAACGCAAAGACCTATGTGTAATTGCAAAGTGTGTGAAATTTTCGCCCACGTTTCAGAGGGCCGAATATCTTTCACGTCGAGTACAAAGAATTACAGCTCTGTGTGGGAAATTCCATAGTTGTCTATGGCAAGCCACAGTTAGCGAAGTTTGTACCCTTAAGTGAACAACATTAAAGCCACGTCTTGGTAGCCCTGTCGGTCACGTAATGCGCGGCTGCTAATCGCCTTCCGGTTCTTTACCTAACCGAATACCATTCTCTAGAACAGTTACCAACAGTAACCCACCGCACGACCGACCTGCACGACCCCGCTGCTGTGGCGCAGTGGTTAGGACCTACAGTAATGATCCGGGTTGCCCAGGTCTGATTCCTACCACGGCAGCTGTGTTTTGCTGAAGGCGAAACGAAAGGCGGATTAGTACTATGTGCCGTAAGCGTGCATTAATAAAATTTATGTGGTCGAACTTACCTGTATACTCCTCCACTACTGAATTTCTCATTGTTTGAGTCGATTGCACACAACGAACCTAATAAAATAACCAAACCAAGGACACCACTACACTCCAGTGGCGTCGCTTCGCACCAGATCTAACTGCCTCGTAAGCATGGCCCTCACCTGCTTGAATATCAAGCGCAACATAACAAGAAGCGACGGCGAAGTCCGAACTTACAGCTCACGTGAAGAATACCACTCCTCTATAAACACCTATTCATCCCTTGTAGTGCTTGTAATAAATAGTGTTAACGAATTCACTTGTCGTGAAACCTGCTAATGGGAAGCTCCGTTAGCATTTAAAGCAGTCCCGATACTGGATGTTTTTGTGCGCTTTTCCTCTGCACTCAGTTATCCGATAGAAAAGAGACGCAGTAGTCCGTTGCACGATCCAGTGATACATGACCCTCTTCCAAGAGTCTACGTGCCTGATGGTTGCTGCACCGCGGGATATATAGCTCTGCCGGAAAGCCGATGTAGGAGGACGAGGAACTATGCTTTATGGTGTCTGTGCTTCCTTTTGCAATAAATCTTTCCGAAATGATTCGCTTTTCTTTGCTTCTTTCCCTTTGTTGTGGTTCCTTGCTAGTGCTGGAGCAAAATGGGTCGGACGCCCGAACGTCGGCAGCCATACGCTTTTGTCAGCCTTTCTGACCGTCCAGGTCATTGTTCGCGGACATACGGGCAAGGCCAAAGGGGTCTTTTCTAGCAGAGAAGACCTCGCACTTGGCGTGAATTTTGGTGCAGCGTAGTCTACTGGGCATCGCCTGGTTAGCCTCTCTGCCTTTCTATTCTAGGTTCTCTCTCTCTATCTCTCTCTCTCTAGGTAGAATATCACATAGTACAATTGGGGCGCGTACAGTGTTCTCACATGAGCAGGCTGCCGAAACGGTAATACCAGTTCTCTCACACAACCGTGATGAAGGTGTGAGAAGTTGAGTATTCCTACTCAAGGAGCTGCGATAATTGCAATTTTCAAATTTTCCGGCGTCGTAAGTTACAAAGCTCCCTACTGTTAATAACGTTACAATGTCTGAAAATAACGAACTTTTAGCAAAAACTTGTGAATGTAAATAGCGTTATAAAGTCGCAGTAATACCAACTGTATTATAGGGGCTTTTTCAGGTTCAGCATTTTCTATCATCGTATACTAAGAACGCTTATAAAAGAACTCTCATTGCGTCTTATACCACATATTGTGTTCCCTTTACCAATGCAGACATTTCCAATCTTACCTTTAGACCCCTTTATTATCGCGCATTTTATTTAGAGGAGAATCAGCTAAAAAGAGTTGCTTTTGTCACATTATCGTGCCATATCGAAAGAGACAAACTTAAATTTTTTTTCGCATTATAAAATGTTGATAGCAAAACTACTAACAGAAGTGTACTCATTCCTAACATATTATGAGAGCCGTACGGAGTAGCACGGTAGTTATTACACACCCGAGCTGTTTAAGGATAGCGCAGAACTTGGAACGTAAAACTTGGAATTCAGCACTTCGTGCATCCAATGTGCTCATCAAATATTTTATAAGCTCTAAAAGACATCTTGAAGCATCTGCAGTATTATGTTGTTAATAGGGAAGATCGCAGAGCGACAAATGCACCCCCTCTCCCCCCCGCCAGCCGAGCTCTGCTGCTAGCCTTAATGTACGAGCTCTTGCCAATTGCATGCATGAAGAAAAGTGTGTTCAACTTGATTGAACTCTAGTACCACGCGTGGACGTACAGCTATCTAAACAGCTCTTTATTTTGCGAGTTTTATGCGGTTTTGTTTTGTCTATGCTTGTTCGCGCCTTTGTATTTTATGAGAGCTGCTTTTAACAACTAGAAATAACTGTTCCCGCCACTCTTTGCCCGATGAAAGCATTTTCTTTCGTCTGGGAAATTGTTTGTCTTAAATTGGTTTCTGAAATGACATGTATTGAGTACCGCGATCCGTTAGCACAAATGCTTTTCCCATTCAGCGGTAAGGGCAGGTCTCAATGCATAAAAGAGTTAAATTGTGCTGTGTGGCGGAGGAATAATTCTGCAACTAAAAAAAGTTTCGTGTTAACGCCGTATTGAATGGAACCCATAAGCAATAAATTGGAACAAGTTTTGCGTTCGCGTACGTTGAAATAGCGTGCATATATGTGGACACACAAACACACAGAAATATATATATATATATATATATATATATATATATATATATATATATATATATATATATATATATATATATATATATATATATATATATATTATTGTGAAGAGGAAGAAGTACACGAGGAACATTCTAGGCAGTGGCATCGTGATCGCTGCGCGTGTTGGACCTGACGGTGTTCGCTGTTTCTGTGCTCGCCGCTGATCTCCCCAGTCCTGCTGATCGAGTCCTGCTCATCTGATCAATAAACCCCCATCTTACAGTATATATATATATATCTATATATATATATATATATATATATATATATAGAATATTTCATGTTATGATGTAAGTTATGAATTTCTTGACTGGCTTTACACAATACCTAAAAATCTTTGCACGCGAGAGAAGTGCCACTTAAAAATAACGAGGCGTCTCGTGTTTCTCCAAGCTTCACTCTTTTACCCTTACCATAAAAACGTAGCTTAATGATAAAGGTATATTTGTACCTTGGACCCACAACTGGACAATATGTAAAAAACCAGAGACCATCAATCACGTTTTTATAGACTGCTGGGATCCCGTTTTTCACTGGGATATATTACAAAGAAAAAAAACTAGCAATTAATCCTTACGGCACCCGGTTTCCACCCGTACAAAGTAACGAGGTCCCATATGACATGATTATGGTGCTGGGCCTCCACAGCATTTGGAAAACGCGGATGGCATTTAGGCACGCCGAAGAAGATGTCCGCCCAGGACGCCATGCTGCAGTTCACTCACGACTTCTTCGAACCAGCTTTTCCGGGCCACACAAAGGCAGTCCTAGCTTTGGATCTGTCCAAACCTTTGATCGTGTCGAACATCAAGCGATCATGACTGCCCTTTCTCCCCTGAACATAGGTGTACGGATGTACACTTACACTTAGGCTTTTTTAACGGACCGCGTGGCTGAGGTTCATTTTGGGTCCCTTGCCTCCCCACCCTACACCCTCAGGAGAGTCGGTACTCCACAGGGGTCAGTCCTCTCTCCTTTCCTATTCAACGCCACCCTCATTCCCCTCGTTCAGAAGCTGTCCACAATACCTCATCTCAGATACACCCTTTATGCGGACGACATCACACTGTGGACCACACACGGTAGCGATGGCGACATAGAGGATAACTTAAAAGCGCCACATCACTCATACAAGAACACGCCCACGCCCAGAGCATCGGACTCTAATGCTCCCCAGAGAAGTCTGAGTTACTTATACTTCGCCCCACGACCCGCGGATGCCACACCACACTCATTGTCATTGAACTCGATGGTCGTCGCATCCCAGAGGTGAATACGCTCCGGGTCCTGGGACTTCACATCCAGAACAATGGCAAGGACACTCTCAAGAAACTAAAGCAGGTGACAGGCGCGATATCGCACCTCATCCGCCAAGTTTTGGGCCATCACAGAGGCATGAAGGAGAACGACCTATGTCGTCTAATTCACGCCTTCGTCCTCAGCCGTTTCTTATACACAGTCCGCTATCTCCGACTCAACAGGCAGGAAACGGACGCCTTGGACGTCATGTTGCGCACGGCGTTCAAGACGGCCCTACATCTCCCAATCAACACTTCCACAGAACGCCTTCTACAGCTTGGCCTCCACAACACAATTGGGGAGCTTGTGGAGGCTCATCGCCAAGCCCAATACTTGCGTCTCATCAAGACCTCCATCGGTCGCCATATCCTGGAACCTTTAGGCCTTCGCGTCTCAGCGAATGACTCTACACTCTCTCCTATACCTCGCCCCTTCCAACGAGACCTTCTCATCAAGCCTCTCCCTCGCAACATGCACCCCTAGTATAACAAGCAACGCCGCCGAGCCCGAGCTAAGGCGTTACACAAATACAACGGCTCCGAAACGGACGCCATATGGGTGGACGCCTCATGCACGAATGAGGGAGCGGTACTGGCCATCACCAATTCCTTCCTGCAACCTCTTGCTACTGTCCCCCTCCCCTCGGTCACCTCCTCGGAGACAGCCGAGGAAGCAGCCATCGCCTACGCGCTTGCACACACGGAAGCACGCTACATAATTTCTGACTCTAAAACTGCGATACTAAATTTTGCGTGTGGTAGAGTTCACGTTTCTGCATTCAGTATACTGAGCTCGCCCGCCGCCAACCCGCCCCGCTATATGGAGCTGATATGGGTGCCTGCGCACTCCGGGTATCCCGGTAACGAGGCCGCCAATGCGTTAGCCCGAGGTTCTTTAAATCGGGCGCCGGCGGCCTCTGATCCAGGATTCAGGCGTGATCGCATGCACTCCTTCAGTGAGCTAACACGGGCCTATCGGGCCGAGCAACTTCTCTACCTCCCCCCCCCCCTCCTCACCCATATATAGATAACTACCACTAGACGCTTTGGCGATGACTCCAGACGCGCATCCTCTCGTCCCCTTATAGTGCGTCTCGCTACCACCACACCCTCACCGATCCCTCCTGCACCCTTTGCAACCACCACACCGCCACCCTCGCCACATCCTGTTCCAATGCCCGGCGGATCCTCCCCCGCGGGGTCTAGAGCACCTTACGACCTGGGAGTATTGGGAGACCCTGCTGCACTCTGAGGACCCGGTTCGGCAGACGATCGCAACAGACTGGGCTGCCGATGTCATGAACCATAGGAACATGAACGTTTGAGTGTAGTGGGGCCGTGCCGGGGCCCAGGGGCGTGCATGCCCCAACCTCCTCTGTTTATTAATAAAGTTGTTACTACTACTACTGTACGATCGGTCAGGGACAACTTCATTGAAAGTGTCACATTTCTCAGAGATGTTCTCTGCACTCAGTCAGAGCAGCCTCAGTGGATGAATGTGATTGACGCATTGATCAGAAGGAAAATGTTTTAAGACATCTGAAGTCAAAGGTAGGCTAGTGATTTCTATGCCTGTATGTAGTTTGTTGACCGACAATTAAGTGCCACGTCCCGGGTCGTGAAGCACTCTTCATAATTCCCCATGACTAGCGTGAGGATGATAGCGTGATTCCGCGAGTGACAGATACCGCTATTGGCGCGCGATTTGAGCGTACCAAAGACGAAAATAGTTAAGTAACTCTATTAGAGTGACGTCAAGGATGTGACGTCACCCACCTGCTCTCAGCTAAGAGGACCAAGCGGGAACCAGTGCGATCCAACGCCGCCGGGAGGCGCCTTTTGCCTTCCGCGAGTGACAGATGCTGCGCCTTTGTTTTCTTGTAAACTAATTATAGAACGCCGGTGAACTTAGACGCGTTCGACATGGAATCCAAGGAGAGTTTAGCTGCTGGCGAATGGCGCATGAGGTTGGAGAAATTAACTTCTTCTGATCCCAAGGTAGTCACTGCTTTTCGCTACTTATATGCAGGCAAAGCAGAGCTAAGTCGTCCTTCATTTTTTTAACACTGGGACACAGCGATCGTGCCCGACGACTGATAATTCAGCAAAAGATCACAGCAAAAGCCCATATTTCTGAAAAGGGCGGCGGGCGTCTACAGGCTCATTCTTTATCGCTATCTAATTTTAACGACTTCGCCTTTTTCAGAGAAAAAAAAGGTAAGAACTGCATAAAGCAATGCGTGAGCACCTTTGAGTACATTCACTCTCAATTTCCCTTTTTAAAGCACCTGGCGTTGCTAAAGGTGCCGTCCTCCTTCTTATTACTTTTTTTCTAGCTAGAGCGTAGCGGTCAGACTTGCCATTCCACTGAGAAACAGGCATTTCATGCGTTTCGGCGTTTTGACTTATTTAGACTGATTTATTTATAGGAAGGGAAAGGCGCGGTAACTGTCTCACTTGTTTTCTGTGGACACCGCAACCGCGCCGTAAGGGAAGGGAAGAAGGTGGGAGGGAAGGTGAAGAGAGAGAAAGAGGAGCCGTAGTGGAGGGCTACGGAGTAATTTCGACCACCTGGGGATCTTTAAAGTGCGCTTACATCGCACAGCACACAGACGCCTCTTCGTTTCGCCTCCATCGAAACGCAGCCGCCGACGTTTTGAAAGTTTGAGGCGGATGTGTGACTGAGCCGAGGAGCGAGAAGGGCACAGGAGATAAATGAAGAAGACAAAAGACTGCAGTAGAGATACTGCCAGCGGTCCTCGCTTGGGAAGGGAGAGTGAGCTGCACGTACACAAATAGAGGCGGTGCGGCCGCCGACGGGTGTCGTCTACGCTCCCGCGCAGAGGTTTCCGATTGGCTCCGAGGTAATGCTGGTGTTTCCAGGATATACGCGCGTACACAGGCCCGCTCCAACATCGAAATGACGTGGAGTCCCTGGCATAAAGTGAGACATGGGTTTTCAAGCACTCACCACAGAATAATTCGTTCTGCGTGAAGATCACACTTGCCAGTCAGTGCCTCCTCACCGGCACCAATGCGCGCCTTTTCGCGTGTTTACAAAATGATTCCCCCCCCCCCCCCCCCGTCCTTTACTTTTTCTCACTGCCCAGCTGTACACCCCTGAGCCTTGCATCCGGTGCGAACCGCAACACCCTCGCGACGCCACTGCATGATGGCCACGCAAACAGGCAAACATGGAATGCGACACGCAATGCCTTCACGAGTCCAATACATCAGTGCCAGCATGGCCAAACCATATGACCTAACAACAAAGAAATGTGTATGCCAGCGCTGCAGAAACCGTGCCTCCAGTCCAGTCCAGAGGAGGTGAAGCCTCTGCAGCACCGAATACATAGCACGCGCCTGTTGCCTGGGAGCTTCGGCCAGCTAGCGGCGACGCCACAAAACAAAGAAAACACAACAAATTACCAGGGGCACGAACAGCCCTCACGGACGGCGGACAGCTATTTCCGTGCCTAACTGAAAACATGCGGCTCACAAGGTGCACTTAACACTGAAAGAACACATGTGCGCTAGTTTTGTCGCGCCGCAGTTGAGGCAGCGGTGATTCGGCGCAATGACCAAGACGCGAGCCGCTGGCGTAATGGTAAGACTCCCCAGCGACGCCGCCACTCAAAATCCCTGACTTTGAGAGGGAGTCGGCTCGTTGCCCACGACCGCCATTTGTTGGGCGCAGTGCGCCTTTCTACCTCCCGGCTGAGACACGTGCTGGTGACCATCTGGCTCACCTGTATCAGGGACACTTCATCTACAGTGAACTAGAATATCTACGCGACGTTTTCAGTCGACACCTGCACCGCGTTTTAAAGAGGAAGGTGGGAGTTAAAGCTGAAATGGACAAAGAGGTGCCGTTAGTAGGGGGTTACAATTATTTTCAACAACATGGCAATCTTTAACATGCACTGACATCACACATTACATGGACACGTCTCCGTTTCACCTCCATAGAAACGCAGCCGCCGGGTGGTTGAGTTCGAACCCAGGTACTTTGTTGATGACTACGAAGGACATTAGGTGAGAAATAGAAAGCTTAAATTTCTTGGAAACATACTCGCGTTCACTTGTTTTTATTGCACGTTTGATTTCCGGAAACGGCTCTTGGCCTCATTTTAGTAAAGCCGAGAACAACAAGAAAGGAAAGACGCAGTATCATTCAAACTTGTTCTGTAGACTGATTGATTGATTCACTTATAGGAAGGGAAAGGCGTGGTAACTGTCTCATTTCTTTTCTGTGAACACCTCAACCGCGCCGTAAGGGAAGGGAGGAAGGTGGGAGTGAATGTGCAAAGAGAGTAAGAGGAGCCGTATTGAAGGGCTACGGAGTAATTTCGACCACCTGGGGATCCTTAACGCGCGCTGACATCGCACAGCGCACGGACGCCTCTTCGTTTCGCCTCCATCGAAACGCAGCCGCCGAGGTAGGGTTCGAACCCATGTTCAATAGACTGATTTAAAATAAATATAGACACCTGAACCTCTCCATAAGGGAAGAGAGGAAGGTAGGAGTGAAACCGGAAAGGGAAAGGGGTGCCGTAATCGGGGGTTCTGGAGTAATTTCGACGACCTGCGGATCTTAACTGGTACTGACATCGCGGACGGTTGGAGGGCGGCTGGTACTGGCGCGGCTGGGATAGGTAGGTCACCGCCGCTTACGGCGGGGGCTAGCCTTCCAGCGAATTTTTAACTGTGTAGGCCGTTATTGCACCCGCCACCACTTAGGTGGTGGACGACGGCTGTTGCGGCGCGCATCTTTCTCTTCCTCTTCTTTATCTTCTCTACTTTCTGTCTTCTGTCCGCCCCGCCGGGGTGGTGCAGTGGTGAGACGCCCGACTACTGTGCCAGAGTACCCGGGTTCGAACCCGACCTCGGCGGCTGCGTTTCGATGGAGGCGAAACGAGGAGGCGTCCGTGTGCTGTGCGATGTCAGCGCACGTTAAAGATCTCCAGGTGGTCGAAATTACTCCATAGCCCTCCACTATGGCTCCTCTTTCTCTCTTTCCACATTCACTACCACCTTCTTCCCTTCCCTTACGGCGCGGTTTAGGTGTCCACAGAAACAAGTGAGACAGTTACCGCGCCTTTCCCTTCCTATAAATCAACCAATCCCGTCTTCTGTCCGCACGAGGCAGCACAGGTGTACTTCATCGATATCACCATCTGAAAAGGTGTTGCTCAGCACCCGTTCAAAACCCGCCGCAGCACGAATAGAACGGGAGAGGCCTGTCGCCCTGCGGTCCTCCGTGCATGCCTGGTGCGAATACGGACGCCTCTTCGTTTCGGCTGCGTTTCGATGGAGGCGAAACGAAGAGGCGTCCGTGTGCTGTGCGATGTCAGCGCACGTAAAGATCCCCAGGTGATCGAACTTACTCCGTAACCCTTCACTACGGCTCCTCTTTCTCTCTTTCCGCTTTCACTCCCACCTTACTCCCTTCCCTTACGGCGCGGTTGCGGTGTCCACAGAAAACAAGTGAGACAGTTACCGCGCCTTTCCCTTCTTATAAATAAATCAGTAAATAAATCGACTGCCTGATCCCAACCAATAGACCATGAGTGTTCATATAAAGAGAATTTATCGGGTATACACATACATACAAAAACGCACATTACTCACAAAGCAAAGCACTATACAGAACACTATAGGTTAGATATGCATATAAACTGAAAAACATGATTCCCCAGAGAGGAGAAAACAATAGAAGGGGGTGGGGGTTCTAGTAAAGGACGACAGGCATCTCAAGTCTGCTCCCCCGTCCCACATAGAATCGCGGGTGCCAGCGCCGCAGAAACCGCGTCTCGCCGTCCGTTTATAATTGTCCAGACATTCCAGACGACGAGGCGCAGCCTCTGCAAGGCTGGGTACACGGCGAGGGCGGGAGTGCGGCGCACCTCAGCGAGGGATCTGCGACGCCACAACACAAACAGAGCCACTGTGAACACAAAGTGTTCAAAAGGGTAGCGCCGGCGCCTGACGCCGGGGTTCATGCGGACGTTAAACGTCCTATATACGAGCCGTCACATTGCTCTCGCAACTACACATTCGAAAAAAACATGCAAGTAGCTCTCGGGAGCACCACAGTTGGCACACTGGTCATTAGGTACAATACCCCATCTGGCAAGGCGCTGTCTCGTGGGGAGGACGCGTCCTATATACGAGCCGTCACATTGCTCTCGCAACTACACATTCGAAAAAAACATGCAAGTAGCTCTCGGGAGCACCACAGTTGGCACACTGGTCATTAGGTACAATACCCGATCTGGCAAGGCGCTGTCTCGTGGGGAGGACGACCCAGCATCTAATTCAGTCAAATTCTCGCACTCCATTAGCAACCGACAAGCTGCCCATGCTCACCATTTGGGCACAGCGGTCTCTCGCTGCTCATCAGTTGAATTCCTGCAAATGGCATCTAGTTCGCTGATGCGTATGGCTTGTAGGTGGCCTACATAATGTCAAAATACGAGATATGACCAATAGTTGGCACACTGGTCATTAGGTACAATACTTCATCTGGCAAGGGGCTGTCTCGTGAGGAGGATGCCCCAGCACCTAATTCAGTCAAATTCTCGCACTTCATTGGCAACCGACAAGCTGCCCATGCTCGCCATTTGGGGACAGCGGTCTCTCATTGCTCATCAGTTGAATTCCTGCAAATGGCAACTAGTTCGCTGATGCGTATGGCTTGTAGGTTGCCTACATAATGTCAAAATACGAGACATGACCAAATTTTGTCAATGAGAGCACCTAATTCAGTAAAATTCCGGCACTCCATTAGCAACCGACAAGCTGCCCATGCTCACCATTTGGGGACAGCGGTCTCTCATTGCTCGTCAGTTGAATTCCTGCAAATGGCAACTAGTTCGCTGATGCGTACGGCTTGTAGGTGGCCTACATAATGTCAAAATACGAGATATGACCAATAGTTGGCACACTGGTCATTAGGTACAATACTTCATCTGGCAAGGGGCTGTCTCGTGAGGAGGATGCCCCAGCACCTAATTCAGTCAAATTCTCGCACTTCATTGGCAACCGACAAGCTGCCCATGCTCGCCATTTGGGGACAGCGGTCTCTCATTGCTCATCAGTTGAATTCCTGCAAATGGCAACTAGTTCGCTGATGCGTATGGCTTGTAGGTTGCCTACATAATGTCAAAATACGAGACGACCAAATTTTGTCAATGAGAGCACCTAATTCAGTCAAATTCTCGCACTCCATTAGCAACCGACAAGCTGCCCATGCTCACCATTTGGGGACAGCGGTCTCTCGCTGCTCATCAGTTGAATTCCTGCAAATGGCAACTAGTTCGCTGATGCGTATGGCTTGTAGGTTGCCTACATAATGCCAAAATACGAAAGATGACCAAATGTCGTCAATGTGCACGTGTGCAAGCCGTTCCCCTAAAGGTGCGTACGTCATGGCGCCAAACCTGATTTATTTTATAAAGTGATATTGACTTATTTTGCGCTAGTAACAAATTTGTCTACTTTTTAACAAAGGGAATATGAAATGTTTTCAGGCTTTCTCACAGTGCACACAACTGTTATCATAAATTTTGTGCAAAGCAGAATTTTATGGAGTAATTGCGAAATACTAACAACAATCTGGATAAGGGAGCAACATGCGTAGAGGTTATTGTCAGCAACGTTTAACTTTGCTTCAAGGTGACACTTTCCAGTCCGATTCTCTTGGCGAAACCTGGCGCAATAAAGCTCTCACTGTAATTGTTCACCAAATGCCTTTTGTGTTACTAGCTATTGGCCTCCTCGGATATCTCGTAACTAAGCGTTTAATTTTCCCTGCATTTTTGCTGACTAGCTTTACAGGGGCTTCTGATGTAACCGCCTTGACTTTATAGGCAACGTGGGAGGGTTATCGCACAGCTCCCGCCTTCCCCGTTGGATCATCGTTCACGTGACACGGAGCAGGCAAACACTCTCAAGAACAGGTTACACGCAACATGAATACCTAGAAAATGAGTAGACTCAACAGCCGTGGCCGTTGTTCAGTGGAAAGCCCTAGGTTCGGCTCCTACCGGCGGCAAGTGATTGTTTTCCACTTTCTTATGAATTCTCTAAGTGTGACTATTACTTCAAATTCTGCAACTTCTACAGGAAAATTGGCTCTGGTTATCTTTAAGTCAGTGGCTTCATATACCGGTCTGATTGACGTTATATAGGTAACGGCGGCGCGCACAATGCGGCACAAAGTTGGCAATCGCGGCATTTTTTCATATGCAGATTTGTCACCAAGTAAATCAATCAGAATGACTCTAAAAGCTCCTGTTACTAAAAGCGAATAAAAGGGTGACAGGTCAAAGCAAAGATGCTAAATTTTCTCCTGTTTTATTGAAATTCTGAAATGTAGTATTCTGCAGCTACGGATGAAGTGGTAGCAACAAGCCTACTCGGCATTCGCCGAGCATCAGAATAACTGCCACTTTCGATTGCGTCTAATTTAAACCTGAGAAATACACCTTGCGATAATCTATCAGAGGCAATCTCCAATAACGCAGATGCAGTTGCTTACTGTTGCGATCATTCACAAGAAGTGGTCGAAAAGCCTTGATAGGTCTGACTGCATCACCTCGCAAAATACGTCACACAAAGAATGAAAGTGAATAAAATATACCAGGCAATGTGATATTAAAACCACTTTATGAAATCATTTTCTTCATAAGATACCTTATATCGCCCTAAAACATTTGGTTGTAGACGGGATTTGAGCCAAGGAGGGGCAAAGAAAAACACTATACTAACTAGGCCGCTCGAAGAATGCTTTTTTGCAAATTGAGAAAAGGCTGAGTTCACATGTATGTCCCGTGGTCAATGAGCGTTGTAATCGAAATTGCCACATAAAACATTCATATATATATATATATATATATATATATATAGGAAATATAAATAATACCTGAATTAGAAATCAATATAAAATGAATGAAGTAAAACAGCAAAACTCACGATGCGACATCCAGCACATAATAAATCAGCAGTGCTCAACAAAATTGTTTGTGCATCTTCGGCCATTTTGTGATAATATATGTAAAAAATTCAGTTCGTGTTCTAGTCATTGCTTCGATCTCATAATATTCAAAACAAAACACTTTCAGGCGTTTCTTGTTCCTGGCAGTCAATATTCTAAAGAGCTATATGTCAAGATTAGAGCCTGTAATTCGAATGCGTCAAGTGTTGTTACCTGGAGGAGATAATTGTGCATTTTTCACCTGTATTTGGCGGTGTTTTATCTCCAGCTCATAGTTTCATGTTAATTGTATTTGTCAAATAAGAAATTCTATTGATTACCTCGATAAAATGAATGCGAGGGGTCGGGAAAAACAGTTTATTCCTGATTACAGTGGTCTGCCTCCTCCCACGTGGTAGCCATTTTTATGGAGTTTTTAACAGTTGTATTTAGTAACAAATTTAGGCCCTACCAGCATAAATAACGTAGGTAATTTACCGTGCGAGTAATAAAACTGCGCAGAAAAAGGCGGCGTAACATTTTTCTATAACCACCAAACTTCCATTTTTGACAATGCAGAAATCATCCAACCTACCGGGCGGAATTGCAGGGGACGCATGTAACGACACCAAACATTTACCTCTAGAGAAAAGTTCTCACGTCATCTCAAAATGTCGGCAGACGTTCTGAACCCGATGTTCTAGTAAGCGTCACTGCCGTACACAACGTTCGCCCAAGAACAAAACAAGTCCTGAAGACAACAAGCTGTAGAGGTAACAGAGGTACACAGGGGCAAAACACGAGATATTCGGGTGCACTCATCTAGTTCTCCACCAAGGACGGAGCTGATCGGTCGATATTATGCGTTCGATGGTATGACAATGCCAAGAAATGTATCTGCCTCGGTACATTCGACCGGTTGTTGATGAGGAAATTCTTTGCCGCGATCTTGATGGAACTGTTCGACCGCTGACGAGCTGAACATAAAAGTGACAATGCGCTGATCGCAGAGATGTGATGTTGAAGCGTTAACAAAAGCAAGGGAAACGAAACAAAGCTCTTGTCGGATTTATGCTGTCGTCTCCGGGCTGAGTCTGAAAGGTTCAATAGAATGCGAAATTAATACCATGCAGCAATAGCCGCACAGCGTAAACGGAGAAAGACGATTTGTAAATACACACCCGTATTGATTTATCTAGCAAATGAAAAATAAGTGGGCCCAGAGTCTTCGGTGCAGTGACATCATAAAGTGTCACAGCCTCGGGTGATAGGCAGATTGCTTTCCAATAGCCCTGTATCATCATCGTAACAAGTCATATACACGTAATTTACGATCAATAATTAATGGAAAATTATTATGTTGCTCACCAAACCCGCTGGTTAATCATGTGATTGGGTTCAGCAACGTTTTTGTAAAAATTTATAAAGGGTAGCATTCAGGTTTTAGGACTTCAAACGCTTTTTCCGAATAATAAGTGACACCGGAAATGGAAAAGCTGGAAGAATGCAAGGTTTAAGGTGCATAAGAAACTTTACTGGCTGCCCGCAAAGCCGCAGATGCTTTGCAGGCAGCCAGTAACGAGAATAAAATATTGCATGGGCATTTCAAGCCTGCGGTTGCATTAACCTTTTGGGATAAATCGTTCGACTAGATGAACCTTCTTACAATTCACAATGTCTTGAGTACTGAAGGCTGGTCATGCCCTGTTTGAAGGAAACATGAGTTCTATGTTTGATTGGTGCGGATATTAACAATTGTTTCGGCATGAAAGCCCTCCCTATTATAAATTTTAAGCTAGAAATACTGTTAAGAAAAATTCTAGGGGACACTTTGGATCACTAAGCTGTGATGAGGCGAAGGCCTCTATTGCGCGATGATCTGAATCACTCCACTACGGCACCTCTTTCTCTCTTTTTTCACTCCCACCTTTGCAATGACGCGACAGCGGATGCTCCCAGCCAACATATAAAGTCCCGCTTCAACCGAGACATTTGGTTGTGCTGCGTGGCCTAGGGATAACGTGAATACAAGGGTCTTGGCATGATGATTCTATCACCCTCCCATATGAAAGGAGAGGCCTGAGTTGGCAGCTCCTGCCAAACGTAATGTTAACAAACCCTACTTCCAGTTAGTGCTCGGCCTGCTATCGCCTCCCACGCAACGAAAGCGCTACGCACGGATAGAGGGACGCGATCGGGGAGCATGATCTATCACTCTAAACAATTGACAGGCGATGATGTCTGACCTGATGGAAAGAAGCAGCATCATTTTTTAGCACCTTCTAGCATTCTGCGGCTTATAACACATTTTTTTTGCATGCATCTTTATTTATAAAATAAAAATGTAGAATCAGACTGAGACGAATGCTTGATGCCGGTGGCCCAATTCACAAGTGACGGCTTGGCGGTTTTCTGTCTGTTTTGTGCACATTGTGGTCTATTACTGCAGTTAAATAGACAAGCTACGCTGAATTATGTGTAAAGAATACTAGTCGCAAAATTGTTTTGGGTAGTATCACACTTTTTAGACTAAAGTAAGTAACATCCACAAGGGCACATTCGTCGGGCATCAGTAGCACGAAGGATCCCGCGGGTACTGACTTGTTCAGCAAGAATTTGTTGTGCGATTAATATTTTGCACTTCTTCCTCAACAAAACCATGTGCGTTCTTTGGTTTCACTTTCTCGATAATATTACGTAGAGGCAGGCTGGTATTCGATGCGACAGAACATTGCTTATTTGTACAGTAATGTAACGCATGGACAAGTTTCATGGTAAGAAACATTTTGCTTACACTATACAAAACGTCAAAGGAGAAGAAAATATTATAAATATTGATAACATCGAAGGTTGACAAAATTACCTCGTTACTACCTGTAATATATCTAAATATCCCATCTGCAACGTCTCGGGAAAACGTTACATCGGTATCATATAATGCGGTTTGGAACATAGGAAGTGAGTGATCGTTAAACGCGATGCACTTCCCAAAAACTGGATAAGTATTGCTATTTTAACTCAGAGGTCTGGCCTATCTGTATCTATGTTTTCGAGAAGACGCGCTGTCAATCTTGGCAAATTCCATCGCTCTTTGACGTAACGAAAAGATGTAGGTAAACACGCTGACTGACATAAAACTATTCTCAAACCAAACTCAGTATCGTATACGATGCTATCGGCCACCAAGGACTTCGCGAGCAGGTGCTATAGAGAGGTTCATAAGTATGCACATTTTGATCGTCAACAGTGAAGGTCTTCGTCGCAGGAGTGCAAGAATATGTAATCGCCGAAGGAATCTTCTTTTGGAAGCATAACCACTGAATTGGTTTCACAGGCCCGACAAAATGAGGGGCTTTATTACCTCACTTTACAAAGTCTTCGAACACACAGGACAAAGGCTAACGGAGAGAAATTGGAGGATCAAAAGCCACCGGCATAGGTGTCGGCAAACAAAATTATGCCGGGTACTTTAGCTTCGCCTTTAAGGGAATGATGCGTTACCGTATGGGCTAGCAGCCCACATATAAAGCCCCGCTTTAAACAAGCCGCATGAACCTGCCTGTGTGGACTAGGAGTAACGTGCCGAGATTCAGAATGCAAGTGTCTTGGCCGGCTGATTTTGATATACTCCTGCCATCTGAAAAGAAAGCCCCGAGTTGGCAGCTCCAGCCAACCGTAATGGCAGGCAATCCTATAAGTGCATGCCCATGTCAGCTGCCAGCTGCCACTTGCCACGCACGTGATTTCAAGAGCGTTAGCTCTTACGACTTACGTTTATACATATCGTGTCCAGCCTGGAATAAAGATAGCGGCCAAATATGTGAACAATTGCCGTAGCACTGCAGTCTAGTCTTACTTCATTTTAACCACGTGACTACACTGACGTGATGACAAAGGTGTGTCCACAACAATTGTGTTCAAGGGGGCGCTCCCCCATAAATATGATGTCATTCGCTAGCGAACACACAGCTGCAGTTACGCCATCACCACCCCGTACAAGCCAATTGGCTCACCACTATGTCAGTGATGTCAACACACAATAGCCACCATGGTGGCGCACCACTATAGCTACGACGTCATCACACTACGTGTCCATCAAGCAAAACACTGGGTGGCGTGCCACTATGATGATTAAGGAGTAACGATCTAACGTCACCGCAGGTCGCTCCAGTTACGTACACGCTGCAGCTCAGAAATGTTACCTGCAGAGGCGCACAAATAGCTTTGATAGCGTGAGAACCTTTGGTGCCAATACATTTGATAGAATACCAAAAGAGCAGCATTACATGCACGAACTGTTCTATTTTTTGTTGTTACAAACGGCTCATCGCCGCGCTGTGCTGAGTGGAGCTGAAACGGAAAGCGGAACCTATCATTCAGCTCCTGAGATCTTTGCCTTCGTCCAAAAAGTGCCGCGGGCCGTCAAGGCACGCTAATAACAATAAATGAAAACTCGTTCACAGACTGAGTTTTAGCCTCCTGCACTTTGAACAAAAGAATTAGTGTGAAAAGGGGTTCATCGGTAGACTATTATTGTGTTCTTCTTATGAAAAAACAGAGACGGATGAAACCTCCACTCCGGCTAGTTGCCACCGTGCAATTGTTGAAGGGGTACAATGAGGCCTGTTCTTTTCCATTATATCTCTCGATTTACCAATTGCTTTTACACAAAGTTGCACTCCTGCTCTGAAGACAACAGGGGAAAACAGAATAAGGAAAATGGCTCTCGGTCTAGATTTTTTATTTATTATCGGTAAGCTAGCGTACAGCGCCGCTGACAAACACTCACGCTTGTGCCCTAGAACAAATGTATACTTTGGAGTAACTGAAAAGCTTTTGCTTTGGTTATGTCTCCCCCTTTTTACAAATTTGTTGTCACACAGTTTAACTGCAGCCGCCCTTTCTTTTTTTAAAACGAATGCGAGAATGGCGCCACCGAACCATATTTTTTTGAACGAAAACTTTGCGAAGAAGTATTTACCGTAAGCCACATTAATATATTTTTCTCCTGTCAATTGCTTCTTTGTCTTTTCTAAACAAGAAATTATTCTATATGACACTTCATCCTGTGCCCATTCGCCGGTCAATTACCATCAAGCAGGGTTTTTTTTTTTTTATTAACCTCCTTTGCTACGACCAGGACAACATCAATAATGCTGCGCTGATGCGGGACTGTAAGGGCCCATCTTGCTCAAGTCTACAAATTCAAGCAACTGTTTAAAGCTTCAAGAAACTGGAAATGTTTGCGTTGCTTTGCTGAGAACAGAAATCTCGTCTGCTTTAGCGAATTGTATATACGATGGGCTCAGAAACAAGAAAATAAACAGCGTTATCAAAAAAAAAAAGTGTAGTCATGCAGATTTCTCTCGCGTAACTCCAGGTTTAGCCAGAAGCTAAATCGCAGCAATTTTTTTAATTAAAAGCGATGAAGGCTGAAACGGTATTCCGAGTCTTTGTATCCTGCAAGGGGCAAGAGCCACCTTCCAACTGCGATGATAGGTGCACGCAAGTCCCACCTGCCATGATTGATATGTGCAAAAAAAGATAAGGCAAACCCCATCTTTCCTATTCTTAGAGAGGAGAGGGGAATCTGAAATTCTAAGTTGTAACGACAGTTTTTTTATGCGTTCCTCAACGATACATACGTAGAGTAGAAATGTGCAGAGATTCTTGTTACCTACGCGTCAATCAAAGCAATCACCCTAATTTTTTTTTTTTTTTTTTTGGTGCGAACAGTCCCGGCAAATTCATGTTTATTCCTGTACGGGCTGATGAGCACTCGGATGGCCACATTTATCTCGTCTTCTTGCTATGTCAGCTTCGTGATGTTACTTAGGAATACATCTCACATCTCGCTCGTTTCAAACTACAGCGGTAAACAAACATTTAACCACTTTACCCTCGGAGAAATAGTGGTCGCGCAAGAAAGTGCGTAAGCACTCAAACAAGTATGCAAATGACAGCGGTAGCACTTCTACACAGGACTGCCGCATCTGGTAAAGACGAAATACAGGATGCGTTTATCGCCTCCGGAAAGTGTATTTGTCCTTTGCCACTCCCCGACAATTCCCCTCGGTGATCAAATTCTCGTACATCATGCAGGGTCTCACCGCAACGATCCGGAAGTTCGGTTTCTATAGGGAGCTTCAAAGTCCGCCGTTAGTGGGAACGGTTTTCAAAGAGGAAGATACAGTGCTATATGTTGCAGAGAATTTGCAAATATTGTAGCTGGCAGAGACCCGTGCCGAGACAGCCACGTCTACTTCGTTAACTCAGATGAACGTTTGCGCTATCCCATCAGGATCGTATCCTATGTTTGTTTTTTGAAATTTGCACACCATACTCATAATCGAGGAAAAACAAGACAGTTCACAGCCTGAAGAGGTTTAAATAAGAGCTTAATTAATGCGTGCTCGGAGCAACCTTGAAGGCAAAAACCAAGAACATGTCCCGGACATTTCCGATCTACGTTTGCTTTGTGTGTAATGATGAAGATCTATATGCAGACTCGTGGCGACTGAGAATGTCGAGAAAAGCCACGAGGCATAAGAGACAGACTGAACATTTTCGTCTTGTCACTGGCCTTTCATGGGCAAGACAGGATAATATTTGACGTTCTCTTCTCTTTCACCATGTATACACTCCATCACCACTTTGTAAGAAGCTAGAAAGACTGGCTCATGCCCCTAGGCTAAAATCCTTTCATTCCACATCAATATTCTTATTGTCTTGTGGAAGCCGCTTACTGCAAGAATGTTGAGTAAACCTTTCTCTTCAGTCTTCTCCCCGCTTTTAGTTCGCACTGTTGCAGTTTTGGCCGCTTCTCACAAGCAGTTCTTGAATTCCGACACGTGCAGCTTATTTATGACAAGTGCAGCTATTTCGGCTGCTTTAGAAAGCAATCTTCAGTGCGATAAGAGGAAATGACAATGTCTAGACTGACCGCCCAGGGGTGCACGTGTATGTCCGAGAACGCTGAATAGAATCTGGGGAGAGGGAGGGGGGTGAAGAGAAGTGTTGGGAAGGCTAAGCCAAGATTCGACAGAACAAACCAGCCTGCCGAGCTGGTGGAGCTTTCCTCGCACGTGTACTTCACGTTCTGGCGCCTTTTTTAAACGTTTGTTTTGATTTTATTGCCAGGTTTCGAACAGTCGCGGGGTCCAGGCGGAAGCCATGCTTGACCTTGAAAAGCCGAGGAGGAGGAGCAGAAATAGAAGAAGAATAAGACTGGCAACTGACGCTCTTGCGTCATACTCTTAAAGGATGAGCTTAAGTGTCCCCAATAATGTAGCACCTTACACTGATGGGGCGTCATAGGGGAATAATGTAGCTGGCAAAAGAAGCTTCCATCAATGCTATCGCAATTCAACTATGTTTAACCAGAATTAGACCACAACAGTTTTATTTAACATTTTGGTTTTAACCCTTTTCCGCTGTTTCCAAGGGCGCCGCGCGGGCGCCTGACGCCTGACGTGGAAAGCATCAGGGCCCACTATTACCGGCATTTGAACACAGGCGAAAAAAATTAATGTTAATTATTTAAACTGACAGAGATGTAGTGGTAGTAATAAACACTATTCTTAAACTGAGCAGGTGAGAGTATTCTCCCCTATAGTTGGACGTCATCCTTAGTACAGAGGACCGTGGGCATTGATTATTCGCCGCGCTCTGTCCACTAACATCAGCTGCTTCTCAGGGATGGTGCTGATCAGAGACGTTTCTCCCTTCAGCAGTGTAGAGAAAGTTATTTTGTGCAGGATTTCAAAGCGCAGCAACTTAAATGGAAAACAGAGACAATTTGATTTGTTCTTCAAGTGTACGCCTTGGGTGACACCCTGATGCAGTGTGGTGACAGCGATGTAATTTGAGCTTTGAAATTAGGATACAGAGTGGAAGAAAAAACCGCGCACTCATCGGGCAGTTCTAAAAACGGAGAAAGCGATACAAAGAAAAAAATAAATGAGCAGGACAAGGAATTACAATATATTCCACTGAAGATATATAAGGTGAAAACCAAAAAACTACCCCGGACATTTCGGAGCTACGCTTGCTTTGTAAGTGACGATGAAGATCAATATTCAGACTTGTGGTGGCTCAAAATGCTGAGAATAGCGACTAGGCATACGAGACAGACTGAAAAAATTTTCGTCTTGTCACTGGCCATTCATGGGCAAGACAGGGTAAAATTTTGCATTCTCTTCTCTTTCGCTATGTATACACGCCATCACCACTTTGTAAGAAGCTAAACCCACTGGCTCATGTATGCCCCTAGGCTAAAATCCTTTCATTCCACATCACTATTTTTGTTGTCTTGTGGAAGCCGCTTGCGGCAAGATATTTGGGTAAATCTTTCTGTTCTAGTCCTCTCCACGCCTAGAATTCGCAATTTGGCCCTTTTAACAGCATTTCACATTCAGTTCTTCAATTGTGGCACGTGCAGCTATTTCTGCTGCTTTAGAGAGCAGTCTTCAGTGCGATAAGAGGAACTGACAATGTCTAGACTGACCGCCAAAGGGTGCACGTGTATGTCAGAGAACTCTGAATAGAATCCGCAGAAAGGGAGGGAGTCAGGAGAAGTATTTGGAAGGCTAAGTCAAGATCCGACGGAACAAACCAGCTTTCTTAGCTGCTAGAGCTTTCCTCACACGTGTACTTTGCGTTGTGGCGCCTTTTTAAAACTTATGTTAAACGTTTATTTTTTTTTTGTGTTTTTTTGTTTCCTTTTAGACCCGCCGTGGTTACGGCGCTCGATTACTGTTTCTGAAGATGTGGGATCGGGTCCCTGCCTCGGCGGCCGCTTTTCGATCGCGGCGAAAAGCAAGGCAACCGTGTTCTGTGCGATGTCAATGCACGTTAAAGAACTCCGGGTGCTATAAATTTTCGGAGCCCTTCACTACGGCGTCTTTCATAGCCTGAGTCGCTTTGGGACGCTACACCCCACAAACCAAACCTAACATTTGTTTTGGTTTCTATTTACCATTTTGTTTTTAACCCTTTTCCTTGGTTTCCAAAGGCACCGCGCATGCATCTGGGCCCACTTTTACCGGCATTTGGACACAGGTGAAAAAAATGAATGTAATTATTCAAACTGACAAAAGTATAGTGGTAGTAATAACACTAAACACTATTCTTAAATTTAGCACGTGAGAGTATTCGCCCTATAGTTGGACGCCCTCCTTAGTACAGAGTGACGTGGGCATTGATTATTCACCGCGCTCTGTCCACTAACATCAGCAGCTCCTCAGGGACGAAGCTAGTAAGACAAGTTTTTCTTCAGCAGTGTAGAGAAAGTTATTTTGGGCAGAATCTCAAAGCGCAGCAACTTAAGTAGAAAACTGAGACAAACTGCTTTGTTCTTGAAGTGTACAAAGGGACTGGAATGCGCCTTTGATGACACCTTGATACAGTGTGATAACAGCGACGTAATTTAAGCTTTGACATTAGGGTACAGAGTGGCAGGAAAAACCGTACAGTTATCGGGCAGTTCTAAAACAGAGAAAGCGATACACAGAAAAGCACGACTAAGCAGAACAAGGAAATAAAATACATTTTACTGAAGATATATAATTTCAGTGCATCGTTATTTTTACATAAAGGCTAAATAAAGGGAAAACGTCATTATAACCAATAAACTCAGATGAGTGAAAATGGCTCTACTAGAAGCATCCTCCCAAACCAGGGCTCTACATAGTGCCGTAGATTTTGGATGATCAATGCCCTAAAATAAGTCACATTAACGGAAAGAACCATAAACAAATGTGGACTTCGTTTTCGTTCCAAGACGGATTACTTAAGTTTGGCAAGAAGGGCTGATATTACTCCAGAGAAAAAATGGCGTTCTCGTGCTGAATATGGGCGGTTTTGATCTCGGTCGTTGACATGTACCTTATGTTAAAGTGCATTTTGTAAGCAAAAAGAGCGCACCGCAACCACGAATCCCATTTTGTACCCACAGAGCAACGTGTTACGATGCGCAGAGCTGCGTCATCATGTGCATGCGTAACGTTGCGGTGTCGCCCCGACAAACCACGCCCGCACACAGGACGTAGAGAGGGGAGGGGGGGGGGGGATATTGGACAGACACGCTTCTGATTATGGCATTTTCATTATTTTCCTAGGAGTGCTACATTGTTACGATATTGGTGCGATTAGGATCAATAATATTAATATTCGTCACCACCATCACCATTTATTTACAAGACCCTCGGTTTAGGGCACTACATAAAGAGAGAAGGAGGGGAATTCGTCACAGAATACAGTGCTCAGTGACATCAACCAGAAATACATTGTGGAGGTCTCATGCTGTACCAATATTATAAATAACAATACAAGGCATTATTATTTAGAAAGATGCAACCGCGCAAGAACAACTTGGATCAAGATAAAAACAAGAAAGCACACATTCACGCACGCACCCAGAAACGCGGCACAACTCAGCACTTGATTTATGCTGTTAATAACTGCCTGAATTTATTTGGTCTTATTTCAGTAACTATAAAATCTCGAAAGTGTTTTGAAAGCGCACTTCGAGCTAAAATGCGTATATACCGTTTTGCCGGTCTATTGCGACCCAAAATATAAAACATATTGTCTGCCGAAGGGTTGAGTACATAGGAAATACCCTTTCGCGAAGTTGAGTTTATCTAAAGATATAACCCCTTACAGGTTTGAGCAGTGTAGTAAACTTTACATTTCTACTGCAAATGTGACGCGCATGATGAGATTAAGCAGTTATAATGTGGCCTTTAGCGTTTAGTTTTGCTGAAATAAAATCAGTCAATTTTGCAACACCAGGTGATTGCGCGGAAAGGACCTAAAATTATACGCACTGAGGCTCTGCCATCAAAAAAGAACTATTTAATGTAATGGAGCTTTCTGTAGAAGTCTACAGTGTAAGAGCATAACGATATAAAAGTTTAGGTGCAATTCCCAAATAGCCTTCACCAACGGATGTTGAAATGAGCAAAAGAAGGCGTCATTAAGCGCCGAGAAATAGTATTTTCTGTTCAGTACCGTAAAAAACGCAGAAAACAAGAACGGACACGACAGAGTTGAGCGCACTAGAAAGGTACAGACAGAAATGGCTGGGCGAATCGAAGGCAGAAATTGGAGGATCAGGCTGCTGACACCATAGAACAGTCAGCAAATATTTACGCATGCTCGTCAGCAACATTGTGACATTTGCGTATTTGGGCATCCCGTTACAGCTTTCCAGAAAACAAGCCGCGCTCGCGTTACCTCCTCTCCTGACAGCTATCGCACGATTATTTTTGGACACGTAATTATCAGTTTGGACCGGCTGTTTGGCATAGAAACTAGATCTGTAACGGTAGGTAGCCTTATGACTGAATTGCCTGCCGCCTCTGCATGGTGGGACGGTAACACAAACAGATTAGATCAGTGGCTGACATTTTCGTTAGGATAACTATCACCGTCATTATCTGGCTTTGCTCACCAAGGCTGCGTAGATGCAATACACGTTTCTGTGCTGATGAGTACAATGATAAGAATATGTAATCCCGGCTCTTGTGCCGCTCATATGAATGCCAACCTAACCATGTTTCACCAGGATGTCCAACACGGCAGGCAGACCTTTATATTTGTATTCCTGTCTGCGTATTCGTTGGCTCTTCTTATGATTGATGGCCTGCTCGTTATGCCAGACGGTCGCTTAGCATGCTTGTTTACTTCCGCACCGCTAACATTAACCACGATAACCAAAATTAACAATAATGCAATGACTGTGGCGTGGGTTTTGTTTTAGTGAATTGGTTGAACAACATGAACTAAAGAACATTCGCAGCCAACAGAGTAAATAATGGAGTAAAAGTGAATTGCAGCTTTTAAACGTATCATGGCAAAGGCAAGGTATTTCTAGAATAAAAAAAATTGTCCTCAGTTTTACGCTTATGGATAGATTTATAACGACTAGAAGGAAGGGGAGAGATGTTAACCATCAAGGTATTAGGTGTTCTGGTTAGCCACTCTGCGCGGCGGAAGAAGTGGGTTGTTAACTCAAGATCGTCGCTTGATAACAAAAAATTGGGGTGCAGGGCAGATTTGTTTACATTTACGAACTGAACGATACTTAAAACCTGCCTAAAAAGAGGGGCGCCCAAATATGAATCCACTTGACAATGGGTTTCGGCATTCTTTCGACATTGCGTTTTTCCTGATCGATTAACTTAATAATGAAACATTGAAGAAATAGTTTATAATACAACAAAAAAACGACTGCCTCGAGGTCTACCGCTTCTAACTTAATATATTCTCTTCCCTTTATCAATAACAGAAATGAAATATAATACCGCTGCTTCCTTTGAGCACACAAAATAAAATTTGAACGATAGTCCTACGCCAAATTTTGTTCCAATCGAAATAGTAGAATTATACCAATATGTAATTCACTGCCAATGGGGAGGAGGTTTCCGCTTTAAATTTCTTTCATTTGAGCTGAAAAAACAATTTTATGCAGGAAACGGGAACCGGTATCACGTGAAATAGGCTTCAGAATTTCTTTGAGAAAACGGACTTGTGAAATACATATACTAGTACGGGTTCCATTTCGACGAGACGTTTCCATGTCGCTCCACTCCTGCGATACAGCAACGCGTTTACTATGGGCCTTGTATAAAACATTTCCGAGAGAACTCCAGAATCTGCACTGGGTAAATGGGAGAAGCATTCGCGACAGAGAGAACCTGCATCGGCGTGTCGCCGCCCGCTCTTGTATACTACACTGAACTTATACTGCTGCAGATGGTGGCCACAGCGCGCTACACGACCGCATGGATATCGAAGGTTGACAGCCAGCAGAGGGAGTGATGGACTGGCACAATGGTGAATGTGCGGCTATGCAAGTACGATCGGAACCTCTGCATGGCGAAGATAACAGCGAGGCGTTGTTGTTGGGTGACAGCGTAACGGCGCTCTTTCTGGTTGATGAAGCGACTCGCATACGAAGTAACATGCTCCCGGTCAACTTTGCGTTGAACCATAACAGCGCCGGTACCAACACCATTAGCATCGATATTGTCTATCGGTGCGGATCGATCGAGATACCTGAGGATAGGATGTGAGGTCAGGAGAAACTTCACCTTGTGGAATGAAGCGTCGCACTCTGGCGTCCATTCAAACAAAGCTCCTTTGTGGAGAATGTACTTCAGTGAGTAGACAATGCCGGTAAGGCGGTGAATAGAACGCCATAAATAGGACCCTAACGCAAAGAAACTGCGGACCCCTTTGACTGTCCGGGGGACTTGAAATGACTCTACAGCTGCCATTTTTACTATAGATCCGTTCTCACGCAATATTCATCGAGGAGATGGCCGTGCACTAATGCTTGACGTTCTCCAGAGTGGCACTTCGAATTGAGAGCTAGTCCGGCGTTACATAAGCAGCCTAGCACACGAGCTCACTAAACATTTTACCGAATACGACAAAGTCATCAATATAACAGACGCATATGTCCCGTTTCGTGCAGCGCAATACCGTGTCCATAAACCTCTCAAAACTTGTAGGCGAGTAGCAAAGTCGAAAAGTCATGACAATAAATTCAAAAACGCCATACGGCGTTAAAAGCGGCATTTGTGTTGTTTTTTTGCCGGGTGCAGCGACATTTGCCAGTAACCTGATTGCAGCTATACGCAGGAAAGGTAAGGATCGCCTGAGAAAGTCGATACTCTCATCCATGCGAGGCAAAGGGTATAAATCATTTCTGGTGATGGCATTTAACCAGTGGTATTCGAGGTAAAATCTCCACGTTCTTTCTTTCTTGTGGTCAAGAATCCCTGGAGCCGCCTAAGGGCTGGACGACTCCTGAATGACCTCCTTCTCGAACATCTCTTCTGCAGCAATCACTTTGCGCACCGACGGCAACACACGATATGGCTTTTGACAAATTGGGGGAGACAAAGAAAAATGTCCCTGAGAGCATCGAACCTGTAGTAGGCGTGTATCGGATACGTTTGCTACAAATACAGGGTACTGACCGTTTTATTCAGTCAATATTGTCTCATTCAAGCTACGCTGAAAAGCACTTTCAAGACTTTACAGGACATTACGTATTTGAGGCAAAGTTACGAGTATCCTGGATTAGCTGTCATGCTTTCAATTTCAAAATCCACGGAATGAGACCGCTGAGAAGTAAGTATTGTATTGTTGAAGCCAGCACATTTTACTGCCGAACTATTTTAATGGGCGGTTAGTATATTGCCCCACCTTGAGAGTTGTTCTATAAAGTTAGGGCAGCTTTGGCTTTAAGTCAACGTTGATCAAGTTTTATTTGAAAATAAGCCACGAAAAGTTATCTTAATCATAAAAATAATTTGTATGCTCTTTGTACAAGCGCCCTATTTGAGACACATTTTACCGCGTAAAGCTCCGCTCTATTAAGAAGCACAGGCATTACTGCGGTTCAGAAAACTGTGGTAAAGAGACAAGTTTTATGCAAAGCCTATTCAGTGCAACTGTGGCTCAGCTTTATGCTCTGTTTAAGCTTCTTTTAAGCCTTATTGTGGCCCTGCTATTTGTCGTTTTAAGAGCATGAAGTCAATTCCCTTCATTCACTCTTTCAGCACGTGAAGGAATGGTGAAATCACGAATGCACTTAACTTTTAAACATCAGGCGGGAAGTGCGCCAGCCGCGAGCGTTGTAACATGCGCAGAGTATTTCTCGTCAGAGGGAGCATGTCGCCCACTAGTTTTAAATTTGTAAAAGACAGACCACTGCTCGCTTGTATCCTTGAATGCATAGGTCGCCTATTTCTCGTTATTATGAAACACATGTTCGGGCAGTTGCTTTTCGTGTCAGAAACGTGTAGTCGTGGCAAGCAACTCATTCCCTCGTTTTGCAACCTCTTCAGATGTAAAGGCTTGCTTTAGAACGATTCAGACTGTTCTGTTTCCATATGAAAAGCTATCCGTGCTATTCATTTGTTGGGGGTGTAACATACCTGGAAACTAAGGCCCAGTAACTAAATGACGAGCATATACGTAATGGCTGAACAAAGTAAGTTCGGATATCACGCTTCAAATTCCAACAAAGATCAAATCAACCCAGCCATTACTCTGCTGTGATATCTTAATTCTCCTTCCCTCCCGCATGCTTGAAGCAGCCATGCAATTAACCATAAGTGTACAAATATGAAGTAGCCATGCACAGAGAAGCGTTGCTCATTAGACATGTGCTTGCAACGTTGCATATGGGGATTCCTTAAGCCATGCTCCATCTTATGGGCAGCCTCTCTGTGAGCCTTTTGGCAGCAGTGATGACGGCAGTGATGACGACAAGAGTATTACAGGTCTAGAAGGCTTGTAATGAGCAGGCGGTAGGAAAACCCAAAACTGGATATGCCGGCGGAGAAAACAAATTGTTCCTACAATTTTCATACGTAAAAACTACGTTACGTTCATAAATAAAAATGCCAAGGTTTCAATATTCTACTTAATAACGAACAGTTCAAAAGCAACCCTCATCTTCCCGCTAGAGATGGCATACTGTACATATGGCCTTCGCATACCAACACATGCGGTTCTAAGTCTGATTTGCCACGCTCGAAATGCTATGTACTTTTCATTTTTCCGCAGACGTTTGCCTCACTCTATATGTCTGCAGTATTCAAGAGGCTTGCTTTCAATTAAGCCTGATTTACCAACGGCTCTGTGCTCTCGCCCTGAAATATTTTCGCGCTTTTCGTGCCTTTCTTGCTTCTCAGATGTCGTGAGCGAATTCTATGTTATTTGTGATGTGCCTCTACAATTCTTTCAGTGCGCTGTAGTACATGAAGACATCTAACCAGTTGCAATGCAATATATGAAATTTTCTGAGCATCACACTAAACTGCCTAAAGATTTTTGAATCAGTTACACAATTTCATGTTTATTTACATTCACTTCAATAATATTGTAAGCGTGTGCGCGTTTAAACGGCTGACGAGTATAACTTGTAAGATGTTGTGAGGTCAAACAAAGCTTATAAAGAGATTGCTTAAAGAACATTTCAGGAAAGGGTTTGTCTTTGTTTCGGTCATGCCGGCCGTATAAAACCGCAACAAAAGGCAAAACATTGTTCAAAAGAAATTAGCTGTTAGTCAACCTTAATATTTGCACATAATGTTTAAGGCTGTCATTACACTTTCACCACAGCAATTTCTAACCTTGAATACCTCTACAAACGAGAGGCAAGCACTACACAATGGTTTGAACACGTCGACTTAATCAATTGGCTATTTGTTTGTCGTCGTCGATTGCAAACTTTCTCGCGAAAACATTCGTCTCTTGGTGCTGTACAAACGTCACGAGACCATGATAGCCGACTATCAAATTTTAGGGGGAAGCCAAATCTAACGGACTGGTCCTCAGTGTAAATTCCCAGTCAGCTCCTCATCTGTAGACCCAAAACAGCTTACCACCTGGTCGCGTCTTCTCGTTTGTGCCCTACTGGTCTTCGATTAACAGGTTTATTATTGCGATAGCAATACTGCGCCAGGTTTCGAGCCGTCGCGTGGTCCCGGCGGAGGAGAAGGAAAAGGAGGAGGGTAAGTAGAAGAAGAAGAAAAGAAGAAGGAAGAGGAGGAGTGAGAAGATTTGTAACTTACGCTTTCGTGTCATATTCTCAAAGGATGAGCTTAAGTGTCCCCAATAATGTAGCCCCTTACACTGATAGGGCGTGCTAGGGGAATAATGTAGAAGGCAAAAGAAGTTCCCGCCGTTGCTGTCGCAATTCAACTAGCGTTAACCAGAGTTAAACCACAACTACGGCGCTTTGACCTGTAGGTAGACCGTATAGAGTAATTTAAAACGATGAAATGAGCCAAACCCTCACTTGGCGCTTCATTCAAATGTATGCGTGACACTTTGCGTTCTGCCCGAAACCTGAAGAAGAAGCTTTAATAAAGTCATGTATGTTTATTATAGAATAAATCGGATGCGCAGCTTCTTTGGAGCTGCCTGCCAATTCGGATGAGTCGGGTAATGTAATTCTCCTATCTAGCCTTACAGAATAGGAAGGTTCTGAATTTATTTGACGTCAACTTCGCTCGGTCTGCCTTAGTGCGTGGTGTGCGTGTCGAGGTGCGTATGTAGGCGCGCGAGCGCATACGTACGTTTGTTTGGAGTGTATTGTCTTAATTATGGTGTGAAATCAGTGGCAGCAGTGTTCGTTTTTCATTTTTATCCTTCGTAGGCAAGCAGACCAGGTTTTTATCTCCCGATTGCTTTTATCGTAGAAACACTTCTCAAAAATCAAATGCTTCCTTTCTCAAAATTTTTCCAACGGCGAACATGCACTTTCTCCAACAAATCGAATTGCTGCCTCAACTCCCCACAGCTTGTGGTAGCTCTGTCGGTATTCTGTTTCCATGTGCATGGCACCCGAAAGCATGCGTTAAAAGCCTTCACAGCAGAGCGCAGGTACTTTTCCCCAGCTGTACTTATCTCCTCAGACCTTGTTCAACACGAATACGTCAACACAAATTATCCAATTTCCTCTCTCCCTCCGAATGTCGGTGGCATCCTGCACCGTGTTCTTTCTAGTGATGACACCAAGCCTAGTAGTGTGTTTATTCTTCGATATTACATGACGTTTAGAAATAAGCCCTACCCGTTTGCAGCCTCACCGGAGGTAGAGGTTTATTTTAGCTGACGAGATTATGATGTTGCGACTGTGTACAGGCCATATAATTAAGGATAAAAAAGCGCAGTAATTTAAATGTCTGTCGGGGCTTTGTAGACAGTACCATTGAAGAGCCGTAAGGAAGTACATCTATTTTACGAGTACCATGCTATATCAATCCTCCATAGCGAGGAGGCATACGTCTCTCGCTAGGTATTACGTTAGATGTTATTACCAAGAACTTATCAGCTCGGCAGAGATTGTGACGTCCTCGGGAGAAATAATAGAAGGGCGGAACCTTGTGTCGGTTGTTTGGCGAGGTCTGTCACGTTCCGTACCATTTCTCGTCAAAAAAGCGAAGGCAACCATTGGCTCCCTATTGAAAATCCCCCTGCCTGTCCTCTACCTCCCTCAAATGACAAGAAATAAAGCAGGCCTTGACACTTTGGTATTCTCGTTTGTGGTGTTATTAAGTAGCCGTAAACCTTCACTGATAATGCCTCTTTTCAGTTTATACACCTTGTGCTGGGTTTTCAGCACATGAAATGTAAATGCACTCCCGCTTACTTTCCTTGTAGAAGTGAGCCAAGGTTTTCGCTGGTACGGCCTGAATTACGAACAAGTCAGACTCTCGCTGTTAATTTGAAGCAACGAAAGTTTCGTTAGATAACTAACTCATTAAGCTATTAAGTTACGAATATACGCCAATATTTGCACAGTAAACGCATTACTCAGGTAAGGATCCCTGACATTCCAGGAGTTGCGTTTCTTTTGTAGCGCTTTAAATAATGTCGGCCTTTACTAGGCCCAATTATTATTTGTATATTTTTGTTCACAAATCATTATTTAGTTTCAAGCAAGTTTTATCAAATTTTATTGCGCCTATATTGAAGAAAGTGGTTTCATAATGGACGCCATTTCGGAGCCGGGCAGAGCATTCAGATCTCTTGCTATCAATTATCCGGCAGCACAAAGAAAGACAAGACAGTTAAAAAAAAAAAGCACTCCAGAGCGTGCATAATCTTAAACACCATCTGAATAAAATATGAAGTGAAGCGTCGCTTTTTTTTTTTTATCTCCTTGTGTTTGTAAACAAGTCGCCAGAAACAGAATTTCTTCCCAGCTCCCACAGGACCGACTGCTCTTAGCTTTATTGAAGTCGTGACGTCGTGTCAAGAATTTGCTCGATAGATAGTTTCGGTATACATTTCTGTTCTTTACTTCCCCAGACCTCTGCCTACTGCGGCTTCCGGCTCTATAGGGCGTTCAGTGAAGCGTTGATTTTGGAGATACGAAAGCCATTCAGGCATGCCGAGAAATGCCGTGGGGCAATACCTCATTCTAGTTCTCATTGCACTACCGAGATTTTATCCACCTCTGTGCTCGCTGAGCCCTTAGGATACAGATGTGCTACCGTGCCCACTTTTTATTTTTTCAATTGGTTTTTTCCACTAAAACAAGCACTTTGGCCGACTGGGCCCTTTTCATTTAATTTTGATTGGTTTAAGCCTGTTATAGCTTAGCTGGTGCAGGCTATTTCTCATTCCGCTTTATTTTTTAATTTATTTTCCAACATTGTCAGGAATGAGACTTTGGATTGGGATTGGGGCAATACCCGTTCAAGCAAGCAACACTTGTATGAACTGGATAGAGAGAGCTCGAAGATCTTCACTTTGAACGTGTAATTTTCATCTAAATTTTCCTGTTAGCGTCCCTCTTCCATTTAGTGACATTCGAACCTGGCATTGAAGCACCTTGGCACGCACGAAGCAGCAGCGCACAATGAGCTTCGACACATTTTTAGGGGGAGGGGAGAAATACCCATAGAAAACAAAGTTTAAAACTTACCACCTTTATATAGAAGAGATCGAATAAAATTTTGCTAGTAAGAAACGCCTAGAAAATTACGTTTCCACCCCATTTTAGAGAATGCATCACCTAAGCATCCCCGCCGCGGTGGTGTAGTGATAAGACGTCCGACAGCTGTGCTGGATCACCCGAGTTTAATCCCGACCGCCAGCGGCTGCGTTTCCATGGAGGCAAAACGAAGTGGCGTCCGTGTGCTATGCGGTGGCAATACATCCCCACGTGGTCGAAATTACTCCGGAGCCTTCCACTACGGCCTCTCATTCTCTCTTTCTGCTTTCCCTCCCACCTTCCTCCCTTCTCTTACGATGCGGTTAAGGTGTCAACAGGAGAAGTGCTACAGATACTGCGCCGGTTCCTTTCCCGTGAAGCATTATTATTATTACTATTATTAAAACCCGCACCTCCACCAAGTGAAAGGGGGTTTTCACTGTGTTTCAATAGGAATAATAGCCCTCTCGAAGTTGCACGGCGAACCACACAAGAACACAGCCAGTCTAGGTCTCCACAAGCGAGCTCGAGCAGCGCAGCGGCACTTCGTCGTCCTTATCCTCGTCTTCGTGATAATCTCGCCTACTTCATCCTCGTCTTCGTATATCCTCGTGTAGTTCACTACATTATTATTATAATCATCATCATCACCTAGGCGCATTCCTTCTCCATCAACTAGTCATCTATTTGGGGCTATATAGAAAATATTTCAATGCATTAAAGAAATATTTTTAATCCGGAGCTGCCAGCTCTAAGTTATAGTAAGAAATACATATTCCTTCAACAATTGAACCAATATAAAAACAAAAAATTCTTAAGGAAATCGAAAAACTCTGACACAACTATCACCGTTTTTGACGGCTGATGTCTGTGAGTCTTCATTCACTAAAATGCAATAAGTATTGACAGTCTGCTCATCAGAAGAATGTTGAGACTCGAAGGACGCTCTAAATAATTTTTACTTAGTCCAATGATATGAAGTATGCCTTTTGTTTTGGCAGGAAAGCCGCAGGTACCTTGGATGAGTACCTGCACCGTGCTTCTTTGACTATAGACACTGAAAATATGTTGGCTGTGATGAACGTAGTTCTACGGTGTATGAAGTGGAATCGCACGCATGGCACCCATAGCTGAAAACAGCCATGGTTTTGATTAAACTTTGAGGTCGCTTAGAGTTTGATCTCGATTAGCTGGGCTTCCTTTCGGCATTTAGCGAAAAGCACAGCACGCCGCATCCCAAACTGTGGTGGTGACTGGCGTGCTTCCCATACTCTTCTAATTAAATATTGAATCAAGCGTATACACTCTACTAATGTCACTTTCCTCTGATTTCCCTCTTTTTAGGGTATATAACGACTACCCGGTTGTGCTAGAATGCCTACTCTATACTTATGACACTACATTCAGTGAAGAAGATAAAACTTGCTCTGGCTTAGCTTGCTTAGGCCCAGTTATACAAGTTAAAGCTCTGCTATGCTTGGTTATGCTGTATTGCTAATTCAGGTTAGACTCATTAGATGACCTAGCCCACTGAGCAGAAGCTCGATTAAGCAAGGTAAGATAAGGTTTGCTACTGTTTAACTGTTCCATGGCTGTCTGCGCACCTCAAGAAAACCATTACCGGGTATAGACGACTCGAAGGCGTCGAGTGCATTTTATAGTGGTAATCCCAGGAGGCGAGTCAAATAGCCAACAGTGGGGGTGGGGGCAGAAGTTAGGCAGGGCACTGGAAGGCTGTGTGGCATTGTATCAGGCAACATTTCGCATTTATGAAGATATGTACCATTACAAATAAAGTTTGTCAGGGGTGTGAAGAAGGAAAAGTAGCAGCAGTAGCAGGTGCAGGAAGTAGAAGAAGAAGCGCAGCTGCAGCAGCAGAAGAAGAGAGCGTCGCCGGCTCTGCACTCTGCTCATGAGGAGAGCGGCATCGGCTTCTCGCGGCGCGCCTGATGTCAAGCCTGGCCTCCCGATGACCTTGCCTCCTGCTAGGCCAGGAAAGCTTTTGCGTTAAACGTCGAACAGAAATAAGGGTACTTCAAGCCCTAGGCTCTGGTCTATATTCCGCCATTAATAAAGACACAAGCTCTGCGCGTGAGCAAAAAAATAATTTGCAGAATTCGGCAGGTGAACAGAAAAATTTATGGTATCAAATTCATGCACTCCACTTGAACGTCCATCAGTACTGAATTGCCAGAAGCTAACTCGAAAGGCCATGCATTAATTAGGAAAAAGGAGTGCTGGACGACTATTGCGAACCCTTTTTTGTCATCTCTATGTTTCAGACAGATGACCAGAAAAGCAAATTATGACTCTCCAGTAAACGTGAATATTCAGTTCAGTTCAGTTCACTTCAGTCGTTCAGTCGTGTCCGACTCTTCGTGACCCTATGGACCATGTCACGCCACGCTTTCCGGTCTCTCACTATCTTCCTAACATTACATAACTTCATCTGCAGTGCCTCAAGGATGCCATTCATCGCGTTCGCTGCCTACCCCTTCTCCGGCGACCCTCAACATTTCCCAACATCAAATCTTTCTCCTGCGACTCCTCTCTTCTCATCAGATGACCAAAGTAGCTGAGCTTTAACTTTAGAATTTGACCCTTCAATGAGCAGTCAGGGTTTATGGTCGACAATATGGACTGATTTGATCTTCTGGCAGTCAAAGGAACTCTCAAGTGTCTTCGCCAGCACCACAATTCAAACGCGTCAATTCTTCGGCGGTCAGCCTTTTTCACAGTCCAACTCTCGCATCCATAAATCACAACTGGAAAGGCCATAGCACGAGTTATACGGATCTTGGTTGGCAGACTAATGTCTCTGCTCTTTACTAGGCGGTCAAGGCTAACCATTGCTCTCTTTCCCAGAAGCAGGCATCTCCTAATTTCATGGCTGCAGTCTCCTTCCGAGGTAATCTTGGAGCCCAAAAAGAGAAAATCTGTCACAGCTTCCACTTCTTGTCCCTTGATGCTCCAGGACTTGATAGGGCAAGACGCCATGATCGTGAATATTACTAGACTCTGAATGTAGCAGCCTGTAAGCAATATACTAAAATGCTTCCGGGACCTGCACCAGGGAGCCTGAATTTCCCGTCCGCCATATTGCTTCGGCTAAACCTCAGCCCAGAAAGTTGTAGAAAGCTGCTTTTCATGCGCCCTCACATAATATGATTGTAATCACCGTAGCCATGCACATTGAAACTTGCAAGCTCTAATGTTTTTAATGGAACAGTGACGAACTCACTGGCATGCTACTTCATCAATACGGTCCCACATCGTGTGCTACGCATGTTTTTTTTTGTTTTTTTATGCTAGTGCCTCCAGAATCCAGCAAGTTAAATCTCCAAAGAAGAAACAAAGTGTGCGTGCAGTTTGGCCTGTATATGTTCCGCCAAATGTCGCCCTTTTTGGTCTCTTATAGCTAGCAAAAATAATGCTAAGAATTTTTTTAATTTTGGGTCTTTAAGATTCATGGTAAAAAAACAACTACCTATTTATATTGTACCCGAATTTATAGTAGCTTTCACTGGTGTACAAACGGGAGCTTTAATCTGAAGCGAGAACAAAAACTGTGGCAATCATGTGTGGGCTTTATTATGGTTTGCCTCTGCGTGTAGATATTTAGTTTCTGTGCTTTCTGGCTTCGAACATTGGGCAGGTTTTCGAGCTGGGCTAAAGAGGTGTGACTGTCACAAATTAGCTTTTAGCATTAGATCCACAGGTAATGAGAGCGACGGAAGTTAGGTCAGCGTTTTGTTGTCTACATAGAAAATTTCAAATTCATTTTTCTATCACCGCAAGGTAACTAATGACCAATATAGTGAGAGAAGTTCGTGTAGAAATAGATGGTAAAAAGCTTGCTTTATCATAAGTTATATTACACCACGAAAGCGAGTTATTTCGCAGGTCATTATAAACCGACGGCAGATAAACAGAAACATTAACCCAGCAGAGACTATCAAAAGGCTTTCTTCACCTTTGTAAAAGCAATTCAGCTCAAAAAGAGTATAAACCTGCAAATCTAGACAGGGAAACAGTTATTGATTAACAATATTTTGATTGAGCTCTATAGGCCAATGCTTGAGATGCCGAGGTAGCCTCCTGGAGCAGATTTGGTGCGTTTCACCGCAACGTTTCAAATATTCAGGTAAAACAATCCATTCGGTCGCGCTCCAAGCTTGCACAATGGTGGCATGCGGTAGCTAAAACATTTACCTCATAATTTTTCCTTCTTTGTCTCTTGGTGTTTTAAAGCAAACATACTGATGAGGCAATAATGGAGGTTGATTATCTGCATTACTTATTTTTACCGTTTTGAATCATTGACTGGAATGTTTCTTCTCAGTATCGGACTTCACAGACAAACCACTGGTAAAGGTTTATTGAGGTTTATAAAAAACAACGACCGCAGTTAATGGAGTATTGTAGCTACACTTTTTTTTCTTCTATCTGTAACTAAGTGCTGCATAACAACAAGAGAAAGAAGCAGTAAATTTAACGACACGATAAATCAGGGAGAACAAGCCAGTGGTGGCTTTGGCACAAAATAAATATCGCGTATAACAAAGCAAAACTCGAAAGTGGACCAGCATTTCCTCCTTCTTGAAATAGCGTACAGGTGTCGCCGCGTTTCTCTCAGACCATAATGCAGCAACCTATAAACGACTATTAAAGATGGTGAATAACGGCAGCGGGAATGTCTGAAATAAAAACAGGCAATTAACAAAAAATAATTTTGTGCGTTGAGAGTACCTAATCGTTTATCATAATCCGTGAAATTGAGGACACTGCGCGACCTGAGTTGTCGTCCTTATCTCTCTGATCAACCCTATTTTGTACATTTTAACATTTTAGCCAAAATTAGTCTTCTTTGGGGACGTCGAGTAGCAACGAGTGATCAAATAATAGCGGAAGAGAACTAAACAGGCATTGAAAGAAAGCGCCAGTTCGCAAGCCGAGTCAACGTTTCGACAAATGGACTTGTCTTTGTCTGGCAGTAATGCAAATAGTTGTGCAAATAATTTGAAATAAAGGCACATTCATGGACTAAACTTACCGTTCATTTTGTATAAAGTGTTCTAATGAGTGCACAGGAAATGAACACGAGATAAATGTTTCGTAGGGTGCGTGCAAATTAGGTTGGGGCAAAAAAAAAATTATGGGGTTTTAAGTATGGCTTGAATGTAGTGATAGAGCGAAAGGTGAGTATTGCAGCGGTAGCCTGTTTACCACCCGCTTCCCAATCCGCGGTTTTTAATAATGTTTATTATAATACATTGGTTCACAAGAAAGGAAAGGCGCAGTATCTGTTACACTTGTTCTGCGAACACCGGAACAAGGTCGTAAGCAAAGGGATGGAGGTGGGAGTGAAAGTGGAAAGAGAGACATTGGAACCGTAGTGGAGGTATGCGGAGTAATTTCGACCACCTGGAGATCATTAACGTGCACTGACATCGCACAGCATACGTGGACTCCACGGAGTTGCGAACACCTAAACCTAACCAGGGCCCGTATTCCGAGTTTGCATCGTTATCGAAAGTGTAGCTATGTCCTAAAGCTCGAGTCATCTGTTTGGTGGAAACGCCGGAGCATGATGTTGCCACCTCTTCCGGTTCCGTAGTGGCAACGCTCAGTTCCGGAATTTCGACCAATCAGATGACTCGAGGTCACGTGAGATAGTGACACTTCGATAACGACCCAAGCTCGGAATACGGGCCCTGGTCAAGAAAGATTGATTGGATGTCCTTTATTGAATGGGAAGGCGCATGACCATGGATGGGGGTAAAGGAAAGTAGACAGAATCTTCATTGTTTAGGTCGTCACTCAAATCATATTGCTCTAACCAGGCCACTAAGTGAGCCGTACTTCGCAAATATCATCTGTGTGTTAGCATCAGTTTCTAGAAGGGAACGGTAGTTCAGGCGGTAGAGTTTGATCTCAGAGCGTCCAGTAGAAAAGGCAGGGCAATCCCAGAGTAGAAGAGATATTTCATATTTTTTCTTGTATATTGTACGTTAGTTTATAAGAAAGGAAAGGCGCAGTATCTGTCTTTGACCTTCAAGGTTGTTCAAGGTAAAAACCTTTGTGGCTGTGACGGCCCGTACATTAGGTTTTGGGGATAGGAAGCAGCCTTATACTTTTGAGTGGACGCCACGGGAACTGTGAAATCTCGCTTTCATATTTTTTTGTTGTATATTCTACACTGGTTTATAAGAACGGAAAAGGGCATTAAATGTCTTTGACCTTCAAGGTTGTTCAGGATGACGGCGCACAACCTAGGGCTGCCTCTCCGTTTGAATTGTGGTGCTGGCGGAGACTCTCGAGAGTTCCTTGGACTGCCAGCAGATCAAATCAGTCGATATTGTCGACCATAAACCCTGACTGCCCATTGGAGGGTCAAATTCTAAAGTTAAAGCTCAGCTACTTTGGTCATCTGATGAGAAGAGAGGAGTCGCTGGAGAAAGATTTGATGTTGGGAAAGGTTGAGGGTTGCCGGAGAAGGGGTAGGCAGCGAACGCGATAGTTAGATGGCATCCTCGACGCGCTGCAGATGAAGTTATGTGATGTTAGGAAGATGGTGAGAGACCGGATAGCGTGGCGTGATATGGTCCATAGGGTCGCGAAGTGTCGGACACGATTGAACGACTGAACTGAACTGAACTGAAGAAAGGAAAGGCGCAGTACCTGTCACACTTATTCTGTGGACACCTGAAAAGCGCCGTAAGGAACAGGACAAGTGTGTATGTGAAAATTGCCCGGAAAAATTGGTGCACCCACGGTGGAAAATGGTGCCCCAGCGAAATAGCTGCATCGCGGCCAATGAAGGTTTCGCTTCAATCCAATGCGCCAGTGGGCTATGCGGTGTCGTTAAAAGGGTTGAAGAACTTCCCAAGGTGGTAGAAATTTACGGAGCCCTCCACTACGGCACCTCTCATATGCTTAGTGGCTTTGGGAGGTTAAACCCCACAAACTAAACAAAACTAAACCAAATTAGGTGGAGCCGTTAGGGCAGTTCAGCTGTCCTTTAGTATTGATCGCCACCTTGAGTACGTTGCTTTTACAAAACTCTTCCTCCTGTACAAGCCGACTGATATTGAGATAAGGTGCGACATACGTAAAAATTACTAATAGAAGTGGAACTGAGCTTGTTTGCAGTCGTATCAATATCAGAGTTGACATTAGATAAACAATGTCTTGAAGTAATTACCCTACATTACGAAAACAAGTCCACTTGTTGAAACGTTGGCTTCTCTTGCGAACTGAGGCTCCTCTCCCCTCATCCCTCTGATCTTGTTCAGTAGTTTTTCATATTGTGTAGCCATCTGCTTTCTCTGGTTCTACACTATATTACTGGAATATGTGAAAAATCGGGTAGCATTAGTAAACAATCGCAATGTTCAATCCAAAACACAACACTGGATATTTTTGCTTAAAATTCCGCTGCAGTCACGAGAATTTAATGCCAGCCCCTTTTTCCAAAACGCGGCTGATACCATATCTTTCTGTTCCATTCTTAGCGTACGTTATCAACCCTAAGCCCAGAGTTCCGCTGCGAAGAACGAAAATCGGGAAAGAACGTCATAGAACGTTTTTCTTGTGCCCGAACCGCGATGCCGCTTTACTGCTGTTAGAGCTCAGAAATGCTGTGTCCAGAACATCGTTTCGCGTATGTCCTATTTCGATTCTCGGTTACTTTCCTTCGATGGGCGTTTGTTATCAAGCATCCACACTTGCTCTGGGCCACGAAGAGAGCTGTCCAGATTAACAGCTCGCCCTAGGGCAGGGTAATATAGCCGGGAAAGTTTTGATAGCCGTTTTGTGTTCTAGCTACTTCGGTTTTGTTGTGGCGCTATTCAGAAGCTTTTCAAACTGCTCAAAGACATTGTTGCTAATGCTTTTAGCAACAAGAGGGCCTGAATCGTGTTTATACGTCTTTTGCGTAATGTGAAGTCTTCCGGAAGCAGATTCCGGTTGCCGCGACCGGAAGGCGCTGCAACGTCAACAACGGACTTCAGACCCAGTCCATGGGCCAGGTTTGCTCAATTTTTGCTAAGTTGTTTGCTTGTGTGGAAGCTTCCCGGAACTGATAAAAAGAGCTGATCTGTGAAGAGATACAGATATAAAAAATGTATTCGCAAATAACGCGGTCAGATATCACCCTTGTTTTTCTTGCCGCCTCCTTCGCGGAGCACCTTTGAAGGAAGCCCAACAGTCCATATGACTACAATTTCTTATTTTAGGCCTAGGGAACACATTGTCGTGCATAGTCTCAATATATTAAAGTAATTTAACTACTCGCCTAACGTGCAAAACGTGAGAAGCCTCAGGTGAGTGTGAAATTATGCTATTCCTAAGTGTTCTTAGTGTGACAAATATCGAGAACTTCCAAAGTTCACTCAGCTCAAAAGTGACGAGTAGAATGCTGCTATTTTGGTATGCTAATCATATTATTCTCTTTCGGTGGCTAGGAGTAAGCTCTAAATCAATGACAACATTGATCCAAATATTCCGTCAGAAACTAATGAAAAAAGGCTTCTGCTAAGCGCAACGTCAAAATGCAATCATTGTCACCGTATGATAGTCAATTGGTGTAACAGTGTCGACCTGCTAATGACTGCTCTCTTGCCGGTCGTTTAGGTACAACTCAACATGGTGTGTACGTAAAATATTTGCTGCTGTAAGCCTGCGGCTATTAAACAGTTACAGAGGTATGAGCACTGCCATGAAGTCGTCGCTGTAGTTTGTAATAAAGCAATTTTCTCTAATAAAAGGCAATATTTTCAATGCGTTAAATCTACCTCTACGTACATAACAACAACGACTGAACAACTTTTAACGAGATAGCGGTGAGAGGCCCATTACCGTGAAAAATGCGGCGTAGGTTTAATAAGCGAAGCATCCCGAGCGCGGTAACGGCAAACGGCAGTTGTTAAGTAACAAAAAGAGGGGACTGACATGTCGCCGGATTATTTCATCATATGACCACATCACATGACCACATCACATGACCAAATAGCAGGAGTTCCCTAATTAAGCTACTTCTTCAAGATCATAGGAGGAGGGGGAGGAATAGCAGGAGTTCCCTAATTAAGCTACTACTTCGAAATCATAGGAAAGGGGAGGGCAGATGGGTATTTAACTTTCGAGAACTTCGGATCCCTAGTCAGGCGCTCTATTCCTAGGCACCGCAAGAACACTCGTACGACGAGGTAAATGGACTTCATGGTTATACCGGGTAATATTTCAATTCAAGTGGTAGCTGACGGCTGTCTGCTAGCGGGTATATGTGAGATAAAAGAGGCACATGTCAAATCTTACAGTACGAAAACTGTTATGGCACACAGTAAAACTAATGAGAATTAAATCTTCTTGTCAACCACACAAAACAAAACAGTATTTGCGTTCAATGTTTGATTTTTCTTCCCGCTTTAGCGCGTCTTATGGCGTCCTCCCTTTACCAATCCTTCCAAGCTTTAGTGTTTTAATTCTGTGTGAAGCTGATGAACACAGAAGAAAGAATTTGAGTTCTTAGAAAATTTCCAAAACTAATATCCTGGGTGTTTCACCTCACTGCTGGGTTGCGCAGACAGCTGAAAAGTTCGAAACTGACAAAGGGCTACGCAGTTTATTTTGTACGGATGCTTGAGTTTCAACTGCCACTCTTGATATCTAAAATTCAATCCTGCCTAGTACGAAAGCTTCGGGAACGCAAGAAAAGTTTGCTTTGTGTGTTCACATGCTGGCGTGCATGTGTGCGTGAGTCACCGTCCTCGTTTGCTCTCCTTTTTGCATTGTTCAAACAGTGTTTCAGGGTGGAAATTGTGTCACGTGGCTTAACCATATAAACTGATATGCAGCTGACGCTGTATGTGCTAGGATGGCCACAAAAGCGCATAAATATTCACAACAAAACGTAGCACCAAGACATAATGGAAAGACGAAGAAAACTTCGGCACAAGCGCTACTCGAGCGGTTATTCTGCCATTGCCTGCAAGATATTTCTTAATAACCTTTCACCGTAAATGTTCTCCACATTAAACTCATCTGCGCTGTCTTGCACGGCATCCTTGATGCTACCTAAGATAAGTGAAAATCTTTAGGAAATCTTGTCCAAAAAAGTAAACGCTGTAACAAGCTGATTTACTATTACTCATGTTTATATTTTATGCATTTTGCTATTTTGGTGATGATAAATGTTATTAAATTGTAAACTGCACATATGTTAGTGGTTTATTTTCATGTAAGTGCTCATGCGCCCCCCTGCCCCTCTATAGTACCCTCGCACGAGGGCCCTTTGTGTATCGTAAATAAATTGGGCTCATTTGGCTATTTTGGCAGTTATTGAACGGAACTCTTGCTTAATCGTTTTCTTTATCGTGTGTGTTTCTAAGTTGCGGATGTGTACCTCTGTGTGCCCGAGCATACAGATGGTTTGGGCTAAGAGGCTGCTGTCACTTCTATGCTTTATTTGTGAAGAGCTCTAGGATTCCTGACACATTAGTCTAACAACGAAAAGCATTAAAGTGAGCACAACCGCTTCCCGTCAAGTGCGCTTAGCGCTACTTGTCTCAAGCCGCTGAACTGCTGATTACGGGGCAATATCAAATTTTCTTAGGTACCAGTACTATTGGGCGGTGGCCAGAACGGTTTCGGGCGACGGCAGGAATGACTTCATCAGTCAAATTGTGGAACAACAAAAAAAGATTAGCCATCACTATTAGCATTCTGCAGAACACGACTCAAACTTTCTGATAAATACACACGAAATCATCTACACTGCATTGTAATTGTGCTACTTGCAGCCGATGGACAGCTAGCTGGTCTTTAGTGCCAGACATTATGTCGTAACTAAAACGGACACTTTAGTTTAAATAGTTAAGCAAAATGCTGCGTCTAGATGAGGTAGAATGGTCTCGTATTAAAGTACGAGCCTATGGCATCCTAGCTTCATTGCTATGGCTTCCTTCTCTTTGAGAAGGGGAAGTAAAGCGCGAAGACCTTGAAAAACAAAGATGTACAGAGAGTGCAGACAAAGAAATAATGGCAAGAGGCTCCCAATGCGAGGACGTTTCTTTCACAGAAAACACTCCTGTTTCCTATCCGGTCTCGGAGTTCATTGTAAATGAGGCACAGTTACGAAGTCCTTTCATCGCATAAGTTGGGTGCCCCGCTGCCCGATCGTAGAAGGCCGCATAACAATTTCACCAAAATTCGCATTCCTCGAGCGTCCGCGAGTGTGCCACAACTGCTTAAACGAACTGCTCATTAGGACTCGCTAGCTGTGTAGACCAGCGCGAGCTCCATGTCTGAAGCGAGTTTGAATGCAGCGAAGGGATTTTTAAGTGACAGCGGACGGCTGAGCTATAAAGCAGGGGCCCAGCTCTCGAGGCTCAAGAAGACTCCTTGGGCACCATGTATTGCTCGGAGACTCAAACAGGCTTCCTAACGAGATGAAGCCTGCTGGGTTAGAAAGTGGCGCCACGAGTTCAAGTCCATCCTTTACTGAGAATCCGCGTTCAAATCTGCCTCATTAAAGTTGCCCGTATAACAGCATGGCGATGCACAACCCCGCGGAAAGTGTTTTTTTGAAGTCGTCCGAGTTTCAGCCGTTGAATTGACGTTGAGCACTGTCTGCATGCTAACAAGCATATCTACTTTCCCCTAAAACTCAGAGTGCCCAAAGGCTCACACTCTCACTTCAGGGCAAATGTCTTGCGCGTATCCGTTCAAATAATATGTTCCTGTACCAGCGACACGTCCACTTGATCCCCGCAAACTTCCAAATGTAACCACCCATTTAACGTTTTACGCCCGTTGCTACACTTGCCTTTCTTTACGAATGATGCAGTTATCCCTCTGGATGCAGTACGAAATCATCATCCAAATATGTAATTCGGTTTTAAAATCTTACAGTGTTGATTTGCTGATTACCACGGAGGTTTATTAATGCGCCAAAAAAAAAACTTAATTATCACTAAGCCGAAGTTTGTTGGCGTCAATAGAACCTGTTATTGTTTATAGGAGAAAACATGAATACATCGCCTTGACATTTCTTCTTTCATATCTGCTGTATATATGAGCCCCCAGTATATCTTCTGTTGACGACACGTAAGCCGGAACTTCAGGGGCTGCAAAGAACGAGGTAGACTTGTGAAATGATGTGCACAGAATTCAGCATCGCAGCAACAAACCGCGACGCACAAACAAGAAATATGCTGGAGGCTCGTATGATTCTAAGATTTCAGGACGATTGGATAAGAAAACACTTATTGGCCTTTTTTCATGCTTTTGGCGCTTCTGTTTGTGTGTGGGTTTCTTTTCCTTTCATGGTATGAGCGGTCAGGAAAAGGCTGCTGGGAATCGATTCAAATTTAGTTGACAGTCTTCTGCTTTGTGCCGTCAAGTGAGCTGCCATTATGGAACTCTGTGGCACGAAGGTAAGGCATACCCTTGTTCTCAATGGTTTAGGCGAGAAAATTATTCGAAGTCCGTTACACTTTTTTTCACATTATTCGCCAGTAGCGGTTATGTGAAAAACAAACTAGGAGTAAAAGGTTATGAATGCGGTAAGAGGATAGGGGAGTACGCCTTAATAGTGAAGCGCGCTAGCTAGAGTAATAAAAAAGCAAATATTTCTATAAATCTAAATTTGAAAACATGGCGCCACACTTTCCGGTTGCTTATGAACAATAAAGACAAAATGACCCTGGAAGGTGGTACTACACTTAATGCGCTGTATGCTTTTTAAGGCGAAGTTATGGTTAAACTACACAACGAGAAGTAACGTGTGAAGGATCGATAAGCCTGTTTTACACGAGACCGCTCATCGTTTGAGCGACATTCTGCCCTGCAGTTCCCAGAGCCAATTTGAGGGCGTTATTCGTTGGTGATTTCCTTTCTTTTGGTAAATGGCGAAACAGGCAACTGGAAGTCATACTTACGTTAAGTTTAATAGCATTAGGGCGCACAATTCTTGGTCGGACAGGAACACAGTTCCCAGCAACGAGGAGTCGTAATTCCTTTAGACTACGTTCTCGAACTCCGTAGCACACCAGCTTTTATCCAGAGCTTTTATCAGTACACACTGCTTGACCACCTTCGCAGCAGTGTTTTGTTTGAAAAGACAGTACAATTCGTGCCGTGCCCAGCACTTAGTATTAGGAAACTGAAAGCGAGAACCTCGCTTACAAGTGCTGACCCGTCTTCTTCTGGTGACGGACCTGGCTATCTACGACAATGCCTGTTTATGAGATTCATTCGCGTTGCTTGTTTAAGCAATAAACGCCTTCTTGGAGGCGGATTCCTCTTCTCTATTTGCAAAAAAAAAAAAAAGAGACATGACAGTGGAGTATGGCAGCTCCTATTGTGCTCGACTTCCAGCTTACCAAGCTTACTTGTGTGCTTAGTGAGCCAAGTGCCATAATTAGGTTACCAACCTAGACTACTCCGTTTTTATCCAGAAGACATACAGAGATAACGTGTTAGCAACCAAACTCCTAAGCAGAATTCCTACTTCCCACCTCTAATCAGCATGTTCATTGCGAGAACACTTGTGTTCTCGAACCGACGCTCTCACACTTGTTTTCTCCCGTTCAGAACGGTCTGCGCTTTTTGTTAACTTTGAAAATATTCCAGTCGTTAAACTGGTTGTGTTATTCAGCATCGACAAACTTGAAGAAGAGCAGCTCAATTTCAGACGCACAGTGGGATGGTCACCGCTGTCAAACTTCTTTTGCCTATAGGTTCTGAACGTCGTATAAGATCATAAATGCGGACGTCTTCGCTAATTAAATTAATTCCATAGTGAAATGTGTCAATGTTCCTATTGTCGCAACGTTTTCAATCACGTTCTTATAACGTTTCATTTTACCGCTTAAAAAGAGATTGGAGCTTGCTTCTCGTCATTAGATTCAAGCGACAAAAAACGTGGATTTCTGACTCAATTGAATTGTTGTGCATAGGGTTAATGCATACAAAGCAAATACAACAGTTCAAGTATATCTACTGAGCTTATTTTCTGACTGTTGCATGTGTTGCACAAATAATTCTACGAGGGCTAGGTGATAAGCATCGAATAACAAGACGCGATATTAGCCTAGGGATCAGGACATCATATTATATCATAAGAAACATCCTCAGCATCAACTGAGAAATTTGTACTACTTCAATATTTAATTGAAAAATATGGTAGCCTATGAACTACTTCGGAGGAAGGATGTGGCTTCTCTAAAGGTCTATAGAAGATAGCAAGAACACTGACTTGATGGTGATGACATTGGGTATTGTCGCCTACACAAGGGTGATAATGCGATGGCATTATCATCGTTTCTTTTTTTTTAATTCTTCCGTTTTTGTCGATATAACAAATGTTGCGCGTGTCTGTACTACAAACCTCGTAAATCCGCTTTGCCGCACGCACATCAATGCAACAAAATATTGCTGATGGTTTAATTCTTCTAAACCTCGTTATACAAACCGATGCATATCGCGTGCCTCTGCGTAACGTTCCGATGTGACCCAGCTTCACTTGGATCCACGGCGAAGCGCGCACCGCCTAGACAAGCGGAGCGCTTTGCTTTAAACCGCGACGAAATGTGCGACTATACGCGCGAACTGCTAAGCCAGCGATGCGCTCCTCTTCACGCGGTCTGACAGCGGGGAGCGCATGCGCGGCGACACGGCAACGAGCTTTCTCTGGCTTATTAAATGTTAAACGTGAGCCGCCGCTCACCTTGACACGAGGTGGTGTAGTCAGGTTTTCGCTTCAATGGCTGAACACACTAAATTGCTCCTTATTTGCTCCGTAAACCATCTCGTACAAAATCGTTATTGTACGAAATAGTTATATAGAGCTAATCGATTCATTCCAAGTAAAAAAGTAGCTTATTTAATTGCTTCAGAATTGCAGAACCATGTCGATGTCTTACAAGGTTTGTTGACTGACAAGAGTTATTGAAGACTGGGGCTGATTTTTTCTGAAAAGTTATTTTCTGAAAATTCTCATCAAGAATTTGATAACCTTTAAAGGGCTCTGCGCTAAGTGAAACGCAATTGTCCCGCCGTTTCTATTATGTCTGAAAAACATCGACGATCAAGACATTTTTCGTCGCCTGCATCAAAACCACCACCAAAGCGTTGCCTGCTATATGTGCCGTATGAAAATGATGCCCCTCAAGTTCCTTTTCTACTGTCGCACACCAGAAGGAGTCGTAAGGGGCCAGGTCCAGAATGGAAGGTACATGAGGGACTAGCAATTTTTTCCAGACCGACAAACTGAACCAGCGTATTCGCAACGTGAGCTCTTTAGTTGCCGAGGTGATATTTCCATGGAACTTCCCACAAACACGGCCCTTTATCCTAGGACGTATTCCTTCATCAGCGTTCCGCAAAGACTTCTACGGTACTCTGCGTTTATAGATTGACCTCTAGGAACTGCATGGATGAATACCATTCCCAGTTTTGTTACAAAAATGTGATGACATCGCCTTGTTTGGCAACATTTGGGCCTTGGCCTCTAATGGTTGAGGCTCTCCTTTCCAACCCACTGAGTGCTTCGACACTTCATATCTGGGCCATACCAGATCTCGTCTGTAGTAATAAAAATTCTAGAGGGCACTTTGGGCCACTAAAGTGCGATGATGCGAAATCCATTATAGCGCGGTGGATCGTAGCTCTCCACTATGGCACTTCAATCTCCCTCTCTTCTGTCACTCCCACCTTAATAATAATAATAATAATAATAATAATAATAATAATAATAATAATAATAATAATAATAATAATAATAATAATAATAATAATAATAATAATAATAATAATAATAATAATAATAATAATATTTTTTTCCCTTCCTGTGAAGCATTATTATTATTATCATTCCGTAAGCAGAAATAAAGACGTAATGATAATAATAATAATGGTTCACAGGAAGGGAAAGGCGCAGTATTTGTCACACTTGTGGCTGTGGACACCTGAACCGCGCCGTAAGGAAAGGGAGGAGGTGGGAGTGAAAGTTCACGGCGTGGTACATGTGTTCGCGGAACTTTCTGACGGATACTGTTCCTTTTCTATTCTGTAAATCAATTTCAAACGCCGCTGATGTCTGCTGTACTAACGCCTTCAGACATCTGGGTCTGCTTCTGTTTGCTGTGTGGTGGGGCGTTCGAGGAAGCGGCAATAGAAAGGCGCCGCACGAACGCCTGGATCGGACGCCCGACGGGGTCAGCTTCATATAAGCATGAATCGCCTGGTATTGTCAGGATCTGTCGTGACGGTACACCACGCGCCCCTTGTCGGACACACCAGCAGTTCATTGAATGCATCAAGGTTCACCGGTGTTCTATAATTCGATTACAGGAAAGGAAAGGCGCAATATCTGTCACACGGAATCTCGCTATCCTCACGGTAGACATGATGAATTCTGAAGAGTGCTTCATGATCCGAGGCATGGAGCAGTTGGTAAAGCGCTGGTTCGATTCCCGGTGGATTCAAGGTTTATTAATTTATTTTTAACTATCGCCCTCGAAACCGTGACACATCTGCTGTCAACCTTCTGTTAACAGCCTTCTGTCGACAACGATGGGGCATTAAAGGCTTTCGCCTGAAAGGTATATCGGTGTTGCCATTTTCTCCTTCCCACCCTTTCATCGAGACAAAAGACTACACGGTTTTGTTTCTGGATTGGCTTGAGAAGGCGGGCGATCCGCTGTGGACGGGCTCTTGACATCTAGATAAGTTAGTCCAAAATTTTGTCTGTGATTTCTACTTGAATCACCTGTTATTGGGCTAGCTGTATAATAGTCAGGTGTCCATCAATATTTATCATTGCATCTGCTACGTTGATGGTTTCCTCTGAAACCGCTATAGCAGGTCCACCTCCCCCCCCCCCCCCTTCTTAACTGAGGGTGTTCCCTGCCGTTTTAAAGGTCTTGAACCATAAAACTAATTGCACGAAACCTGACGTCCTCACCAAATGCACGTGTTATATAGTAATCATATGTTTCCATGGCCATTTAGTTAAAGCAAAAATAAAACTTGATAGCGTAGCTTAGCGGCGCCGCTGGATTTGTCCCATTGTTCTTTCAAGCGCTAGAAATGTCATCACTTCCTTGCAACCACAGCTGCGGCAGTGTTTGGTTTTGTGTTCGTCCCCTCCGAGACCCGTCTTTTTCTACGCTTGCATTTGAATTGGTTCGTTTTGCTTATGAACTGTGATAAGGCGAATATTGAAGAAAATGTCCACGCCAAGGAAAGATTCATCATGCCTTGTTTAGGTATTTTCCCCGCTAGATTATAGCGCTCGTCTTCGTTGCTGTGCAATGTCGACCGTACATGGAATAGACCAGCCCCAAGTGCGAAACATTGTATCCCATTTTCTTATGCCGTCTAGCACGTAGCAAGTATTTCAACTCAATGTGCGCTGAAATCCAGGACGTAATACAAGGCACGAGTAAAAGGAATCAATACCAACGCGGAAGTTGGCGTCCGGAGATTGGCGTCAACACGCGGAAGCACTTTCTGCGCTAAGAACGAAGTACGGAGGGAAGTCAGTGAAACTGCTACGACACTCCTCTCATCTCTGTTCCGCTTCCTTTTTACCGAGGTAAGCGAAGCGCTAATGCCTGGCGCTACGGTCAGAAAGAGGGAGAATGGAAAGAGAAAAAGGACGCCGGGATCAATATCCCAACATAATATTGTCACATTAGGCGGTGCAACGCCTAAGGAAAGAAGAACGCATACGCATAAGGAAAGAAGAACACTCTCGTGAGTTTTGGAGAGAAGACGACGTTCAACAGCGTCGGCTGGTGCCTACAGAGAACGTCCGTTGGAAAGCTTTGTCTTCGGTGTCCGCCCTCTGCTACAAGCTGAACTACCCCGTAACACCTTGGTGGAGGTACTTGCGATTCCCCTTGCCACAGCTCCTCGTACTTTCACGCCAGAAACCTGGATTTGCGCAGTGGACGTCATCTCCCTGAGCTCACCCCACCGACTACCACAGTAAGCATGGCATCCCAGGACGCATCACCCGCTACGGAAACTCCAGCTGCCCCCATGGTTTTAACCAAAATCCGTCATCCGCCTATCTTTAACGGCGAAGACAACAAGGACGTTGAAGATTGGCTCGACGAATATGAAAGGTGCAGCAAGAATAACCGCTGGGATGCTAGCATAATGCTGGCAAACATCATCTTCTATCTGGCGGGAACGGCGAAGACCTGGTTTACCAATCACGAACAGGAGATGCCTACGTGGGACATCTGCAAACAAAAACTGCAGGACTTATTCGGCAAACCAATTGGGCGAGCTCTGGCAGCCAAAAAAGACCTGGCTACTCGGGCTCAGTCGTCCACCAAGTCATACCTGGCCTACATACAGGACGTTCTCGCATTGTGTCGAAAGGTGAATACCTCCATGACCGAAGATGATAAAGTGGGCCATATACTTAAGGGTATCGCCGATGACGCATTCAATATACTTCTCTGCAAAGACTGCTCTACGGTGGACACAGTCCTGCAAGTCTGTCGCCGTTTCGAACAGGCGAAGCAGCGCCGCATCGTCCATCGGTTTCAGCGCCTTCCCAACACGGCGACTACATCCTCATGTGACGACTTGCCCACGTTACAGCAGCCTTCAAGTCAGAATAACCTCACTACCATCGTCCGCAGAGAAATCGAGGCTTTGACTCCTGTTACACATACGTCACCTCCTGCACAGGCAACAATAGCTATGATACAGGCTGTTGTCCGCCAAGAATTCGCTAATGTGGGCCTCGTTTCAAATCCTGCCCCACCACCCCCTGCACCACAGCCAATCCCAGTGGTTGCTGCTGCTGCCACAACCCCGCCCTACACACCGCGCTACCCTACCCGCAATCCTGCGGAGTGGCGCACATCTGACGATAGGCCTATTTGCTTCGTCTGCTGTCGAGCTGGCCATACATCCCACTATTGCCGCAGCCGTCCGGCTCCCCCCTCTCAACCCTATTACAGCCCTGCCCGCCATAACTATTATGCACCACGACGCGTTTCTGTCACCCCAGCACATCTTCGTACTGAGAACACAGAGCAAGACCGTCGTCCTAGCCGTTCTCCATCGCATCAAGCCCACCATTCCCGATCACCTACTCGTCGCCGCAGCTTGTCCCCACTACGGCGTCTCTCATAGCCTGAGTTGCTTTGGGACGTTAAACCCCACAAACCAACCAACCAACCAACGTACCAAGGCACCTACTCGGGAAACTAGGCAACGCAGCGCCCGGACGTGACGCTGCGTTACCAACCCGGACAGCCAACTGTGTTTCGACCTTCGCACCACACCGCAACCTGATCAATGTCCTCGTAGATCGAGTCCCTGTGCCCGCTCTCATTGACACTGGAGCCCATATTTCAGTTCTTAGTTCGTCCTTCCGCCAGCGCCTCAAAAAAGTTCTTACGCCCGCTAACACCTCTACAGTTCGCGTTGCTGATGGAAAAACTGCTGCCATCATCGGAATGTGCACTGCACGCGTTAGCATCGCCGGCCACCATGTCCCTGTGCTCTTCGCCGTCCTTAATACTTGTCCTCAAGACGTGATTTTAGGCCTAGACTTTTTAACAGCCCATTCCGCACTCATTGACTGTTGCGCCGGACTTCTGCGCCTAGCCCTGCCCCATTGTGTTCACGACCCCAGCGCTGACCAATCCCAGCCTCGCCTCCGCTCCAGTACATTTACTCGCCTACCTCCCGAGGCAGCAGTATACGTGCCCATGTCACCTTTTCCCTCCCTTCCTGACGGCGACTACGTTGTCAACTCCATCACCGACGTCACTCTACAGCGCAACATCGTGCTACCTCATAACATTGTACACGTCGAGAATAACCTCACCTACATTCCCGTACTCAACTTCAGCATGTCTTCACAAGTTCTCCCGGAGGGCATTTTCCTTGCCGAGCTGTCGCCTTTGTCCACCTTTACCATTTCTGCAGTGCTGTCCGACCGTCACGCCGACGTACCTGCACAACCTGTCCCATCACATAGTCCGGAGGACCGCATCTCAGCCATGGTTGCCTCTGACCTGCGTCCCGAATATGCCAGCGCCCTTGCCGGCCTTTTGCGGTCATTCAGCGACATTTTTGATTTCGGTCACGGATCCCTGGGCCAAACGTCCGTCGTCACACATCGTATTGATACTGGAGATGCCCGACCTATTCATCGACGGCCTTACAGAGTTGCTCTTTCCGAACGCAGGATCATTCAGGACGAAGTAGAGAAAATGTTGGCAAGCAACATTATTGAGCCGTCGAGCAGCCCCTGGGCGTCTCCGGTAGTACTCGTCGAAAAGAAAGACAACAGCTGGAGGTTTTGCGTTGATTATCGACACCTAAACAAGATAACAAAGAAAGACGTGTACCCTCTTCCAAGGATCGATGACGCTCTCGACTGCCTGCACGGTGCTAACTACTTCTCCTCCATCGATCTCCGTTCTGGATATTGGCAGATCTCTGTTGACGAAAGAGATCGTGAAAAGACGGCTTTTGTCACCTCGGATGGCCTCTACCAATTCAAGGTGATGCCTTTCGGCTTATGTAATGCCCCTGCGACATTCGAGCGTATGATGGACTCCCTATTACGCGGGCTCAAATGGACCACATGTCTGTGCTACCTCGATGACGTCATCGTATTTTCATCAACCTTTGAAGGCCACCTCCATAGTGTTTCGGCTATTCTTGGCGTCTTCCGACGAGCTGGCCTTCAGCTGAACTCCAAGAAGTGTACCTTTGGTCGCCGGGAACTCAAGGTCTTAGGGCATTTAGTCAACACCTATGGCATCCAACCCGATCCCGACAAAATTCGTGCTGTAAGGGATTTCCCTAAACCGAAATCTAGCAGCGACGTGCGTAGCCTTCTCGGTCTTTGCTCATATTTCCGGCGATTTGTACCAAACTTCGCAGAAGTAGCCCGTCCACTCACGCAGCTTCTGAAAAAAGAGGTCTCCTTTACCTGGGGCCACGAACAATCGGCGGCCTTCGTCGCTCTTATTGCCCACCTCACCGGTCCGCCAGTGTTGGCTCACTTCAATCCATCAGCGCCCACAGAAGTGCGCACCGACGCAAGTGGTCATGGAATTGGTGCCGTTCTCGCACAACGTCAGCTCGGGTTACCCCGCGTCATCGCCTATGCCAGCCGACTCCTCTCTGCGGCCGAACAAAATTATTCCATCACTGAACGTGAGTGCTTAGCCCTAGTTTGGGCCATTACAAAGTTCCGCCCTTACTTGTATGGGCGGCCATTCACAGTGGTCACTGACCACCACGCACTGTGTTGGCTTTCTACACTCAAAGACCCTACTGGCCGCCTTAGACGTTGGGCCTTGCGCCTTCAGGAGTACAATTTTTCAGTAATTTATAAGTCTGGCCAGTTGCATCGAGACGCCGATTGCCTGTCCCGTCATCCAGTCGACCCGCCAAGCCAACCTGAATGTGACAATGACGCTTGCGTGCTCTCTATTTCTGATTTCTCCAACATTCGCCATGAGCAACGCCAGGACCCTCAGCTTCGCGAAATTATCAATCGCCTCAGCGCCGATCGCGATGACCCTTCTCTTCGTTTGTTTGTGCTCCACGACGGCACCTTATACCGGCACAATATGCGACCTGATGGCCCCGACCTTCTACTAGTAGTCCCTCAGCACCTACGCTCAGCCGTCCTTCAACAGCTTCACGACGTTCCTACAGCGGGTCATTTAGGCGTCTCTCGCACATACGACAGTGTGCGTCGTCGGTTCTTTTGGCCAGGCCTATATCGCGCAGTCCGCCGTTACGTAGCTGCTTGCGACCGCTGTCAACGCCGGAAAAAGCCATCACTTTTACCAGCTGGACTTCTGCAGCCAATCGACATCCCCACAGACCCATTTTCTCGAGTGGGTCTGGATCTTCTAGGGCCTTTTCCACTGTCCGCATCGGGGAACAAATGGATTGCGGTGGCCACTGATTACACAACACGCTACGCGGTCACACGAGCAATACCAACCAGTTGTGCAACTGATGTCGCTGCTTTCATCCTCAACGACGTTATACTCGTCCATGGAGCTCCCCGCCAACTGCTCACCGACCGTGGCCGTTGCTTTCTGGCTCGTATAGTCGACGAGATCCTACGGCTGTGCAACGTTCGTCATTCTTTCACGACCGCCTACCATCCACAGACGAACGGGCTTACCGAACGCCTTAACCGGACACTGACTGACATGTTGTCTATGTACGTTTCTGATGACCACCGCGACTGGGACATAACGCTGCCATTTGTGACATTCGCTTACAATTCGTCGCGTCACGACACTACCTGCTACTCCCCCTTCTATCTTTTATACGGTCGTGAACCTCTGCTTCCTTTTGACAGCCTGCTCCCGTCTGTCACCACTGCCAGCTCATATGCTCGCGACGCCATAGCTCGAGCTGATGCTGCTCGCGTTGTTGCTCGCAACCGACTCGCAGCCTCTCAGCACTCCCAGAAACGTCGCTATGATTCCTGTCATCGCAACACCGAGTATTCTTGCGGCTCTCTCGTGCTGCTCTGGACTCCAGCTCGCCGCGTTGGCCTTTCGGAAGAACTTTTGCCCCGGTATACAGGACCCTACCGTATTTTACGACAAGTGACACCAGTGACATACGAAATTGTGCCCTTGCATCCCGTCCGCCATGCCTCTACACCACGCACCTAGACGGTCCATGTTGCACGCCTAAAACCGTACTACATGGACCCTGGTTTGGACGCTAGTACGCACCGGGACGGTGCTTTTCAGCCGCCGGGGTAGTGTCACATTAGGCGGTGCAACGCATAAGGAAAGAAGAACGCATACGCATAAGGAAAGAAGAAGACTCTCGTGAGTTTTGGAGAGAAGACGACGTTCAACAGCGTCGGTTGGTGCCTACAGAGAACTTCCGTTCCCCAAACCAGTGCCCCAAAAATTGGCATGATTATAAATTTTTTGCAGCTGCATTTAAACGCACAGTCGCACAAGCGAAAGATAATTATGATAATGAGTATTTCAATTACCTTTCACAATCTAATAACAGACGTGCACTTTTCAGGTTTTTAAAATCGCGGAAAAAGATTCCTGTCTCAGAAAATTTACCCTCATGTGTTTCGACTCCTCAAGAAGCTCTTAGAACAGTAGAAAACATCGCTAAAGGTTTAGAAAAGCGTTTTTTGTCAACACTTCCCAAATACCCTACGTTAGTAGGCCCAGTATATACGGTTAAGGATGTTCCTAAAATTACTTTTTCTCAGCTTTCTTCGATTATAATGACGTTGCCAACTGCTGCGCCTGGCCCTGACGGAGTAACGTCAAAAATGTTAAAAATCCTCTTTGAAGTGTCTCCAAATTCCTTGTTAGAATTGGTAAATTATTCAATTATTCATTCTTGGATACCTGGTGACTGGAAACTAGCCAAAGTGATTCCTTTACGGAAACACAATGGCGGTGGCTATACTTTGGAAAATATCAGACCAATATCTTTAACATCAAACTTGGTAAAATTAATTGAAAGGGTCGTACTCAAACGTGTTACCGAGTTTGTCGAACAAAAACATATTCTTAGTCCCCGTCAAATCGGATTTCGAGCAAAATTTTCAATATGGAATGCACATACCGACCTTGAGAGTCGAATTCTTCTTGCGCGGCGCAAAAAAATGCATGCTGCATTGGTGACTCTAGATATAGAGAAGGCTTATGATAGTGTAGAGCCCCGAATTTTATTGCACAGATTAGAATCGCTATGCTTTCCACAATACTTAATTGATTGGATATCTACATTCCTACAAAACAGACAATTTTACTGTTCATTGAATGGAGTTCATTCTAGCAAATATCAACAAACCAGAGGTGTCCCTCAAGGGGCAGTTCTCTCGCCCGTGCTCTTTAACATTTTAATGAGTTCAATTCCCACTCATCAGGAGATCCGCACGTATGTCTATGCGGATGACATCGCATTCTTTACGGCTGCACCTGACATTCAATCCCTCAACAGGCGCCTGCAATCGTACCTAAGCTTCCTTCAAAATTGGTTAGATGACTTAAAATTTAAATTAAATGTTAAAAAGTGCGCGTTCCTTGTTTTCCAAATTCAGGATCCGGTAACTCTTGCTCTAACATTTAAGCAGGAAATGATTCCTCAAGTTAAGTCTTTGAAATATCTAGGGGTGATTTACGATGACCATCTGGCATGGAGGGATCACATTGAACATGTTGCAGCGAAGGGGGCACGTGCTGTGGGTATGTTGCGCAGGTTAAGCAGTCCAAGGTCTGGGATGCGGCGAGACGCACTATTAATGATTTATGTTATGTATGTCCGCCCAATTATAGAATTTGGATCTGTGTTATTTTCTGGTTCACCTGCTTACAAAATTCGTCCGCTTGTTCTTTTAGAGCGGGAAGCGCTTAGATTATGCCTTGGGCTCCCCAAATTCGTGGCTAATAATGTACAATACCTTGAAGCCCGAATACCACCGTTAATAACTAGATTACAATTCTTGACTGTCCAGACGTATCTGAAAATATATGAATCACAATTCCACCGCTCCATATCAATTTTTTGTTGCGAGCCAGACTCCTTTTTTGGAGTCGTATGGCCTCGGTTTCATACCCCGCAGGTAATTCTAGTGCAAAATCTGTTACAACCTTTGCACGTAGTCCTTTCTAACATCTTTCCAACAAAAGTAAGTGCATCGTCGGTTCAAATTATCTTTGATGACATTTTCCCAAATAATGCGAAACACTTAGCACCTCACATTTTAAATGGATTATTAGAAGATCATTTACAAAGTCTTCCAGTTAGCATAACAATAGCAACGGATGCTTCTCAATTTAATGAAAAAGCCGGCGTTGGAATATACTGTCCGCTTTTAGACTGGGCTTTTTCAGTCCGTCTTCCGGATTTTACTCCAATTTTCCAGGCGGAGTTGCTGGCGGTGGTGCTTGCTCTGCGCAAACTAGACACAACATACTCAACAGTGGCTGTAATTACAGACTCTTATTCTTTGTGCTTGTCGCTTTCTTCGAATATGGATTCGCAAATTTTAAACACCTTTCTTTCATTGCTCCCCTCACATTTGAGGCTCATACATATAGTGTGGGTACCAGGACACAGCAATGTGACAGCCAATGAGATTGCAGACAGACTAGCCAAAGATTCTCTGAACGGCCCTGTATTGCCCATCCTCCCGGCAACAGCGTACATAACAGCAGCAAGATTTCGGCGGCGTGCCTTATTAAGCACGCAGTCTGGATCTATTTTATCCTCGGATGACTACCTGCACCTCAAGTATTCGTGGAATAGGAAATCATGTCAATCAAGGCAGACTGAGGTCTCTCTAACAAGGCTACGCTGTCGTATTCCGCCCCTAAATTTCTATATGCACAGGTCTGGTTTGGCGCTTTCTCCTGTCTGCGCATTCTGCGGGGAACCGGAAACAATAGACCATTTCTTGATATTTTGCCGCCGTTTTACCATGATGAGAAAACGGTACTTAGAGAAGCCGTTACAACAGCTGGGTCTTAGTTTGAGCAGCCAAATTTTATTATCGTTCGGTGCCACCATGCTTGGGTACAGCCACAGGTATGTTTTCAACGCCATTCAAAACTTCTTAATAGAAACAAAACGTCTACCTGACTAATATGCTTTGAAGTTTTATTCTGTACATATAAATCTTACTATTCTCTTACTGCGTGCGTTAGTATTTACTATTATATATTTTGGTTTATCATATCTACATTTCCTTTTCTATTCCCTAGCATTTATTATTTTTTTTTTTCCGATGTAGTTATACATCTCAAAATCTAATATCTCTGCACCCCAATTCTTGGCCGATCCCCCTATGTGGGTATGTGCCATCACATTAGAGGAGAACAACAACAACAACAACAACTTCCGTTGGAAAGCTTTGTCTTCGGTGTCCGCCCTCTGCTACAAGCTGAACTACCCCGTAACAATATAGCCAAGTACACGCATTACTGCAAGTTGTCTTTACGACTTCTACGCGGAAATGCGAGGAGGCTTGATGCTACCTTTCTGCTTATTTTTATCGGACTATTGTTATTTTTCTGGGCAGTGGAGAGAAACAACTTTTCTCCGCATCATCATACTAGCTGATACGGCTTGCCACATGGCAACATTGCCGCAAACCAGTCGCGCGAGTGTATACTTCCTGGCTATCAAGGAATGCAGAAGCCTTTGCACATTCAAAGGCCCACTGCTGTCGTTACTATTTTCACTGGAATTCAGGTGATTCCAGCCTCTCTTTGTCGCTGATAGAAATTAATAACAATAACGAAAATAACAGCCTTTTCATGGTAAAATTTTGTAAGCATTAAAATGGGTGATGCCTCGTGGCGTACAAAGAGTCCGAGAAGCCATATTTTGGAAATAACGTTATGCGTTATGAAATAACGTCCTGTAATGAAAAGTGGTTGGGGTGAGATCAATTTTAGCAAAGAAGCAGCTAGAATCTAAGACGTGCGCTTTTTTGCGCTGTTCAAGATTTTCGCTTGCACGTTCCAGAACCATAGTATGCCCCAAGGCAGACAATGTTTAATTCCTTATTCTCACGCCTGGAGAAAAGGATCGTGTCTGCGTGCGAATACCTGGTCGGCTGCACACAACAGCTTGGCAGCTTGTAGCTTATTCGATGTCATCTTGCGCCCCCTATACAACTACGTACTAACTAACTAAGCACGGTGTCGCATTTAAGATCATATATTCAGAGCAAAATCGTTAACTGTGGCCTGTGAATAAACTTTGTGGTTTGGTTAACTCTAGTTGAATTGCGAAAGCAACGGCTGAAGTTACTTTTGCCTGCTACATTATTCCCCTACGTGCCTGCGTGTCGTAGGGGTAACGAGAATGCAAACAGTCCTGGCAGGTTGATTTTTATATCCCCCCCCCCCCCCCCCTTATGAAAGGAGCGACTCGAGTTGGCTGCTCCTGCCCATGGCATAGGACTAACGTGAATTCAAACGTCATGGCAGGCTTATTTTTTTTATGAGGCACCACGTACACGGACATAACACACAGCGACGAGCGGTTGGACGTGGCGTAGTATTGCTTTCGCAATAAACTCCCAGCGTTATTTTTGAAGCTGTTGCTTTGAAGCTATGAGAAGAGAAATGGAACGATGCCACCCTGAACGCTTCATACAAAAAAAAAAACGGTTTGATCACATTTTTGATAAAAAGCCGTCTTATATTAATGTGACCGCTTCCTCTCCAAACTTTCTGTCTACTTTTCGTGATCACGCCACTCACCACGCAAGTAACGCTTTCTCCTTAAACTCACAAGTCATGTCCATGCAAAGAAACCGTATCTCGCCGGTGTTGCTTTCAGAAATCCATGATACGCGTTGAAGTTTATGATAAAAATGCTACGTATTACCGTAAATTTAGGAACAAATAACTTTCGGTGGGAGACGAATAATGAGGAATAAGAGTAAATTAGTGCGAATTACTGCACATATTCTGATCACATTACGCTGAATTAAGGGCACATTTCGTTTATTAGGGTAGATTGCGTTCGATTAGGGAAAATTAGGCGCACATTGTACTAGGTGGCAATGGATTTGGAGTGCATACGATGGGTTTGGTTTTATTAGGACAAATAACGAAACCCTGTGGTAAATTAAGTTAGATTGCGAAAGATTAGGGCTGAATTCTAGTGGATTAAGACCTGATTACTCCAACGAGTACAAACAATGACATAAATGCTTCATACATGTGTGATATTATGCTGGTGCATAATTTGCAACAGGGAGTTAAGCACCCAACGCGCATACACGGTGAAGCTGCATCTATTCTCGACCTCGTCTTTCTCAGCCAAGAAACAGAACGTTTTACTGTATCAGTTGAAACTGGGTTATCTGATCACTGCATGGTGGTTTTTACTCGTCCCATTCAACAAAATGTCGATAGTGAACCAGCAAAAATTATTTCAGTGAAAAACTTCTCCAGAGCTAATGATGAAAGTGTGTTAGATTACTTCAGCTTACGCCTTGACATGTTTCGAGGAACTAATGTTGATGAACTCTGGAATAAATTTAAAGAAATCTGTACGTACTGCATTGATAACTACATTCCTAATAGAACAAAGAAAACGTGTAAAAAACTCCTTGGACCACACGAGAAATCATACATTTGAAAAGAAAAATCAAACGACTGAAGCGTGGGGGTGCCTGTCGAAACATAGTTAAAATACATCAGGCTAACTTCACAAGCACTTTGCGGCAAGCTAAACAAAATTACTTTCAGTATAGCCTGCCAAATTTCCTTCGTGACTCATCACATAAGTTCTGGAAATTTTTATCGAAAAAGAAAAAAAACGATTACGCGCATTTCATGTCAAGGTGTGCAGCTTGCTGATAAATCACAAATCTCTGCGGCATTCAATAAGTATTTTCAGAGTGTGTTTTCCCATCATGGTTTATTTGTTCAACCCAGTACCATGTCTCCCAACTCGACCCCCGACATTGTTTTTTCATCTGGCGTATTCTACATGCTACTCAACCTCAAAACTAAAGCGTCCGCTGGACCTGACGGCATACCAAATATTTTTTTGCGCCGTTATGCAGAAGCCATCACAGAGTTCCTGGTTGTTATTTTCCGCAAATCATTTGAAACAGGAAACATTCCTTCCGACTGGAGGAAAGCGCGGATTGTGCCCGTGCTGAAAAAAGGGTGATCCTGCCTTGATTGCTAATTATCGTCCCATATCAATAACTTTCACATGTTGCAAACTTGCTGAGCATATCATAGCTAACTACATAACTACATTTCTAAACGATAACAAGGAGCATACCCCCCATCAGCACGGGTTTCGAAAAGGCTTTTCTACTGTCACTCGGCTAACTTCTGTCATTCATACTTTTGCAAGTGTACTAAATAGCGTTGGTCAAATGGATGTTATTTTTTTAGACTTCAGCAAAGCCTTTGATGTTATTTCTAATGCCAAATTAATTTACAAACTTGAACTTATTGGTCTTCCAAATTTCATAATTCGTTAGATTTCCTCATACCTTTCTCACCGCACACAATTTGTTTGTATTGATGATTGCTATTCAAACCACCTGCCGGTCACTTCAGGCGTCCCACAGGGAAGCGTCCTCGGACCTCTCCTCTTTTTAATATATATCAATGACATTACTAACGTTATAACTACCCCTGTTCAAATTAGATTATTTGCAGATGGCTGCGTTTTATTTCACCAAATTACTTGCCAAGATGATCAAGTTTTACTAAACTGCAATCTTCAGAACATGCATACATGGTGTAATAAATGGGATATGAAGCTAAATTCAGAGAAAACTGTATACATGAAGATAACTAACAAAAAGGCTTCCTTCTCATTTCCTTACAATATTTCATCTCACCTTCTGACCGAAGTCAGCGAGTACAAGTATCTAGGAGTTACAATAACGAAAAACCTTAGCTGGAATAAACATGTATCAAACGTATGCTCCTCAGCCTTTCATAAACTCTGCTTTCTTAGACATAAACTAAAACTTGCCCCACCTGAACTTAAAAAATTAACCTACTTTTCAATAATAAGGCCATCACTAGAATATGCGTGCACCGTCTGGGATCCCTACACTAAACGTAACATCGAGGCCCTTGAAATGATTCAACGCAAAGGCGTCCGTTTTATTTTTTCAAAGTATCGTGTAACTGACTCACCAACGACACTCATGAGAACTCACGGTATTGAAACATTACAGCTGCGCCGGAAAATTCAAAGACTGAAACTACTTTTCTTACTAAAAAACCATAAACTGTCTATGAATGCAGACCCCTTCTTTAAACCTAACACTACGCGCCAAACACAAAATCATCATGCACAATCATTAACCCCTTACAGTGCTAGGATTAACGCCTTTAAATACTCATTTTTTCCACGCACCATTAAGGAGTGGAACAGGTGTCCGCCAGATCTTTTAACCAGAGCTGATTCTTTTGACTCAATGTTTTCTTCATAGCATTTATTTGAGAGCCATTTATTTCTACGTTTACTTTTTGTATTTTGCATCTGAGCCTTGTATTTATTGTTGTATTTTGTGTTACAACTTGTATTTAACATTTTTCAATTTTGCTAATCCTGTTCTTTTTGCATATATTGTGTATTAGCCCCTCCTGCTTGGGCCTACTGTAGGCCTGCAGTATGTTCTAAATAAAAATAATAAATAAATTAGGTTGCAGTAGGGTGTGCGACATTAGAATAAGTTTGATAACACTAGAATAAGGCTGTAGTAGAAGGAAGTTACGTTGGAGTAAGCTGGATTAGGTAGGGAACGGTAAAATATGTTCGGCTGGTTAGAATGAAAGGTGGACTCTAATAGAGTTTAGTGCATTGGTAGATGATTATGGCAGATTCTGGTGGATTCGATGGGTCCTAGTGAATTACAAATTTATTACACTGTATTAGGTTCAGAACAGTTAATTATAGCTAATTACATGCGATTATATTGGATTCGGGAGAATTTCTATAAGTTGCGGTGAATTGAGAGTGCATTGAAAATAGAAGAAGCTTCCACCTTCACAGCACGTCAGTAATCTTCAGTTCCAACCACTCATGCACAATTTCCATGTTTCACCGTGGATAGAACCCACTACCTTTCAGTCACCCGCCAGTGACGCTCCCGTGCAAGCTAGTTTATGTATTTGTAGTCTCGTATTTTACTTAAAGTTTTATCTTACTACCGTATGCTAATGAGTACGTTCACAAGCTGAAAAGTTTCCATTACTGAATTTGCAATTAGACAAGTATCAAAGTCATACTAGAGTTTTTTAGTTTAAGTGGCATAGTGCCGGTAATGTGTGGCAGCCAACATAACGTCCACGCAATCCAATACGCCTTTGCTACAACAGACGTCTGGATGAAAGCCTTTGGACTAGCCATTATCAGTTGAAAGGTGGAATTCTCCTTGTAAGCGGCGTGTCTTCACCGACTTGATGCGGAAACATTCAACAAAGCCAAAGCTCTCCATACCATCGCACCATTACTGCGGTTTCCAAATTCCCCTGCACATTTTATGGAGCATAGGTTGGAGAAATATCTGAACGAGATATCAATATGGTGCAACAATACGACTTGGAAAAGCAAATGAATCCTGCCGCCACGCCTGCCACATTATGCTGACCTTAGTAACGCTTTTGTTCTTAGTCACGGGGAGGTGATGTAATAAATTTTACCCGTGCTTTCCACAAATACAAAACACAATTAAAGTAGACTAAATAAAAAACTACTGAGAGGTTTATCTATAGTTTAAGTTTCATAAACGTAGGCTATCGGTTGAAGCCGGTGTCTTTGCTGCCTCTTCGCGCATGGCTCGCTTCCTTGCTTGCAAAGCTTCTCAACAATAGGCTAGCCTGGCTCTCGTTCTTCGATGGTCGAGGCAGCCTGCCTGGAACGGCTGTGGTCTGTCTTTAGAGAGAGTTGCTTCCTATACGGTGGCGCTGGCTTGTTTGTCGCGCCTCCTGGTGAATTGGCCTTACACTACACTCGATGACCTCGGCCGCACTCTCCTTGATGGTGTATGTACATGACGTATTTACCCACGTTAAATGAGAAAGCGGAGCAGATGAAATTACGGGAACAGGACAATGTTCCCTGTATATCGCGATAGTGTGTTGCAGTTCAAACATTATCAAGACGAAGATGTTTACGGAACATCGCGAGAGTGTGTTGTAGTTCTGCACGAGGCATGATCGGTTGTGATGTGCATTACCTGTTAAGCCGTTGCTGAGATAAAAAGGCTTTGTCCCGTAGTGGATGGACTGCTTGAATTGCCTTAAACCGGAAACCATAGAAACTGCATTTTCCTTCGTTGTTGGGATGCAGTATTTATCTGAAATATCTTGGAGAGGACTTCAAGAAAGGCCCTGTCAATCACGCCATGCTAAATACGGTTCTCTCTTCTTCATAATCAAGGGATTGTGCTATACGACTTAAGTTGTTTTGCCTCCACAGTGTATCGAAAAAAAGACAAGCTAACGTGGATGCTCGCTCTGCGAAGCAGTTTTTCCTTGAATGTATTACTTGAAAAAAAAGCTAGAATTTAATTCCCAAGGCAGCCTTGCAGCAGTGCAGCCTTACTTTCATTGGCGGTGTCGTGGTATTGTACTTAGAGATTTTTGTCGCAATGTTTCATTGTGGACAGAATATAGAGAAAAAAGTGTCAATAGCACAGTGCTCTCATGCATGCGCAAGGAAACTGATCAGTTTGTTCAGGCGCAGGTTCGATACCTAGTAGCGGCGTGTTTTTGTTTTTTCCAACACTGTAGCGAGGCAGAGATGATACTGGCGCATGCAGAGCGCCTAATTTGTGCAGGTTAATGACCTTGGACAATGACAACGGCGATATTTTCTGCGTACCGCGACAGTTCAATATCAAATGTTCGGAGCCGTATAATTCTGAGGATCAGCAGAATTTACACTCTGCAAAATTGGCAGGGAAGTATCTCTTTTGATACTACAGTGCGAAAGTACAGGATATTTTTTTCTTTTTACATAATTTAACTCGGTATATATGCCGTTTTATACACAATACAAACCTGATACAATCTTGTTGTGACTATAGACCTGGCAGTAAAATTGCGGAACTTTTGTGCCCTCGCTCTGATTAGCTAACCTGTTTCGCCAAAACACAACCACTTGGCCTCGCGCTGGTCATTCAAACTCTGTCCTGTATAGCGCCTTCAACGCACGAGTTTCTCCGAGGGCTCTTTCAAGTCGGCCCCGCCGGGGTGGTGCAGTGGTAAGACGCCCGACTACTGTGCCGGAGTTCCCGGGATCGAATCCCGGCCTCGGCGGCTGCGTTTCGATGGAGGCGAAACGAAGTGGCGTCCGTGTGCTGTGCGATGTCAGCGCACGTTAAAGATCCCCAGGTGGTCGAAATTACTCCGTAGCCCTCCACTACGGCTCCTCTTTCTCTCTTTCCACTTTCATTCCCACCTTCCTCCCTTCCCTTCGGCGCGGTTCGGGTGTCCACAGAGCAAGTGTGACAGTTACTGCGCCTTTCCCTTCCTGTGAACCAATTCAACCAATTCATTCTTTCAAGTCGGCCAGCCAACAGACAAAGCGATGGAGCATATGACTGACCAATGAATGAACATGACCTATTTTTTTTTAATTTAGGCTAAACAATAATATACTCTACGTTCTTTGCATTTTACGGCTAGAATAACGTACATACACATTTTTACCCATTGCATGAACGCTAAGATTTATTTAAAATGCTCTGTCAGTCCGACATAGGATTTCCCCGTAAAAGAGATACATTTTCAACGTATACTTCCTCAACATACTGCACTACTAGCCTACAAAAAGCTTTTCTTCTTGCTATAAGATGGGGGTGAAGATTTTGCGGCGTTGAAAATTAGCATGCCTAGTCAGAGGTAAGAGTTTCTTGTTAACGGTGATGGTTAAGCCCCGAGCAGTCACTTGTGAGAGTTGTATTAATTTCGATCGCCTTTTGAGTGATAGCGGTTCAGTGAGCCGTGGTCGACAATCATCGTGCATTACCTCCATACCTCAATATGGTTCGTTGACTGTCTATTGCTTTTGTGCCAGTATTCCTCTCTCCTTAATGTCCCCTTTCACTAGAACAAATCAGTAATCCTTAACAATAAAAGAATACAACTCGCAGTAATTTAACCCCAAACTTTTTCAGTTTCAGAGGAAGAAAGTACTCTTCGTGCGCAATATCTTACAATGTCATTTATTAATATTGACGAATAATATTTGAAAACATGAGAGAGCCTTTGGTTACTGAGGGAAACAGGTAGTTATTATTTCCGGCTCCTCTTCACTGCCGCACAAGAAGCTATTTTTTGGTGGTTCATCCTTCGAGCCGTCATTTTAATCCCCTTTTTAGAGTTCTTTGGAAAACAGCGGATATGCCATCGCTTCAGCGTTAATTTTCTTTTAAATCCTGTCATAGAAACAAGGGAGAGAGTGCTCCTGTAGAAGTTTATTATTACCTTCATCTGGTCGATAGACACACTCAACAGCAGTTCAAAGCTTCCCACGTGTACACTGCACTCCCGAGAAACAACAACGTATATCACCATACCTAACTATTATCTGATCCTTTTCTCTGTCTTCAGCATTAGAACTTTTCGTACTAAGCCACCGTCGCCCACGCTCTAAGCTCCTTTTATACGTCACTGCAGAAATGCTTCATCAATAATTTTTTTCCTTTTTGTCTTTTCCTCTTTCAAAGACTATAGCACTAGGATCAATGGTTAAATTTAACGAAACACCCACAAGCAAATGTCAAGACCTTTTATTTGTTAATTCTGAACTGGCTTACGTGCAGAAATAGAGATATTTAAAAGCTGTTTAGCCATGGCCGGTAGAGATACTTAGCGAGTGCCGGCAAGACAGTCAATCTTTTGGCTACCATGCTCCTGGTGAAAACCTTCCTTAAAAAGAAACTTATTTGTCGAGGCTGCTTTAAATATGTTCGTCCTTCTATGTTACTTCAAACCTTTGAAGTTTCTTATGTTCGCTGTATTTCTTGTGAAGCACGCTATAACCCGCCAAATTAGGAAGAATAGGCCTATGGCCTTGAGAGTTCCTTGGACTGCCAGAAGATCAAATCAGTCGATATTGTCGACCATAAACCCTGACTGCTCACTGGAGGGTCAAATTCTAAAGTTAAAGCTCAGCTACTTTGGTCGTCCGATGAGAAGAGAGGAGTCGCTGGAGAAAGAATTGATGTTGGCCAAAGGTTGAGGGTCACCAGAGAAGGGGTAGGCAGTGAACGTGATGGTTAGATGGCATACTCGAGGCGCTGCAGATGAAGTTATGTGATGTTAGGAAGCTAGTGAGAGACCGGAAAGCGTGGTGTGCTATGGTCCATAGGGTCACGAAGAGTCGGACACGACTGAACGACTGAACTGAACTGATATAATAGGCCTACGCATGCTTCAAAGCATGGCTAGGTTGATTCACCTTTTGTGTATAATTGTCTTCCTGGAGCCTTTGTAGAGGGCCTTGTGCGGTGGATGACCACGATAATATGTTTTAAGAGAAATAAATAAAATGCAGATTCTGCCAGAAATAAAGTGCTTTGATGTTACACGTGAAACTTTACGGGTTGAGAAGTTTATGCGAGCAATGGTGTTCGTTGTACCCTGAGGTTCACTCATTTTTTTTTTTCAGGCGCCGCGAATATCAGACATTATGTGCTTTCTTATTTTCGAAGGAGTTGTTCAGGCGCAGCATGTTAAGATTTGTTAAGGACACCAGAGAAAGACTACTTCCGCAAGACACGCAGCATTCTTTCCATTTATATAGATAATCAGCATGGAATACCTTTTGATTTAATTGTACATAAGCCATTCACTTCATTTCACTAATTGTAGGCGCTGCTGTGAGCCTACCAGCAAAGTTTTCTGAAACGCATGGAACGGGTTGTCGTTTTTTCAGCCCTGAAAAATGTCCGAGTGGCCCTAAAGTGTGAACCCTTTGTACTTGCTGAGCAATCTTTATTCGTTTGATGTCAGCCAGAAGCTGGCTGATCACGACACTTCCACTTGTAGATTGTATCTTGGCAACTACCTTGCTTTTAACATTTATTTAGTGTTATCTGCTGCTCTGCGGAAGCCAGCCAATAAATATCAAGCAGCTTTTCAGAACGCGTTCAGAAGCCTCGCGCCCATCCTAAATTTATCTCTAGTTAAGCGTCCTGCGAGAAGCACTCCACGACTTCATCATCGTCTCCCAGATCTTATTGCAGCAGCACCATTACGTGTGTGTGTGTGTGTGTGTGTGTGTGTGTGTGTGTGTGTGTGTGTGTGTGTGTGTGTGTGTGTGTGTGTGTGTGTGTGTGTGTGTGTGTGTGTGTGTGTGTGTGTGTGTGTGTGTGTGTGTGTGTGTGTGTGTGTGTGTGTGTGTGTGTGTGTGTGTGTGTGTGTGTGTGTGTGTGTGTGTGTGTGTGTGTGTGTGTGTGTGTGTGTGTGTGTGTGTGTGTGTGTGTGTGTGTGTGTGTGTGTGTGTGTGTGTGTGTGTGTGTGTGTGTGTGTGTGTGTGTGTGTGTGTGTGTGTGTGTGTGTGTGTTAAGCGCACCGCTTACTTCACTCGGAAACTCATCCCTGACTCAGCGCAAGAATGTCATAAACTATGCGTTAAATAATACAGACGGCACCTCGCTAAGCACTGTCTTTGAGCTCATTTGCATCCAGCATAAATGCGAAACTCTGAAGTCCCCGTTCTGCGGATCATAAGCAAAACAATTGTGTCGTCGAAACATTTATGCTTGCTGGCATCTGAATACCCTCCAAGCCGAGCAGCTGCGGCTGTCAAGGTTAATGTTTGTAGGCGGGGAAGGGGGAGGGATTGCACTTTCTTCGCGGCTACAAGCGCTAATGGAACCACGTTTCGGAGTGCTTTCGGGGAATTAGAGGGAAAAGAAAACATCTTAATGACACCGCAAATACCGTGAACCGCCAGATGCTGCAATGGGACACGCGTTTCGTACAGTCGCGGGTTAATTAATGGATTGCTCTTTCTGCACTCACGACAGCCTTCCGATTTCGATTTTCCTCTGGTTTCGAACGAAGATGCAACAATTCGCGATAATTGCCTTGTGAGGTTAGTAAAATGAGTACGTAGTCTAAGCTTATAAGCGAAGCGCCCTGTTTCCCTTGAGTGGAGTGCGAGCTCATGCTACTAATTGGTTGGCTCTAGTTCAAGTTAAACAATAATGGAGGCGAACTAGCTTTCTTGCGCTGTCTTTTAGGGTTGTTCTTTGTAGAGTTCATGTAAACTAAATGTGCCTTAGTTTAATCTTCGCGCTAAACAAGCAATGAATTGCCTAATAAGGCATAACATGCTGCCATGTCTACGTGCCGTTCGCAGACACCGATCCTCATAAAATGTAAGTGACAAAAATGGGTGGAACAGCGCAAGCTAGAAAAGAGACAAAAAAAGGAAGATCAGTCCCAGACAAGCTCTGCATGAGTGCCGCGATCGAAACATATGTAAGCTTATGCACAAACTCAACCCATATATGTTAGACGCCAGTTTTCTCATCAGGTTGTCACTGACATTCTTCGATTCAACTTTCGTTTCTAGAGGTGCCATCTACTTCCAGATAGTGACTAGAGGGGAACTCCACAGCAGCACCAGAGAAAAATGGGTAAAACACAGCTTTGTTTACACAGCTTTGTTTATTTGCCAAAAACACATAAACTATGGTCGCAGGCGACCCTTGTCACTTGTTCAGCTATAGTCTGTGCGATAGCAACGTCGGCAACGTGCTTGCTGTAGGTCCTTCGTGGAACGCATTCAGGGCACATCCCACCTACCTTTCAGGTTATATATGGCGGTCCAGAATACACGATTAGTCCTAACACGCATTAGCGTGTTTACATTTTTCTTGTGAGAACTGTTGTCTTGCATTCCGTCTCTTTGCACACTACAAGCGCCGAGACCAGCTCAAGGCAATACTTTTTTAATAATCCAGATAAGAGCTGATGCTACATGCATACGATACTTCTGACACATATTTAGCATGCTGGCTCTATCCAGCGCCGATCTTGATATGACAAAAAAAAGCACCTTGAGGTATCAACATTGTGCGGGGGTGCGCGAGCAAAGGTTCAAACACGTGCAGCTCTGACAGTTAAAGACGTCCCATTGTTAGGGACCCTAAACGCATCAATGCGCGTCTCGAACTGCCACTAACACATCTGAAGCCACAACCACATTCGTAACTATGCTAAAAGGTAGGCAGTCCTATTCCCGTTGGCCAGCAGGGCAGACGCCTAGAACGGCTGTCATTCCATTACGTCTTTTGGGACTTTAACGTATTAAATCAGACCGACGAAAACTAGTTACTGGATGGTGGATCGAATACTTCTGGATCACACCACGCGGACAGCTTCTGCCTACGTAAAAGGAGAGTAAAAAAAGGCGGAAGCGCATATTTACAGGAGCAAAATTAAGCAAGTGTGATTGTTCCACTGCAGTGGAACATGTGAAAAATTTGCAAGACGCCTAAACTTCGCCCTAAGAGGGGTGACAGCGCCTTTAGCATTCCATTTTCGTCAATTTGCATACAAATACAGTAGTTCTACTAAATCTATCACAGTCTATCTTTCCAGACCATAAAAAGAGCAAATTATTAGGCAATTGCAAAAAAAAAAAAAAAAGGGAAGGCAACCTAGTTATGAAAAAAGAGAGAGGGTGAAGATGGGTGCAAGAAAAATGAAAACAAATTTTATCGCTGTCTACAAACATCTCTGTAGCTTTGATGGGCTCTACCCTCTTCCCCCCCCCCCTCCCCCTCCTTTTATTTTTAGGTCATTTCTTTCTTGTTATTTCTTTCTTTTCTACGATGCAAAATTTTCTTTTTTGTCCATCTTTATTTTATATCGGTTTACACTCGTCCTTTTGGCGGTGCATACTGGGCAACGTTATTTTTACTTCTTTTTTAGTTGTTCGCGCGAACTCCAGTACCCCTCAAATATAGGCTCCTTGGTACGTTTCAATCATTCGAAGCTCCTTTTGCCGCGCGTCAAAATAAAAAATCAACGTAGAAGCACGCAAGCTGGCTTTATTCATTAACCTGCGACTACCTGCTCTAGAACACACTTTCCTCCTGTCCTTTTCGGTTAGATTTTTTTTTTTTTCCACTTTCAACTATCTGTACCTACGACACCGTAGGAAGGCATAGTGACTAGTCGGTGCTTAAATAGCTCACGCAAAAGATGCCAAACTGTACTTCTTAATAATTTAAATTTATTGAAAACAGTATAGAAAAGTTTTGAAGTATATAAAAGTACTATTCATGCTCATGGTATAATGTTATTATATATTTATTATCGCAAAAAACCCCTCATTCGAAAGTGAATTGTCATCTAAGTTTCCATCGTAGCAGCTGGCAATCACTGGCTCGATTAGAAGCAATAGAGGAGTGCCTGGGGCGAAATCTAGTCGTAATTACGGGTTGCCAGGACAGAAGGACATTCTTGTTAGTGGCTCCAGACAGAAAGAAGAATTTCTTTTTTAATCACGCATGAAGCACTAATGGAAGCCAGGAGTTACTGCTGACCTCCTGGGTCGGGGCCATTGAAAGCCATCACGACCCTTCTAATGTAAGGGAGCTAATTGCTGTGAAACTAGCTCGGTTAAAGACCGTTAAGAGAGTGCGAACTAACCAAAAAAAAAAAAAAAGCTGCATTCATTGTGAACTTTATTGTACAGAACCACCGGCATCCTTTCCAGAAGAATACTTGACCTTTTTGACAACTTTTCTTTTACCCACATTGTGGCGGCATTATTTTATTCTTAACCTACTCGCCATCCCAGCAGCGGCCTGTGATATAGCTGCGCTGTGCATTGGTTACATTTAAACTGTTTCCTGTAGACCCGACGAGCCTTTTCAGGTTGCTTGCTGAAGTAGCCTGAGCTTTTAAGTAGCCTGAGGTTTACTGAGCATTTTGAAGTTCTGGCAACCATTATGTTTCGTGCCGTTCAATGATATTGATTTTTTTCAACTAGCTCCGTTTTTCAGGCAGGCCTAAATACAGGTCTACAGGTTCGGCGTCCATATTATTTATTGGATTATATGTCCTGATAATTGTGAAGCGCTATGCGGTTCACACCACCGAATTGCCCTCAACCTCAACATTACGCTTTTAGTTTTTTTTATGAACACGAAAAGTGGTTCTGCAGAGAATAAGTTCGGACATGTTACTTATTCTTACTTAACATAGAAGTGATAGCGCACAAAGAAAGAAAGGTCAAACGAGAAAACGCAAGCATGCGCTTAACATATGCTCAACTTAGGATGTGTTGCATAATCAAGTGCATATACATACACCTCCAAAAAGTGCAGAAGGAAAGAACAGGGAAAACGCCATAAGAAATATTCAGCTCATGCTGGCATCACCAACCCGCCACACAAATTCCAGTTACTTCTCTCAACAGGTTATAGAGAGCGTGCTGATGCATCCAGTTATAATTCGCACTCATCATATCATCACTCCTAAGTCAAAGGCGCATGGATACCACATACCACTCGTACCACTTTGATGCGGTCAATGGACCATCCATGAGCGTTTGCTGCCCATATCATTTCAGGGTGGCTGCTCCTAGCCCTGCGGGGCTGGGACAAGTAGGTCACTGCCGCTTGCGGCGGGTGCTAGCCAGCCACAATATTTTTATCTGTTGTTGGCCGTCATTGCACCCGCTACCGTTTCGGTGCTGGACGACGGCTGTTTCGACGCGCGTCTTTCTCCCCCCTCTTCTTTTTATTTCTTCTTTATTTTCTGTTCTGTCCACACGAGGCAGCGTAGGTGGCTCAGCTGCAGAGCCAGAAGCAGTCCCGAGCATTTCTTTTCATCCTTCCTTCAGTCGCAACAACAACATATCATTTCTGTAAGGAGCGATTCGCGGTCACAAGACGTTCCCCAAATGATTCTATAGGTGCAGTATTTTAAAGTAGCAAGTGTTTTGTTATCGCGTGAAAAATTCCGCTTTGCTAATTTTATCATTTTCCTAAGTCATTTGCTAAGTGATTAATACTGGAAGGCAGAAAGACAGTGCTGTCTAAGAGAATTGCGACTCCAAGAAGCCCTCAGCTGGCTTCAGTAGTCTACGACTATCAGTGTTGGCCAAATCAAGCATGGACACAGTTTTGCAGCCAGGAGAAAACAGCTTACATATTAATCGTTATGTTTGAGGAGAACCTTCATAGGCATTCTAGATTTTCAGAACTGCACACTAAAATTAATTACGTTCTGCTAGCTGCAGATGGCCAATAGCTGACGCTGCTTGCGGAACGCACAGGAAAGCTCGGCATGAAGAAATAAGAGATAATGATCTCGTTCCCTCCCCGAAACAGAACGCTGCTTTCGGAATGCCGGATGGAGTGGTGATTCCTAAATCTAAACTACCACACTGAGCACTCTGGTCATAAGGCCCCTCCACTTTTCGTAACGCGTATATTGGTTTTATCTATGACTGAGGCCCTCAGTTGCACGTGACACTCTGAGAACATTTATTTTCTTAAAGTATTCGTGGTTTAACACATGCAGTGCAGCTTAATTGTTCCAGCAAGATGGCGTCACATTCTACTTATCTCTAATTTTACTGGCCCTCCCCAGAACTAGGTATCATAGACAGCTTCTATCGCCAGGTTCCCATCATGCACAATCAGAACGACATTATTACGCCTGACATCCTCTCAAAATGCGCATTTTACATTCCACAAGACCTAGGCACAACTGTGTTCAACTCTCCGAGAAAGAAAGAGAAACGTATAAGATTCATTCGATGATGCAAGCAGGAAAAAACCTCATTGCCTCAGAAAGTGTCTTTCGACCCTGTCAACAAAGTCAGTTTAAACAAAAGTTACCCGATCGAAATTACAACATTGATTGAAGATATAGGATCGGATGGTAAGCACCGGAATAAACCAATTGCTGGAGTTCAACCCGGCTTAAGCCAGTGCGTCGAGTGATAGCTCGGTTTAGAAGGTTAGCCATGGTGCGGCTTGACTATTAAAAATAATTGCGTAGCATGTTCAGACTTTACTCTCCCAGCAACATGCACATCAACGAATGCCCTAAACATCGTTTGGTGCAGCCCGTCGTCTGCTCTGCACCGAAGACGGATGCGGCCCGGCAAACTACTTCACCTACATGACTTTCCGGTTATGGCAACGCAAGATTTATATTCTCGTCTACTGCACTCCCAGATGATTAGGTGCCGTGAGTCGTCATATATAATGTAGGTCAGCGCAGGTGTAGTTGCAAGAAGATCGTACTCCCTCGCTTCAGTCCTCCTCATAATGACGATGTCAGCAGCTGGACGGCGGCGCGTCACGTAACTAACAAGTGTATTTTTCCTCCTCACAGCGTCAAGGCGGGCAGCCGGCGCACGACATGTCACGTGATTAACACTTTCGCTTCTCTAACTTGAACGGGAAATCGGTCAGCCAGGTGACCTTGAAGGTTCGACATCACAGAATTAGAGCAGTCGCTCTAAAACGCTTTGGCAACTATGAAGGTAACAAAAGTGTCCTTGAAATTCGCCTAAGCTGCGCCCTAACATACTCACTCAGCATAGGCGCGCAGTCGTTTCCCTATTTATTTTCTCTTCTTTTTGTTTGCTTTGACTCGATTTTGGCGAGCGCATTCCTTAACAGTGTGCATCTTGAACCTCGGCACGAGGAATAACAGTATTCACTTTTCTATTTTTGCACAACTCATGATTTCAAGCAAAAACAATACACCAGTGGTAGTAAGATTTGGAAATTTAGTGATAGTAGTGGCCGTTATTGGCCGTGTTTAACATCCCAATTCTCCACACAGGCGTATCATAGCGGAGAGAAGCGTTCTGGATTCATTTCTACCACATGTGGTTCATCCTTTAAACGCCTCTATCCAAATGAAATCAATGTGGTCGGGATTCAATCGCTTGACCTTGGGCTTGCAGGCCAATGCCGCAGCCACTTATTTATTGCTGCAGTTTAAAACTAATACTCTGCTGACTTGGCGATGTCCAAAGTCCTAGTAGCTATGTAAACGGCAGCAAAGTTTAAGAGGAACGCAGAAAAAGGAAACAAACCGAGATTAAGATCAAGAGTCTCACTCACCAGGCATGTCATTAAATACGTGCAACAAAGGAAAGAAATGCGTCCCTAACGTACATATTCATGCAGAAAATAGGATGCCAGAGCTGAAATTGAGGTGTCACATTCTTCTGGGTACCTCGGTTACCCCCCCCCCCCCCCTCCCTAAGTAGCGTTATTCCCTTTTTAGAACGCAAACGACGATTCAAAGAGACAGAGACAGAGAGAGAGAGCAATAGATAAATTGATTTGAATCTGGCGGTATTCCGGAAGCTGTCGGCATCAGCCGCAAGTGAGCCTTCGCGCGGCCTATTTGTTTTCAAGTTGCGGCGAGACGCGCTCGTAATCGTATCACTTCTTCCGGGCGGCTTCTTGGGAATTGCTTCGTACTTCGTACCGGGCACTGGAGCGCGCATCAATCCATCTCGTCGACGCCTGTAGCGATATTGCTCGGCTTCGTCGTACGCCACACAAAGAGGGTGGAGAGCAAAGGGTAGCAGAAATACTCGCGTCTGGGAAAGGAAAAATCCGTTTGGCGTGTGGAGCTGACAGCCTATTCGTGCTGACACGAGACAGCGCAAATTACTTCGGGCATCACTGGAGCATACGCTTACGCTTGTGCACTTGCACTTGAGCGCTTTCTTTACAGACATTGGTTGTTTTCTCTTTTCTATGTGAATTTACGAGCCACATTTTCAACATTACTTACTTGTCTCTTTTGTGTATGTTGTGTGTGTGTGTGTCTGTGTGTGTGTGTGTGTGTGTGTGTGTGTGTGTGTGTGTGTGTGTGTGTGTGTGTGTGTGTGTGTGTGTGTGTGTGTGTGTGTGTGTGTGTGTGTGTGTGTGTGTGTGTGTGTGTGTGTGTGTGTGTGTGTGTGTGTGTGTGTGTGTGTGTGTGTGTGTGTGTGTGTGTGTGTGTGTGTGTGTGTGTGTGTGTGTGTGTGTGTGTGTGTGTGTGTGTGTGTGTGTGTGTGTGTGTGTGTGTGCAGACTACGCGACATACATGAATTGCAGGGAAAATGAAAGAACTTGTTTTATTGGGAAAGCAATACTACTCGCACTTTCAAGCCTTCGCGTGACCCGGCCGCAGTTACGTCTTACCCACGTGAAGATGTGACGTCACACCCCACGTGACACACGGGCTGGCAGGAGCTGTCAACTTGGGTCTCTCATTTCATATGGAACGATTATGTCAGAATCAGCCTGCTAGGCCCTTGCATTCACGTTACCCATATAGGCCACTAAGGCGAGTTCATATGGATTGGTTAAAGCGGGGCTTTATATGTGGGCTGAGTAAGAAGAAAAAGAGAAGAAGAGCGCTTGGCCACCCGCAACTAATGCTTTCGCTCATTATTTGGTTCAGCAGCGTTGAACCTTGTAATTGTTTTGCGAAAGTATGAAGCTGGGTTGAGAACACTTGTTTTAACCAATATTTCATTTCATTTCTGCGGGGAACAGCCCTGTCTAAGTTTCATTCTTAGTCTGGAAAAGCGAATAAGCTAGTTAAAGGTTTCTTGCAGAGAGAAAGTGGCAAAAGGCCAGGAAAGCACATCTCTTTTCACTCTGTATGCTCGAGCCATAGAATTCTTTATTACGTTCACTTGACGTGGACGCACCCACTAGAGCGTTTGTTTCCGCGCATATGCGGAAACTAAAGCTTAACCTAGACCAAAATAAGTGTTCGAAAAAAAGGTAACTTGGGTTGTAAACAAAAATTACGCCTGTTCACTGACATGCCTAAAACATATGTTCTCTCATGGTACTGTCGTGAAGAAATGATGAAAAGTGCATACTTTTATTTGACCGCGAGATTGCCAGTGTTGCGCCCAATATTGGTTGACTGATAGCCATGGCATTCTTTCAAAGATTGCGTGCGCTCCTGCAAAACTCATTTCTGTCGCATGCATTCCTCTTCCGAAGAGCTTCTCTACATTTCAAAATGTTTCAAAAGAAAATAACGATGGACTACTATGAATCATGGAAATATCAGCACACATGGTTTACTACAGTTCTGAATGACTGTGTTATGAAGCACTGTTAAGGTTCTTGCGGTAGTTTATTTATATTACAGAGCATTGAATAAAGAACGCTGGCGCTGGGATCCAACATATGGCAGCCGTGTTCGGTAGTGCGGACTGAGTGAGTAGCTCGTGGCTGTGGAACGGATATTTTCTGGTCTTCAGAATGGAACTCATTACAATTTCAAAAGGTAAAAATTAAAAGCACGCAACGCAGTGGTTCTACGGCAACCTCGGTACTCTTCAATTATTCACGAGCGAGAGCGTTCTGGCCTTCCAAGATAACCGCGATTCTATTATGACGGCAAACAATGGTAATGCATCTGATATTCGATTGAAATCACAGGCGTCATTAATCTCTGAGCTTATTATCTTTCTGCCCTTGCTAGAACGCCGAAATGTATTCGGAACTCTAGCGCCACTCGATGCTATCTGAACACAAAGACTCCGGGAGTTCGGTGTGCGAACAGATATACTGCATATCATGGATTCCTTGAAAGGCTATGGAAGCTAGACTGCTCCACAGGCAACCACGAGAGCGATTTAAGCGTATCTTAGTGTTTCTCGCCGTCGTCTTGTCAGCTGTTGGCGTGCAATGTTGAAAAATAATGTTCAAAAATACCTTTGTGCCAAACAGTGAAGGAAAGTCGGCAGCTTTGAATAAGTTTGCTTCACGCTAAGCAGTTTGATACCGAATTCAATACATGTGGACCCAGCGGTGCCAGCGTCCAAAGAGAATGCACGCGCAATTTCAAAAACTCTAGCCTGAACAATTTTGGTCGCATTTTCGCACAGTTATTAGTAGCATTATAATGTTCAGCTATGAGAAGAAATGTTACGAATGGATGTTACGAATCACATACATATTTTTTTAGAAAGAAGAGGAAAATTCTACTATTAGATATTCCGCTTCTAGTTCAATATTTAGGGGACTCTCCATTGGTGGAGTACATTACCAATAAGCAAGTATTACTGATTAGCTTTAGCAACCATAAAGTAACCATTAAGCGCAGTCATACGACCACTAAAGAAAGTTATACAGCTTTCTCAGAAACTTCTTACTTATAAAAACATTCACCCTGGTCGGGAAATTCTTTACTTAAGAAATTTCTCAGAAAGCTTTGTATTCGTATGGTTGCGCTTCCTTTTGTAGCCACATGGCTGCACATGGGTGGATGACTATGAGTAATTACTCCTTTATTGCAAACCTACTCCACATTTGTAGATTGCCCTAAACATTGGACAAGCGCCCTTCCCAATTCGAGTGGCTGATCAATGGTATCTCGGCTATCTGATTTGCTGGCCACCCAAGTTAGCTCGGTCAGTAGAGCGACTGCCCCGGAAAAGAGTTGGTACAGGGCTCGTAGTGGGGACCAGGACAATTTTTTTTTTATCCACGAAGTTAGTGAGAATGCTATGTAGTATTTAAAATGATACCGTTAAGGGGCTATTTCCACCAAATATTCGACGTAGTTGATGGTGGCGTCTGTCAGAAATAATAATTCGTGAAACGAAAATGAAGATCATTCTAAACAGTGGTGTAATATTAGGTCTTATTTATTGAACTCAGATCATCTGCGTGCCACACGAACTCACTGCACGTAAGCACCAAGGCTCGCAAAAAAAAAAACGTTTTCAAGGGCCCTTAGTGAATAGGTTGCATGTGTACCATAGTAGCATGCGTAGGAGAATTCTTATTTTAAGTTTTGTTATGTATGTCCTGCATCAATTCGACGTTTGGTCGCTTCATAACTGACAAGCGCTGTACTGCATAGATTCCTGTACCTCGCCACTACGAAGTGAAGTCTGCGCCGTGTAGCTCAAAGAACTGCACAACGTAAACGCTCTGTTCGTCCTGCCTGTTTTTACGCTTGCTCAATTGTTACTGCGTCGTTGCGTGCTGAGAACATGAACGTGCAGAACCAACTGGCTCATATCATAACACTGCTTACACAACGTAAAAAGGAAGAAAAAAACAACTGCTGGAAACAGAAATATAGATAAAGCTCTAGTTGAAACAGAAAAATGGGTAAGGTAAAATCAGTAAAAGTCCGTGTAACTAAACGTGACTTACCCCTTGACTAGGCCGGGCACCAGGCGAGGCGCATGCTTGACGTTCCGGTAGGTTTACACCCGTTTGGATTTTTTTCTACTTCGCAAATTGGGACTTTTTCCCTGGGGACGTTTCTCCCAGTGCAATTTTTTTTCCTTCGACCCTTGCTCTAGGGACATTTCCCAGGAACCCATCTATCAATGATGAAATAAATTGACCAAAACAGTTTGCCATGCCGAGCACTTTTTGCGCGGCAAGTCTGTCACTGGGATATAGAATTTGCATCATCAACTGCACAGGAGAAGGACTCCACCGAATTCCCTCTTTTGGAATTGGAGAGCATCTGGGTGGCGCCGATAACACATTCGGCCTAGTTGAACGTCAACCCTGCTTTGTGGGCAGCCTTCAGAGCCGATTTCAATTATCCGTCATGATATTGTCGGGAGGCAACGACGTAAATATATCGTCGGCATGCACTTTCGCTCCTTGAAGATTCTCAGAGATATCATTTAGGGTCTTTTGAAATAATTCTAATGCTCACTGGATGCCGAAGGGTAGTCTCCGAAAATAGAAACATAAATCAGTATAGCGTAAATCAGTCTCCGCCTTCTGTTTATATCTTCGTCATTTTCACTACTCGGTATATTTAGAAAGGATTGATGGCCTCCATTGCGAGCAAACTTCTTCAAATATTAAGCTGAGAGCTTGAAATTTGTGGCGCTAAAACGAACTCAGCACTCGATTCATAGAAAAGGCAAGATTCACCGTTGCAGATGCATAGACATTCAATGACATTATTTCAAGCTTTCGGAACTATACCTTATGTAACATAAAGGCATTGAGGAGAAATAAAACGGCCTTCTGAGAAAGATGTGTTGATATTTTGTTTTGTAGCAAACAATTAAGCCTCTCAAATAAGGCTATGTATGTGCACTGATGACAGATGGCGTTCATATAAGCGGTAGAATTTTGGCTTTGGTAGTAACTGCTCAAAAACACATGTGGCGATGTCTCGTATGGTAATACAAAGGGTGTAGGCATGAGCAGACATAAAGGTCTCCTTCGGTCACAGTTTTCATACGATAAGTCGGTTTTGCGTGTTCAAACAAGCAGTGATTGTTACAGCCACTATCACAGTAATCTGCACTTTAGGATAGCCCAGCTCGCCGGCCGGGTGTCGCCAGAAAGCAAAGCACCGAGATGCTTCTCCATCGCCACCGCAAGAGGACCAGCGCTGTTTCGACGTCCGGCGTATCTTCTTCTCTGGGTACAAACCGCTGCCCAAGGCTGAAGCGGATATGTTGGTGGCAGATGGGGCGATGGAAACAATGTCCTAATCATGTCTGCTGTATCGCTACAGCTTGGTGACATATTTTGTCTAGAGACCCGCTCTAAATTCTACCCTCCTCTGCTGCTGCCAAGTGTGCTACCATGCTTCCCTCTGTTCGGTGTTGTTAATGTGAACAGTTCATAGCCAATCCCAATGAAGGTGTCTCTTGTAGTGTGTGTGCATCTTAGTACCACGAAGGAAAACGTGCTAGCGTATTCGAATCAGCTCTTAAATCGAAAGGTGACTGATATAAAAAAAACAAAAAAACTTGGAAGTGTTCGAAGTGGAACGCGGCGCTAATTTCATTCCCAACAACCTGATAATCTGAAAATGAGCGTGACCTTCAAAATGTGGCGGCGATCCTTCAAACAATCAACGAGACGCTCGATATTGTGATGCCGCTTTAAGAGAACGTTGGCGGAATTGATCTCTTCGTGCAATTTCTGTCGGATCAAATGAGCGAGTCGCTGAAACGAACTGAAAAAATAAACAGCAGATAAAGAAACTCGCGTCCAACGTATAAAAGCTTGAATCGGCTGAGGCTTAAGTTAAGTCTTTATTGCATGAACTTGACAACCTTAAGTGGAGCATCCGCTGAGAAATTCTGGAATTTTGTGAAGCCCCGCCGCAGTGGTGAAGGGATTAGGGCGCTCGGCAAAAGTGTTCAAGGATGCAGGATCGAATCCCGGCCGCGGCGGCCGCTTTTAGATGAAGTAAAGCAAGGCGCCCGTGTGATACGCGGTGTCAGTGCACGTTAAAGAAGCCCAGGTGGTCGAAATTTCCAGAGCCCTCCACTACGGCGTCTCTCATAGCCTGGGTCGCTTTGGGATGTTAAACCCCAGAAATCAAAAACCGGAACCACGGGCAGATATGAGAAACTTGTTGACATGTTGAAGGTTATTGTGCAACCATGCAGCATACACCATTTTTTTCAGGCGCTGATGTGGCAAAAATTCATCTTTTTCCAGCAAGCTGTGGCAATTAAAATATCTAGCAATGTCTTGCGCTTCACGAAGCACACCTTCAAAACTCTGAGGTGGTCGAACTGACGGACTATTTCTGGTGGCAACAAGTTATCGGTGCGATATTCGTCATTGTCATAACCAGAAACGTGGAGTACCATTGAGTTAGAGGTTTTTCATCTTCCAGATCATCAGATATTTGATCCAAACCGTGACCCTGGTTGCGGTTGAGGCGTTTGTATGTTGTTCAGGAAGGAATACCTACAACTATCATTCACAAATTGTTCCCCTGAACAAGAAGTATTACCTTTGTTACTGCATATGTTGTTTTCGTTTTCTGTTACCGGCCCTCAGAGTAAAATTTTCAAATGTGTTTTTCTTTAGTTCATATATTTTTTTGCTTTCCTTCCCTTGTTATCAGCTCCTAACAACTGTACTTGGCGAAGGTATAAATATGGATGTTAAGTGACGACGCGGATAAGGAAACTTTACAATTATTAATGAATTCAAGCGGATTTTCTATTGTAATCGAGATGCCAACATGCGTTACGGATAGGTCAACGTCATTACTTAATCTCATTATTACTAACGTTGATCACAACGTAGCTGAATACGGTGTTATTGCATATGACATCAATGACCGCATGCGTGTACTCATATTTCAAAAGAATACAAAAAAAAACAATAGCTTTCATGCTGCCACTGATCATGACCTATCTATATTTAGGCATAAAATTGAATACATTAGATTTGAATCCCTCTTCTCACTGTGCAATCCAAACGAAGCTTACGACGAGTTCTTGCACATTTTAGAGGCAATATACAAAACAAGTTTCCCTATGAAAACTGTCAAGCAGAACCGGCTCTTTCTTACACCGCGCCTCACATTCAAGCATAATATGAAGATACGTTTCAAAAACAGGCGCTGTAATTGCATTTCTTACAACGAGAGAAAGCAATGTCTTCCGTACATTTGACACTTACCGAAATCACATCAAAAATGAACTCTAGAAGTCGAGAAATTAATATGCCAACCAATGGCCGCTCAGATCTGATGTAGAAAAATAATAATATATTAGGGCGCAAAGCTGCCCTAAATTCTTTACATTGAATTAAAATAAATGCTGCGTAAATTTCCTGACAGGATTTGGCTAAAAGATTTGAAAATCATCTTGTCAGCATCTGCACAGTGTTTCCTGTTGATAACTGTTGAGAGCACTACATCCTGTTGAGAGCACTACACAATCTGCAGTGGAGAAATGCGAAAGCCTGAGCGTTGCTGTTGCACACGTTATACATCGCGCGACCCTTGTCGAACCCATCAAAGTTCACCGGCGTTCTAATTTGATTTACAGGAAAATAAAGGCGCAGTATCTGTCTTTGGTCATATATTGGAGGATGCTTAAGGTTCGCCTTTAAGAATTCAACGCGACATCAACATCAATGCTTTAAGCATGGCTTTAAGCCGCATCAGCATCAGCATCAGCATCAGCATCGTGATGGATGTATGTATAGGCCTTTTAATCGGGCGGCGGATTGCACCTCTCTTGCGCCAGCACAGTAAGATCGAAGGAAGTTTTCAGTGAGCGTCGCATCCAAGGTTAGCAAAGCGGAATGTTCTTTGCTACTGGCTCAGCTATTACCTGCGTAATTACTTTCTTTTTAATGACTCATCTAAATATTAGCTGAAAGTGATAAGGCAATGCATACTTAGGTCCACCTTTATTCGGAGAGAAGCAATGCGGTTTTGTGACGGAGTGGTTGGGTACTCGCCTCGCACTGCGAAGCAACGTGTTCGGCTGCGTTGGTTTCCGCAAATCTTTTATTGCGTCTTTACTTTTCTTCTGATTTTCGCGTTACAACCACAACGTCGACACCGACTTTTCTGCGGCATGCGGCTCTTAAAGCGGTCGCGTTAAAATGGAAGAAATGATTGTGCAGTGTCATAATCATCAGCCTGACTATACACACCACCGTTTATATATCCTTTTCAGTTCTGAAACGGCGCCTCCCAAAGCGACCGTGCTTTGCGCCTATAGCACTGAGATGGCGCTGCGGTCGAAGTTTGCTCCACGACGACTCCGCGCCGATACGGCAGCGCGACCGATGCTGCAGTAGCTCTCCCGTATTCCTCCAATTAACCCAATTAACAACTGAGCAGTGTGAACAGCCCTAAGCAGTTCAACGGCTGCGAGGTGTGTTGAATGGAGGGACGGGTGTGAATGCCGGTATCACTTCGTCAATATATTGAAGTTCCAATGCTTATGGGGTGCACTTAGTGTAATATTCCAGACGGGAGTTATGGTGAGGATGGGACAAGCTTGGACAGCAATAACATACTGTTGTGCGGTGTGTGATACGTCAATATCCATTATGTGCTATTGGTTTAGATGCACGGTTGATACTGTAAAGAAAATAGTAAAACTATTGCCATTAAGCTGACAATAGGACCACAGGTGAAGTGCCTATAAACAATAAAGTTAAAGAGAAAGTTTTCAAAACCACCCGCTCGGTGATGGTTTCCATTAGTACATTGTGTTTGTATTGCCGAAGCATATGGATGTGGGTGTAAAGTGAGGGAGATATGTTAAGAATGCTGACAGCCTCATGACTGATAGTTGCAAGGAAGTCGTGCTGCTGAGGTGATGAAATTGTGTCGGACATGCATGAATTCATGATTGAAAAATCTAGCGCCCCAGCTGGAGGGATATAATGAGGAGGCGGGCCGTCAAAGTAGATAGCTACAAGATTATTCAGATAACGAGAACGTACTAATATATCTGCGCCCTACATTCCCTTTTGTAATATCGGGAAGTGCACCACAGTGCCGAGAATCCCCGCATAATAATAATAATAATAATAATAATAATAATAATAATAATAATAATAATAATAATAATAATAATAATAATAATAATAATAATAATAATAATAATAATAATAATAATAATAATAATAATAATAATTTATTTTTCCTTTACTACAAGGAAAGGAAAGGAGCAGCCGCTAAAAAGCTGCTTCGAAGAGCAGCTTGACGGGGCGGCTGTCCCTGCATATGACGGCATTTCACAGCAGAGAAAGTCACGCCCAAGCAGTGAGTAAACAATCAATAGTTATTCACTTCCTTGACTGTAGAAGCGAATAGGACCTATTGTTCACTAGAACGTTGTGGTTATGCGGCTGCTCTTGTGATGATGAATATAATCGTGTAGAAGTCACTTTAACAATGAAAAATGTCATCCTTACAACTCTTCCGACTACACTCAAGTTCCGTGTGTTTTCCGTGTGTTTTGAGCATAACTGAACGCATATTTACGCATTTACAAAATAGGAAAAAATACCACGCAAAAATATGGCACTAAATGTGCCATCTTCACGAACCGGCGCCGTTCATACGATCATTAATTTTCACAATACCAGGCATGGCGTATTCTCAATCTCTGCAGGAGACACTTTATCTCGCGGAAACCGCCCGCCAGCGTCGCTTCGAACTTTTATTTTTCACTTCGAAAGAACTCCTTCCTTATTCGTAGGCGGCGAAACATGCATCCATTAGCCCGTGCATCCTGCCGGGTCCGCATTCGCGGCCCCCTTATCGCATGCACCCGAGCCCTCCATTGTTCGCTGGGAGCGCCAGTCATGTTACCCACCATCGGAGCTGTAAAGTTACTCTGATGGATGATCTTCATGTTTGCACAGGCACAGCACTTCGCGACTAACTGCTTTCGTCCCCTTGCCTCCTCACACATTCCCATATGAAAGCGGGAAGACCGAATGACATTTCTCGTTTCCATGCTGTCTTTCTAACTATCGCTCGTTGAGCCAATGTTTCCACCGTCAGCGTTGCTTTGCAAATTCCGCGGACAGTATGTTATAACACGTTATCATAATTATTAGCTTGATTATTGCCAGCGTAACGTAACTTTAGCGTAAAAAAAAATCGCATAAATAGTCGTGGGTAATTTTTGCTTTGTTTTCTACAACTTAATGGTGCAAGCGACTGGTTTTGTTGACGCAGCTACGGTTTCTGATGGCTGCTGGTTTTTATAAACCAGCGCATTGCGTTTTACAAAACTCAGCCTGCGCGAACTTGAGGACAGAATCATTATTATAGCAATATACTGTTCATGAGGTCATAATTTGTGTTCAAACTACGCTTATCTCCATTCACGTTAAAAACAAAAAAAAGTCTGAAGTGACTGAAGTAGCGTGGGCAATCCCACCTCCAAACGCACAACGAGCTTAACCGACTGACAGTGAGAGGAAATACACGGGGTTAGTCAAAAGTTCCCAGGCCAGAAGTTCTGCTTTTGGTTGGCATAGTCTGGCACTTGTGATCCCATTAGAGCTGTTAGCTATCTCAGAGGTTCGGATAATGCTTTTTCTACCATTCACAGATTTATGGGGGTGTATTAGGACTGTACTCTTCAAAAGCAGACCCTGTGACCTGGGAACTTGTGACTACCTCTGTACCTGGGTGCACTATTTACACTATAACCTACACTTCATTTTATGCAAAATCTTAACCTTCAGCGCCACTGGCATATATTCGTCTGGCTCTACGTTGCACGAGCTCCAAAGAAACTAAAAAGCGACATTTGTTTCCATTCTGTGAGTAGGAAGATAAGCAGAGGGGAAAAAACGAGTGTCTTCAGATATCGCGCACTCAAATTTTCAGAATCGGGCAATTATATGCGCTTTTGTTTCGCAGAGGCAGCTTTTCATGCTAGTTTGATAGAAACGAGCTTCATGCGCAGTATGCGCCCTCCTCTTTTCGCTTACGCTCTGGAGTTCCAAGTGCAAAACTGCGTTTTGGTGGCAATAAATTTAGGCATTTATCGACCGATATATATCACTCATACAGGCAGTGTGCGCTGTAAGATTGAGTCGTTGAAACCAAAACAGATGTTCTAATTATTCGGCTCTCTCCGAAAAAAAAAACAATTATCAAATGCTATCACCATGTAACCTGCGGAGGAAAACAAGTAAAACCTCTAAGCCATATTAGTCATTCAGATTGGAAGAGTAAAATATAACACACATAAACGATTAAAGGTCAGTATTTGGTCTTCTCAAACAAGAATGCCTCACAAGTCTCCTATGGCCGTTGCGCTCGCGTTTGGCTAAGGAAAACAGAAATTTCTGTGTGTCTCTGGCCTTACCAGTGGCACGAATTCGCATGATTTTGAAGGTTAGGGGCAGCCAGGTGTGAGCCATTTTTCATGAAAATTACTGTAACCAGTTCATAGCCCTAACGTGTTGTTTTGTATGTGTGCACGTTTGTGTGCATTAATATTGGAAAATACATATATATGATTCTATGTACGTGTTTATGTATGCGTCTATCTTTGTAGGCATTGATTTCATTTTGAAATTAAAACTTTCCATAAGAAATCACAATGGTAGGTAGATAGATAAATAGGAATGAGGATGGAAGGCAGGGTTGTTATAAGCAGGAAAGCCTCCAGTTGGCTACCCCACAATGGGGAGAAAGGATAAGGGGATTAAAGAGGGTAGAGAAAGGGGACAAGGAGCACAGCCAGGGTTTGTCACTTAAGCCGGTGGCTGTTAGATAACCAAACAGCGCCCTGTATGCCTTGAAGGCAGTTGACTGCCGCGGCCGCGGACCAAGGATCTTACCCGCCGTTAAAGGGCGAGGATCGAGGCAGTCCAGCGCACAACGCAGCTCATGTCTTTAACTCACAGATGTAAGGCATTCACATAGAAGATGTTCAATTGTCTCTTCGCAGCCGCAGTTTTATTGCGAAAGCAATACTACTTGCACTTTCAAGCTTTTGCCGTACCGTGGCGGTGCCACCATTGACCTTTCGCGTGACCTCTGTGTGACGTAACGCCGAAGAGCTGGGCGACCATCTCGCGCCGTCGACGAGCAGTGGTGGTGCCACCACCGGCGGCCTAACTCCCGCGCTGTCCGCCAGGAGCGCAACAGGTGCTGTGACGTCCCGCCGAAGAGCTGGGCGACCGTCTCGCGCCGTCTGAGAGTAGTGGCGGTGCCACCACCGGCGGCCTAACTCACGCACTGTCCACCGGGGGCGCAGCAGGTGTTGTGACGTCACGCCGAAGAGCTGGGCGACCACCTCGCGCCGTCTGCGAGTAGTGGCGGTGCCTCCATCGGCGGTTTAACATCTGTTTCGACGATGCCACCTACCGCTAGGGAAGCTCGTCGCAATGAGCGTAAGAGACAGCAGCGAGCTACAGAGACGGAGGAACAGCGTATCCATTACATATCCAAAGTGAATCACTGTATAACCACCACAGTCTAACCATAACAAGCATATCCATAAGCATCACCACCAGCCAAACATTAGCCGAACCTGGGCGTAGCCATGGGTATTGCTTTCGCAATCTACCGGGCTTAACCAAGCTAATCCTCTGCTAATTTTTTACACGCAGGGATGTCGGTCGTTCCAATCTTGAAAGCATACTTGTTGGTGAACGCAACAGGGAGCCATAAACGTGACAGCAATGTTGCTTTTCGACACGCTATCTTATGGGGAAGGCGGAGGTGCAGTTCAGTATCCAATGCCCTGAGGCGACGGTTGCGAAATTCCCCCGTGTTCCACGCTGAAAGTGTGATGTTCCAAATGTGATGTTCCGGGCCCAAAGAGCGAAGAGCACATTTTGCGTCAACCCTCAATATTAGGATTTTGACTGGAACGCCGTCGCTGTGGCCAGAACGGGAAGCCTCGTCCGCCTGGTGATTTCCGTTGATGCCAAAATGTCCTGGCATCCACTGAAAAAATAATATTTTGACCTTTCAATACTGCGTCGTGGTACAGCTGGCGGATCTCTCCAACGAATTGTTCATGTGACCCGCGGCGTAGTGCTGCTTACACGCCTTGAAGGGCTGGTTTAGAATCGGTGAACACTTTCCAGTAATGTGGACGTTCGTTTGCTAATGAATTTAACTGCCGCGCATAAGGCAGCTACTTCAGCACCAGTTGAAGAAATCAGATATCACGTTTTAACCTTTGTCAGGATTGACTTGGCCGGTATTACAACAGACCCCGCGGAACTGGTTAGATCATCTTATCCATCTGTGTAGAATGCATGCGATTTTGATGTTTGAAGTGCAGATAGTCCAATGTCAACTGTTTAAAAGCAGGTGAGGACAATCCGGCTTTCTTCCTAATTTCAGTAATATGAATTTTTAGCCTTGGTTCATGTAGACTCCATATGGGGGAGCATGGTCTTACAGCAGGGATAAACTCCGAAGGAATATAGGTGCGATGAGCTTCTATAACTTTGGCGAATGCACTGCTTGGCCTAATTACTCGAAGGGTTACTAGATGATTACCAGGGACCCTTGTTAAGTGCCGAATATGCGTTCTGTTTGTGTCAACATCAATATGTGTGGTAACAGGATGATGCTGGGCGTCAATAATAGTAGAGGCACGTTTATGGAGTCCAAGGTAATCTTAAGTGTTCTACTTGCGGGTATTCGAAAGCATTGCGAGCTCTGTCGCGCCTCCTGGTACATTCGCGCGATGCTAAAATTGCGGACTTCGCCCGTACTCGCTCAAATAGGGTATGCTTATGGTCTATATCCTGTGCATTTATTATCATTTTTCTTCGCTTGGGACATCACCCCGGTTTCCAACCGATGCAAAGGGACTGGACAACACTATCATCATCATTCGCGGGTGTCACCCGTTAATAATTAAGGGGTATTATTAACGATGCGCCCTTAACGGTGCGCACACTCCCAGACACCCTTAGAGTGAGGGGGGGTAGCTGCTCTGGTCACCAAGGAGATGCCCTCGACCTGCGTGGCAAGCTCAGCCGGAATTCAGCTACCTAGTAGTGACAGAAGGGGTGGCCGTTTGGTGCCCAGCTGTCGCCGGTTCAAACCAGAGTAAGGATCGGAGTCAGAAGTAACAAACAAAACACAATTTATGTACAGCAAGAGACGATACAGAGCAATACACAAAATCACTTGAAATGCACAGACGAGAGGTTCACAGAATACAAACGCTAAGCATGCAACTACAGAATGATTCAATAACACAGAGGCTTTACAACAGATCAAACACGAGAGAGTTACATAAACAAACACCAAATTGTTCACCGGGCACTGTTGCAGTCCGACGCCTCAAGAGTCACGATGCGGCCGCCATACAAGACGAGCGCCGCTCCCTTGCAGGTCCGTGGGCTTGCCAGCAGCGGGTGATCCCCGGGAGTCCGGCCGAAGCACAGGCGAACACGTCGCAAACACTGACTGACTGACTCAACAAGCGGCGCGGACGCTGTAAATAGGGCGCGCCGCGTCTGTTTGTTAGCACGCGCCAAAGCTAGCGCGCAAACACACTTAGCTTCGCTGGTTATAGCTCTCTCTTCTCCTCCCGTCGAGCCGCGCGTCGTCATTGGCTAGGTCCCATAGAAGATTCCGGAATTTTCTGGCGTATTCCAGTCCGATGAACCACCGTCCTCCCCGGGCAATGGGAAAGAGAGTGACGGCAACGCGTACAAAGCTACCGCTCTCCCGCGCGGGGAAGGAGGCTTTTCTCTCCATGCTTTTTTGCACACGACGCCGCGCGGGCCTCGCACCGTACCGGCTTAATGAAAATGTGCGCCGACTTCGTGACAGCGGGACAGTTGGAACTTGATGAACAAGACGATGTTTACCGCACAAAGCAAGGAGTTGGGGAGTTCTAGTGCGGGTTTTAAACACAGCCGCGGCAGTGTTTATTTTCAAAAGTGCAGGTTCTTGCGGGCACTTTGTGCTGACATTCCCTGCCGATAGGCTCTGTCCAGAAGTCCTGAACATGCCACTTATAAAACAAGAAATACGCTCCCACTAAAAGAAACGCCGCAAGGCGAGATTACGTGCGCTACGGTAAAATATTGTGGTCAATGGGTCTGGTACTGTAAGTCCGTCATTTACTTGTGGCACCACAGACTTCTTTAGTAGTATATAAAAAAAAAGAATGCCCAGCGATCACACTTCTAAGAGGCGATTCTGCGTGAGCAATTGGAAGCAGGCGAGACCTGCATTCACGGGACAGCATAGCTTTGAAGCGTGAATGCGGACGGAAGCGGATGGACGATAACGGTTGGTGTCTGTAGGAGCAGCACTGTAGCTAAAGAGAGTGAAGAAAGAAGGCAGCGATGGTAAGGGGGGTAATTCTGGAGGCAGCCCGCATTCTCACTGCGCCTTTGAATTCGATTTCGCCATTGCTGTTCTTTCCGCTTTCCGTATGCTACGTTTGTCTCTCGATGGAACCACCTATAGAGTCTATCGCATCAGCCGACTCTCACAATGTCGAGGATAATGTCCTTGTACCAGCTTTAGTCAGATAAAAGGCAAGAAAAAAGCTACAGCTGCTACTTAAACGAGGCAGTTTAGATAACGATGACCAATTTCCATGGTGACGTGGTTAATCCAATTATGCCATGATAAACCCCCTTTCATCTTCCATAGCCTATGTTGTTATGTTAGCAGGTCTATGGGGACCTGCTCAAGCATATGGCTGCGCGGAGGTCCTTCGATGGGTATAAAAGTCGATTTCTTTGTTAAGTCTGTGTGTGGTGGGTGGAAAGCTTGTGAGGGCCAAACTGGCTTTGCAGATAAGTGGCGCTTCTGGAAGGTGGAGTAGGGTGAAGAATGTCACGTGTAGAGTATGGTGGCCAGAAATTTGATGGGTTGGTTGATCAACCTTTGTGAAGCACGGACCTTGGGGTGGACCGCGTTAGGCGGTGCTCAGTATTCTGTGCTGTGAACAGGCGTCGGCATTTTCGCATGGAAGCACTACTACAGTTTACGCCGCATCTTGTCGAAGGTCAGCGTTTAACCACCTATTGCGCCACTGGCAAACTCACACCCACTGACACACGTCATACGATTTTCCATCATACTAAAAGTTTGCAGGCACAGTATAGGGCTTACGCGGACTCGCAGGCGTCTTTGTGTATGTGTGTTCTTCTCCTTTTTCAATAAGAATAATTAGGCGTAATTTACCAAGCCGCTGTACTGAATATTACAAAACGTATTTGTACAGACGCAGTGCGAACATAATTAAAAAGGAATAGAAAAATTGTTTTGCCTTTTATTTCTGTTTACTTTGATATTTTCGCGCACTGCCTTCTTAGAAGTGTATTTTCTGTACCTCATTACACCCAGCCAAAGTCTATCTTCCTGTGTACTCTGCATTTTAGAAACCTATTCTATCCAGGATAATGTAAAAAACACGCTTGCCGGACACTCGGTATTTCCGCGGGATGAGAGCGTTTTCTTCGAGCCCTTCGACCTCCGTGCCGGCGGCATTCCGAGAGACCCGGGCGGTCCTTATTGAAGCAACGCAGCCTCTTTCGTTCCAGGCAATAGCGCGCTTCAGTGGACGTCGTTCCTGGGGGAATAGGCTTCCGCATTTCATATCACGCTCCAAAGAGCACCCGTTCTTGAACTTCGCGACACGCTGCCCATCTCGCGGAATACATACAGCTACCCCTGTGCTCTCCCAACCTTCGAAGTAACGCTCCGGCTACTGCCGACAACCCGGATGTTGGTGCTAGCAAACAAACTGCTTCACTCGCTCACTCACTGAAGCGCAAGAGCATCGCGTTAGAAGGATTTATAGAGGAGCCCTTTTGGTTTAGTGCCTATAATGTGAGCGAGGTTTTAAGACTACTATTTCTTTGTCAGGCAATCTTCTTAAAGAAGCCCACTGCATGGTTTTACGAAATGCAGCGAAACTCCGGCCGCAAAGAAAATTGTCCTCTTCAGAAATTACCCGAATACTCGTCTACATCTATCACGATATCTGATAAAACGAGAGAGCAGTGTCTTTTACCGCTTACGCAACCGATACGAAATGTCATTATTACATCATCACTGTTCATGGGGCTTAAATCTTTCTGCCCCTCACACAATGGTTTTTGATGGCAGAGGATGTGTATAATTATGCTCCATCTTTATAACGGTATCCCGTGCAGGTACTAACGTATTTCCTTAAAATGCTCACTTGTGAGAGGTTTTCCTTAGTTGTTTCTTCGGGTACAAAATTCCCAGACCACTTCATTTATTTTGGTACCTTGGTATTTCGATTCAATACCTCATGGCCGCGAATACTGCGCTGAAACTTGCGGGTGATATGTACGCAAAACCCTAGTCTATTTGTTTACGGGTTTTTTTATCTGTAGCCGGGGGGCGGGGGGGGGGGGGGATGAGGAACTGCCACAAGCCTGCAAATACGAGTGACAAAACAATCAGGTATTTCTTTACATTTAAGATAACGAGCATAAACTTGTCAGCGATCGATATATATCATACCATACGCGCTCCTAAGGGCCAGTTCGAACTGCGGCATATACGTATTATGTATTGGAAGCCTGTTTGTCTAGAGAGTGGGAGCGCTGCCTTCAGAGTCCTCATTCCAAAACCTAGCAGCAGCGAAACAACTACAAACACACCGACGAATCTGTGTTATTCGCACTGCCTTTGAGTCCGCCCCCGTTGCTCAAGTAATAACACGTGGCGAAACTAAGTGCGGAAGGGCACTTGGCATAAATCCTTCTGTCAGCGACTACCCTCATCAAATGCGCCTTCTAGCACGGCCATTGTTAACTTACCTGCGACCACTTCCCCACTCGTGCCATCCCTTCTTCTCCACCATGCTCTTTCCGCTTCCGGCGTTTGCTTACGGCAGAGCATACTCAAAGCAGGGGCGGAGGTAGAGGGAGGGGAGGGGGGGGGGGGGGGGTCTTTTTAGAGCTCGGCGTTCGCACGCGTCGTTTAAGGAAGTAGAGAGGGCCAGATGAGAGAGAATTCCGCCAACTGAAAAAAGATCTAGTACGCAGAGCATGCGTGGCGTTAATGAGCGCCGGACAACAACGCATTGAAGCAGTCACCTCCACTCCGTGCGCTGAACCGGCGGTTCCATCTTCAGACGCTTCGTTCAACGCTCTTGTGTATTGTGGATCATCACGGAGAAAAAAAAAAAGCACATATCTAAACTGGAATCATGGCTTCCTTTATTTGCCGCAACCAATGTCTTTGCAAAAGAAATGGAAGACGCAGGAGACTGCAAAGATCGCTTACAGCGCTTATAGACAAAACGCTGGAAATGGTGGTGTATAAGCCTTAATGCTGTTGTAGCGCTCGACGCTGGAGCGCTCAGTTAATGTCGCAGAGTTAGTCTACTTGGTCTGTCAGCATCTGAGGTGTACTAATGGGAGAGAAAATAGTTGCACCCAAGAGCGTAAGGGCAGACCAGCAGATAGCGGTTGAGCTGAATACTGAGACGAATTATTCTGCCTTTTTCTCTTGCTCCTATTTCTTTCTGAGAAAGAAATAAATCAAATAAAAAATGCAAAAACGGTCTAGCCCTACTTGTTCTATACATCAGCTGCACTCGCATGAATCGCGAAATGCCAAGCTAACGCTAAAGTGGAGCACGCGAGCTAAAATAAATAAAAGGAATCTTGGAAGGAAAGAGGAGGCGACTGAAATAAACCTACGCCCACTGTTCACCAAACAGCTTGACGGGTTAACTTTATATCCAATGCCGATTCATAATTTTCTCGGTTTTCTTCCTTTTCCTATCACTGAATTTATATTTGTGATTTTCATTTTTTTTTTAACTTTTTATATTTTCATTCAAGCTCCGGTGCCATTCCGCACACTTCATACCTGTTAACGTCGTCTCATTGTCCAGCCCTGTACCGAGTGGCCCAATTCGTACTTTGCGATTGAGAGAAAATAAGCAGTAATTACTGAAAGAAATATTCTTTTCAAATGAGACCACTCGTCCCTTACACCAAATAGATTATGACGTTACAGCTCATGAAGGTAGGTATGAGCGTTAAAAGGGAGCCATCATTCGTCAAGTTCCCGTTCTTTTCTATAATGGGTATATGCACCAACGTATACTTATTAAGAATATGAAATTTCATCAATGACTGTGCTGGGTGTGGCGATCTGCAATGCAGCTCTTCTGAGAACTTCACTACACATTTAACACGAAAAGACCATGCGTCACAGGAGAGTTCCCGAATAATCTAAAGCGAACTGCAGCGTGATGCTAAAAAAACATCACGGTAACAGAAATGATAACCGGCAAACATCAGGCCCTGGTGTCACAGAGATGCGTTGGCGCTGGCGACCGCAGTGATTTTGGAAGTTCAGGCAAAAGTCGAGACATTCGTATTGAGTGTAGCGCCCTTGCTTGTTTTTTTAGTATAATTCGGGATATCCCGACAACCTGTGCTACGGATAGCTGCATCGCGAGGCACAATAGAAAAAAGACAGCATCAGTATCCACAACTTTCCTAATGTCAGATAGAGGTGAAAGCTATGGGCAGCGGCGGGGGAGTGCAACCTTTTTCTCTGCGTATCCTCTTTAAGTTGCTGGTGTTGTACTCCTGTATTTAAACTTGGTCAGTTGGTTTGCGGCTATTCAGCCTAATAGTTGCTCTTCGGTGGCACGACGAATGGGACAAGAACAAACGCCTGAAGCTTGTTTATGTTCCTCCGTGATAGCAACAGGTATTTAGGAACAACATTCCGTGTGCATGTAATTCAAAGTTGAGTGAAGTTAGCAGCAGTTAGACCCCATTCACCCGCACAGCAGTTCGAGCTTGTGTTTATGCAGGAAAGGAAACAATACTACCGACAGTTATACTGAGCGGTCACATCGAGCCGCTAAGGTCGATCTTGCCAGAGAAGCACGCATCGGATTTGGGAAGTGGAAAGAAACGTAGTTTCTTTTTCTCTGTCTATTTTCACTTTCACGAGTTCCAACAAGTGACTCCTTCAACATCGGTACTAAAAAGCGAATAAACGGCCCACTAAGATCTGGAGAAGGTCATGTAATGTTATTTTCAAAATTATCTGAATCTTCTCATCGGAGTTCGTTCGGAAACTGATGAGCCCACAAAATACCCCACCAAAAGATGCAGTCAGTATAGGTTGTAGGGTTTAACGTGCGATATGGGTATCAGCCATGAGCAAATGCAAAACAAGCAGAATACTATAACGCACTTCAACAAGAATTTTGAAATAGTAATATGATCTTAAAAATCAAGCTCAGCATTAGTGAGCATAATTTTAGCTAGAAGCTTGAGGATATACGCACTTGCTCAGCCTCTTCTAAAGCCATGAGAGCAAAATGAAAACATTCCACGCATTACCTGCAGAGAAAGCTTCGACGGTTCCCTCAAATATTTTTTTCATCAAGCGGAATAAAGCACGAATTGAGTTATAAGCGCACTCAATAAAGTCACAAAGCACAGGGAGATAATATCTTCCTTAATGCAACTCTATGACTTGCGTTTCAAGCAATCGTTTACGTTCTCTAATGTGAGAGAGAGAGAGAGAAAAATACTTTTAATGAGCATAATAATCAGTGAAGATGCTTGAAGAAAACAGCAAACATGTAAAAATGTTCATCATATGAAAAAGCAGTTTTGCGTCGTCCGCGCCGTATTCCACCTTTAATGAGCTAGTAATCGGCCGACGAATTCTCGGAGATCGCTAAGCGTAGACATTTTGCGTTTCCCAAACGCAATATTTTTTAGTTTATTCAAATTACCCACCCAAGCCACGTTCTTGCTGGCATATAATACGGAGAATGGGGGCAGAATGAAGCCGCTCGCTCGGTAAATCCACGAATAGTAGGCTGAAAATCTAATGAACTTTTCTCCAGGCACAAACTAAAATACTTCTTAGCATAAGTGAAGCTTACTAATCAAAATATTCTGACGGAGTCGGTTTAGAAAGCTGTGTTCTAACACTCCCGCGTCGCTGCATGGCGCAGCGCCCTCTTTGTAATACAAGCATGACGCTTTTCTATAGAATGCGCTACAATCACCCACTTCTTGTCCACCACACGCCGGGTATAAGAAGTCAATATCGAGGCCTGAAAAACGCATGAGAACTCAGAAGACTAAAGCAAGTACGCGCATTTGGTTTTATTGCGATAGCAATACTACGGCATGTTTTGGCCCGTCGCGTAGTCCCGGGAAGGGTCACTTTTGACCTAGGACAGCCGCGAAGAGACGAAGAAGAAGACGAAGGCTAAGAAGAAAACGAAGAAGACTAAGACGAAGGATAAGACGAAGACTAAAACTAAGAAGACAAAGACGAAGAAGAAGAAGAAGACGAAAACGTCGAAGAAGAATAAGACGACGAAGATGTCGAGGAAGAAGACGAAGGAGACGAAGACGAAAAAGAAGAAGAAGACGACGAACAAGAAGACGAAGAACGCTCAGTCACCCGTGGTCGGCTGTGGAGACAACCAAACGACGCCTTGAGAACTGGATAAGGCATACTAGATAAATAGTGTTGGTGGCATTGCGCCAGGGTGGGACAGACTGCGTCACAGTAGGGCATTGACTTGGCTAGGACCTGTCTGGTCCACCTGGTAAAAAAAGGGAAGCCTCAGTACCAATCCAATCCAATCCACCCGCAGGTAATGCTTTCGCTCCACATTCAATTCAGCAGCATTGAACCTTTCTTCTTTATGCATGGGCTGGTAGCTTACACTCTAGCGTCACACTCTTAAAAGCTGAGCTTAAGTGTCCCGAATAATGTAGCACCTTACACTAATAGGGCGTGATAGGGGAATAATGTAGCAGGCAAAAGAAGCTTTCGCCGTTGCTATCGCAATTCAACTAAGGTTGACCAGAGTTAAACCACAACTAATTTTTATAAAACTAGTCTGCAGCGAATGGGTGAAGGTATAAAATAGAATCAAAACATAAAAATGTTTTCCTGTGACATGCATAACCAACACGGTGTGCCAACATCGACGGACTATACCGTGTGCTTCTCGATCTATTTAAATGCTAACGCTTCAGGGTAAAACGAGGACACATTGTCCTCTCCATGATATGAAATGGCTGTTTCCCCGCTTTTTCGTCAGCAGTATTTGGTGTGCGCCTTGCATCTTTATCGTGTGTCACGCCCCACGTTATCCGAGAAACGTTGCAGGAGAAGGCCCACACTCTACAGGATAAATCGGTGTTCACTGATAACTTCAGAGGAGCGTAAAAGAGTACCAACTTTCCGTGGTAAGGAGCAGTAGGTTTACTATTAATGGGGCAAATGTGTTTAACTTATAGTTAAAGAGAACAATGGCTTAAAAAATAGGTTGCTTGAAGAAGGTAAAAGCAGCCCCAAAGGCATTAGTCTTTCCTCTCGCTTAAACAATAAGCAAGTACAAATTTGCTCTTTCCGTTGCCTTAGTCAAGGGTTAGGGAAAATCCTGCAGCGATTAGGTGTATTGCTGGTCATGCAGTGCCTTTTGAAGTGGAACAAAATGCAGTTTCATGTAATGGTGGCAGCTGCTAAAAGCATTGGTACATTTAGGACTGAGAAGCAAATCGATGTTTTGAAAGGTCTCTTATCTGCAGTCATCAAAATGTACTCCACTCGCAAAAAGGAGTTCTCCTAGTAAATCATCAAGTGCAGGTTAACTATTGAGTGAGTTAACAAGTTAATCATCTGGCTTTGTCTTTTTTGTTCACATAAGCACGTAATGTTATGACGCTCCAAACACCAGGGCCAAACATTGTCCTGATTTTACTAGAACAAGCTCATCTCTTTGAAAGGATTCAGTGGTTTGCCAAATACTAAGCTCCTAAGCTCTATACTAAGCTAAGCTCCCAGAAAATATAAAACAAGACAACGGCTTAAAAGCGCCTTTTTTTTTTTTTATGAGCGCTTAGCTGGGATGAAAAAGAGCTTTCTTCTTCGTCACAATAAAGATACGTTTTTCTCCTAAACGATTAGTTTTCGCAGCAAACACAAAGACACTCACTTCAGCTTAACCGCCAGCATTCTGAAGTGCAGAGTGCAAAGATTACTTTCGAGAAATGTTTTCTTAATTGGTTTATATTCTAGAACGGCAGCTCAAGTACAAATTTATATAAATTTCAAAATTTCTACATCCCTGTGGCAGTCATCTAGTAAAGATGAGCCGTTATCAGAATGCAGTTTGCTGTGAACTGTGCTGCCTTCTATGCGGGGCTGGTCAAAAACTCTCCGAGCGCAACATTTTCTACTAATGAACAGTCATGAACGAACACGTCACATACGGGGTCCGCTCTGCAGTCGTCCAAGGTTAGCCCCACAAAAACGAGTGGTGCGGGGCTTAAGTGAACCGAAATATTTAAAGACACAATCTGGAGAAAAGTTTTCTATCTATTTGGTTTTATTCCAACGCGTAATGACTCCTTATTCCAGAATGCGAGTGCAATTTGCATACGCAGCTGCTCGGAATGAGGGACCTTAAGCTTATAACCATCACCGTATTTGGTAGCGCGACTCAAACAATGCGTGACGGGACGCATTAGCGAGCGGGATGCGCGATTGTTCGAGTCTGATCACATTGCTTTTATAACATACTACTTCAATAAGAATTTTGGCCAGAGTTGTAATTCATTCTTTTCGTTTTCTTTTCTTTCCCCTCCATTTCCTCGGGCACCTAAAGCTATCATGTTTTGTTTCGGAACAACTTACATAACTGATAAAATACAGGAGTGGCGCAAGAAACCTGAGCACCATGATGCACACTCAGCAAAACATGGTGCGAATCTGCGTGCTGTTTATATCAGAGCATTCTTGGTACTGAGACAAAGCTCGAAATGACCGTTCGCGGAGTGGTACAAGGGGAGAACAATGAGGCGGTCAGTAAGTGAGGTGGTCGGTAACCGGGGTAACGCGTTTTTCAAACCAGGACGCATTGTCAACACCAACCTCAAAAGCAGATGGCCGCTGCACCTCAGTACCTAACTGTTCAACTTTCGCCATATATCAAGCTAAATTAATTTATTTCCCAGGCAGTCATTATACATATCTGATTTGTTCGCAGATCACGCACCGTACTATGGACGGACCCAAATATATCCTACCAACACGCACAGGCAACCAGCTACGGTCTTTCAGTCTAGCTGCTGAGAATTTAGACATTATTATTAGCATTGTGTGTGAAAGTAGCTTTCTCTGCAACTCAAAGAAACATATGGTTTGCTTAGCCTTAAACATAAAACGTTGTTCGAAGTGCCAAAATGTATACTCAGTCTCAGAAGGCGTTTGAAGCATTTTGAAAGGCAGGGGCGACTTGACCAAATCAAGATTTTGAACGCTATAATAGTTAAATGCGATACTACGCTTTTCGCATCCCATGAATGTGCCGGGCCATCATTCTTATCACCAAACGGACAATCCTCACTGCAGGGCAAGAGCCTCTCCCATATTCCTCCTTAATTAACTCTGGCCTGGGCTAGCTGCATGCATCGACTGAACCCCTGCGATCTTTTTAACCTCATCCGCCCAACTGACTGATATCGTGCTAGAAAAACTGGCCACCCTGTATATGCAATGCCTAATGGCATCGAAGGTACCGAAATCACAGAACAACGCTAATATTATCCTACTTTATAACAACAGGCGATTCTAACGACTTAAAAATTTACATGCCGATCAGCTTACTATCCGTTACGTACAAGGCATTTACTAATGTTATCCCTAATACAATGAGCACAACCTTGGACTTCAATGAACCAAAGGATCAAAAAGATTTTCGGAAAGGATACTATACAATTTATTGTACCCCCACTTTGAACAAGGTGATTGAAAAATTATCGGAATATAATCAACCCTTATAAATAGCATCCAATATTTACAGAACAAAAAGCATTTACTCAGCATTTCACTCAGTAGAAACCTAGGTAAGCATGCAGGCATTGCGAAATCAGAATGTAGATGAGCCGTATGTTAAAGTACTGAAAGATATCTATAGTGACTACAAAGCAACCATAGTTCTGCATAAAGAAATAAAATTCTCATAAAGTACTATTCACTGCTTCGTAGAGGAAGCTTCCAAAGATTTAGAATGGAAGTAGTTAGGGAATAAGGTTTGATGGAGACTTTGATGCAGGTTTGATGGATGACATTGCCTTGCTGAGTAACTCAAGGGATGAACTCAAAATAATGATTGATGACTTATACAGGAAAGCCAGAAAGGAAGGCCTAAAACTTAATAGACGACTAAAGGTAATATTCAACTATTCGGACTCAATGATGTATAATCATTGGTCAGGCGAAGATAGGCGCCAGTATTGGGCCAAGACGTTTCTGACTATCGGAGTGCTGTAAATAGCTTGATGTAGTAGTAGAGGTATCGATCAGCAAATAGAATGTCTTTGGTTGCGTAATTATAAATGGTGAATAATACAGCGCGATGTCACCCCTTTTCACATCAAAACAATCGGAGACATACGCGTAAAATGCGAACGCAATCAGCTGTTTACGCACGAATAAAAACGTTGTTACCACACTTCACCATTTTAATAGTTTAGCTGTTGTGCCGGAAACTGTAAGGCTATCAATGGTCTGAGACGCCTCAAAGAATCACGTCCCACTTTTGGTAGGCAGCAACGAGAAAGGTAGACTCTCCCTGTCAATATTGAATCTCTCCAGTTGTATGATAGAGTGCTGAAGATAGCTGCCGCATAAGAAATATCCCCCCAAAATTAAATATTATGTCCTGATTCGGGTGGCGGTATGCGCCACCTGAAGGCAGTTACCATGGGAACGAACCGGCGGTCGGCTACAACTGAAGGTGGAGGTTGAGGAGGAAATGGAACTGTTGTGCGCTCCGGATACAACTCTTATAAGGTAGTGGTTTAGTATAAGCTTCCCTTAACGAAGACGTCCGACGAACCCTTAAAGCGAACAGCAACCCTTCTGGAGAAAACGTCAGACGTCAGCGGAAATTGGAAGATTCTGCTCTCGAAGAAAAGAAGACTAGAATAGTTAAGTACAAAATACTAATGATTGTGTGCGGTGAAGGTGAACGTGAAAATTTGCAGGGCGCTTATAATCTGTTTTTAAGAGTATGGCGCTACCGCCGACACGGCCACTGTTCTGCCTTTCACGATCACAATCATTATGTGAAATATTGCTCGCCCTTGTGGGTGCTTTCCATAGTGAGGGACGGCTCTGCTTCTGTCTCGATGTTAGCGCAAATACCTTCACGCTCGCACAGAATCAATTCTTGGCTCCGACTGTTGTCTCGCCCGCTGCGGGGTCTTCATCGCCATCTCCGGGAGCCTCATGGATCACGTGAGGCGTGATATCACACCCACGGCCGCCCTCCGAGTCATCTCATCTGGAACCGGTGCACCTCGGGATTAGTATACAATCACGAACAATGAATGCGCTGGCGATGCAGATGACGCAGTTGTTTGTTGTTGTTGTTTTTTTGCGACAAGGAACTGTTACGCTATCGCTTAATGTGTGAGGTGTGTCGTGTCATTAGAAGAAAATGAAGTATAATGTTGCGCATTTCTGTCGCGGCTATCCTACTGATGATCTGTCAATAACTTTAGAGCAAGACATTTAAGCACAAATTCTGCCTAGAGCATGCTGCGGCCAGTCTTTTCTGAAATTCCAAATAATTTACGCGAGCATTGGCAATTATATTCGGCAAGAAAACGCACCCAGAACACATTATGCGCAGAATTTCGCCACTCTTGCGTACGCATAAATGACAGCCGCGGCTCGAACACATATCCTCAATGCAAGTTTGCAGTGTGGTCACGTTCAGCGGCACAGGTGGTAGTTCCCATCATCAAATGAGCAACTTTCTATATTCTTCAGAGGGTAAATGACATAAGGACAAGAGATTAGAAAAGAGAGAGAGAAAGAGAGAGAAGGCAGAGAGGTTAACCAGGAAAGCTTCCTGTTTGCTACCCTGCACTGGGGAAGGGGAATTAGGAGTTTAAAGGAGAAAGATAGAAGATATGATAGGAAATGTAAGGCGGCGAGGAGCACAGTCACAGTTTCTCGATCAAGTTTGTGTCTCTCATAAAACACATAAGCGCTTTGAAGGCTTTGCCGTTAGACGCCTTCTGTGGCCATGGGCCGAGGATTTTCTCCTCTGTGAAAGGACGGCTGTCAAGATGGTCCAGAGCCGAACGCAGCGCGTATCTTTCGCTTGAAAAAGCAGGGCACTCGCAAAGAAGATGCTGTGTGGTCTCTTCGCAGCCGCATCTTTTACAGTTAGGGCTATCCGCCATTCTCATCACATAAGCGTATTTTTTGGTGAATGCAACACCGAGCCACATACGGCACATCAGTGTTGTTTCGCGCCGCCCTTTGTTAGGGGGAACACGAAAGCGCAGCCCAGGGTCTAGTTCCCTGAGGCGTAGATTGGAAAATTCTCCTTTGTTCCAGGCTGAAAGCGTTAGCTCTGCTGCTAAGGAACGAAGTCGACAAGCTGCGTCAACTCTAGATATAGGAATGTTCACTGTAGTTCCGTCTTGTGTGCAGAACGGGCAACTTGGTCTGCCTGGTGGTTTCCCTCAATAGCGCAATGTCCAGGTAGCCACTGGAAAATTATATCATGACCTTTTGATGTAGCGTCGTGGTATAGCATGCGGATCTCTGCAGTTAGTTGTTCATGTGATCCACGACGTAGCGCAGCCTGAACGCCTGGTTCATTTTTAAGGGAGATTAGAAAAAATGCATCTTACTGCGGAGCTTAAAAGGATTAAAAGGATATAGATTGGGTCAACTTCTGCGAAGCATTACCTCAGACGCATGTAATTTCTTTCTTAGATTTTGCCAGAAATACACTTACGAACGTTTAAAAAGCCTTAAAAAGCGGGGTGAGCTTGTGCGGAGTGCCTACATCGGTATATTATAGAGCAGTAGTGCGACGACGTTATAAAATAACTGTTGAATTGCGTTGACTGCATGCGTTTACTGATATTACGGCAATTGCGTTCATGACAATTCTGTATTCTGTAAATATACAGCAAAAGAAACTGGTCTCTTTCATTCTAACTAATGCAGGCTGGTAACAGAAATGATTAGGATCCGTTACCATTCCAGCCTTTCGAGCCCCGTTTAATGTATGCAAAGCGCCCGAATTATTAAACGTTGGAATGTTTGCTAGTTAAATCAGTGAACGCGGTTCCTTGCCGTCCTCCATACAGGTATAAGTTCCCAATTTTAACTAGGACCAAAAATAAAACAAAAAAGAAAGAATTGAGAGCACTGTGGAATCTACACTGCAGAAATGCGAAAGCTGGAGTTTTGGTGCTGCATACAGTGCATTACGTTTGCTCTCATCATTATTATCAACTAAATGCACCGCCATTATCAATGCTACTGTCATACAGCTGTATAACGTCACAACACCTGTGGCGCTCCTGGCGGAGAGAGCGGGAGTTAGGCCGCCGTTCATGCGCACCGCCGTCTCTCACGGACGACGCGAGTTGGTCGCCCAGCTTTGAGGCGTGCCGTCATAACACCTGTGGCGCTCCTGGCGGAGAGAGCGGGAGTTAGGCCGCCGTTCATGTGCACCGCCGTCTCTCACGGACGGCGCGAGTTGGTCACCCAGCTTTGAGGCGTGACGTCAAGCGGAGGTCATGCGAAAGGTCATTTTATGTGCACCGCCGTCGCACTGCAAAGGCTTGAAGTGAAAGTAGTATCGCTTTCGCAATAAAACTCGTTGAAGAATATTATCAGCAGCAAACAGAAGCTGGATTCTTTGCATGTATACTTTCCCTACAAAGCACATCCTGTCAGGACGACGTCTCTGCTGCACGTTACAAGCACATATAACGCAAATAGCGCTAAGAGCATCCCCTGGCATTCTGTCAATACCTTAAGGCGAAAGCCTTCAGTGGCTCATGCTCGTGGCCACGACCGTGTCCGTCCGTCCGCAATCATTTCGTTACGTGGGAACAAACAATATAAGAGGAAAAGAATGGTTGCATCAGATAGACGAGGAAAAAAATTAATGTAAAATCCAAGTTTGATGATTGCACAGAAATTACTAAATTACTTGTAGTCATAAATGTTGAAATTGCGTTGATATAGCGCGTACGTCGATATAGTCACGGAAACGGTGTGATGTCACATCCACCTGGAGTCGCTTCCGGCCATATCTATTCTAACCTAAACTGACGTCACGATGACGTCACATACGACCCGTCGCGACTGATCACGACGCCAGGCGATTCACGCATATGCGAAGGTTACCCCGCCGGGCGTCCGATCCAGGCGTCCGTGCAGCGACTTTTATTTGGCGGTTCCTCAAACGCCACACCACGGAGCTTACAGTAGCAGACGCACTACAGCAAACATCAGCGGCGTTTCAAATTGGTTTACATGAGAGACAAGGCGCAGTATCTGTCACAATTCTTCGCGGACGCGTATTTGGGTTTGCACGGTACGGTGGCCCCGCAATTGACAAAACGACAGAAGAGACGAAGAAAGGGGGCTGTTCCTCCGGCTAACATCTACCGCCCCCAGGAGCCGAGCAGCCTAGCGATTAGCGGCGCATGCTTTTTTGAATGGGCGTCATGTTGGACGCGGCACTAGCTTGAGAAAGCCTATACTACTACTACTACAATTACTATTATTATTATTATTAGTAGTAGTAGTAGTAGTAGAAGTAGTAGTAGTAATAGTAGCAGTAGTAGTATAGAGGAAGATTCGTTTCACTAAGTTGGCACTGAATTGTCTGTAAGTAACGGCCAAAATATCTGGCTAAATATTATGTTAACAGTTTTAATTAATAATGATAATAATATTAATTGGTTCGCAGGAAGGGAAAGGCACGGTATCTGTCAGACTTATTTCTGTGGACACCTGAACCGCGCCGTAAGGGAAGGGAGGAAGGTAAGTGGATAGAGAGAAACCGGACGCGTTGTGGAGGGCTACGGAGTAATTTCGACCACCTGTGGATCTTTAACGTGCGCTGACATCGCACAGCACACGGACGCCTCTTCGTTTCGCCTTCATCGAAACGCAGCCACTGAGGTCGGGATCGAACCCGGGTACTTTGGCTCAGTATTTGGGCGTCTTACCACTGCACCACCCCGGCTTTTTTGTCTTTATTGCCTAACTTATTATCAGATTTTACACATAAAGAACATTACTCCACACACACACACACACACGCACGCGCACGCGCACACACACACACACACACACACACACACACACACACACACACACACACACACACACACACACACACACACACACACACACACACACACACACACACACACACACACACACACACACACACACACACACACACACACACACACACACACACACACACACACACACACACACACACACACACACACACACAGAATATTACGCGACAAATACGCAACACGGGTTAAAACCACGCAATTTGGGCTGCGTGATCCATTACAAATCAGTCATTTGCAGCAACACTTCGATTCTCCGAAGCCACTCAGGCACTTCGTCTTGTGCATTGAAAACTTCAATAACACTCGCAACGGCTTCGCGAAAATACTGCCACATTTTCTTTGCATCAACGTCTGCATGCCTGAAAGCCATTCTGGATCGCCATATACTGTGCAGGCCCAATAACATGATCATCTTACTGCACCACCCCGGCAGGACCAGAGGCTTTCGCCTCATCGCAGTTTAGTGGTGGGGGGTCGGCGGCTATTGCGACGCGCGTCTTTCTCACGCTTTTCCTTCTCTACTTTACTTCTCTATTTCCTTCTCTGTCCGCACGAGACAACGGAGTTGGCTCAGCTACAGAGCCATTTGCAGGCCTGTGCATTTATTTTCCTTCTTTCTACAATCGCAACCACAACAACAGTTTAAAGGTCCGAAGTGCCTCCTAGAATTTTCCAGAAAGGCTTTTGTAATTGTGCTCACAATAGGCAGTTCTGCACAGTATTGACAGGCGCTTCAGTGCAGCGACTGATTCATCAATTACTTCTTGGCATATAAAACTGGTTCTGTTCTAACGAACGAATGCATTGTGAAGCGCCAGGATTAGTTCCCGTCCACGCGATATAGCGTTTATTTTATCAGGCGTAAACTGTTGCAGCAAACATTTGTTGTATTAACGGCCAGTGGATGGAGAGAATACGTTTTTGAAAACGGAAAGAATACGTTTTGGAAAACGCAACACGTGACAATTAGAGGAACGAACAACAGTTCCGACTTTTCAGAATGTCCGCAGGGCTTCCGTCACTTTTACTGCTCCATTTTATCCTATTGTTTCATACGCATAATCTGCCCCTGCGTAGATCGTTATCGATAAGCTCACGGCAGCTGAACGAAACTTGGGGACCTTACCACTCCCTCGTTTTGCCACAACGTCCGGCAGCCAGCTTGGAACTTTTATTTTATGCCAGGCATATCTGTTTCTTCCGAACCTCTTGTTTTCTCATTAAGTAGAAAATGTCTGTAGTTTTTCTAAAGCTGCCCAAGCCCTTGCCTTCAGAGCTCCATATCTCCTTGCTTTTCCTCGAGAAGGCGCATTACCTTGTGTTGGAAAAGCTCTTATCAGGCTGTCCAACTTTTTCACTTATATCTTCATTTTTTTTAGTGGCGTTGCTCTGCCATCGTCAAGTCGTTGGGTGCTATATGCCTGTTTTCCCCGCGGAAGTTTCGAGGCCGACATCATCTTCAAAAGAGGAGCTAAATAGCGGAAGTGAAAGGAGATCACAGAGGTGGCATAATGCACTTTCCCGCTCTCAGCGTCTTTTTGCGGAAGTACACCCGTTGCTAGGTACGATACTAGATTTCACGCGGCAATCAGGAGAAACGTGCACAATAAGAGAGTGCCTTTTTCCTAGGTACAATGCAGAGCCTGTTGTGAATAGCAATTCCTTTTCTTTACATCCTCCATCTCAGGAAACTTTCTTCTATAATGTTTTGACATCGGATCTGTGGCTACGTGATTCGGGTTCCAAGAAGTCAGGCTAAGAAAAACATTTATCGCTCACTGTTGCCGGTTGTATGCGGAAGGGGCAACGAAGACTTAAGAATATTTATATATTTATCTGTTTTCCGAGATTCGACGAGTAGAGCTTACTTCGCTTTTTGGTAACTACGATAACTTCGCTAAAAATGGTAACTACGGCGCACGTAGTTACCATTTTTTCTTGCGCATTCCCCGAGAACTCGTTAGCTTTAGACAAAGTAGTCGCATCATTCGATTTGCATTTGATCGTACTGCACGTTACGTTCCTTGCGCGGCCCCTACGTTTCGCTCAACTGCTCGTAGGTGAAAGTTCAAGGGAAGCTGAGTGATTTTTATTTCAATGCAAAATAAAATGCGTGAACATTGAAGGGGACCCTCAATGCGCTCACCAATGTTTTCAGGCACAGGAGGCTATTTGTGGTTTCGAATCCCATCTCATTCCACCATGCCCCATTTTTCCTGCTGAAAAACTTTCCTTTAATTACCAGAACTTCCCTGAAAATATTGTTGCCTATGAGAACGTTCATTGAGGTGTTCCTGAAATTAACAATTCTTTGCTGACACCGGCGATTTTCGCTCATGCTCAGCAAAGTCAACACCGAGGACGCCGGGTTTTCTACGACACTGGATCCCTGACGCTATATATTGTGTAATTCTAACTACGCGCAAGAATGCCGTAGTAGCAAAACTATAATGCCAAATGATGCTGAAGCCTGCAGTAACCCTATATATCGTACATTTCACTTTTACATTGGCTTGGTATTTGAAGTAGGTTTTGGCATGGGCTTCTGACCAGTGGAGACATCTGAAGTGTAGAGGCGGGTGGGTTTGTGATGAGCATAGGCTTTAAGACTAAAATTCTGTGAAGAGTTGCATATTAAGGAACAGTTGTTTGAGACGCATATTTAGAAGCGGGCGTGTAAGAAGAGGTCCTCGCTGGAGAGTGCCCTGGAGTCGGCTCCTTTGGAGCCCCTGGTGTTCCCGGCAGTCAGTGCATTCGCGCAAATGCACATGCGTAGGGTTTCTGCCTAAAGAGGACTACATTCGTAGCACAGCAGAACACAGTAGAAGTGAGAAAACACCACAATGCTTTTTCTCGTCCGTAGGTCGTGTTTAGGCGTAGTAGTGTCACTGTGGCTGAGCGCCGATGGCGTGAACGATGAGAGAATTGCAACACTTTACCCTATGAAGCATATTCATTCAGAATCTAGCTCTCACACATGCGTGAAAAGGTAATTAAGTAACCATATATCTGTGCAGAACAACAAAAATGACATATTAGCCACGCTGCTAATTTTATTGAGAAAACAAAGGAAATTTCATTTTTTGGGAGATGAGTACCACAGAACTAAGAAGGGTCTGCGGAAAGAACACGAAAGAATGAACTCTGAGCTCACTCTACTGCTCACAGCATACATAGGTTCCCTCGACTGCTCCAGGCAGATAAGATTGTACAGCGATGCTGTTGGTTGTTGTTGTTGTGCGGCTAGATTCACGCCCTGTCTTTCAGGCTGAGGTGAGGTGTCAATGTCTGAGTGAACCAGAACTGTGGAAGCTGCCGTTTGGGCTCACGTTTTCCTTTAATTTTAATGGCTCATGCTGTCCCTTTAATGGCTCATGCTGTCATGGACAAAGTGTGTCCCGCTTTTGCGGCGTTCAGACTGGCCGAGGTGGGATGCGTCCCTGCCATCTACAATGCCACATTTGAACGCACGCCAAGGAACGCCACGCATCAGGAGCGATGGTGTACCGTGCTCGCACTTGCCTGAGAAGGTGTTATAGATACGGCGCTTTTTCTTTCCTGTAAACCAGTTATAATTATATGTAACACTGCAACGAACGCCGACAAAAGAAGTCTCATCTTGTCTAGCGTTACTGCCATCTGCAATCCCACACTCGAACGTGCGCCAAGGAACGCCTCGCGACAGGAGCGATGGTTTACCGTCCAAACGCACACTTGTTGGAGAAAGTGTGACAGTTAAGTGCCTTTCCTTTCCTGTAAACCAATTTTAATTATGTCTAGCATTGCAACGAATGCCGACAAGATGCTAACGATGGGAGGCAAATTATAAGATAGAGGGGTAGGCTTTTGCTATTCACCTCTTAAGAGACATCTAAGAGATTCTTCAGTTTTTTGCCTCCCTTGTTTGCTAGAAGAACTGCCGGAGCCGCACGATATCAGACCTTTGCATAGTATTTAGGTTATTAAAGGAAGGAACAAAATGCATACATACACTTAAAGCGCTGCGAGCAGCTGCTCCGGAAACGTCTTGCCAATTATCGCCCATAGCGGCTACAGTATTCTCTCTTGCGGAGAAAGTTTCTTCTTATTTATCTGGTTGGTTGGTTTGTGGGGTTTAACGTCCCAAAGCAACTCAGGCTATGAGAGACGCCGTAGTGGAGGATTCCGGAAATTTCGACCACCTGGGGTTCTTTACCGTGCACTGACATCGCACAGCACACGGGCGCCTTGCTTTTCGCCTCCATCGAAAAGCTCCCGCCGAGGCCGGGATTCGATCCCGCGTCCTTGGGAACAGTAGTCGAGCGCGGTAACCACTGCGCCACCCCGGCGGGGGTAATGATTCTAGGGCCCTTGCCACTTATGACGCACATTGATAGGACACTTTTTTTTATTGCTTCTCGGCCTTTTGGCAAAGATCAAATGGCAATAGAGAGTGTCTTCTTATTTTTTGATAGTTTCAAGATCACGGGATTAAGAGCAATAGCCTGTACTTCTGTCTGCGCTCCATTCATATAATGTGCGTCATACGTGGCATTTCTGAATTTTTGCAAGCACTGCAGCAGAATAGACCTTTAGGCGGGGTATATTGGGCTAATGCAGATAAAATGTGATAAAAGTTTTGTTTCACTTGCCAATTCTGTTCGAATTCTATTTGTTGATATTTTTCACCGATCTATGCTCATTTTAGTTTATTCTTATATATTTTCTACCCGTATTTCCTTCTATTCAATTCCAATTTTGAGCCTATTCTTGGTATCGTTTTCAGTCTTAATTATTTATTCATTAAAATTATTACAGTTATGTTTTATACATAAATGCACCAATCATAACCGATTTCATGCACTTGAATATAGTTACTGAACTTCACTACTCGTTATTTAAAAATTACAAATACTTTTAAAACACTACAAACAGAGACACGGTTATGACTATACTGCTGATACTGCACTGCCACCACTATTCTTTTCCCATCTTTTGTTCACTAGAAACATACCTTTAGAGCCGACGGTTCGCACTACCAAGGTCACCGTTGTTGGCGTTCCTGTTGAGTTCTCGCCTTGATGGCACCACTAACATTTCGCAGTAAAACAATATAAAAAGAAATTTTTATGAAAGGCGGACAGCAAGGCGCTTTCAGTGCCACTTATTAAAGAAATTCATCCTTGCTCGAAAGTAAAGAGCCCGACTTATATGTAATATCCGGAGAGTTTACTTATAAGCCATGTAGCAGAGCTCATCCTAGCCCGTGCCGCAGATTTAACTTAAGATTTGAGGGCGAAGTCTTTCTCGTCTTCAAGGGGCTTAGAACACTGTCTATGAGTTGCAGACCCCAAGCAACGCTGGAGAGAATAAAACTCCTTGGAGTTCTTACTTTTCCCGTTACGCTGCCAAACAGACGTGCGCTCATCCGCGTTAGCAGTGTTATAAAGCCAAGCAGTCAACGTGAAATCAACCGACACTTAAGGAATCCCCCTTTGTACCCTCTGTTAATTTTTGTTTATTTTATTTTCCAAATATATCCGTCTATTTTCGAAAGATTCGCTTCGCGCCCTGGAGGTATAGCAGGCTGTGCCTCCATTTCCTTCAGCACAGCGCTTTCGACGGGAAACAGGTTGGTAAGCCGCTTTTCCTTTTCCTCTCTATGTTTTCTTTTCCTTGTCTCGCGCTCAGACATTCTCCTCTTCTTTCATTTCCGTAGAGTATCCGCAATATCTGCAGCGCCCGGAGTGATGATGGAGATCTCTACGCTCTGAAAAGCACATCGCACTCACACATCTCGATTACGGAAGAATTCTTTTCCTTAAACACATTGGTTTTTTGAACGCCACAGAGAAAAGAAAATAGTTTTCGATCAGAAACTTTCTGTTTTTATAGCAACTATTCAGTGCATTTCTTTATGACCAGTAGTATACGGACTGAGCATATGTTTCGGTGAAGAGGTGTAAGATGTAATTCTATCGTTCTCTAAACAAGCCTACTTTTTCTTCTGAAATGTTCCAACCGGCTGCAGGAACACCGTTCTTTCAATCAAATCTTTAAATTTCTAGATTGCAAACGTAAAAAGGAATTTTTTGGGAAAACCAGTTGTTTCAGTTTGGTCACAACAGTTGTCAAATTTTGTGTTCTGAAAAAGAAAAGAAAGAAACGTCGGCATGCAATTCCCAAACTGGCTCTGGTAAATGACTGCTTTAGAAAGACAACAAATGCACCTCTTTCCTATATGTATACACTTGATAGAACGGTGGAAAAAATGATTGCTACACAGAATGGAAGAACACTGAACAAGAGTTTAGGGGTAGCCCCAATTTGTAAGCCAAGCCAAAGTTTCGACGAGTGAACTTGCTTGCGTCTTCCGCCAGACGAAGAAAAGTCCACTTGCCGAAACGTTGGCTCGGCTTCCGAACTGAGGGTCCCCCTCGACGTGGTTCAATGCTATTCATACTACACATATAATTTACACACCACTGAAAAAATATTTCGAATTTCTTGAAAACTTGAAAGAAAATTTTCTTATACGAAACAATTTTCTTGATCACAACAGTCTTATGTTCATTATTCTCGAACATGAATGCGTGACCAATGCTAAATAACGGGGGGATTACATTTGGAAGGAGGTTCCCACGAATACAGTGCCTAGAATATACTGGCTAGTGTGCCGAGCGCCCACGCTTCCCTATGGGCGAGGGTGTCGCTATTTGCAATGAAAGCCAATTGTTAGCGGCAGAGGGCGCTGCTTGTCGGGAGGGTACCACCTGAGCAGACGACGCAGTTTTTCTCGCTTCAGAATACGGCAATCTGTTGGTGTTGTGCGTGCGTGTTAAACCTGCTTCTGCGCGTCTTTTGCTTTCACGAAGGTGCAGCAGTTTATTTACGGTGTAGGTGTTTGCTCATGCGAGTCGTTCCGCACTTCTACCTGCTCGGCGACGATTGCATCGTTTTTTTTTTTGTTTTTTTTTCGCGTTTTGTGCGCGCGTTCAGTGCTCGCCTGTATCCCTTCTTTTTTTTACTGTGTCGCCAGTGGTGAAGCGCGGTTCCCGATTGTTGTTTCCCCAGTGCCTCTCACGAAAGTGCAGAGAAAAATGCCAAAGAGAAAGCGGTGGTGCACAGAGAAGACTTGCTTTTTTGGCAAACGGGGCTACCGCTAGAACAAGGAGCGTACGTATTACTGCGCTATCTGATGCTACGTAAGTACGCATTCTGTACAATGGGAACGAAGCAAGAAATGACGGAAGGTAAACGGCAACTGCTTTTGTTGGCGAAAACCATTTTTAGAGCATGCAGTTATATTCACAAGGATGGAAACTTGGGCGAGTCGGTAACGGTGCTCCATGACAGTGTGCGGCACAGAGTGTACACAATCAGGAGCTACAGACAGCACCTGTGTTGTGTACCTTTTCTGTGTCCCTCGATTGTCCTTTTGCGCTACGCATATGTCATATGGATGCAGTTATATATTAGGCGCATGTTTCACCGTAAGCGCGGCATTACCAACGAGCTTCCTCGCGATGAACCGGCCGCGTCTCGTGGATGTTGTGTGCCTGAGAGAGAGAGAGGAAAAAAAAAAAAAAAAAAAAAAACCTTGGTCAGCTTTTTCATTCAAAAGACGGTGACTTCGGCAAAACATTGTGTGCAATCACAGGCAGCGATGTACCTTAGCCGGCGGTAAGTAAAGGTTCCTCGTTTGTGCTCTGCTGTTCCAATTCTGCCACATGTGCCTGTGTTTGTTATTACATATACATAAGAGGAGTCTTGCGTGACTTTGTTTCCTGTGTTGTTCGCATATACAATATATAATTGAAACTGCGCGTACGTGTTTACTTGTCAGCAAGTGTACAGTGCGCAGAAAGAACCATATATCAATAAAAATGAAGCATTTCACTTTGTTCCAGAGATTACAAATATATTTTATATCAATTGTTGCTTTGCTTGTCAATTGCTTTAATTGTTGTTAGAATAGAAATTCTGGGTTTCCGTTTGTGAGCACGGGATGTTCGGGACTAAGATGCTCAAACTTCGCAGAAGCCTTCGCAAGCAAGAAGCGTTAAATACGTTCGCCGCTTCCAGTCTAAGACAAAACACGCAGCCTGAAGCTTGTAGTCAGCGGCTTCAGTTATAACTGAGGTCTGTTGCGACTTAATTAGAGCTGAAATGCAGTGCAAGCAGCCCTCTTGCCGAAGATGTGAGAGCGCGGTAGGCAGCAAACAGCGCGGCTGGTACCCACCCAGTTTGCAGCGCTCCTGGCGGCAGCCGCCGGCATTCATTGCTCATGGTGCCACCCGGGAGGCCTCGGTCGGCACACTAGCCAATATATTCTAGGCACTATACCACGAAGAAAACAGGTGCCCATTTTCTTGACACGCACTTGCCTGGACCGTCTCGATATCCTTCAAGCGACGTAGCTGAAACGATTAGCATGCATCTCACACGCCCGTAATGAATGCTCTCTAGGACGGCAAATGCCACTCCTTTCTGATCAGTTATTCTTAATACGGCGATGTGAAACACAGACTGCAAAGCGCATCGAATTGAAACGATGGTCAGATAACATAATTGAGGCTCGACCAAAGCGCTAATGCTTCCATAGCGGAAAGCTACTGAAGCAGGTTGGTGGGAGGGAGGTACACGCAACTGACAGGCTGAAAGCAAAACCCGAATTCAGAGAGCTTAACCGTTCCTCAATGAACGCTGCGCTCACACAGCGCGTACTTCCGCGTATATGATTTACGCCCTGCAGTGGTTCGTGAACGCTAGTTACAAGGTGCTTGCAGACACCGCTAAAATTCGAATTAACCCGAATCTCTCAAAGACCTGTATGCGCTTTGGCATCTCGATGGTAGGATGTATACCTGGAAAGAATTTACTATATGAGATCCTTGGGTGCGTCCTGAAGGAACACGGCGTTGTTGTCTAGGGTCGGGCCTCTAGCACATAAGGCATCATTCATCGCAAAAAAAAAATAATAAATAATAATAAGCGCTAACAAACAACGACACTGAATGGGGACACCGTGCATAAGTTTTTCGCGCTAAATGTTTCCAAACTATCTCAGTTGTCTGTCTTGGCGCTAGTATAGAGCAACTTGCGCACTTTCTCTTCATAGTATACTAAAAACGCTAACATAGCGAGTAGACTATATTGAGCGCAAAACGACAGGGCGACAGAGTCTGTTTCCATAAATTAGTAGTCCGCAGCGCCCATTTTCGTCCTGTCTTTGTGTCGTCCTGTCGTTTTGCGCTAAATAATATACTCGTGATGTCAGAATACCAACTAGCCCAACAAAACTCTCTTAAAAATACTAAATACGCATTATAAATTAGGTCTGTATCCTGTCAATACCTTGACTTCTAAGAAACCTTTCGGAGTACTCACGAGCTGTGATTTTTCTTTCCTTCAAGGTCTACTGTTTACAAGGCACGAGTACCTAACTTTCTTAGTATTTGCGTCAGGATAAGATTTTCAGCCGGAAAATTGCAGATCGGCCTAAAGCAACAGCCTGCGGAAGCACTGTTAACGAAAACGTTCCATCTGCGTAACGCTTATTTATCGGCCTAAATGGGGCTCGAAAAATAAAACAGCGATCACGTGATTACGGCGCTATTTCATCTTCCCATTAAGCGTGTCCGAGAAGAAAATGCTCTCTTGTGAGGAGCAGTTCTTCCAAAGTGTATTGCGGGTGCACTTCGCGAGATAGAAGCTCTCGTTTGGCAGCTCGTGGGCTTCGCAGGTTTTGCTTTAGGGCAGGTAAATTTCACTTCAAATTTGTAGCATAGTGCAGAGGTTTCGGTCAGCTGTTTTATAAGGGGACCTACAACTTGTCAATCCAGACTTCATTCGGGAATCAAATATTTGGTTTGGTATATATGGTATAAAGGATTTAACGATTGAAGCAGCTCATGCTATCATAGACGTTGTAGCGGAGGGCTCAGGAAAATTCGACTGCCTGGGCTTATTTAACGTGCACTGAGATCGCACAGTACAATATTCGGACGCCTTGTTTTTTTCCTCCATCGAAAAGCTACCATCACAGTCTCGATTCAACAGCGTCCTTTGGTCCAGCCCACTTGGAAAACTCTATAGAAGATTTTATGTTTTCGCAACAAAATGTATGTGCGGTTTTTGGCACTAATTATGTTGTAAGAACAGAAATTTCTATAGTAGAATCAGAATTTTCTGTAGTTACAACTGAAACGTACTACAGAACTAAAAACCACAGAAACGTACCACAGAAAACACTACAGAATTGCAGGGAAGTACTACAGAACTACATAAGTTTCTGGCGTTTAAGACAGAACTACAGAATATTTTTGTCGTATTTTTGACCCAGCTCTGCAGTTTTTAGTTATTTTTTTATACTAGGAGCAGTCTTGCACCCTAACTACTAAGCCATCGTAGCGAGTCGCCATTTTATATTCTTAAGCTTAGGAATATTTATTAACAGCAAATTTTGCAGACAAAATATATTGCAGAGTAGGCCAGCGATTCTCAATCAGCAACACTCCATAGGTTTCATTTTGCTAAAACAGTTCTGGTTTAGAAGATTAGTTACTTTTACCTGCGACAGCCAATATTCCATGTCGTAACCGAGACATTCTCATAAGCCGTCGAGGGACATATAGTCCCTGCTGCAAATGCATTGCTCAGTTGCAAATATTATTACAATCGGTTCCCCGGGTATACTTCTCTCACTACACTAGCATGCAATGAACCGGGGCCCCATTTTAGGCCAATAGGAAAAAACGACAGATTTTCTGATGTCACAACGGAACTTAGTTCTTTGCAGTTTTTGACATTGAACCTGTTGTAATAACAGTAACGTCAGAATTTTCTTTACTTACAACAGAAAAGAACAAGTCTAAAGAAAAATACGACAAAAAATCTACAGAACTCTCAACTACAGTAAAGTACTGCAAAACTGCAGAAAATGATGACATTTACAACAGAACTACACAATATTTTGTGGTATTTTTGACACAGTTGTGTAGTTTTTCTTGACTGGGGGTGCTGAAAGCGGCGCGTGCGTGCATATCGTCCCACGGCCTAGTGCTAGCCTCCAGCTTATTTTCATTCTCTTTTGAAGCACCCGGTATAAATTCATACAAATCCAGGACAGCAGCGTCAGAACCACAAACCTTTGCCACAACATTCGCAATGACTAAAGAAGTAGCATTTCCAAACCTATGAATTCGAAACGCGGAGCAGTTCTAGAGCACGTTTTTGTTCTTAGCTGCCACTATAATAACCTCCTCGTAAGCTGCTATGCACGACCGCACATACCACACATAACATGCACCACATCACACACACGCAATGCATGAGTGAGCATACAATTCCTCGCTAAGCACATCTTTTAAATTGCTCCTATTATTTCATATTACCATGGCAGATAGCTTCCAGGCACTACCTTCTTTATCTCAAAAGACGAAAAGAGGATTTGGCTCTCTTTACTTAGACACCTGGCAAATGTGCTAGGCCGTAGGTACGTGGCGAACGGCTCTTCCGCGATCCACCATTGGCAAGTGATACGTGGCAAGTGTACGATGCCTTTGTCAACTTTTCGTCCCGGGCCCTTATGGTGTCGCATAAAACTAACATCGTCGTGACTGGTGATGGACCTTAAAATAGGCTTCACGTAGGTGTGCGCCACCAGCATATACCAAAACCTGAAACCATGCGTAGGACCATCGTCAAAAGCGCACAGACAGTGCGGTTTTCGCTCTAGGTATTTGATGGGACTCTTCGGTACCCCGTCACAAGCTTTATGCTCCAAATGGCTGGTGACAAGAATTCTGGTTGCTCCTGGAAAAATGTCAAACGTTATCGATATAATAGAAAACGAACTGAATGTTGAGGCAGCAGATATGGTTGGGTGTGCATTCTTTACTAAAGGCCCATTGCCTCAAAATACTACGTTCCGTCGATTTTGCAACCACCCTTCTACAATCATCGCGCCGCTGAGGAACCGGCTTTAGTGTCCACGGACGCTCCATCAGGCTAACCCGTACCTACAGTTCTCTTCAGGCCTGCTATACTCCACCACCAGCCACTCTTCATCCTTACTGACGTTGAGCGTTCAACTTCATGCTTTCATTCCCTTCCAGCTTCATATTAAGCCGTCCGCAAAGAAACTCCAGCACCGAAGTCTTCATTGAACACGTTTTTAAGTGCAGTGACAGTTATTGCTGCTGTTTTATGTAAAAGAGGACGACCTTAGGGCCGTAGTTTGGAAAAGTAGCCTATTTCTTGGTCCCCTCAGTTTCTCGAGGGTCGTATAGTACTACATACAGCACTGAATGCTGTGGGAGCAGCCGTTACTTTTGAAACCGAGTGTGAAGGCAGTGCTTGGAGCTTAAAACGCGTGGCTATGGGTTACATTTGTACAGAACGCAGAAATCATCTATATATAAGCATGCTCATCTTTTCTTTTTTCGGCTTCCTGTTTTTTTCTTGCGGCTCTCTTCAAAATTATCTTCTGTTGCTAATACGCTTTCTCGCTATTGAAACGACTAGCACGAGTTACTTTTGATGCGTAGGTCGTTGTACAAAGATTCCTATCTTCGCAAGGTCTCTTCCGTAAAGCAAAAATGCAGGAATTCGGTGACTAAAAAGAAAAAATACTGGCTCATATTTGAGTTCGCTATTTCGCATTAAATCAATCGAACCAAAAGCTCCCGTTTCTTATCATGGACGCTAACTACTGTTGTCTTGTGTTGGTGACCCAGTCTGTACCATGTCTTTCGCCTTGTTTACTTTTTTTTTTTTTTTTGCTAAATTCCTCCATAACAATTCCACCCGCAGGGCGCTTTTGTCAAGACTGGGAGTAAAATTTTCCTCCTGCTTTGAACAGACAAACGGGATAGCCGTATTCCAGAATGAAAGACACGGTGCGCTGTGCGCAGTTCTCATTTTGTTATTGTATATTCGTCATGCTCCGCATCGCCCGAATGTTCTCCAAGACAGCATACTACCTGTATAATGGTCCAAGAAAATACCTGGCTCAGTAACTAAACTTAGCCATCAATGCAATGCGAAAGTTCGAACGGTTAAGCAGAGATCCACGCACTCCGGCCTCTGCCTGCGACGAACTCTGGCGATACCCTCGCCAGCCCCCTCTCGGCCACGTCCATAGAAGAAATTCGAACGACAGGCTCCCTTTAATTTCCGCGACCCCACAAACACTCACTCTGAGAGTACGTCATGCTTGCTTCGCTTGTTCCGGCAGCAGCCGAGTGTTTCAAACCAGGAAGACCGATTCCCCAGCTGTGAATGTCAAGAGCTACGTGCATCAAACGGAAGCAGCAGCATTGCGTGCGACCGCTATTACACCCTGGCCTGACTCTGAGGCGGATAAGAAGGCAGGGAGCGCGAGCCAGCCCGGGCAAGCTCGCCATAACAATGTGACCTTGCACACCTGACTGACGCCGTATCGTAAAACGCTTCCACTTGCACCCAGGTGCGCCCGGGCGGGGAACAAACTTTCCGAGCTGCGCCGCCCGAAATGCGCGTGCAATGCGGGGCCCCGCGTGCGTCCACTGCCGCCTGTGCTGATGCAGCAGCGGCGAGGAGCAATCTTCTTGGCTTCGCTCCGGCGCGCCGACGGAAAAGCCCCCATTTGTCTCGGCCGCCGACGAAGTGCTTCTTCCAAAGAGGTGCCGGCGCAGCGAGATTCGGACGAATCTCCGGCATTCTGTCGACGCTCTTCGCCAACAAGCCACCCGGCAACGTTCTCTCTTCGCCGCACAAGGCTTCGTCTCCCTCTCTAGTGCTTCTTCTTCCTACTTCTGCGATCAGCGACGCCTCAAGAGATCCCGGCGTGTCTGGAGGAGGTGGTGGTCGCTCAGCCGATGCTTGAGGAGAGTTGCCGGACTCTCGGACGACGGAGGTTTCGCGAAATAAAGAGAAAGGAGGACGAGTGCAGAGAGGGTCAAACTTGAGCTTTCCGCTCAGGTGACTCCGTTTAAGGGGCCACGCCAGAACGCTGGACCTTTTTGCTTGTCTTTGGTATTCTCAGCGGAGAAAACGTCGTGGTGCTCTACGCGCCCCTGTTTCGCCCTCACCTCCGCTCTTCACTCATGTTCCTCCTCGCTTCCCTTCTTTGATTCTTGGCAGTTCATTTTCGGCCTCACGCTGCTGTCGGGAGCTGGGAAGTGGAGAGGTGGCAGGCGCGGGCTGGTGGGATTCAGTTCAGCGATCCATTTTATTCAGGGGCCGTCGATAGAATGGACCGGTTCCCCGCTGCGGCGTTGAGGACCGCTACACGCGAGGTGCGTGGCCGTCGCCTTTTGTCCGCGTGCCGTCGGCGCGGTGGCCGAAACCTGTTTCGACGCGGTGATGCGGACGGAGACGTTCGTGGAGGGCCCAGGGCACCCGTGGCGAGAAAGTCCCGTTGCGCCGATCTGCGAAGGTCAAGGCTCTGAGGTGATGACCCGCGCCGTAGCCGATAGGCCGGAACCGTTGGAGCGAGACGAGCTGCCGGTATCGCATTTGGTGCTCCCAGCGAAGAGTGGGGAGGAGGGTACCGCCCGGTTGCAGAGATGGTCGTCCAAGGAAGAACGTGCTATCGACCGCCCTGTCTGTACTCAACGCCTGGAAGATGTAGCCCGCTGACATCGATGGCACCCAACGATGGCCTGGCTTGGTGCTGAGGAATGTCGTCTTGGGGACCGGCGTCATTTGTGTGTTTGTGTGCCAGCAGCCGACACGGACACGTGTGAGTGCGATATGTGCTCCTGACGAAGGCATCCACAAGTGCACCTTTTTTTATCGTGCCGAACGTTTCAAGTGCGATCATCAAGAAGATAGACAACAGTATTTTTTTCCGCGAACTTCTTGCATAAGCCTCAGTGCCAAAGACCGCCAACACTACGGAAGAGGTATCTTGTTACAGGACAATCACCTCTTGTGCATTTGACGAGATCGTTTTAAGACTTCCAGAGCCACTGTGCCTTCTTTTGTTTGTATTACTCGAAGAAGGCAAGACTTCATTTCTTCCTTTATGTCGCTTGATCTTTTGGAACATAATATTGTGTCTAAAGTGCGCACTACTTTAATTGATGAACTCTTATCTGGTGCTCGAATTGCTGCTCACTGATTGCATAATCCCCAAAGCTTCCAGCACAAGCAGCTTTTCGTGTGAATATAACAGTGAGAAAGTGCGGCACTTTTCCCAGTGGACTGAATTATTTTTGAGAAACAGACATTTTACACGACAGCACTTGTACGGCTTGAGAATGCCATTGTGAGCACTCTATAAGCGAGTGCCTGAAGAATCGCCGCAAAATTTCCTGTCGTCAGCTGGGCAAAGAAAGAGAGTTCTTTCGGCCATTGAAGATATCTTCATCCTTCATCAGCCATATACGGCCAACACTTATCTACAGTTCAAACTTATTGACGTCGAACACGGTTTAGGACGTAAGATGTCATATATTCCTGTGCGGACGGAAACCTTTTCAAGGAATGCGAAAACCTTAGTTCAGAAATCGTCGGGTCACGCGCGCGGTTAATCACTCACTTAAGAGCCCGACCCGTAATCGCCCATCGATTATCAACCGCCTTCACCTTGTAACGAAACTAGATTCGAGCTTAAGAGGACCCGACCAGACCTACTCCTGTTCAGCGGCAAGACATGATGGAAGAATGCTCGCCTTCGTCATCGAAACGATCCTTGTTGTAATAACAATGCGCGTCGCATCGACCAGCGCCGCGGACCTGGAAGTTTCGCGCCATCACGGAGGTGATCTTTTCCGGGACTGCGCGGGATGCGGTCCGGACGCTGCCCAAGCGCCGGGCGGAGGCCTCTGCCGCTGCCAGTGCGTACCGTCCCACCATACTTACCGCGAGGACATTCGTATGTGCGTGCGAGACTTGGGCGAGTGTCGGTTAGGAGCCTTCGTGCGTCTCGGTGCACCGATGGAGCAGATACCACTGGTGTTTCTCCCGTTGGCCGGACAGATTGTTCATCCTGGCGCCCACCTCAGCCTAACGGGTAAGATATCGTGCTAGCAGGAGCTAAGTACCAACTACTGGAGCATTTAATGTCTGCCAGCGTGAAAAAATGAGAACTGCGTACGTTCATGTTCTGTGCTCTTTATGCTTCTTCTACCGCTTTGTTCATTGATGCAGAAATTCGCTGTATGGAGTCGGTCGCTCCTTTTCCGCCTTTTCACAAAATAGCTCAAATTGTATATTAAAAAAGGGGTCATTTCTACTATTATTAGTATTGTGTACGACACGCTTGGATGGAAAAGTAGAGCTATAAGCTATAAGTAAGTTATCCACATAAATTTGTTGAAAGTTGCAGGTTTGGAAGCCAGGTACAAGATGGTGATAGAAGAGCAGAGGATAATTTTCGGGATGCATCATCAGCTGTGCGGTAAACGTTTTTCACGGCGCTCACACTCGGAGCTTATCGGATAAATGTACGAATCCTTTACGTCTTCTTTTTAAAATTCTACCTGGTGCTTTCGTTTCCTGTTATGCATGTATAAGCCTAATTGTTCGATGAGAGTTAGCCATGGGGCTGGTTTGTGTGGTATTATGGGAGTTTTAAATCTCTGAAGAGGCACGGTGTGGCGGTGACAAATGCTGAAGTAGACGGCTCGGCCTTAATATCAATCGCCTTGAGTTCTTTGATGTCCTCCGACGTTGCAAAGCACGCGCACTCCCTTGTAATTTTCCTCTATCGAAATACAGCCACAGATGGTATCTATTGAATCACGCGACCCGGTGTTCAGTGCAGCATAAAGGCTTAGCTACCACGCAGCTACATCCGGGGAATGTTGTAACGCGCCCGAGTATATGGCACATATACTATGTGCACTGGGATTCATCTTTGCGGCTTCGTAAAAAACGACTCTGTGATATCAGAGCTCTATTGTGTTGTCTGCATAAGCATGTCAAACAAACAGTACTGGTGAGTGTAGAATCGGTAGATGAGCCAAAACATCTGTTTCACATACTGCGACTACGGTGAAAAACTTCAGTGTAGTCGCTGGTGCCGCTGTTTGGTTTCTTATGAGGACGTTAAAAGCGAAAGAATGCACAGAGAATCCGTTTGGAAAGGTTAAGAGGGAGTGTCATGACGCGCTGTAACGCGGTCATTTGGGAATTGCCGGGCAAAGCAGCATACCTGGGGCACCAGTCCTCTCTGCCTCGTGTCTGCCACCCACGAGTACGCGCATACGCTGCTTCGGCCAACTATACTTGACCGCCCGCTACAAAGCGTCGCAGAACTCCCTATTGGTCAGGCGTCGACAAATCAAGCCGACGCTGCGTTTGAATTCCAAACGGTTGCAAACCGATCGCACACAGTATGCGGCTAGAACAACAACCACTCTTTTCGCAGAGCAACGGTTAATTGCAGCGTCGGGAGGCGAAAGTCGCATCATGTGAAACAGGCCAAAGACAAAGATATGGTTAAAGTGTCACAACAATAAACCTATTTCTGCGTTCTGTTTCACAATGGCCTGCAGCGGCTTTGAAGGAAGCAACCGACTTTTCTTGCCGCAGTTAAGGAAGCTATCGTTTTTAGACTAATTGGATGTGTGTATAAATAGCTAGTCATAACATCCTCGAATTCTTCTCTCGCGGCTACTTCCTCTTCCCGGGCTACGCGTCTGCTTTATTTTCCGCGGTGGTAGCTATGCCCGGTCCTTGGAGACAAAAAAAAAAATGGAGAAAAGCAAGCGGAACCACTAAGTCATTACAGAGCAAGATAAGCACAACACGAGCATACGAGTTCTGCCAAAGGCGGCGCGATATAGGAAAATAAAATTTGGGACGCTGGAACACTTTCTTCGGTGCTAAACTGCTGGCAGAATGTTGCAAAGCGGTGGCAAAAAAATTGGGCATTTTGAACGTCACATTACCGTGTGATCTGAAGCCATTTGTCAGGGTTTCCAAACAATGAGAATATATACTTAGGCGGCAGGTAATGCTCAGACGCTTTTTGAGAAGCATTCGCTATAAATACTGCAAATAATACAGAGACGATGAAAATGTCTAGGAGTTTTCATATGCCGTGATGTTTGCGGTGTAAGTTCAATTATGCGATACCGACAGCTCATGGAACAGACATGGAAGAGAATGTATGTGCGTTTGCTTATTTTCAATGATTAACCAAGGTATAAGTGATGTTACAAAGCCCGTGGGTGCCAACTATACAACAAAATAAAGGGGAAAACTTCGGCTGTGACTGCGAAGGGGAAAAAGCGAGAAAGAAGACGTTTAGATGCTGTGATTCGGCTTCGCCGTCCTCGCTTTAGAGTTTTGTGGCTCTGTGGTTTAGCGCCTGCGGAGCCATTTTTTTTTTTTTCTGTTTCCTTGAGGAAACGAAACTTCCTTTCTTGAAACGGTGCTTCAGAGAGACAGTGCGGATAAATTTAAGCCGCCCTACATTCACATCTACATATTGCCGCTCTGTAAGACAATGAGGCTGCTAGCTTTTATGATTACAACCACGAAGGATTAAGTTTACATGTCGCGCTGCCAAAAACGCATTTCCCGAACAGACTGCGGGACGTATAGGGCGTATTTCTTTCGGAAATGTCTGTGTCAGCCATCTCGGTAGCTTCTTTAACATCCTTAATAACTAGTTCTCAATGAGTTTAATATGGCCGCCAAATGCCCCTAGCTTTAAATCTCCCACACACACAAAAATGTGTCTTTCGCAGCCAAGAAATTAAACGCAGTACTAGATAACAGCGCTTTGAAGAGAGTAACTTCACAAGCATAAGATTTCACGGAGTTCCTTTGGACGCCTCGTTTTAAAAGCTACACTTTTGGTGAGCAAACTTCACTGGCAACGTAAGATGCAAAAGGGATGGAAACTTGCGCGTCTGCCTGTTGGTCCAATGGTTTTCGGGGGGTTTGTTTGCGAGTGGGTACTCTTAATATATATTTTCATGTTCGGCCTGACTTCGCACGTCTTTCAAAGGCCACTTTCGTGAAGTGAAAATGCTAGAATTTTTATGACGGGGGATTTTCGAATGAAGCAGTGGAGGCTTACTGGTCGATAAATTCTGCGTTGTACGCTGTTCGCAGTTGGTCCGCTCTACAATGCCAAAATGTATTCATTCGGCTTCCAGTACTTGAACGACTTTCCCTACTCTGGTGCTTGTCTTGATCAGCCTGTTATAACTCTCTCCCCTGCACTAACGTCCTGAACTGTAGTGTTTAGCTTATTTTTTGCTGCACGGAACATGAAACTGGTGAATCGAAACAGGAGAGAAAATTATTCTCTAGTACCCAAACTCAAGCACGTCATTTTCTGTATTGCATGTTCGTCATTCAATCGAGTCATGATCCCGAACAGGAGATCAATTTTTGTGGCTAAAAAGCGGAGGGATAAATTTAGCAGAATACTGAGTCAACTGCAGAGCGTGCGAGCCACTCCTGTTCTCCAGTCGAAAAAATCTACAGAACATAATGTGTTGTTGCTACAGTTAGACTTTCTGTGCGGTTTTTGACAAGAAACCTTTGTGACAACATAACTTTTTGTAGTAGCATCAAAATTTTCTGTATTTACAGCAGAAATGTACTACAGAATTACAGACAACAAATAACTACTACCAAAAAAACTTCGGAACCGCAGAAAAGTACTACAGCACAGCGTAAAAATGTGACGTTTACAACAAAACTACGGATATTTTGTCGTATTTTTTACACAGTTCTGTAGTTTGTTTGTTCTTGTTTTTTTTTACTGGGACGAGATAAGATACTGGGCAGGGCTCTCACAAGATGGCACAAGAATTATTTCATATTAGGAACAGGAGCTGAGAGTATGTCCGCGATACGTCGCTTAAGATTTTGAAGGCAGAGATCAAAAACCTTAGACATTTTTTTCGAACCGTCGGCTTGTTTGGCGCAGTTTTGTTCGTGCGCGTGTCCTCTCTCTTTCTCTCTTTCCATGTTTGTTTTTTCTGTGCTCGAGTATTATCCTTCCAAGATCACTGCACCATCCCACCCAAATCCCAATCAAGTCACTTCCCACGAAGTGCCATATAGAAGGACTACAGACACGGCCGTTTCTATCGCTCCTTTGATACGACAAAGGTTAAAAGGTATCTAGAATGCTACGGATGTCTGTGTTCTATCTTTCAGAATGATGGAACGATGTAGTCGTCGTAAGTCATAAGCAGAAATGAACATTGTTGTGCACGGAAATGCAGGATGCCATCGAGATTGGCAGCAAGAGAGCAACCTCAATATTGTGCCTGGTGTGCACATGATGGTATGGCCTATTTGCAGGAATATAGAAAGAGAGGATGCAGGGCATTCTTATTGGTACACGTCAGGCTGCATGCCCTAACGTTAGCGTTTAGGAGGCGCAATCTGAAAAACGCCCTTTTCGCTACAAGTCACGCTGACGGCCAAAGTACGTTCGTGCCGAAAAAAGGGCGCTTTGAGAGATGTGTAGCATGCTAAAAAAAAAAAAAAGAGAGCGAAAGGCGGAAGAGAAAGAGAGAAGATTGGCAGTTTAACCTGTCAAAGGTCAGCTTGGGATACAATGCAGTGAACGTTACGGCTATTTCGCCCCTTTGGAATAAGAAACGTTCGTGGGCTCGCTTTCGTTTTCTTTTTATGCACAGATAAATATAAAAACATGCCGCTATTCAGATCTAAAATGGCAATGAACGCAATCAAAGTGAGCGATTTAACTCTCTCGGAAATCGATTAGTACGCGTTGTGGTAACCTTTTTGTTTTTGCGCCAGATTTGTCCCGCACTTCAGCCGCATTTCTTTTCTTTTTTTCTTCGCTCTGTCAGACTCACGTCCCACTTTGCCGGCAACCAGATGCTAAAAACCGAGTGGTTAACGAATTAAGCTTCCATATCAAATATGCGTAGTAATGTGACTTCGCGTGCAGGCAACTGTGAAAACTACCCATTTTATATGAACAAAAATAGAAGCTCTAAAACAGAAGACGAATGGATGCCGTGAAACTGCGGCTTGTACAGAAGCGTGTTTCAGTCATCTATCTCAGCCTCGAGTGCTCCTTTCAAAGGCAACAGGGGCCACTTTCACTTTCTACGAACATATTACGCTGCAGTGGTGCGAGCAAGGTAAGTTTTCCGGAAGCTCATACGGGAGCTGAAATAACTTAACCAGATTGCACGACGTGCACTTCTTTGCGTCGGTCACGCTTCTGGAGAAGATTCCTTGTACGGTACATCCCACTGTCGGCGTCAGGCAAGCTTTAACAAAGTAACTACTCGTAATAATAGGTGATTATAATGCGATTAGGCCGTCTTCGCCCCTTTTTGCCTATCCTGCTAAGCTGAGCACGAACACCGGCTGGACCGGTCTTAGGCGCAGGCATTTTTGTTAATGTGGCTCCTCTTAGAATGAAGGCAACTGCACTAATACTATATTTTTTTTATTATTTAAGGCTTGAGGTATAGAAACTAAAAGTAAACGTATATTCTTCACGGCCTTTGTGATCAAGTAAAGGATCCAGAACATTTGTATTTATTTGCACTCGTCTATTTCTCGCAATGTTCAGAGGCACGGAATGGAACATCAGTTTACATTATGTGGCGAAGCACTCGAAGTGGCAGATGAATATGTCAGCTTAGGAAACTTAGTAACTGAAAATGAAAATACAATTAGGGTGAAGCATGTTGTGCTAGCAGTATCGCTCAAGGGGAAAGCGTATAACAGTTTCATCTTAACTGAAAAGTTTAGGTTGTCGAAAATGGTTCTACTTAATTTGAGGACAACGCAGAGAGCTATGGAGCGGGAAATGATGGGTGTAACATTAAGAGACAGAAGACATACAGAGTGAGTCAAAGAAATGCTGGAGTTAATGACACTCTAGCCGAAATAAAGAAGAAATTGGCATCGGCGAGTTATTCGATGCGAAGGGGAGATAACTGACGGTATCAAATTATAATAAATTTAATTCCAAGGAATGGAAGGCGTAGCAGAGGTGGCAGAAAATTAGGTGGTAGGACGAGGTTAGGAAGTGTGTAGAGCAGACCTAGCAGACGACCGGCTTAATTAGAGGAGTATGGGAGGTGCATTCGCACTGCAGTAGAGTCCGGCTGATGATTACGATTTCACGTCTGTGTTATGTATCCTCTACGGACAATAGCAGATCAGCAAGATCAGCCCGCGACGTAAAACCTCTGGTTTCTACCTCTGCCATTCCTTCTAAGCCGCGCTTTCACTCGGTGGCTTCTCAAACACTTCTTTCGGTAGTATTAGTCTCCCCCCCCCCCCCCTCCTTTTTTTTTCAAGATTTGTTTAAATGTTTCTGCTTTGTGTTCGTAGCTAGAGAGTGCGAAAACCTCACTGCTTCAGTTCCAATTATGCCATCCCTAAAGAGGTTTACTAACCTCTTGATATTTAATCACTATATCACATTACAAGTACAGCCTCATTATTGCAATACTGAGGCATACAACCTCTATTTATCTACATTATATTTTACTTTACAGGTCACTCACGATGTCTAACTCTGCATTCTGATTTCGTTTGTGAAAATGGGCTAAATATCCAATGCCTAAAAGTGATTGAAAATCAGATCAGCCTAGCTCATGGTTCATACCAGAAATTTCAAAACGTGATTGCTTGTTTCTTATTTGCATTGTCATTTTCTTTCTGGGAATTTCAACGGTGTTTTAATATATGATTTTTGCTTTCATTATTGGAAGATTCATCGAATAAAAACAAATACTAGCAGCAAGAGCGCTCTGTAATATGCTTTTTTAGTTTCTCCCGCCCTGTTCAAGCAACAGAAATGGGCTATGCAGTACAAATCTCGCTCCATACATTAAATGCCCCGCCGGGGTGGAGCAGTGGTTACGGCGCTCGACTACTGTTCCCAAGGACGCGGGATCGAATCCCGGCCTCGGTGGCAGCTTTTCGGTGGAGGCGAAAAGCAAGGCGCTCGTGTGCTGTGCGATGTCAGTGCACGTTAAAGAACCCCAGGTGGTCGAAATTTCCGGAGGCCTCCACTACGGCGTCTCTCATAGCCTAAGTTGCTTTGGGACGTTAAACCCTACAAACCAAACCAAACCAAACATTAAATGCGTTCCTTTTCAAAATAAAACTGGAGACCTGCATTGGTTTTCGTCATGCGCGTGCAGGAAGCGTATTATTCACGGGACGAATATTACCAATTACTGAGGCACAGGGCTCCTCTTAAAATGCTGAGGCACTTATGTAATGTTAATCAGCGCAGTGCCCATCACGGTGTATTTCACTTTGAAGACGAAAGGTACAATGCAACATTTCCATTCCCTTAAAGTAACTAGCTCTGACATGTCACTATTAGTCACCAAACCATACCATACCACACTACACCATACCATGCGTACCATACTGCGCCATACCGTACTATACATATTTCATCGATTTCCAGAGAAGGTAAAAGTAGTGAATTCCTCGCCAGCTTCATATAATGGCCTAAAGTCATATCCAGCTTGTAAACTGTGTGCTTATATAGGAGTAAATGTGGTTGGGAGTTAGACTAATAGCGATTTTAACTGGTAGATTAGAGCTGGGCTTCAGAATCGGAACAGAGCAACCTAAACCATTACATAGCAAATTGTACATTGGTCGACCAGCGGAAGATGCAGAGTGCACAGCGGAGGTAATGCTAAGCAGGTTCCGGAAATTGAAGTCGCATTACGCCAAAATGTATTGCGATTAATAAAGAGGCGCGAGTGCGACACTCTGCAACTTGCTTTCGAACGCATTTAACGCTGCAGGCGTTTTTCGACAGACGCACTTCCATATGCGCTCGCAGAAAAAAGCTGCTGCCCAGTGTTCTCTGCGGATATCTCTGAAACTACTAAAAATATTAAAAAAAATCACCGCAATCTAAGGAAGTGACACATTCGCCGACTAGAACTTCCGGCGAGATCAGACTGATCGGCGGATCGAGCTGGAGCGCCCCGAGTAGCTCCAAATGACCAATGGAATGCGCGCAAGTTATCTTGATCGACCAGTTAAGTTGCCATTGTAGCATTCCGTCGTGGTCCGGCCGCAGAAGACAGCCTCAGCACGCCTGCTAAGCGCGCGCAGATTGTTCTTCGTGGCTGCAGCACTGCATGTCGGCGTTTCGCTGTTCCGTTCCCGCCTGGCTCAGCGGATCCTGTAAAATATATTTGTGGAGACCCGACAACGAGTGTGTCAGCAATTCATCTCCACACCATATATCTGCCAACTTAATATCAACCCAGCTCACTATTTTCTGTGTTTGCTTTAGGAGGCATACTTGTCAAGGTGTGTGGTAGGTGGCGTATCTCCACTAAATTCAAACATTTTTTTTCCTCGTAACCTGCATTGTCTGTGTGTGCAAATGTCTCAAAACAACTTTTTATTTTCTGCGTTTAGTGTGCTTAAGGTGGAAGGCTCCGGTCTAGGGCCAAGTCAAACATAAAAAAATGAGACTCGACATCCTGAAGGTATGCCGAGCAGATTATCGCTATTATAACTGTTGCATTAGCCCTTTGAGTATCTTTGTGAGCAGGTCTTGAGAGCACAACTTCATGGTCGACCTGCCATGCGTGCCGTGGCGTGCACGGGCCTGTGTTAAGTGCCCCGTACTTACGGTGATGCACCGGTAATTATGCGATGACTGTTCCAGGCCTCACTCTTTCTCTTTTGCTCAGGAGCCATATACACTGCCGTCGTTAGTGAGGTGCCACGTTAACCATTAGTATGTAACCACACGCAATGAGGGGATTGTTTGCCGCGCGTGTTTTGCCCGGACCTAATCAGCTTAGCGTTAACGTTGAACCTTTTGTTAGAGCTGTAGTGGCACGTCTAAGCACTCGCAAAGGCTGCGCAGGAGGTTGATGATGCAGTTGCGTTCGGATGACGCTCCCCCCGCACCCCTATGTAAAAATAAAATAGCTGAATGAAGGATGAGGAAAACTTCGGCTTAAGTACAGACACCGCCATGTCGTGTTCACAGACGCCCCAAGAGCCTAGTGCGGTCTTGCCGAACAAGATAATGAACACCTACATAACGAGCAGATGGTGTCTTTTTTTTTCTCTCTTGAAACGTGAGAATTGCCTACGTTAGCGAATGTTCTTAATATATCATTAGGCTCGTGTGAGTCTTCAGCATATAGTTAAAACGTTTTCTTCTTTCCTGCAGCCGCCGTCGTGGTCACGCGCATTCTCTTAGCGTATTTGGTGGCGACAGTGTTCTATCTCATTATCTGTGAATGCGACGAATGTTTTATATTGCGTTTTGCCCCTTTATATCTCTATCTATACTGCGTGCTTACGGCCACTGTGCAATAGAACTTGGTACCCAATATAAAACATATTCCTCTGATCCGCTATTTTGGTGTGTTCATGTATACGCGATACCTGATCTTGAGTGCGGTTCTGTGTCTCTCAGCTTTGTGTCCTGCTTTGCAAGACGTTTCATGGCACCGTCAATAGCAGCAGCAGTCGTAATATATACCCTCAGTTGCTCGATAGCTTCTCTCGTAACCGTGGCATTAACCCGGCCACGCGCTTTAATAATACGCATCCCAAATTAAATTTGTGCGAAAGTGCCGACAAGCATGATTCCAACATAGCTGATTACATTCCACCAAAGGGAATTTTATTGCTGAAGGAACACGCCTGGTGTTAAATCTCTTTCCTGCAATTCTGGGTAGTGACATCTAAACAAGGGCTAAATGGCAGAGGACATTTCTCATCTTATATCATTCCTGTGAAGAAGAGTTTTCTTTCTTTCTGAGGAGGAACATGCCGGCAGTGTGTTGTCCAAGAACGGGGCAGTTGATGTCCAAGAACAAAAGCAAGATGAAATACTGGACATGCATACACCCAAATTCTGGGCAAGCCTATGCGACTGACGTCTAAAGTTGGATAGAGCGCCTGCACGTTCCTTATGAATATTGCGATGCAATACAAAAGAAAGATGTCAGCTGCAGATATTCGCATTCTTAGGTCTTTCTGCACGTCACTTCTACTACAAACTTGTTTCCTTCTCACAGGCATGGCTCCTATCGACCCGCTGTGGTGTCGTGTCAACCGGACTCAGTACCTGAGCCCACAGGGTTGGCTCGAGTCTCGAGACCCAGCTTCGACAGGAGGTCAGCCATTCGCTCTGTACCGGGCCAGCAACCGCACGTTCCTACAGTGGCTTGGCAGTGAACCAGAGAGACGCAAGCTCCAGCACAGACTGATCCTGTTGCGCGTGCGTTGCACGGACCACTCTGGTGCGGTGTTCGAGCCTTGCATAGCGTTCCGCGCCGGCTGGGCACCGGGCATCTCCCCTGTAGAACGTAGGACTACGGACTACACGGTAGTCGGGCTCTGCCTGGGAGTTCTTGGACTAGCCTACGTCCTCGCCGTGCTCGTCTACCTGAGAGTACGACAGGCTAATGTGAAGTCCACATTCCGTAGCTACCTGGAAGAGGAGCCAACGTCTACGGTGAGATTTGCAGATGTTGGGTGTGGTTTGACTTCTACCTCGCGAGCACACTTGATGGACATTGCCCGAGATAAATTCTGAGGAAGGAACGCTTTCACACGTCTTTGCTTTTGCCAGCCTAAGAGTGTCTCATTGGCTATCTTGCTTATCGAATATAATTAAAGCATAACAACAGGCATCTAACTAGTCTACTTTATAAGCAAGTGCTGGTAGAGCTAGGACTGTGTAATTCTGCAGACCTTCAAACTGAGACGAGTGTGAGTTGCTATTGATTCCCCTTGCCCTTTCCTTTAGTCCTTTCTTTCTCCCTATTCTTCCTTCCTTTCTTTCGTTCTTTTTTCTACCTTTATGCATTTTTTCCCTTCCTTTATTTATGCATCCTCGCTTCTTTCTACACCTCATCTATACCAAGCATATAGGTGACGCTGCCTTGTGCTGATTAAAGTATCGTCAATGATTGAAGTGTCTGGGAGCTCCAGTAGGAGTAGGGGCTCCGAAATACCCTTCCGACTAGTATTTTTATTTCTTTTTTGCAAGCGTTTTTCACTCCAAAAGACACGCTGTTAGGCTTCTGCGGCTTAGTGGGGCTGGGTTCGTAATATAAACTTTATAAGAAAAAAGCAATCATAGCTGCTATATCATTCGTCGCATAGTCTATTTCACATCTACACCGATGAAACTAATTTCCGCTTCTTTGCGCAACTTGGTGTTTGAGGCAAATCTGACGCGATAACCTAAGAGATAACCCCTTCGTATTCATTGCGGACAGCTACAATTAGAGTCTCGGGGCTTTTCATTATTCATTCACTAATACTGGCAAACGGTTTGTCAGTTGTCACTTCTTTCTCCCACATATTTAATAGTTTTGTCACATTTCTCTGACTTGGTGGCGCGCATGCACAACCGTACAAGAGTCGAAATGTTCTTACAACTCTTCTTCATGTTTATCTAAACGTTATAAAAATATCAGTAAATACGCGCGCATATTATACCTTGTGGTTATTTAATCAAGGAAGTGCCGATTGCAAGGCGAAGAAGAATATGTCTGAGAAAAAAATTAGTTTTTCTGTCCATCTTTGCCGAGACCTGCATTTAAAGCTGCTTAAAGGCTGAAAATAACGAAACAAGGACCCAGGGCATCGGTCTCGTAATAGTTATGTTTGTTTTGGGAAGAAAGATTCTCGCCAAGGGATCTCAAGGATGCTTTGTGAAAAGATGTGAAGCTCAAGTCCGAGAAACTTTCAAGGCAACTCTAAGATGAGCACCAAATACTGTCGCTTTACTCTATTCCGCTGCGCGCCCTCTGTCTTTCGTAATGCCGACTCCTCTGAACGCTCCCGCAACGTGCCTCTCTCGGCCCTCTCAGGTCGATGGGCAGCCGACCCAAGAGCAGCAGCAGTACCATGCGTACGACACGCCTCGCGGCTCCGGAAGTGACTCGTCGAACCGTGACGTCTTCTTCAAGCGCTCCGGCAACCACCACCAGCATCAGCAACAGTGCCTACCGGGGGGCAGCGCATCCAGCAGTGACGGACGCCGGTCGCAGCACTTTGAGTCACGTGGGTCGGTGCGCCGTGCCGCGCTGCAGATGAACCTCGGGCCCGAACTGCTCGAGCCAGAGATGCTCGCCTGTCCGCCACCGCCGGCACAGGAGTTCCTCGCCAAGGTGCGAGAAAAGGCTGTTATTTTCAGTCAGATGCTTCACAAACTTTTTTTTTTAGCTCCAGAACAAGCTGAGGTTTCTTCAATAAAGTTACTGTATAAGCGACTAATACCAAAAGAGTCATCTTTAGGATTTCAGTGCAAGCTACCTCATAATTTACTTCTTTGTAAAAACTTTTCTCGCTTATTCCCACATCTTTATTTTCTCCCTTCTTTCTTACTTCTTTTATGAGTAAACTGCAGGTTATGATGAAATTTTGAGCGAACATATTACCTAATAGAAATTACGCTTCCAATGTGATGTGAAATCGAAATCATATATGAATTGCCTACTCTTTTTGACTGCCGTAGAAGATCTATGGAGAGAGCCAAGCGTCCAATGTTTCAGCGCTAATTTCTGTTACTGAGCGATGCGGGACATGCGATGGAAGCTGCAAAATCTAAAATTATTCTCAGCTTAAAGCTCCCGCAGACAAGTCCTTAGGTAGCTGCGAAGTACCAACCCTCGGACGTTACTTTTCCGTCCCGGGATAAGCGTATATGGACCTCCGCCATTTGCGCAAAATTAATATATGTAATTTTAAGTAATTTTATTTTAATGGAAGTTGAAGGTCTTATTCATCACGCGCTTAGCATATGTGAGGAGTTCGTAAATGTAATCCGCCTTTTTTACAAGGCCGCTCTGCGCATGCGCGCCTCTCCCCTGGCTGAAAACAAACACTCAACCTCAGCTGCGCATGCGCAGTTCTTGGCCTCCACGATCTGCGCAGCCGCAGCTGATCTCGTAGACCATGTGTAGTTAATATTCGTGACAGGCGTATGCGATAGATGGAGGTAGCTGTCAAGAACAGACACTGCCATTTCGCTGGCGGCTGCATCTCCCAAGGACGTTTTCAACCAGTAGCAGACGAATTTTGAACCACTCCCAGAGGGCGCCACATTTTGTGAAAAAGGCGGGTTCAAAGCGGAGACATTGGAAGCTTCAACTGTATAGCCAAATGATACTGGCTTGCCATTCGCCATTGTCTATAAAGAGTGAGCCGATTTTTGAATCTAGCTAGTTTGAAAGCGTCAGCTCTGAACACGGAACGAAAATTCGCGCAGCTGTGCTGGCTGCATTTTGAGATCAAAGAAACATTATAAAACAGCTAAAACACTGAAGCTTGGGCATTAAACGTTGCTGACTTATGCCTACTCCATTTTGTTTTTCTGCGGCTACGACATGCCTAAAGCACGAAGTGAAAGGGGGGTTTCTAACTCAGACATTAAGCTGGCTTTTGTTAACAGTCATGATCACCATCAGCCTGACTATACTCACTGCAGGGCGAGGTCCTCTCCCATATTCCTCTAATTAATCCGGTTCTGTGCTAGCTGCATCACCTGTTAACAGTAAACAGTGTGTGGTAACAGCAAACGGCAGCAAAATTAAAAACAAAAATTGAAAATAATGGGCATAACAGTCAAAAGAGGCGATAATGTCAAGAAACTATGCATAGGTTTCCGGCTGGATAAAGACAAAATAGTGTTTCGCGCTAAAGCATGGCATGAACCCTCAAGATTCTCAATGATTCTATATTATACCTCAAGCTTGAACCTCGCTAGCTAAATTCTTAAAGGCGGATTGCTAAACGGCGGATTACTAAAAGCGTCAGAGCTTGTACGTGAAAAAAGAACAAATGGTCTATTTATTTTCTCTTCATGCTCGTCCTAAGGGTAACTTACGGAAGAATCTCTTCAAGGAAGGCAAAGGCTGCCGGCAACACCCGAAATAACTGAGTTGCATTCTCTTTTAATGAATAGGTATCAACTGTTCCGAGTCGGTTCTGTTGCATCGCAGGGGTGTTCTGCGCATCAGCGATCCGCGGACTACAGCCTCTTAAAAGAATAATAATTTTCGCTGTTACAATTTCAATATTATCCGCCGGGGTGACTCATTGGTAAGGACGATTGGCTACTAAACTGGAGCACCAATGCTCGGATCCGACCGCGGTGGTTGTTTCGATAGAGACGAAACACAAAGGCGTCCGTGTGCTGTGCGATGTCAGCGCACGCTAAGTATCCCCAGGTGGTCTAAATTATTCGTAGCCCTCCACTACAGCCCCTCTTTCTTTCTATCGCTCTCAGTACCACCTTTCCCCTTCCTTTACAGCGCGGTCGAGATGGGTGACGGGTGACAGAGTGCCTTCCTTTCCTTTAAACCAGTTTATATTTTCATATGATACTCAAGCTTGCATGCTTGTTAATTTTAACTAGAATAGTAGATGAAAGTTTCTTCAACGAGTATATTTTTAATATGCTAGAGAGGTGTAGCGTAATACGTCATACATACCAAATACTCTGAGCCGCCGACGTGTCAAGTCGATTCGCAGCTTGCCTGCATATGGCGGCTAGGTATCCGCGCATGCGCATTGGTGCCATTTTGTGAACTATATCACTAGACCACGCACGTTATGCCAAAACTCTCAATAAACTGTAATATTTTGTGCGATTCCGGTTTCCCCAGGTGCGTGAGATGGTGGCCGCCGCGAGGGCCAGGCTACGAAGCTTCAGGTTCCGTCCTTCCCTAGTTGACATACCAGAAGACGACTACTATCACACCCAACATCACCACCAGTGCCAGGACCAAGAACACAGACACCACCAGTTTGCCAAAAAATTAGATGTCTTCTCTGGCGCTGCCGGTGGCTGCAACGGCATCTACGACAGCTCCGTCAGGCATAACCCGCTGCTTGGAGTCGACTGTCACAGGTGATTTAGGCTCACGGAGGCCTAATTTTTATTTCAAACATAGACTGATTGTTCGTGGTGTCTCTTGCCCTGTACTACGATTGCTGTAAGCCGCATTAAAGTATATAATATGAATGCGCTCATCCGCTAGCCAACCGCAACATGCTCCTCGTACACTGCAGTGGAACAAGGATAATCACCTAGAAAAATGCAAAGAAAAACATGGCGTCTCTACCCTTCTAAAAATTGGCAGGAGTTACCTCTGTTAAACACATTATAGTGCTAAAATAACGAAGGTTTTTTTTTTTTTTTTTTTTTTACTTGTTTTAGCTCGGTGTGACTGGGTGCTTCTTTTTACATTATACCTGATACTAACTTAATTTCGCTCTGGTCCTTGTGTGCTATAGCTTCAGCTGTTCCTGCGGTACCATCTGAGAGCAGGAAGTTTTACAAGTGAATGCGCTCGCCCCGGTGGCTCAGTGATTAAGACGCTAAGCTACGGTGGCTATTAAACCTAGTAGCCCGGTTCCAACCCGACTGTTTTGAATTAACTCCGATAGTTTTAGAAACCTTTAGTGCGAAAGCAGGGGTCATGGCGAGTCATTGGTTGGCTAGCGAACTTTACAAGCCCGTCGTGGAGACCTGCGGGTTGGAGCCGCACTACTAGACTTAGCTTGAATTAGCCGCGCGAAGTTACGTGGCACTACCAGACTTAGTTTGAATTAGCCGCGCGAAGTTACGTGGTTGTGGCCTCATGAAAAGCTTAGCCAGTCAGAGCGACGGCACAAGCAAGATCGGGCTAGATTCTGAACGTGCACTCGACGACTGTCACTTGCACAGGTTCTTCGAGGTGAACGAAAGCTTCCAGGACTCGCCTCTTGAGGCCTTGGCGCATCAGTCACCTTACCCTCCAAGACCACCAGAGCGACGCCGGAGAAAGCTGTTTGGAAAAGACACGCAGCATGCCCGTTTTGACCGCTTCAGGTGAGCAGCTTAATATGCGTCTCTTGTTTTGTTCTTTGCGGCGACGTTGTCGAATGACGATCCACAGTACCATTTCCGCCAAAAGTAACTAACACATGTGATTTTTATCTCAACTTTAGAGTAAAATCCTAAGTCCTATGTCAGGCTCGGGGACCAAAAGCTCTTTGTTTTTACTTGAAATAGATTTTGGGCATGTGTGATGGCGTAAGACTCGTTTGCCACAGTAGGCAGCGGAATCCGTTCTTTAACCAAATCCAGAGCAGTAACTACCCATCTAAACCAACCAACCAAAAACCAAAAAGGCCTGTGTTAGATCAGGTGGAGAGTTCGGCCACCTTACTCAAATTTCGTAACATATGAGATGCCATAGTTTGTGTACTGCAATAGCTAAGAAACAGACCACACTGCCTGGTTGCGCTTGGAAAATACGGTACGTTGCCGCTGCAGGTTATGCAGAACAAGGATTTTCGCTGCGTAAAAACATCGTAAGAAAGAATCAATGCGTAAATCAAGATCACCCTTATTTCGCTCATAAATATGTGTAGTGAAATTAAATAATTTTCTCTCCTCTTGCAAACGAAATCTTTCCGCAATAGTCAACCGTTGTATTTCACTGCTGGCTGTATGTCATGGAGACTCGGCGTTGGAGTCTATGCTGCAGCCTATTCAATCAGCACAGCTGCCTGTATTTAATTAGCACCAACATTTCTTTTCAAAGTGTCATTTTGTCCATCCATTGTTTTAAAGCAGAGGATTTGCAACAAAGTATCCTGCAGATTATCTATTCAGGAACCCTGAAATCGAATCACTCACAGCACAATCTGTAATGCGTCCAATTACGAAGACTTGAAAACAAACTAACTGTGTTGATGTGAATAATCAGCATTGCCTTTTTCATTGAGAGGGGTTTTAAAAATTTTAATTTTTCATGCTTGACATTATTTTTTGACAAATCTCAAAAACCCTCCTGTGGATCATATACTATTAATGAAATACATTTCAGCTGTTTAAAATGCCCTGAATGATTCAATGGGTTCGCTTCAGATATAATTAATAACAAAATGCCCAGAGCATGCAAACACTAAATTTTTTTTTTTTTTTTCAAAAGAATATATCTGTTCAAACTTTTCCTATTTATGAGGAGCTTGTTTCGCCTATGACTTATATTTAGTTTGCTTACTTGATTCGACGTTTATGTAGTGGCCGTACATTTGCTATAAAACAGGCGTTTTTTAGCATCCATAAAATGAGGTGTAAGGTGCTTATTGGAACACCAGGACGTTAGGGGATGCGTGAGTGCCAATTAGGCGACTGAGTATTGCTAGAAGCAGTTCTCCAGTGTCAACCAGGCTTCGGCTCCACTTCGTCAACTTCTTCGACGTGTCGCGTTAGCTGCTGTCCGTCGGAGCTATTCCAGAGGAAATATAATCATATGAAACCATCATTCTTTAGATACGCTAATGCGTGGACAGTGCTTTCAAGAGCTTAAACATTAGATTAGCATGATAAATATGCACACGTTCCAATACAGACTGATTTTATCTCTTGTCTTTCACGTTGTAATCATTTTTATAGATTAAAAATTTAACAACCAGTTACTAAGCAAAACTTCATAGTATTCACGATTTGTACGAATTTCAAGGTGGCTGGCGAAAAAGCATGGTACTTTCACGTGTTTACCTACAACAGGGAATTTCAAAAAATTCAGTTTTACAGTAGCGGCATTTCCTCGAACAACATTATCTCAAACTGGAACCTAATAACGGAAGCCCTAATCACTACATCCACCTTCGATATTGCACCACGGTATTGTTTATATACGCGAGGGCAATTGCAGGTTTACTATTTCTTTCGCTTGAAAGTACATAGGAAGGAGAATGGTTATTTGGTGCAGTAAAAAACCGCTTGACTTTGGTGCAGTAAACTAGCAGTGCCCTGGATTAAAAAAAAAACACGCTTGACTTTTTCTTTCAGGAAAGACCTCTACGAGAAACTTCATAAGCTCCAGGAAAGTCGTGCGCAACAACCAGCCGGGGTGCGTTGTGAACCCGATGGGAACTCCGACAGCCCATCCTACGAAAACGTCCTACCGCCGCCGCTGCCCAAGGGCTCGGGCCACGATGCTCCGCCACGACCACCGCCTCGCCTCTGCACTTCGCCCGTCGACCATCCTCGGGATGATGAAGCGGACGGAGACAACGTCTCCTCCACGAGCATCGAGCCTGACTCCCTCTACTCTCCCTGCGATTCTCTGAACTCGAGAAACATTACCAAGCTGTCGGTACCTCCGGACCAGACGCTTCTTGAAGGTCTCGATCAACCAATCATCTTTGACTCCCTTCGAGAACCCCGCCCCAGTTATCTCATGAACTCGTCTGACCAAGTTAGCCCGGAGATGATAGTAAAGGTCACCAGCTCGTTCAAGCCGACCCACTCCGGGCTCTACATGAGCGTGCAGTCGCTCCAGAAGTGCATCAAGACTTCTTCGCGGTTCGTTCCTTGTCCACGAGGCTTTGATGCCATGGACGCTCTACGTCGAGTGACGGCGGGCGACATCGAGTTTATGCATGTGTGCCGAGGTCAGCTTAAACGCCGGGACAGTGTGGGATGCTCGTCTGTTGCTTCAGACAGCCTGATGCCGTCGCCCTCTGACTCAGAATACGACCCGGATTACTCCGATCCTTCACCGCAAACGGACGCTAGAGTGGTTAGCCTGCGACGCACCAGGCGTCGCTTCCGGTCTCGTGCTGAACGCAGCGGAAAACACACGCTACCACCACCGCCACCTGACGTCACAATCATCGAAGTGGGAGATGCGGCTGGTGACATTTTGAACGGCAAAGGAAACTTCGTGACACTAATAGAGCTGGACACATCAGAAAGTTCTAACTGATGTGATTTCCAAAAATTGTGGCTGCTTTTTGAGGCCACCACAGCCCCCTGCACTTTCAGAATACTTATAAAACCCACTGGTGTCTAACCGTGAAGCCAATGAGAGATTCATAGGCTTCTAAGTGCTTCATTATAAGACCCTTCAAACGTGTACGGTTCGTGATACCGACGCAGCAACGCAGTGCCGTTTATGCGCTATTTGAAGTCAGCTACGGAACTTGGGAAAGGGCTAAAACACATGGAGCAATGTTTTAGTTGTGATCAGAATGATTAAAAAGTGACATTTATATTAGGGATGGCATTCGCGAAAAGAAGTCACATTCTCCGAAAGGGAAGCGATGCTATATACTCTACCATAGTTTTCTCGCCACTACAAATTTTGGGGGACGCAAGAATGCGGCGAATACCACGAACATGTGTGCATTTTCCAACTCTGTAGCTTTGAAATATTTTTACGACAGTAATAATTTAGTAATTGATTTTTCCGGCCGTACGTCTGAATAACCAATTGTAGAAGTTACACAGACGCAGACAAAAGCCATTGCGAAAATATCTATTAATGCAAACCTTCATCGCTTCCTCGACCTGTCCATATCTTGACCTGCGCTTTTTGATACGCAGTAATTATTTCCTACACTCTTTCCCCCGCAGCATTAGAATCCGCAGCATGTGATCCTTCTTGCGAGCGAAATTAGACGTCAGATCCGCTCGCTTTATTGGGGCAGACAATAAAGGTGCCTCGATGCCCTCGCCTCGTGGCGGTAAAGTACCATAGCTCGCACTCAATACTGCCACTGAATTCCTACGCCTCTGCTGTCAAGGCTAGGCTGGAAAGGTAAGGGACCGGCACTTGACTGCTGAAGGTTGGAGGATCGAAGCACAAGTGCCGTTCCGCGGCAGAATATAGCCCTAAAAACGGAATGGTCCCAATTTTCACTTAAACATCCACCCTTATCTCACGTTTTACAACTGAACAACTCTGCATCTCGCCCCTTGTCATTGTAAGTTTAGGTGGTTGGACAAAAAGCGACGGTCAAGGTACGGCGGACGAGTGCAAAGACCATGTTTTACAGCAAATGGCCAAAATCAATACTCTTTTACTGACAGTACTGCGCCGTGACACAGAAGGATCACACAGGTCCTTCGCCTTTCATTGTCTTCCTAGCATTCGCTGCACACCCACAGGAATTTGGCGAGCAGTACAGGTGCATGTTTTTGTTTTGTTTGCCATAAAAGTGTTGTGTACACTGTCACATCAACATAATCGCCATAGGAAAACCTTTTTGGGCCACAATATATCATCCATTCTACGATGGATCTTGTAGTTGAATAGGCATATACGAAGAAGGCATCGCTGAAAGCACAGACGTGTACGTGCTTCCACCTAACAACAGAAGTTCTGAGACACTTCATCGAACTCTCTCATGAAGAACGCTTCACGGGGTGCATGAACACGTAATATGGAGGATACAGAAGTTGGCGTCATTACTTATACTGTTGACGTGACATTGTTGCCAAAGAAAAATTGCCAACTTGGGATCATGTGAAAATAAGCAATATTGAAATAAAGTATGCGAGACTGTGCGTGAAGTCAATACTGCATACCCGGTTCCTGTGGTGAGGCTTGGTAGCGCAGTACACACACAAATAGGAGTCACAGGAACAGTTTTAAAGACCCAAAAAACATAACAGAGTGTGAACATTGTCTTTAACTCTTATCGGAATCACAGGGTTTACAGCCGCAAACAACTGGCAAGGTTGAGAGCGTTGCCTTTATGGCTTACTGCAAATTCGATGCATCGGGACCACAAGAGAGGTTTTACAGCCACAAAGAACTAAGGGTGAGAACATTGCTTTTAGAGCTTACTCCTAGTTCTGTTCATAAAACTGTCCTTGCAATTTTTTTCTGTTTGGTGCAATCTGCGTTGAATTCTGGCCTTCAGAATTCTCTTACCCAATTTCTTGCGCACTGCTTCCATCCGCTGCTCCAACTAGTCCACTTTTGTTTCCCGCGTGTGTGTGTAAGCGGCAGCATAACAAAAAAAAATTACCAGCTAGAACGTTAAAAAATAAATGCTTCCTAAGAAGCACTTTTCGTGAGGCATACAGCGCCTGTTTACATACGGTTCTTCAATCATTCAATGAGGTCCCGCGGACATTGAAAGACGGCAAAATCAGGTCCGCAACCGATCGCATAGCGAGGTGGCTAATCACTGATAGCCACAGTACACATGAAAGATTTTTGCTGGACGTTCGTCTTAGCCGAGCGCGTTTCACTGCTTCTTTTCTGTTGGCCCACAACATGGTCCGGCAGCCAACAGCAAAATCGAAACCCATTACATTTAGCCGTCATCCGGCGCGAAGTGGCAATACCTGACCCAAGGGTGTGCAGGCTTTGCATAGTGCTTCACAGTGCAGGCTATGAATGAAAATGGCAGAGGATGTAAAACGGCAGCAAAAAAGAAAAATGAAAAAGTAGTGAAAGTGTGCGCGCACAAGCTTATTTTTCATGGTAAGAGGAATAAGACAATCTTTTGCACTTGCCTTACTTGACCAATCTGTGCTGTCTGATGTGTACAGCCTGAAGATGGTGTAAACTCCCGTTTCATGAGTACATCATGCCAAAGGCACTGAGTGAAACGCTTCTTCAACATCTAATTAGGCAATTCGAATTTGAAAATTATAGGCTGTATAGAAATGAAACGAGCGTCCTCGGTTGTCAAAAGGACCAATACATATACGCTTATTCAGTCATTGAACTCAGAAGTAACGCTTTCTTGCGTTCCAAAGCTGAAAGCATCCCTTGTTCTCTAGCTTTTTTTAATCTCCACCAACTACATAACATAGACGCGAGTATTTACTCGTTGTCCGATTTCGACAGACTGCGCAATAAACATACCGAACAGCCGCTTCGATGAGAGCAGGCGAAATCACCGAGAATCCGAAGAGAGCTCGGGCACTTCAGCAGAAAGGTCCGACTACCCGCTGACCTTTCACCATATTGTCACAGCCCATTCACCTCATTAGCCTCCTCCGACATGACCCGGATTCCCCTGTCTCCAGAGTCTTCTCGCCATTGTGAAAGGTACAGCACGTGGTGGTTCATTAATCGCGGTTGCTGCTCCCGCCAAGTTCGCCCACGCCTGCAAGGACTCAACCGACGATTGACCCACACTATTAACGCCCGACATTTTGTGCCGTCTTGCAGGCCGGGCACGTAAGGAAGCGCCCTTGTCGGCTTTCTCTCGGTAATGGATGGCACGCGCAATCAACGAGCCAAGCGATAAGGCGTGACCGGCCGGCAAGACTTGTCGGAGAGGCAACGTGGCAGTAACCATGACGATGCCTGCGTATGGCGCAGCGAGCCGGTCTGTCTTTTCTCTGTCCGCTGTGTGCCCCTCTGGTAATATTTTCAGTGAGGGAGTTCTGCCATAGCGACGTCCGCACTGCCAGTTGCCGGGGCTCCGTTGTGACCTTCAAGGATTAATGCAAGTGACCCAAAAAAAGATGTCATTTCGGAAAAGATTGTTGTAATGTGGGTAGTAGTCAAACTTATGCCACGATTCCTAATGCGATGTTTAAAATTGAGGAGCTTTGTTGCGATAACTTAAAACAGCGAAAGTGTCAGTCTACTTCCAAAAGCTTGCTAGATATAAGAATTCCGGCGAGCTGTGCGTACTGTACTATTTATTTCACACACTAGGGGAGTAGTTGAAGTGGAGAAAAAAAAATCACTCCTTTGAGCAAAATATACTCTATATGTGAATGACAATATAAACCTATGGAAACGTAATTGCTTTCCTTTTGTCGCTATAGGTTTTTTAAAGAAGAGGGGAGAGCAAAATTTATTTGTTTCCTCATTTAGTAGTTAAAAATAGTATAGTAGTTCAAGAACACGTGTCTGGAACGATGGGTTCCAGACACTTCCATGATCAGTTTAATATCCGGGAAAACACGCCTCTATGTTTCCAATAGGAATGCGTGGCTGGTAACTGAGTTCGTTGGCATATAAAATATATAAATGAGCTTTCTTCGTATTATTAGCCAGTTTATTATTTCTACTAGCAGTTAACTTTCAAACCGCTTTAGAAAGTGCTTCCCGCATTTCACAGTGAAAGTACTAGTCCAGAATTTCAGAGCCTAGTAAAATCATTGAACGCTCCTAAGACCGAAAGCCGTAGCAATAGCAGTAAATAAGACAAAAGAAAAAACCGCCGGTACAGAGCGGATTCCAACCCGGGAATTTCTGAAGGGGTGCGCGCGGAACCTCGATCCTATTGCCAGAGCGGGTCCCATTTCCACTGTTCATCGGTTGTACTCAATGGTAAATCCGTACATCCATATCATAGAGGGTAGAGCCACTGGAACCGCGTACCACCAGCCTACAGTAACAGTGCCAGTACCAGAAGTCACCGGGTCTGTGAAGTCGGCTGTGCGCCAATATGGCGCGTAAGATGAGCGACGCTGGGAAAAACAATCGCGCAACTCTGCTTGCTTCCTGCGGGAGCATATACAAGAACGCCATCCCGCTATAGTGTTCATTGGATATTTTGGATATACAAGGTTGGTGCATTGTAGCAGATAATTCGGCCGCCTAGCTTGCATGGCACAACCGATACTGAATACCGAGAGATTGGAGTTTTAAATTTTCTGCCTGCACTGCACACACGGAAAGACTTGGCTTTTGTACTTCAGCTCAGTTTTTCTCCTCGACCCATGTTTTACGTGGTCTCAACTATGAGTCTTTCCAGTCTTCGCTGTGCACGCTGCTCTTCTTTCCTCGAATTTTGAAGGTGGTTGCCAGCTCAGGCGATGAAACAGCGTTTCTCGAGCAATCCCAGAACACAAACACGTCAACCACGGCAGCTGTGCAAATCCGCCTTTGATATCGGCACGAGTAGCTTACGGAATGTTTACACGTGTGAAAGCATTTGTCCTCTTTGTAGTTTACGTATTCAGTATACCCTTTAAAATTACAAGGGACTTTAGCGACTAAAGTAGTGAAAGGCGAAAGCCTGAGTGCCGCATTCTGCTACGCAACTGGCAGCAGTAAATAATTATTATTTAATTATTTATTTATATATTATAATTAGCACTTTAGAGGATTAATCAACCACAATTACATAATTAATTTATCATTATTTAATTATAAATTACTTAATTAGTCATTATTAGTTTATTATTAATGATTAATCATTGACTGATATATGGCCATATAAGGCACGCATTCGGCCATACTATGGTGGTGCCCTGTAAAGCCCTGTGATTAGTAGAGACCTCTATGACGTAATCACGCCACGGCCAATCAGAATGTCGCAAAAGCGGGACACATTTTTTCCACGACAGCACGAGCCATTAAAGGCGTTCCCTTTAATACTCTCATCACGGAAGTGATGATTGGTCGAAGCAGGAGGCCCGAGAGCAGTGCTGCCCGCAGCGCTGGAGCATATCCGAGGGGTGCGAAATGGCTCTGAGAAGCGTGCCCGTTGAATATATCTACTCCTCATTCTGAACGCCTTTTCATCTGCATCTGTTATCAAGAGTACTTACTGTTTCTTCGTTCTTTCTCTCTTCCTTTATTTCTCTTGCTTTCTTCCTTTTTTTTTTTTTGTTTCCTTTATTCTCCTTTCCGTCCATTTTCCTTTCGTCACCTTGCAGATCAAAAACAGCGCTCGTGTAGTTGGCTATTGGCGCAAAGCTCGGGGTGAAAGAGCCGTGAAATGTCAACTCCTCTCAGATTGCGGCAATTGAAGGCAGATGGGAGAAGGGCGATGACCCAATGCCTCTCTGAGTGAATTGCAACCACAATTTAAAAGTACGGAAAAAGCGATTAATATATAAGTGCAACAAGAAATGTGATAATAAATTTCTTATAGCATTAGAAGACAGCAGAGAAAAATTACAGCAGCACCGCAGAATCTGCAGTGAAAAAATGCGAAAGCCTGAGCGTTGCTGCTGCACACGGTACATCGCGCGCTTCTTGTCGAACACAATCACCGTTTCTTTGAACGTATCTAAGTTCATCTGCATTATATACAGGAAAGAAAAGGCGCGGTATCTGTCACTCGCGGAATACCGCTACTGTCATTCTCACTGTAGACAAGGAGAATTATGATTTGCGTTTTACGATTCCATGCTTGGCGCAGTTGATTAAAGCGCTCGCTAGAGGATCCGAGGGATGGAGATTCGATTCTCGGCGGAGATAAAGTATTCTTTTTTTTTGGTGACGTCATCAGAATGATTGGCAAGTGAAATCCCGCGGTGTGCCGCGGAATCTCGCGAAGAAGTGGGAGACTTCTCGCGGACGCACAGACGGGCACGCTGGCATGTCACCCATAAAAGGCTTTCTCCTTAAGGGAATCTGGAACGGTCTTGAAATTGCATGAAATTCAGTGGTTCGAAAGAAGGGGCTTTATTATTCATGTCTGTACATTTTGCTGAATTCTGTTCATAAGAAAAGCCGCAATCCTTGTTAAAAAGCGCGGGGGCGGGGGGAGGGGGGACGATGCCTGAGGGACAGGAGTATGACACGCGTCAATCTGGAAATTTTGGCCTGCGCTTTGGTGATCAGCGGGCCAGCATAGTCTGCTGCTGGTTAAGTTTGTTTTCTCCAGTTCGGTCGTTCTGTCCTAAAGACTCCGCGTGTTCAAAGGCTCCACGAGGTCGACCAGCAGACACGCAGATGTATATTACAGAGTAGCGCGGCCCGCGCTTCGAAGCCTTCCGACCAGTGCGCCTCTTTTGCCGAGTCTTAAAATAAACGTCCTTTAATGTTCGAAAAGTATCTTCTTCGTGTCATTAAAAACGCATTCCGAGTGAGTGCATGATGCGACTAGTGGCTCAGTCCGGCTTGGCGGTCCAGGCGACATGACGCTTCATATAGTTTTTCAGAAGATAAAACTTTCTGCGCAGTGGGTCTCTGAAATGAAACAGAAAAACATTCTTGCCTTTGAGAAACTGATAATTTTTGTGCCGATAACGATCACCGAATATTGGCAGTGATTGCTGCCAATCAGCGCAACTGAAGTCCGGCGCCGTTCTATCATTATTCTCACACCTAATTAAGTTAGTACCCTTGCTGCATGACTGGCTTCCCCATTGTTACTCTTAACCGAGGTTCCGAAATTAAAAAGCGAGTCACGACTCACTGTCACATCTCGCCGCCATTCTCGGCTAGGGCAACCATTATCAATTAGGTACAGCAAACGAAACGCACGATTCAGTGATCGGCAGAACGAAGCTGCATTTCCAGTAGTCATTTACAACGCAGTGCCTGGAATGCCGTGCGGTTCACGCAGCCACAGTAGCCACAGCGCGCTCAAGCATCGTCCGAAGGCAGCACATGCTCGTCACCACATGCCGCGCCGGCCACGTCTCCCTCAAGCCGTACGTACACATCCCTTTAGCTAGCTTTTGAAAAGCGTGCTATAATTTATTGTTATCCTAAATAATAAGCCCAGGGTTAAATGAATGTCAAACACTGATTCTTATTGAGGACCGCTGAACCGTACCAAGATGCCGGCAGGAGTGATAACTGCTAAAAAAGCAAGTTTCACTTCACAACTGAGTAGCCGCCGGTGCGTCGCGGCTTGTCTGATCTTCTTGTATAGTACATTTGCTCCTCACCTAAAGCGGCGCCGTAATTATTTATATGTTAATTTTATGGTGAGGCAACGGGATTGACAGTAAGGCCGTTCTATGAGTGGCCGTTTACTACATCACTGCTCAGTCACAAAGTGTCTGCCGTGGCGTCGGTGCACAACAATATATGAATAGCGACGACCAGGGAGTAGTACCGGGCTTATAGCGCCCGTTCGCCGCGCTCGCATACCGGCATCGTTGCAGTGAGCTCGTAGCATCCGGCGCTGCAGAATTCGAAAACTTGTCCGATTACGTGCTACGACCATACGGAAAGAGATTGGTAAAGAGCGGACACTCGGCGAAAACTGGCACCAGGAAATGACGCGCGACGTGTTGCGCTGCCGCTGATGGGTGGATAACGGCACCAGCACGGACACGCGTGCAGCGGCACTAGGCTGCAGCGGTAGCTCGCCAGAGCAGACGAAAGAAAGTTGTCGAAGGGGCTGGTTATCTGCGCGTGCCTCGCCTGTGCGGCACAGCCCGCATATTTTTATCTTCCGTGGGCTGCTATGCGGAAGAACTGTGATTTGGAACGACGGCAAGGTGAGCAACATTGTTAGTTTACGCTGACCACGCCGGCCGGGGCCAATTAAATTTCGCAGCTCGTGAACAAGCGCGCCGGCTGTTCAGGCATAGAGAAGTTCAGGCGCAGTTCGTGACGCTCGCGCAGTTTTCAACCGCGGCGAGGTGTAATATGTTGTGTTCCTGCGAAGCTGCGCTGGATTTCGAACAGTTTAGCTCAGCACGCTGGACAAACTGGCAAGTGCAGGCACCAAGACACGCCGTTGGGCTAACATGACGTATTCGCCGGCCGCTGCGGCCAGGCTTGACGCGGTTTGCCGAACGGCCGTGTCGCGTTTAACATGAAAACCGCTAGGTGAGAAATGTTTCATTGTTGTCCAACCTCGCGGCATTTCAGGCATTTTAGCTTAGCACGGCGGTCTGAGCTTCACAAAGTCACGTATGAAGGGCAAGCCAACATGGCGTGCTTGCTTGCTTGCCGCGGTGACATGTGAAATGGCGTGAGGCCAGCCTGACTCGGTTTTTCGAACGGCTAGTTTTGCGTGGTGGCGCGTTTTATTTAGCGGGACAAAGTTAAAATGAGAAAAGTTTCATTATGCTGCAAGCTTCTTTGCTTCAGCTGTTCAGTGCTTTTGAGGAACGTCGTTAGTCTAGTGGCTGCTGCGGAAATGCATTTTCAGATAGGTTCGGTTAGCCTGCGTTTCCTGACCTGTACGTTGCAAGAGTACTTTCCCGCCTCCTCCCATACTATCCGGACCTGGGTGGACTGGCATGGTGCTGAGGGTGAAGAGCAGCGCCTGCCCGTCCAGCAGGCCATCGATGCATTTGGCGCCTAAGTGTTGCGGCTCAATAAAATCTTTTACTACTACTACTACTTGCAAGAGTACCTTTTGTACCAATTTTACGAATGACAGCTTTCCAGTTCTGGACCATAACTGCTGCTCACCAAGCTTCAGTATGCACCCACGTGCACAGATGTATGCGCGGTGCAGTGGCCTTACAGTTCATTGCAACCTTCTGCATCATGTTCATTCATTTTCCAACCACGCTGCATGAACCCACAGACTGCAGCCGAAGCACGGCAGATGCGACGAGTGAACGGTGTGGCCTTCCCCTAAGCGTCAGTATTCCTCTCTGCCCTGATCAATACAAGTTACCCTTCCTAAGGTGGCCGCGACTGTGACTTTGTAGTTTATGTATAGCGCCTGTTTTGTTACATATCATTTGCCAATTATTCGGAAATCAACGTCATTCTATTTTTGTCTCTACCTAAATGTTGTTGCTCGCCTTGTGTTTTTATTTGTCTGTACTGTGCACATCGCCTAATGTGTGGAAAGGTTTGTCAATGCCTCCGTCTACATCTGTTGCATCTGTTGTGTGTTTTACAAGCAGCAAAATAAATGTTAATTTCACAAAGTACTTGGCATCTTTTCTGCAATACTGTTTTGCGAAGGCTATGGAGTTGCTGCGTTGATGGCCAGTTTAGAGCACTGGGTATCTATTTTTCATTTTGTTATGCATGCTGAAAGTGCAAGCACTAGCAGACCATGTGAAACCAAAATAATGCGCCAAAAGGGGCAGGGCGCAGCGCATGCTAGTATTCAAATAGCGCGCCTTTCACTAAGACCGGAAGTAGTTGCCGCCGGCCGCTTGGTGCGCTACAGTCAAATGGCCCTATGGGAGTGTCCGCTCTTTACCAATCTCTTTCTATATGCTACGACTGGAAGCGAACCGTCTTCGGCGTTGCGTTAACAACATATCGCTCAAATTAAGCTGCAAGGACAAGACCGTCAACTGCAGAACGCGTGCGCTCTTTGCTGCGCCGTTAGGCGATATTTGATGGTTGCATAAACGCGCTGTGGACTAGGATTGCACACTATACAATGCCTATTTCAATTGTTGCTATTGAAATATGATTTAGTATGTAAAGGGCAGTTGTTAAGTGGGCCAGCTCGCGCGCTTTTCGCACTTGGGTAGCGATTTCCGACTCGCGCAAATTTGATAACTTCGTTTTCGTCGACAGCGTTGTTCGTAGCGTCATTTTGTTTTTTTAAATCGCTGGTTGCTCGAACCCGTACGCTAAGAGCCCCAGCTGTTGTGCATTGCTCCAATAATGTAGAACCTTTAAATCGAGCTTTCAATTCGCCTGAAGCAACGCGCAAGCAGCAACAACGCCGGTGCCGGCCGGATATACCGACAATGATGTCATAATTGGCCCGGTCAGTTGTGGGCAATTGCGGTGTTTGCTTCGGGGGCCGAACCGCTTATGCTGGTTTTTTTTTTCTAAAAGACTGCTCTTTGCGTTCATTTCCGCCATTTTTAGGCGTGATAGTCGTGTTCATGGACAAAAAAAAAGTATAAAATTCTGCACAGAGCCCTTTATTTTTTTTTTTGGGGGGGGGGGGAAATGTTTCAGCTTTCTTTTAGCACCTACAGAAGAGCATCCACAATGCACAGAGAAGGAATGTAGGCACGGGAAAAAGAAAAAGCAATCTGTGTAGCCACATATCAGTGAGAGAACACTGATGGTGCATTTCACGAGCATGGTTTGGTAGAAATGTCTCTTGCACCTAATGGATCGGAGACTGAATGTTACCTGGCATTCCCGGCACGGATGAATGAGTTCTGAGGGACTTTTCTTCATTGCGTTTTATTTATCACAGCCTTGCGCAATCTCTGAGGAAACCCTCCAAGAGAAGGCATTCTTTCTTCCACGCGCATGTAGTATTTACAGATGGCCAGTAGCAATGCTTGTGGCACTCATTATTTGCTGCTGAGAAAATTATATAGATCGGCCTCCACAGTCTTCATTACTGCAGTTTTCTTTGCTGATATCAACCACGGGTGAAGGTGGTGGCACTCTGTAGTGCCTCTGACGACCCGTGCTGAAAAAAAAGGAGGAACATTTGGTCTCGGCAAGAAAATAAGAGAATCGGCAAACGCAGACCCACAGTGAGGACCGTGTCGTGCGTTGAATAAAGGAAAAAACAAGACTATTAATAGCAAGCCTTGTGCTAGCAGTATACAAGCCCTTGTGAACTCAGTACTGTTTCACAAAAGAACACTACGAAAAAGAAGCAGGTTTTTTGTTTTCCTGAAGTTAGCATCCTCCACAAAACTTGCTCGTCCTAGAAGACTGGTTATCTTTAATGGGATGCTTTTTGCGTGAGCACAGCACTCTTAAAGGATCGAGTGTCATTAGCTTTCTGCACAGCAAGGAAAGAAAACGGCGACCCTTCTTTTGCTCTTCAAAATCATGGCACAGTTACCAAGAACTAACTGCTCGCTGAGTTTAGCAAATCCTTTGTAAAAAATAATACTAATAAAACATGATGGTAGTGTAACACAAGCCTAACCGCTTTACTAGCTTCTACGTAGATAAAAAAAATGGGAAAATATATGTGACACCCCGTGAATCTTGGACACATTTGAAAAATTGTGTCCTTTCTACTTTCTACCCCGGGCGAGGTTAGGTGCCTATCCAGGGTTCAGAAACTACTGCAAATATATTTTCCTCCTGAACACTTGCTTCAGCTTAATGCTCGAAAGCTGAAAAGAATGATGAAACTAACAAGCCAAGAAAAGGTACCCATTAAACAGCTTCAAAACAAAAGGAGGTATGTTAAAGGTGATAAACAGCAAGCAAAAAGAAAATGGATAAGTGAATGTGCGCCAACACGGACGCAGAAGAAATGAAAACAATTTGGAACATCATTTATAAGAAATTTATAAATGTCATTATGATAAGATACTGAAGAGAAATCAAATTTACAGTTGATAATTCTAGCATCCTTCATTAAAGTTACTGTACCCAGACCAGTTTTATGCATCAATGATACTGCAGTCATAATTTGTCGGAAAATCTTACAACTCTCTAGTATGATTAATTCTTGTTACTTTTTTTGTCATGTGTGCTTGCTGGTAAAATTCTACATCTTCAATACCGAGAGGTCGTACAGGAGGTAAAAAAGGCTTCACATGTACGGAAATGCAGCTTCATTTTTTTTTTTTTTTCATTCGGTGTGCCTTTCAGTTAGCAGCAGTGCCCTGGATTAATATTATATATAATGCTGCAAGTCTTGACTCAAGGTGCGTTCATGAAGCGACCTGAAAACAGGCAGGATTCAGGATAAGGATGGAAAAGAATGTAAACAATTAGCTTTTTAACCATCTCATTATAAATATTCTTTCTTTAGAGGAGGGGGCATGAATGCTTCTTCAGTGTTTTTGTATTTAATTTTGATAGCATGCGTTATCGCGATCAAGCCAAATATTAGTGTACTACGTGTGGCGAAAAGCGCAATCTTGATGTTCTAAAAAGCTCACAGTGAAGATTATTTTATTCGACTGCACAGCGATCACTTAGGGGTTTATGCAGCGGTGAATCATTTTAAGGAATGAAAAAAGCAGCTGATTGGCAGACTGGATCGACAAAAAAGGACATTTAGAGGAAGTTATTTACTTACATATGGTAGCTTAAAATTTTAAAACAAGAAAGGGAGCTGTATATACACATTGCAGGGCAAAGGCCTCTCCAATATTTCTATATTGGATTTAATCCATGAATTAATCCAGTCCTGCGCTAGCTGCATCCATTTGACACATGCAAGCTTTAATTATCATTCGCCACCTAACTTCCTGACTCAAAAGCAAGCCGCTTCTGGCCATGCTCTTCGATAAGGTTACTTTACCTTGCACGGTCAGGCAACTGGTTCCTTTCAAATATCAAACTATGTTTTCGTTATAGTCGCTGACTGCACTCTAAAAATGGTGAAAATTTCACATCGTGGGTTTCGATTATTTAAAAAAAAAAAATAGAATCGACCGCTAACTTTCCTTTCTCCCTCCATACTGTCCTATTACAACGGTATGAGATTTCTACGATTTCATCCCGCAGATTATAAAACATGACTTGATGCCAGAAAAATTTTAAAGAATTTCAAAGACAAATATTGAGTTTGGCTATGATTTCTTCGTTCCTAACTCAGCTTCTGGTTATCTGCACAAACAGAATGGGGCTAATTCTGAAAACGACAGGGAATATTGTTACTGTTAATCCAACAAATGTTGAGCTTGAGGTTGCTCAAAAGAATATTTTCCAAGGTTAAAAATAGCAAATATTTCTCTGGCGCATATGCAGGAGAAAACACCCCTGCTTTTCTATAGTCCGTATGTTTCAATCGTTGTGTATTGATAGGACTCGAGCAATCTAGCTCTACAGCAAATTGATACCTACCTTTGTGGGATCTGAGCAGCAGGAATACAGCTGTAGTAGTAGGAGAAGTAGGAATACAGCGCTGTCACATGATATCTTTCAAGCTATTTGAGCCCGATCTCAACAGAGCACTTTAGAGCTCTCGAATTTGAACATATTCCCCCTCGATCCGCATCGACTAGTTGGCAGATAACAAACCATATGGCACTCCAATACTCTCAGTTTCTTCTATTGTACAGGCAGCTCATATTATACTTATGTACAAATAAACAAAAAAGCATTTCAGTTCGGATATTGCAAGGTGCTTTAAGTCTCGCGCAAGAATGGCTGTAACTAGCAATTAGACAGCATCCAACTGCATCATGAACTGAAGAAAAGAAGCCATTAAACCCAAATAAATATCAGGATCTGACAACTTCAACCGCCGAATGCACGGGTGCAGGAGTGCTCAACCGGGACCACGATCTGATAATTAGGAACGCCGAATCTGCATGGAGTTTGATCGTTATCCATTCAATCATCGATTCAATCAGTAATCGATTCGCTCATTTATTCAATGCCGGATCTGCATAGAGTTTGATTGTAATCGATTCCATTAGGGTCAGAATCTCGCTTGCGACAGTACTATGCCTTAAATCACACGCTGCTCCTTAGCACATGTGTAGGAACTCAACTTTATTACAAAACAAAAATAAACAAAAATTAAAGTACACATGTTTAACGCCAGCGCCGAAACACAACTGTACACAAAAAGCTGAATTATTGACACTTCCAGACAAATGCGCTCGCAATAAATAATAATTGTCATTGGTGCAGGTAAACACCCAAACATAATTAAGTTGTCACTGACAAGCATGACATTTCTACGAAGAAAAATAGCAAAATAGAATAATAATCATACTAGTGAGACTTGTTCATGGAGCAAAACGTTGGTAGTTATATGCAGTTGTACTCGTAAATGAAAGTTTTTGAAAGTGAATCAGGAACGCATTCCTAGGCTTCTTCCCCACAATCCTTTTACTTCAGGCCGCACGTATTGAGCACTTTTTCCTTATGTACATGCTCGAAACATCCCTGCACTAAACTCAGGAATTGCTAAGTTTCCTGCAATATTGCCCTTCTACAGGCAAAGATAACAGTATATCTGCAACACTGACCGAGCGCAATGGCTTCCCCCGACTACTAGTGCCACCATCGCCTAGCGGTGGCCTGCCTAACGTGTACTGACCTGCGAATTTATTTTCGGCCACACATCAATACGTAGAACCATTTTAAACTACCGTCAGCGCAGCCTACACGAAATAAAAATATACTGGCCAGTACACTGCAAGCACATACCCCAACATGTAATGCACGTGGGGTTTCAGCACAAACTTTGCCTGAATATTTTTGGCTTGTGCTGTTGATATGATATTATGTAATAATAACAATAACAGCAAACTTGATGCTTTGTAACTAATAACCAGTACTCAGAATTATTATAAATTCATGACAGCTCGGCCAACCCTAAATTGTATGCTTGTAGAATTCCTCGAGTCTAAGTGCCAAAACACTGGGCATACCTCTAGAGATCACTTTCTTCAAACAAGGAAGTACCTCGCGCACCAGGTGGAGTGGAATTCAAAATTACGAAAACGTTTGATGATTCGTACACTTGTGAAAGATGATAGAATAAATATGTGTGCGAATGAGAAAACCACGCAGCCGCAGCAGCATATTAGGTTGTCATAAATACAAGCACTAGTACACAAGCTAATGAGTGGAAGATAAACACTGAAACCAAAATACTTTTCGTTGCATTCACTGTTGCATCATAGTATTCACTATTTTCAAAAAAAGCAATACTCTTCACGTTCACTTCACTATTTTTTTTTTCATTTCAAAAATACACGAATAGAAACCTTTCATACCTTTGCAGCACATGACATGAGACGTTCACACCTTTCTTAAGATAATTTAAAAGAAAAGCACACTCGTGAAGTACAAGAGTTGCAGACACCGCAATGCGTTTCACAACAGTGATAGGATAATATATTCACTTGTTTAATAACAGGATTAAATATTAGAGTCAGGCTATTGTAGAAAACGCCATAAATATACACATAAAAGCTGCATCGACCACTGATTTCACACCCTAGCACTCCATATGCTAACGTCTCGATTACCTAGAAACATGGAATTATCTGGGTGCCTTAACGAAGGCTGAAATTGCAGGCAACATGCCAGAATTATTTCATCTTCATGATGCAACTTTCAAAACCTGATTAGAGCATTTGAGTAATGTTACCTGGTTACTTCAACCTAAACTACTGCTCAGACATTGAGCTACCGAAAGCTTGCTTAAAAATTCTCCCATGCTAGGTAATGGAGCTACGTACTGTACAGAATTCAGGACCATAATATTAACGCATCCTGGTGAGTCTCGACTGTAGGCTAGAACAATGAAAAATACAAACGTTTACAAAGTAAACAATATACGAAGCAAACAATTCAACCAGCTAGTAGCATATGACAATGCATGTCAGTGATGCACTGCACTGATACACAATTCAATGAATGACAAACGCATGTCACAAAAACAAGACATACTAAAAGTTTCTCTAGGCCATTAGTTGACTATGCTTTTTGATCGAAATTTGCTGAAAATGATGCAGCACACACTTTGGGTTTTGATTTCGAGAATTTTAGAAGTAAAACCAATTTCATATTGTGAAATACTTGAGCAGCTTTGGAGTTCTACTGAGTGTTCAGTTTTATGAGATGACGATATCATGAAAAAGTAGCCGCGTGTCAAAAACGGCATTCCCATTGTCATTTCGATGATACCAACAAATGCTCCTCGGCAATCGGCATGACAACAAAACTTGAAAGCGGAAGGTTTTGAAGCAATAGATGGTGTTCTCTCATAGCTAAGCTGTGCTCAGCACTGTGGACACAAATTCAATTACAGTGAAAACTTGATTTAACGAAACCCGATATATCAAAAGCCTAGATTTAACGAAGATAGCCCGATTCCCCCTCAGACATCCATGTGGTCCAATGCTTGAGCAATTCAAAATAACGAAATTAATTTCGCTATCCGTTTTGATTTAACGAAAATGTTGCTAAAATGAAGGTGAAAAAGCCTATTTTTGGTCTATTGTTTTTACAAAACGCTCAAGAATGTATTGACTGCAAGCCAATGGTAACATCGCGAAGCAACTACGTCCCGCTTTTGCCAAACTACGCGCTGCGAAACGCGAGTTATATTGATTTTAATTCATGGGATTTCGCTAGCGGTAAAAAGTCGGCCCGTCAACCCAGTGTCGGCAGCGGTGCCGCATGCCAACACCGGGACAAATTATGATTGCCCTTAATATGCTGCGAAAGTTTGCCCGAACACGTGAGGGAAGAGCGCACGAAAAATCCGTGCAGATGTTGCTTGAGAACCGCTAGCAAGCAGATCAGCGACGTCTTTGCTGGGAAAGAAGTTTAGTCCCCTACCTGGGACCCTTCTTGCCGAGGTAAAATTTGTGTTGCTTCTTTTCATACGCGCTATCGATGTCGGTGGTTACGCGAGCCGCAATTTCAATGCAGCTACATAGCATAATGGACAAGCTGGCATTGTATTTCAAGATGACGTAACAGTACAACTTCTCTGGGTCTTTGTTTAAGTTGCGTTGCTACGTACTTTCAAAACACGATTTCATTTTCAGCGCATTCACGCTTCCCAAATATGAAGCTGCGGTACTTCCTTGATGCCGCGACACCATATAATAATCGATTTCATCAAATATGTGACCGAGTATGCCTCTCGATTGAGCGAAGTTTCCGATTCAACGAAATATTTCGCGGCTTCCATCAACTTCGTTAAATCGAGTTTTAACTGTAATTAGAAAAAGCAAGAAAAAGGAAAGGCATGGAGTCTTTGGAAGTATACAGATATATGTACTGTGGCTTGATCATCACCTCTAAAAAATTGTTATCGCATAGAGTCATTTTCCTTCAAAACACCACAACAAGCTACGAATTGCTGCGTTCCATTACTAAAGTATCGCATGACTCAACATTTGTCTAATGACCTGCCATGAAAAATTGCGTGCGAACTATACAGCTCTTTCTCTGTCACTAGTGAGAACAGCATGTGAATGTACCTAATGTTCAGCCCGCCAAATCCAGTGACTGCTGTCCCAACATGATTCACACGTTTTGTGACTCACAATTTACGCAAAAATCCGGAGAGCTCGCGCTCATTTGCTTCTTTCATTGGGCACGCTTCCGGTAGCCTAAAGCTTTCTATACAGAAACACAGCACCCTGATATCTAGCACTTCGTGTGTGTAAATTAGTTACTTGTGAAGGGTGCCAATGGCCCTGTGTTGACATCAGTTATCAGGAGCGCTAAAGAATTCTACGAATCCAGCGGCATAGCCCTTTTCAGCAAACAATAGTGTCCGCTTGAAGTGAGCATTGACAAGTCCATTGGTTATCATAAGGCAGTAGCGACGGGGTCGATCGCCATCATCTCCGGTGCGGCCTGCCATACAGAGCAGCGACGTCATTCACGGTGATCTCGTTGGCCTCCCGGTATCCCTCCAGCGTCCGGGAGGACACGTGCGGATGGTCTAGCGTGTCGATGCGTGAAAGTTTGTTACCGGCGGCGCCGGCGTCGTAGCGTAGGTTTTCCCAGGCTCGTTTGTAGTGCCTCTGCAAGCCATGCTCGGCATAAGCACCAACAGGCGAGTGCTCCAGCGACGAGCAACCGCTCGACCCTCCACCTCCTGGCGCCATCTTGGATCCGCGACAGCGGTCGACGCCATCGCACTCCCCTTGCCTCGCACTGTGGTATGAAGGTATGAAGCGGCAAGATCGCCCCCGAGTTGGTTGGTTGGATGGATGGTTGATTGGTTGCGTTGTTGTGAGGAGAGGAGCGGGAAACACCGATCTACCGTGACCTGTTAGCGTGCGAGGGTAGAGACAGGAAGGGGAAGGGCACAACAGGCAAACCGCGAAGGGTCAGTGAGGGTTAATGCCGCACAAACGGTGGTGGAAGGCAGAAAAAAAAATCGCCTGGACAATTTCTCCCACCATGACCAAGCCATCACTGTCGTTAGTGAAAAGAAAGTACCTCCCATGACCGTACCACCAAATTACATATCGAGCTGTGAGAAGTAAATTCAACCAGCTGTAATTCGAGTTTGTAAGGAATTGAAACCTGTGGAAGCTATGAAGTAACGCAGCAGATAACAACTATTAAACGTTTCCCAAAACCCTCTTAATGAACGGAACCAATCATCAGCTCCCCGCCGGGGTGGCGCAGTGATTACGGCGCTCGACTACTGTACCCAAAGTTGCGGGATCGAATCCCGGTTTCGGCGGCCGCTTTTCGATGGAGACGAAAAGCAAGGCGCCCATGTGCAGTGCGATGTCAGTGCACATTAAAGAACCCCAGGTGGTCTAACTTTCCGGAGACCTCCGCTATAGCGTCTCTCATAGCCTCAAGCTTTGGGACGTTAAACTCCACAAACCAAACCAAACCAATTATCAACTAATGCCTTGATAAACAGCTGCACGAAATGTGGCTGGTCTATGGGCAACAGAAAACACTCATCCTTTTGCTGAAATTATTTCTTATTACTGGAAGCTGCTTCAAATCATCAAAGCTGTTTTAAATCCTGCCATGCATTTTTGACCTTATTCACATGATTTTGTCTTTCCTTTCTTTTACTGCTGACAAATGAGCGACATTAGATGGATTTCTTCAATGTCTGCAATGATGGGTGCAATTTGGAGCCCGGCGCCAGATAAAACAAGCCTTGCAAATTGTATCATGTCCCTCATTAAATCAGATAGTAATATGTTTACGTGCTCTGCAGATTCGTGAGTACCAGCCCACAAGCATCAACGAAGCGGCCCAAATAGCATAGATTCGAGCAACATAGTGCTGAAAAAACTCTCATATATACACCAAAAATATATGAGGTTATGTTCCCGCGAATGATCCACTACAGCTCATTCATGGTGTGCTTGTTGCTCTTTTTGTACTCATTCCTTTTCAAAGATAAGAGGGAAAAATACCCAAGATTTTGTCTCATATCAGAAACCTTTGTTTTCGGATACAAATACTTGAGGTATAACACCTCTTGTATTGCACAAAACGAACTACAAATCATATATCGAATTGTAGTCTGAATTGAAACAAGACTTCACAGTAAGCTCTGCTGGTGGCATGGAAAATGTTTAATGTATGTTCTAAATTATTCAAGAAAATGATCACAGCTATAGATTTATTGTTCTATAATCATTTTCCGAAAATCCTATTTGTCTAAAATGTGAGCTTTGTTATTTTGGCAGTGTCATCTTTTAGGAAAAAAATGGATAATTTCTCAAAAAATGACACAAATGAAAGGCAAATTCAAAATACACCAAAAATATGTCAAAATAACAAACGGAAGAAAAGGCATTTCCAAAGGAGGGTAACAACACCGTGCCGAGAACACTATTCGTTATTAGAGAGTGTGCCACACATGCAACCAGAGTGAACATACATGCATTCCTTCCCCACAAGAAGAGTGCCCAGAAAATAGAAAAACCACTTAGTTTGGGTGCATAACACTTCTTCAGGGAGAGGGAAGGTGTGGGAGATTGGAGGGGACAATTGAGCACCAAATCATTGGCACTGGGATCGAAACATGCACATCAGACACAGTTCGATATCTGGCTTGAGATATCTTGTGTAACAAACCAAGTATTAGGGCATAGGTGCAGCCAATGTAATGTTACATTACATTACATGATTGCTTCTTGCTACATGTAAAGAACAAATTAACTTTAAGCATAATACCAAGTATGAAGTACAATGGAATGTCAAACAGTTAATCCAGCAGTTATAACTGATATGCAGAACATACATTCTTAACAGTGATTTTTATAACAGCTAATCGAAGAAATATTCATTTAACTCATAGCCCTAGTCATTTAAATGATAATTTACAGGTTTCTCACTATCGTGCTGCATATGTGATATGAGGACTATTGCCTGTGCTTTAACAACCAAGCAATATTTTGGGCCAGGAAATCTGAACACCCCATCAGTTGCATGAACAAGACCGGCTAGCCGGTCGTGTGCATGAAATACCAATGTTAGTGACTATATGCTTGCCCTATTTATGAGCGTAAAGGCAGAACTCAAAGAACGAAAAATGCTGTAAACATTCGCCGACATTAGCAGCCTGCATTTCATTGGTGTTCTCCTTGAGAAAGCAGACTCTTCGCCTTCCATGGAACTAATATAGACCTGCTTGCTTGGATCAGCTGAAGCTCTCTTCTCCCGCCGCTCAAACTTCAGACCAAATTTTCAATGAATCGGCTATTATTGCTTTAACAAATAGGGGAAAAATATCGCCTGGATGTATCGTTCTCAGCGAAACCTCAATGAAAGCCCTGGACGTTTGATGACTGTGTTTTTGGCGCTTAAAATATCCACTTGTGCTGAACCAAGGCATGTCTGGTTGATATCCATTTTCGCCCGCAAGCCATCAGCGAACCAGTAAATGTCTTGAGACACACTTGGAACATAGATGCATTACGCAACCACATAGATGTGGGAGCCCGCTGCATTTTTCTTTGGGCAAATAAATTTCTGAGCTCATGTACAAGGTACTTTGTATAAATTTTCTCTTTTCTTAAGGTAAATATCTTTATTTCAATAAAAAACCTTATTTCCTCAGCTGAAGTAATAACTTCCATGAACTCATTGTTGTGGATCCTAATTCTGTCAAAACCAGGTTGTAATGATTGTGTCATATTCTACTCTGCTACTTGGACTAGGACCTTTTTTGTGTGTGTGAGCCAAGGATACTGCTTTACCGCATGGAGGTCGGCTTCATTGCTGCCAAAAGCAATTTTCATGCACAAGTCAGCAGGCGTGTCAGGTCACCTGTACAGTTCCCATCAAGCTCTTTTGGCATCAACAGGAACGCGCAAACTACCCAGAGCCAACGATGTCAGACAGATATTCGACACAGATACTGACTGCCATACCAAACGTGTACATACACGAGAAGAACAAAATTAGCCCTTCTACATGGGACTTCCCTCTTCGTAAACCTTTTGAAATGCAGGCAAAAAAAAAACCTACATTTGAATCTACTTCGCCTGGCGGCAATGTGTGTATAATGATTAACACAGGCATCTGCAGACATATTTTTGTTTTTCTCATATTCCCTTTTTTAGTTATTGTGAGCTGAAAAATGAAAACGCAATGCATATGCATGTAGTTAACATTACCTCGGCATGTCACATGGCATCAGTATTTATGTGGCAGGTAGAGGTACTGCATGTCTGGATAAAGATATGTGTTGGTGTATTGTACTTCATCTGTTGCTGTGTGACCTTTACCATCACATCTGGGTTCATGGAACTTGGCCTCTCTTAAGGCTTTCGATATTTGCATGGAGGCACCAAAATCACGCCATTCATAATACTACTACGCCGAGCTTAGCGAAACATTTTTTATCGCCTCTGTTTCCGTGAGCTAGATGCGGTGGGCCTAACTTTGGCACATGTACTGAAAAACATATAATTGGAAAAGTAACTGCACCTTGGAAGTAATTTCAGGTGTGTGCTTCTACATAATCCAGTTATGGTACCAAAAAATGCAGCACATACACCAATCAAAGTGTGGTATCCATTCATACAAAAAACAAGCTCAGGCATGTGTCTCTGTAATTATGCACGGTTGGTTGTGCAGCCTTCATCAAGGCATTGAAGCATTGAATTTGCTTGTCCTGTAAGATCACCACGGATTGGACATGTGGAAATTGTAACCTTAAAGTCTTAAGTGCAGAGTGAGAAAGCACATATCAACAAATCCAAGTGGTGAAAGCAGTTCCTTTTCAAATGGAAAGCATTTTCATTCATCTGCAACGGTTCTGAAAATTGTTCTCAGACAGCAGAATTTTACTTCACCATTCTCAAGTGTACTAGGCTGCTCACACAGTCCCTTGGCCACAATTTCAATGCTTTGTGTAGAGATTATGACATTACAGGTCATCACTTATTTTCCAATGAAGCTTTCTTAGTAATATCTGACAAGTCGAAAATACCTAAGTCATTAAGGAACCTATATTACATACATATTTCAAGGCAAATATGTAGTGAGTGCTGGAGTTATGAAAAGGGGGTGTCACTGTGCACATTATTGAAAGGAGTGCCACCAATAAGTGCTATAGAGGGGCTGCAAGGAAATGGAATGTAAAGAGCTACAGAAGCAACAAAAATTCTGCCAAATGCTTCACTTACCGACGAATGACAATGACAACAATGGTGATGACTGCGGCTAGAACCACGAAGCCTCCGAAGACTCCCAAAGCTATGAAGCCACCTGCAGTTGCAAAACATAGAATAATAATAAATTTTAGACCATTAGTTTGAATTGAAAAATTCCAAAACAAAGTTTTAAATTACCAATGCCACGTAAAATATTGACATATATTAGGAGGACACTTAGGCTTAGGCCTAAACGTATGACTTGATAGCGGTCTTCGGCATTCTGGGGTGCTTCCGATGTGAGGTGAAAAAAATTGACTTACATATAAACTTTCACTAGTACTCAAGCAGTAGAAACACACCAGTCTGATTGAGAACCCGAGCGGCCAGCAGTTGCAACCCATGATTACATTTTTTTAAATCTCTGCATAGAAATCATTCGCTTTATCAAGCTCATCATTTCAGACATGCAGTGGCACTAAAAGTCTTGTACATGTCATAATACATCTGCTTTCACAGTAAGTGACATAAGAATGGTAGGGGTTTTGCAAGAACAGGAAGTGGCAGATTATTTGCAGAAGAGGCCTCACCCAGCAGATCGTATGATGGTGCACTTAATTTCATTTCAACCACACACCTGCCTATTACCTGTGATTTTACACAAGGAGATTAACTGATATCTATAGTTGCAAGAGACGCAGTATATTTTTTCTGGTAGGTGTAAAGATAAAAAGGGAGCTAGTCACATTTCAGGGCATGGAAAACTGAGAATAAATTAGGTTAGTTGCACATTTACGTTAATTGCATCATCTAGTATATAAACAGCTCGCAAACACATTTTGCCTCTTTTTAGCAGTTTTTTTCGTTCACATGCCTATCTCATATATTTAAAGAACTGCGCTCGCTTTTTTTTAGCACATGGTGCTATCAAACGTGCCGCTGAAAAAGCTACGTATCCACGGGATGTTTTCAATGGGTCCAGTGCTCTCATAGCAATGTCCCTACTCCAGAAAATTTTGGACCAAACTAGCAAATCACCTGAGGACAAAACACACGAAATAGAATACATACATTATGTGGTATCACACTAAGCGCAGTAGCTGAATGGCATTAACCTGTCCCCACATTTTTTATTTCTTTGCAAATAGAGTATCTTTCGATCGTAACTGGTTCACGCTTTGGAGGCTCTTTAACAGCTGGATGTTTAAAATCAGAGGAAAAAACAAAAAATCGAAAGCGCATTACGAATTCAGTGCAACTTAGCAAACTTATTGGACATCTGCCATGGCATCTGTAAATCAATTCACCGAAAAGAATAACTCAGAATAAAGTTCATAATATCACCTGTACCTCACTCCCCTTTCTGTCCTAAAGCAAGATCATTGAAAATTAATGAGGCAATCTCCGAGCCTTACCCATATTGAGCTTGGCCCCTGCGCGCGCCGTTGAGTCATCGCCGAAAGCACCCTGCAAGTCTGGTGGCGCCAACACCGTGCGGTGCCCCGTTGACCCAGCAACGTCGTGGTCCACGGGCCGGAAGGCTGGCCTACGAGGAGGCTGCGATGGCGTCGTCGGCTGGGGCCGTGGGCGCTGCGTCGCCCGAACAGTGGCTGTTGCCGTTGGCCGAGGGGCCGCTACAGTGGTGGTGACAAATGTCGGCCTCTGGTCGGGGCGGTCAGGCATGAAATCTGGGTGGAACCTGCGATAAGGCAATGAAAAAAACCTTCAGCGGGTGTTGGCAGTACCTCGGCGCCTGCGCAATTCTGAAGAATGTCACAAATTCAACACTTCGTTGCACCTATAGATGGTCGATTACAGTTGTATTTTCCGGAAGACAGTACCATGAGAATCGATTATGTATTATATACATGCCAGTAACTTAATCACCTACCACTGTGTGAGCTATGCATGCCGCCACTGATCTAAACATTTGCCCATCCAGGGCCCGCCACAAACAAAATTATAAAAAATTCTATTCTGATGCGACATAGCTCTCGCCTCCCCAGGCAAGGTGTTTCATAAATCTTTTCTCCCCATTTATTGTGCCGCGCTAGTCGATTTTATCAATTTTACTAGTTTTCTGTTAGCTCAGATTCGTTGAATAGTGCACAGGTCTCTCTGACGCCACGATTTCTAAAACACTCAAAATTCCCGCTCATTCACTAACAGCTCTTTAAATATATAACATCTGCAATCACAACGAAGAAAGATACAAAGAGAACAAGTAGGAACTATAAATAAATACATGTACCTTTTTGCACATTCGCAGTACATGCATCTTCAATGAGAAGCGAAGAGCCACAAATAGAGTGAACGAGTGAATCAAATACCTGTACAGTGAACAAAGAAACGTTTCAAAAACATGTTCGACCAGCTAAAACATGTATTCGGAAGAGGGTGCCTTGCATTTGTGATGGAAAAATAATAAGAACATGTGTTACGCTTATCGTCACTACGTCCCGGAAGAAGACAGATGAACGGACAAGAACCTCAATTAAAGTGCGACCAATCGCTTACTGGGATATGGGGTAGGTAATTGGCGGGTCGCCACTTCTAATGCAACTTAGCTCACACTACTAATACAAAATCGGCAATGTAGACTGCCCCGTACTAGCCTTACGATGGTGTCCGTCAAAGTGCATGCCGCTCGCGTCATTTCCGATAAGTTGCGGCCGCTTTGGTACATACCACCATGGTATATACTATGTCACCAGGATATGAACGGAAGTTCGCGATCAGTGTAGACAAAGTCGTGGTTCTGGAGTAAAATTACGGCCTCTTGTATTTTAGGCAATATTCAATTGATCTATTGATTATCAATTGTTTGTTGTTGTTATTAATGTAGACAAAACTGTGAACAAAAATTTATTCGCGAGAACAATAATTTAGCTCTCGCATTTCGGTAGCACTAGCGTTATGAGCTACACTAGCGTTATGAGCTCCGACCCTCGAAAGTACTAGCCGCAAGTCGCCATATCATTAAAAATAGGGGAAACCTAAATGTGAGTTTTGATGACGATGATTGCCTCAAAATAATGCCCTCAAGCCAATGACCCACACAGATTCTAATGGCGCACGGGTTAAGATCCAAAAGTGAAATCCTAGACGGCGGCAAATACGTCCATGAGATGGAATTAACCATGACCTCGTGAGAGCCCTATTGACTGGAGGGCATCTGTTCAAGGGTATGCATCCTTATTTACGAGTTGTAGTTAACTATATCAGTGCCTTTCAGCCGCACAGGAATATTCCAATATACTACTGCAAAAAGAGCGGCAATTTATCAGCCGCAAAGAATAATCGCTAAAAAAAAAACAGCAACGAAAACTGCGTTCCTACATAAAGTCCTCCAATCCCCACGAAAAATGAAAACCAGGGTGTCCCACCGCTACTTTGAATAAAACTAAGTTGTGATAAAAAGCTCTCACCTCGTGGGAACGATCATTGGACCCTCGCTGCCTCCGCCGGTGTGGCCATTGATGCGTGGGGGTGCCGGCGGTTCCTCAGTTGTTGTGGTCGTAGTGGTTGTCGTCGTTGTCATCACAGGTCGCGGTGTCGTCGGCCCTGCGTTGTCACGTCACCCACGAGTGAGAAAGGCGCAAGATCTGGCTTGTCAGTGGAATGGAACTCAACAGAGGGGAGTTCATATCGACCATGTGTTTTACATTGTATGTGTGATGAGACACAAGGTTCCAGAAAAGCAGGGAGTCACAGGGGTGACCTTCAAAACCGCATTCGTAGCATCACTAGAAGGACGTCTGAAGGCGGTGTGGAGGATTCTCACATTTTGAGTTATGTACCAGTACAACGCTTTAAGCATGTATTTAGCCTAACAGCATGGCCCGTGAGGAAATTTACTGTGCTCTCATTCAACTAGCACTTTTTTCGTTGTGAAAAATATTTTTGCGCCCTGAGGCAGCATTTCTTAAAAGGGAGTTCGCGAAGCCTGCACTTACAAACAAAAAGAAAGATCGTGCGATAGCTCTGGTCTAGCTAGCCAATTTCGCAGGGCTGAAAGCACGGGGGTTCAGAGCCGACTGTGGTCTCTCAAAGCGAAAAAAAAGCTCTAGAGAAGTGCGGAAACAAAGAGCGCACGAAGGAAAGGGGGGTCGAGGGAGAGAGAGCGTTTACGGCGTTTGTTGATGCTGGCATCAGTGAAACTCGAGCTCTGGCTGCACTGTTGGACGCCGCCGCAACTTCAGAATTTCATAAGAGTCAGCGCCTTCTAACGATATGCATACCTACGCTTTCGTGTAACCTCTTCCCCACGTCCTCTGTAAGCCGTAACATGGTAGCTTATAAGGTCCGCGTTTTTTAGAATCTAGTGTAGCCTTGACTGAATCCAAATTCTGCGACGCGGTCCCGCAACTGTGGCAGGAGTCCGCACAAAATCCCCCCCCCTCCCCCCCGCTTCCGGTCTCAAGTGGTCCACAACAGTCCCCGACACTATTTCTGATCTCTCAACGATTGGGTCTAACAACTTCTTCGTTTTTCGCCTGTCCGTTTGTCAACAAGTTAAAAAGAAATATACATCCATAGAAAGCGGTAAATGATTTCGGTGCAGTTAATTTTATTGTGTCATTGTTGCCACACTCTAACATATGATATCACGTCCTGGCTGTGTTCACCACTGGTTTTACGGCTGCTTAGAATCAAAAGCATACCATAACGCTACCTAAAAGAGAACAAACCTCCAGGGAATGTTGTTTAGCTGTCCTGTTGTAAATTGTCAGTAAAAAAAGCTTTAAAAAATCAGAGAGGAGTTCTACACTGCTGAACCGAATGTGGAGCGATAACTTTGGCTGTGGGTGACCGAGCATTACATCTAGCCTTTCGTTGAACACATCAAAGTTCGCTGGCGTTCCCTGCGCATGTGATGCCGGCAGACGCTTTCCTGCTCCATTCAGTCAACTCTCCACGGCGGCGCCCCCATCAGCAGTGCGGAAACTACCCTTTTACTCCTCTGCGCTCTCCTCTGCTACTGCGGAGCGACAGACCACATGTGGAACAGCGTTGGCATGGTAACGGCGCATGCGCAATAGTGACCTCTGCCTCACACTGCGAAATGAGCTTCTACTAGTTTTGTGTAGCTTTCGCTACAAATATATAGCGCTAATTTGTTGAGCCACAGAAGCTTTTTGTTTTCTTTATTGCCGATTTCAACATTAGTGACAGGTGGAGGAGTTTTTTATTTGCTGCTCCTATTCGCTGTCATAAAATTTCTGCTTTTTCCGCTAGGTAACGCTGCTAATAGGACTCTACCCAACGTTCACTCTACCGTTGAGAGAACTGAACCACGCGTCCCCGACACATTCATGTCTGAGAAATACAGCACAAATTCAAGACTAACGATAGTTTTAAAAAAAATCTAGTATCCTTAACACCATAGGCTGGTGTAGAAAAGAAAACAAAAAGGTCGGCAGAAGAGCACAGGTACACTGACCCCAGACTTGTCATTGTTAGGTATAATAGATAGAATCTTGAGCTGTTTTATTAGGCAGCTTTATTTTTTGTTTTTTGTGTTTTTGTCAAACTATTCTTTTCCACGCGTTTGCATCGTTTGACCGTTTGAAATGAGAACGATATACCGAATATTTCAACTACACCATTCTGTCCCTTAATTGGCTAATCCGCCTACTGATGCTATTCCTAACTGCTTTGGTCCGTGCTACGCCCAACGTTTTCTTATCGCAATCTGAGCACAATGACCGCCCAGTGTGGGCGTGGTATCACTTCAGCCAGTGACGTATGGCTGGAAATGCGAAAAGGAAAGGAATTATATTCAGCCGCTTTAGGTCGATGTAACGGTACCCCCAGAAAATGCGCCCCACGAGCAACCGAGAGCGCCTTTAATGCTGTTTTAAGCATTCAAAGTTAGACAATGTCGGAGCCAGTGTTGCTTTTGTCTTAGTCGAAAGGAACAACTACGGAGCGTTTAGTGGTGCATAGTATGGCCTTCTGATCGCTTATCGTGCCCGCTGCACCAACGTAGAGGCCCATAATTAAACTTGGCCATTAACTGCATTTTTCACTTATGCGGTGTTCGTATCGAGCATTTCTCTAAGCTCTCTTTTCTCCGAGGATATACCAACGTTTCTAGGTAAGCAAACAGAACAAAGATCACATCTATGTAGTGCTCTGGAAGCCACGGCTCACGCGACAGCCGCATCAGGTTTTCTGTTCTTTCTCACAATCCTGCGTCGTTCCACGTAGGAAGCACCAGCGTTTGGTGTGAAGAATGGTAACCTCAATCGCGACGCCGGAAGGAAGCGACCAAAAGGAAGGAAGCGACACACTGTATTCGCACGTTTCTCAACCGGGTCCGCGTCTTTCGTCGACACCTATGCTGTACACCCAGGAGACGACCGTGAAGACGCCCAGGTGACGGGCTTATCAGAGCGCGCCGACCTCCATTCAGGCCTTGTCGCCAGACCGTGAAGCGGCTTCGCGCCTCTTCTTTTAGTAGTACAGAGGCACACATCGGAACTGAACACAATAAACACAATAATAACTAATACACAAAGAACCTCGGCGAAAAAAAACGCGCGCGTTCTCCACTCGTTCAAAGTTTCAAAAAGCTTGAAGACCATAGTTGCGTTGTTTAATACAGCACAAAGAAAGAAATCCAAGCTGCTTACCTAATACTGCTGTATTTAAAACTAACATATTTTCCCAGTGGGGAGGAACGACCTGATTGCTAATTTTGCGTTAGTAAGTAAGCGCAAATGGCGCATGCACCTTGTGACCTTCGGTTAACGTGCGCGGACGTGTCCCCAGTCTCCGAGATGGAAACATGACTCGTAAAATGGGATGAATACATAGGTGCAAATGTGACGGCACGGTGAAATTTACTACGCTGTAAGTATAACAAGGTGACTTTTGTATTTTTTTACTGTTACTGTTATAGCTTTGGTATTTGTTGAGCGATCATGAATCACAATAGGCGTCCTTGCTTCTTTGCAAGAAGAGAATCTCACGGGTGGTTTTAGTAAATTATTTGATGTGGTATAGCCTGCATGCTTGGACAATGGTTTCATCACATTACAACAATAATAAAATACGAGCCGCACTGGCTTTCAGAGCATACTTACAGAGACAATCTCCCTTTGTCAGCAAAATTCAGGGTCATGTAATATACACATACAACCGCACTCTAAAGTTGATGCTTTTCACTTGCTGACAAATGTATTTGGAAAACTGCCATCAAGACAAAAAGCAAGCCATGTTCTCATCTCGGCAAATGGCGACACGCGTCATTTTGTTAGCAAAATAACTACAAAAAACGTCCGCGAAAACGGATACAAGTAGCAAATAATTGCTGACAAATGGACAAAAGTAGTGAAGACGACTTGATATTTGCATCTGCTGCTTTCATTTCTTGAAGAATCTATTATTCCGACCAACATGAGGGACAGTCCAGTCGAAAAAAAAAGTACAAAATTTTTTCGGTTGCCACGACAGAATTTCTGTGCGGTGTTTGATAGTTAAATTGTCGTGACAGCATGAATCTCTGTAGTAACATTAGAAATTTTGAAGTTAAAATAGAAAAGTACTAACGAACTAGAGACTAAAGAAAGGTATTACAGAAAAAGTCCCTGGTAATAGGGGTGAACTGGAAAACTGCAGAAAATTCTGCCGTTTAAGACAAAACTTTTGTCGTAAACATGCAAAATACAGAACATTTTGTCGTATTTTTGGCACGGTTCTGTAGGTTTTCTATTAGGAACTAGGAAGTATGCGAAAAATGCGCTCGACCGCCACTAGCGGTGACGCATTGCCTAATACAGCCAAACCCGATTTAATGAAACCCGGCTTAACAAAACTCCCTATTCAGCGAATATATTCCTGTTTCCATTCAAAAGCCAATAGGGCCAAATACTTTGACTAACTCGAAATGACGAAACCGATTTCGCGATCTCTCCCGATTTAACGAGCCTTTTCGAAAAGTCAAGCTGAAAAACTGGTCATTGTTGGTCTGTTTTGAAGAGAACGCCCAACATTTATTGATTACCAGACAACGGTAACATCACGGAGCAGTTTCGTCCTGCTTTTACCAAACTGCACCCTGCAAAACGAGATTTGGGAATTTGAATGGAATGCCCCAGACTGCATTTGAGGTCGTGATGGTTTTTGTATGCGGAATCAGTTGGCTGGGACACATAAGGGGACGAAATACGTGCTGTGCACACTTCAACTTAAAAGGAATCCGTGCGATCGTTGCTTACAGAGCGCACTCAAGAGAGCAAAAATCGCCGACTTCTGCTCGGGAGATGAGGTAACAATTTTTATTGATTCTTTCGATACGCTCTAGTGATGTCGCTTGTTACCGCGGCCCGCAATTTCATTCTCGGCCCCATTATGCTTTGCCAAAATGGTGCCGCGGTGACTTTCTAGAGGCCGGTACATCATATGATCAGATTCATTGAATTTGGTGACCGAGAAATCCCTCACTCCATTTACCGAAGTTCCGAGTTAAAGGAGTAATTCGTGGCTCACCTCAGCTTTGTTAAATCGAGATTTAACTGCATCATCTCACTTCAGCCTCATCCTTTTTTTTTTAAATATGCGGAGCCAGTTTTTTTTACCACAATGGCCAAAGAAACTGTAGTGTAGAACCACTGTAGTCGGAAACATATAAAAGCGTAGTGACGTAGCGATAGACATCCCTGTTTGTATATGTTCACTTCTCCGTTCTACGGGCACCTTTTAATTGCTCCTGCAGCGTTAATAGTTATACTGCGAAATGAAAATCATTTGCTCTGCCGTCTGTCACGTTCGGCTTTACTCTAATCTGGGCCGGTTGCCCACTTCGGCACCACTCGTCGGCACCACTTGCCCGGTGCTAATAGAGAGTTTTAGCTTACCGTGTTCCGCGAACCGCTACCGTGATCCGCCACCGCGCATACCACTGCGCATGCCCAGATCCCTTGACGCCGATAGATGGCGCCACATACTGGATATCGGCACAGACCTGCCGCGTCGAGACCAATCAGCTTGTGCGCACCTCGCCCACGCACGGTAGCGGGTCACGGTGGCGGATCGCAAATAACGGTAAGCTAAATCTGTCTAATATTTGGCAAGAAGGGCGAATTTTCCATTTTTACACAGAAACCGACCTACGCGGATCTCCGCATGTGACGCTCGACTCTACCACCGATGAACGAGCCATGCGCTGGTGCTAATAGTATTTCCCACAGTAGTGCCAGATCTCTCTGCTGTCTGTTCTTGCAGACAATCCCCTTTCTTTCTCTGTCGAAGTTTTTTTTTTCAAAGCAACTAATTATAAAAATGTTAATTGTTCCGGGATAATGCATTTCAAAATATTCTACAGTCCTTCAAGAAGAAAAGAAAGGCAGGGCTGCGCCGTTTATGACATGTCAGGTATAGGTTATGGAGGATTTGTGTTTCGCAGTATACTGTTTTTTATTCGCCTGTATTTTCTCGCCGTACATTTATCACCTGTGAACAAGATGTTATTTGATCCTTATCACGAGCTTCTAAATGTGAAACGATGGTTTAGAAATAGAAACTAAAAAGCAAGGAAATAGTGGGCCCCCATTACACTCGCGTGCCCGGCGGTGAATATTACAGTTGGGAATATTTTTATACGCAATGCAGCTAGGCCGGCTCATTGAATGTAGCGCCAATACGAGCAAGGCGGGATATCCTAGAAGACTCAAAAACAGGTATAATGTTTTCCTCCCATAAATGCTTACATACATTGTTGAAGCTCTAAATTCGAGCATAAAAATCGAAATAAACGCAATTAACGAATGTTCCGGACATTTCTTGTATTGTTAGCCGCATGCAGCGCCATTTTTAGCCAGAATGCGCAGTGACGACTTTATGTAATATTATTCACACATTGTCTTCTTCCCGACAACGCGACCAAAAATTACTTATTATAGAAACAGCATATTACCCAATGTTATAGAAAAGATGCGTGCTACTGGAACATCATCGAAACGTTGTTTTTCAAGTCGACTTTTGGGTCCCGAGTGGTTAAATAGTTTGAACCTCCCGCGCTTTATGGGACCTTCATGACCACTCAGCGACGCCCCCGCATTAAACCTATCAGCTACCTAAATAGGAGGCAACCTGTAACCATGGCGCGTTTCACCACTAAATTTCGAGGTGCGCGCATCCTCAGACAAAGCAAAATCTCTGTACGCCTGCCGTTTCCCCTGAACGACAAACACTGTGAAGCGGGAACGAAAAATCGGAGCTGAAGCTAGCAGCCGTCATTTCAACGACGCCGCCATGTTGCCACAAAGCAAGCTGGCTGGAGGCCACTTGAGGCGCGTGCTATTTCGAAAAAAAAAATGGCTTATGTCATAGGGGAGTCATACATACAAACAGGACATACACGGAACGGCCGACAAAGCGCGTACTTGTTTTGTTTTGTTTTTTTGCGGGATATGTGGCTCTTTTTTATGCGGAAACCAAATTACAAAAAAAGGTTTGGAAGACTACGAAACAAAACTCGTGGCAAGATTTAGGAAGAGGGGTGGTGATTTTTCTGTTTCGGTTCCTGTACTATTTCGGTTTGTCATATTCCACACCTCTTTTTCATAAATATTCTCCACAAAAGTGCCATATCCGATAAAACAAAATTTGTTGAGAGCACACTTTCGTCGAATTTGTGCCGTTTCTATACGCATCCATGCCGTCATTTCTTTACCTGTCAGGAGCGACATCTCGGCTATGCTATACGCGCTAGCCCCTGTTCTTCGTGCTAGCCCCCTTTTATAGCTTTCGCCACAAATGCTATACTGCACATGCGCATTTTGACACCCAAAATTCAATGGGGGCCAAGGACTGTGCCCCGTGTTATAAGTACCCCTGTTATCTGCTACACAATTATAAACTATAGCTTATAGTTGGAAAACGACATCTGTGGGTTGTATGCTGAAAGCGCAGGAGTGGAACTCAAAGGACCTACATTTTACCTCGTTCGTGCGTTGATGATTTCTTTTTTTAGGAGGTTCCCGTAAAATGCTCCGTGTTAGCCCGTTTCAAGATAATTGAATTGCTAGCAGAAAATCACAGCTTAAAGATGCGCTGGAAAGGTTCGTAAGGCATACTCACGAAGGCAGACGGGGACATCTCCCTGCCAGAAGCCCGACGGTCCACAGACCAGGCGAGCGCTGCTGCTCAGCTGGTAGCCCGGCTCGCAGTCGTACTCGGCCACGGTGCCGAAGATCGTCGAAGCGGCGGAGAGACGCACCAGTCCGTGCGCAACAACGGGAGGCGGCCGGCACATGACCGCTGCGGCCAGAAAACACGACGTCAAGGACCAATGCTCCATGCCAGCTCGGGCACACACACGTCGCTATTTACTGACAGCTGTCTGGGAGCTCCGATGCAGAAACAAGGGTTTCTGCAATTGCACTGCACGCATAGAAGCTCGTGCACGTACTTGTTTCGCGCTAGTAGCTTGTTCTCAATTGTTATCGGCTACTTTTCTTTTCTTCGCAGGACTGAAAGCGCACTCCTAAGTTTCTTTTATTGGCAGACTGGTGAAGTGCATCGTGACCTTAAGCGTTTTGGCGTTCGTCCCTTAAGCGAAGCTCCAGCTACAGCTATGCAAATCAATTCCAAAAAAAATGTGCTCTCGTCTCGTTGCAGGGAGCGCCTAATCAGCGAGCGTCACTGACTAATGCTCTTACCGGACCGTAAATTTAGAACGCGTATCAATACCGAGTTATTTAGCATCGTTTCTTGTCTCGGCAAAAGTGGAGAGGCCTGTCGTTTTTGTTGTGCCCTCTATCGATTGTAATGAACATTTACGGGCTCTTCAATAAGCACAACAGCCAAGGGGCCCTTGTTTGTACAGTGCCATTCCCAATTCGACATCTGTCCTTAGCAGCTGCTTCCGATTACGCACGTCATTGATTACGACGACGAACTGGTATGATGCACTAATGCGAGAGCTTATGCCTTTTTAACCCCGCTCATGTAGCAATGAAGAGTACGTGCAATACATTTTAGCCGAGTTTTTTAATACATATATGCTTTTTTTTGTTGTCCAAGTATTTCGTTTCCCGGCTCCGCGATGCAAGAAGAAACCGGAAATTTTCCTTGCCGACCCCACTGGCAAGCAATTCAAGCGGCACGAGCGGGTGTTTGATAATAGAGACCTTTAGTTTAGCGCTAACGCTTACCGCACCGCTACCGCGTGAGCGTCAGCACGCATGCGCAGATCACCCGAAAGCGACAGATGGCGCCACGTTCCTGTCAAATTTAAAGCCACGTCAAATTTCAACGGACTCCGCAAGCAGGGACCAATCAGCGCGTGCTATGCTGACGGCGCGCGGCAGCGGTAGACGGCCACGGTAAGCGGCAGCAGTAAACTAAAAGTCTGTAATGTCTGACAAGCTTTTAGCGCTGCTTCTCTATTCAGGAAAACTACTCCCTTGAACAAGGCTGGCCTGGATGGGGTGTCAGTGAGAAGGGTAGCGACGGCAGCGACATCGCCGCATGCAGTCCTACCGTGCTTTTCTCATTTCTTTGCTCTAGTATAACGATTTATGTGACGACGAAATAAAACGGGACATGATATGCCCGTTTGCCCTGTCGTGTTTTATGGTGTCGTCCTGTCACAGTTTTAGAAAAGTCGAATGACTTTCTGTGACTTTTGCTGGAGCACGGTGCAAGAAAAATGACCCGTCTTAGACGCATTTTCGACACGAGTACTTACGCTCGCATCTTGGAGGCGGGCCGTTCCACCGCTGATCGACGTCGCATACAAGCAAGCTGCGCCCTATGAGCACGAAGCCCTCGCGGCAACGGTACTCGACGACGCTCATGTAGTGTCGCGTGCCGTTCACGAGGTCGAGGAAGCCGTTGGGGATGGGCGCCGGAGGGCCACACTCCAAGTCTGCGAGTGAAAGCGCAAAGTGTATTTGATGGTTCGCTCAATCAAACCACCAATCGAGCCTTAAAGTGATCTGCCATTGAAGGATAAAAGCGAAGTGATCGCGGTTCAATTGAATGGCTGTGCAGTGCTTGACGTCGTCAAAATTAAAGGACAGGCGCATTTCACCTTTATCAGTTGCAAAATGTCTAGTGAATATCGTGTTTTGCACTCTCGCACCTCCGTCCACTCCAAGAATTATACAATTCTTTTCTCAGAAAAAAAAAAAAGGAACCGTAGGCAGTGTTATATTCAATTCAGCGTGCTTACTCCTCGCAAAGCATTGATAGGAATTGCGACTTTCAGGCTACCCTCACAAATTATCGCACACTGTAAATAAAACTGTCGTAAAACTACCACGTTTGGCAGACCAGAAGGGCGGAAGAATGACGTTCTTGTTCACCTGTAAGAGGTTGTGGCTTGAAGTTTATATATAGAGCAAAAGCACAGCCTGCTCTGGAAAAGGATGATCAGCTGATAATTGCGTCGGATTCCGCAAAGGCCCATGCATGTCACAGTGTCGCAGAAAAACGATTGATCAATAATCTTTATGGGATAGTGGTTATCCTTTCACATTTCTCGCATGTGCGAATCTCGAATAGGCACCAGGAAGCATATCGCTAAAACTGTTCTGTGCTCCCTGGAGGCTGATAAACGAAAACGCGAGTGCGATGTCATGTCGAGACGCGCAGCTGGGTAACAGTAATGTTCGACTTCGAGGTCAGTTTCATGGCGCCTTATGTCAAGGGCTTTGCCATATGGAGGTGTTTCCGCGTCAGAAGACTCCAGAAATTTTCTGAACGCTGCATCCCTCCTCGTTTCGGCCTAATTGTCTCGCCCACTATTTTCGACCGGCTGGTATAACAACCCCTGAACAATATTTCTGGCTACTAAATTGCCTTACTTTATACCCGTTATGCGCAGCATCATGAAAACACAAGAGGTATACATGTTAGGCGGCCGGACTTACATCTGCACTTTGGGGAGAACTCGCTGTAGAAGCCGTTGGCCAAGCAGGTCCTAATGTTGGGACCGACGAGCAGGTGTCCCGGGGCACACCTGTACTCGATCACGGATCCGACGTCGAAATTCCGGGCAAGCACTGTAGAGTTGGGTGGCCGTTCCGGCTTCCCACATGTCGTAGGCCCTGGAATAAAAGGATTCCTCTGACTTGAAACAAGCAAATTGGTAACCGATGCAAAGCTGCGCAGCAGTCATAGTGCTGCTAATAACCAAGTAACCAGAGGTCTATGGGCACGCGTGTTTTCTCTCATGTAAGTGTAGTATATCTTTAAGTGGTACTGGTGAAATATTGCACTCTCAAGTATGCAACAGCTATATTTACACAATTACTCTAATTTTTATTCCTGTATGCTTCCACCGCAAATTTTTGGCTTTTGAGTAAAACGAACGAGTCGGTCTTCAGAAACGAGCGATAGGCTTCTAAAAAAAAAAAGAGGTAGTAGTTCTATATACTACCAGGCACGAAGTGAAAGAGAATTGTTGCGATGGGGTTAATCTTTGGCGTTAGTAGAGTAAAAGAACTCATGTTCGCAGTCGCAAAGCCAAAAGCGCACTTTTTTGTGAATTTGGTACATCTGCAAGCAAGATTTTTACATGTTAAACCCATCGAGATGCTAAAACGTGCTCCCATTCAAAGAAATCAATGGTTTGTTGTCTATAATGCTGAGAACCCCAAATACCTTAATAATGATGATTAGAAAAGTGAATTGAAGTGAAAGTTAAAAAGGCTGAATTTTGATAGGCAAAATGTTGTAAATATTGCTACAGTATCTGGTGCGTTTCAAGCCTGATCTGACTAATAAATCACCTACAACATTCGTTGTTCGCATGTTCCCTGTGCTTACAGCCCCGCTCAATACAATTATTAACGCCTATTAGCTACAGTCTGGTGCGTTCAGCGAATGAATGCGGTGCGATGCACAGCCCAACGTTCGCAAAAGAGCAGAACAAAAAATTACTCCGTCGATTAAGAGCTGAATGAATAAATTTAAAGCAGCACCAAACTCAGAACGCTTTATCGCTGCAGACCCGGCCACACACGCAGCTTTTGCGGGTACTTGTACGCTGATCCTGCCTGAGGACATGCCGTACTCACTATGCTGGCAGATGAAGTTCAGCGGGAGGTCGCAGTCGGTGTCAGACCAAAGCCAGCCTCGGTTGCCGTCGAACCGCGAGCAGTTGTTCTCAAGCATCGAGTTGGCGGGAGCGTTCCAGAAGGAGATGGTCACTTCACGGCCATTCAACCACCGCCAGCTGCTGGGATCGCGTGGATCTCTGCGTGCAGGAACGAATAAGAAAAGCACATAAACATTATCATCGATTCAGCCAATATGCATCGTTCTGAATAGCGCATGAGAAGCCGTAAGGCAGACATGAAAGAGTAAAATTGAGGATGGTTATAAATGTAACTGAATGCTACTTTTTCTCTGTAGCAGCGATCTAGCATGCTACTGCATGTAGCACACGAGTACGTGTAACCCCTTTCCATTTCAGGGGGAAAATACATCGTTGCCAGATTTTTGTCTGGAGCCCATTTCTCACGAAGTAGGGTTAATACCATTCATGCCCAAAAATGTGCAACTTCTAGGTAACGGTGTTTTTCATTGCACAATGACTTGGTGAAAGAGCGCGTGTTGCCTTTGTTTAGCTCTGGTTTAGCCCCCTAATAAAATGCATGCGCGGCTTGCAAACTTGTGAAAAACTTGCAAACTCGCGATCACACTCTGATAAGTACGCTGTTACGGGATTCTAGCTTCCTTTTCGGAAAATTTACTTCCCCAGGAAACAGCGGAGGAAGCATACACGCATGTATTATTGCACCACTTTCATGAAAAGTAGTGCTTGCACTACTAATGTGTGTGACCTCTCTATGCAACAGTTGTTCCATATCACGCAAACAAAATTGACCCGGATAAACGTCATGTCATAGCAAATATTGCGCCGTGGAGTTGCTGCAGACCTATCCACACAGCAAACTTATTGCACTCTTCTCGATTAGCCAACTAGATGTTTTAACAGTTCTAACCCAACAAGAATGGGTTTGTACGATTTGTATACGAATATATTCAAAGACAAAAACTTGAAGCGGCAGAATGCACCTCAAAAGAAGTATCAACGAAACCTCGAATCTGGCTCGACTGTTAGAACCTGCACCCTGGCCTGTGCAAATACGGTTGACCATGTCATTATGAGACTACGTCGATGGTATTCATCCGAGGGCAATTTTAGAATGCCTCATCGCTTCGCAAATTTGTCGCGAACACACACACACACAAGTACGCACACGCACACACACACACACACACACAAGTACGCACGCACGCACACACACACACACACACCTGTTGGCGCCCATCCAGTACTGTCCCGATTCGGTGTCGTGCCTGTGGCGGCGGTACAGCTCCCAACTGAGGAAGCCCTGCAGAGCCGGGCTCGTCTCGTCCACCAGCGAGCCACCGCGCTCCTCGCAGAAGCGCCGTGCCATCTCAAACGGCGCCGGCTGGTTGTTGTAGAAGGCGTAGCACTTGCCGTGGTACGTGGCCGCCGAGCCGAGGGGCTGGTCGCGGAACGACGGGCATCTCTCCACCGGCAGCGCCTGGTCCGTGTACACGAACACTTCGCACAGGGACAGCGGGCCTGGCCCTGTTTTCAGAGAACGTGCGACGTGAACTCAAACTCCTCGCAAATGTTGCAGCTTCTGCACACAGCTAAAATTCTTGTTCCGCGATCGTCTGAAACAGGACCTCATCTCCTGAAATATGTAAGCATTCGAGGATGCACTGTTCTCGCAAATTTTAGTGCACGCCTTTTTCCCAAGGTATCTTGCTGCACACACGTACACTCCCGTGTACCGTCTTTGCCAAAAGTAACCAGGCAGCGTATTCCGCTTCTCAGTCGGGTAGCAGAAAATTCGTACCATTTCTGAAGCTATAAATTGGTGCAAAGTAAAGGTGAGCTGCTGTCCTCACTTCTTAACGACTTGCCATTCTCTGGTAATCCATGTTGGCTTTAGAATAAAAGAAAAAGGCAAATCATGCAGCCTGGTTAATTTTGGCAAAGACAGCACGTTGTTGTTTTTTCCTCGCCTCATGTTCCTAAAACAGTTTTGATGTCCTATAGCCGAAGATGGGCTTCTAAGACTGAAACTTACGCTGCAAGCAAAACAAATTCAGCTATGAATTATTAATTCGATGTCCGCGAACTCAATTTACTGGTTGATATGCGCTTATATATTTATCGCGGACCATTGCCATATACAAACACGAGATAATTTTGTAACGGCTTAAAATGCAAAACATTGCAACTTAAAGACAGGAATGGCGAAAAGACGGGACACAAGAGCCCTGTCTTAAACTTATGCTCTGTTGCATTGTTAGCTGTCATGAAAAATTACAACTAGCTCGATACGCCACTGTCGGAAAACATTTTGTATCCATCGGTACAATGCAAAAGGCGCGCCGCCTGGGCAATGGGACAAATAAGTTTTTTCCTCGAGAAGGTTGCATCATCAAAAACGGCTGCATTATGGTTCAAAAATCCGCCGATCTGTATATCACTCACCTTCCAGGTGTATGCTGACGAAGGCTCCGGGCATGGGCGCAGCGCAGGGCAGGAACAGTGGCCTGCCTTCCTCGAGCAATCCCGTGAAGCGGTTGCAGACCGGGTTGGCACCCAGGTCAGGCCTGTTGTTACCCACCCGCACCACCACCGTTGTGGTGCCTCCAGCCCCGTCTGGGCCAGGTGGAGAGGAACGGCCCCAGTCGATACGAACCAGCTGCACCATGTACGGCTCCAACAGATTCACGTACCACCTGGAAATGGAGTGAGAAATTTTGGGATCCAAATATTTGTTGCTCCGGTATCATCTAATGCAGCCACAACCTGTAGCAAATGTGAATCATGAAACACGTGAGGTGCGATAGGAGAAAAAATATACGGGTTGGAAAACAAGTGGTATCGATGACGTCTTCTTAAAAACTGGGATGTTGTTTATTTTTACAAGTTACAACGAACGCATCTGACACCATGAGAAGGCGAATTTATTTGGACGAGTGCAGACTAGGATATAATAATTAGGTTTTTGAAGCTACGGGCCCGTGCTTAGGCATAGGACATTTTAATAAGTGGTTAATTCAGAGCTAAAAAGATAAATGCATGTGGCCAGCAGATTGCTCTATTTGCCAGATGTAATGATGGTGAATACAATATTTTTTTTTCAGCCATTTTGGCAAAATATAAAATATGAAAGCGAAAAAGTTGAGGAGGGCGGGAGAGGGGGGGGGGGGGGGGGGGACTGATTTCGGGTACTGTTTGAAAGACAGAATAGCCCATTAAGAACTTCGTTCCGCTATGTCTTTGGGGGCTCTTCTCGCAGTTAAAGAAGCATTGACCATTCTGTAAGATAAAGCCACTGTTGATGTCTTCAAAAACGAAAGCTCTGCCTCGGTATGTCTTTGACACTTTTGAGTCTCCGACACAGTGAAATCCACAGTGGAGTCTGCACAATCCTGCTCCATACATTCTCTTACGCCGTGAAAAAAAAAGAAAACTAGCATGGAGTTCATGGTAATTCACGATACTCAGTCACGGTGTAAATACTGTGAAAGAGAAACTGGCATTGCGTCTTCACGGTACGCACTGCAGTAACTACATAAGTGATGCCCCGGTCTTCAACGATGCTAGGACGGCACCTATAGGCAACAATCTAATGGCGAAAACAAATGGAAGACAGAGCGTAAAAGCCCATAAAATTAGGCCTCCGGCAGACGACGTCGACCATTAATAATCGCCATGGTGTCGCATTTAAACTCTGTTTACTCCTCTGTTACACAAGCCTGTAAGGAGCCGTGTTAACCTAGTACGTTCTCAGCTTAACCACCACAGCGTCAAGAAAATTGATCGACGCCACTGGGGGAGGGCATCCTATGACAGGTATTGTGCACTTCATTGCTGCGACGTATCCGACTTAAACAACAAGGACAAATGCACCTAAAGATTGTTATTTGGTTATAATGGTTGAAACACTAAGCACTGTCAAGCGACAAACTGTGCACGAATTTGTTGCGCTTTATATATTTTATTATGTCCTGATGTTTAAGTTTAGGAACCTCTTTGAGCAGACCTTCAAACCACGCGAGATGACAGCGTACAAAGCGCGGGCACGTTGTGACTCACCATGGCGATCTCTCGGGCTCGGTGAGCGAGCAGGTGTCTGGAGAGAAAAAGGCGCTGGTGCTGCCATCGACGGCCTTCTGGGGAACGCCACCAGCTGCTGTTGAAGACTGCAGCGGTGCTTTGCCCGCCGCCACGTTGAGCACTGCGGTCAACAAGAACAAGTGTTGACTGTTGATAGGATGGAGAGCGCACAAATATTTACATCCATTGCAAGGTTGCTGAAACTGTGAGGCTTGTATCAATGGAATGAGGAGTCAGTCAAATAAACTTACCTCGTTATGCCATAGTCGACCGTGGCAAACAAAAACGACTTAAGTGGTTACTACGATCGCGACAGAATGTTTTCTCTTTGCGCACTTGTTGCTCAAAGGTCAAATTTAACCACCAGCAGACCTCTTGAAGTTAAGAAGATTACAAATGTTTCCACAACCGCTTCCTAAACTTAACATAAGCATATATGGCCGAAACTAATTTAGCCGGTTTGCCCCAACCCACATGAAATTTCATGAAGTAAGCATTCAAAAATTGCAAAGGGAGAAAGACAGCGCTTGTTTTAAGCGAATCCGTCAGATCTAAATCACTTTACATATGAGAATATCCTTGAGGGCGTGTACTCTGACGGATTCAGCAACGCAGCGTAACCAGGAGCCAGGGCAGAAGGAAGAGCTTACGTGCATTGAAGGGGAAACCATAAATATCTATTTTTGTTTGCTTCATTTGTTTATTATTCATTTTTATTTTTTACTATCACAGACTGGCTCAGCTACCGACTGCATCGCACATTCAATAGATCTACTTTTAACAAGCTTGTAATAACTACCCTTCAGGGCATGTGGGTAGCGTGCCCGTCTCGCAGCTGAAGGCCTGCCTACGACAAACCGAATCCAAGCAACCAAATTTCCTTTACAGCTCAATTACTTTTGTTTCGTTGCAGGTGACAGGTTTCATTGGAGAAATATGATGTCAGTCGGAATATCTCACCTGTCTTTTTTTTTTTTTTTCACTTGGGGTGACACGTGAGCCTTTTCGAATTTAGCGCTTTTTGCTGAGTGGTCTTTGATATGATGACGTCATAGTCCTGTTTGACCCGTCTTACGTCTTCTACAGTATACCCCATTTACGGCGACAGTACCGGGTTTTGTTGCTGGTGAGCCGTACAAGATTTCCGAGTGTTGATGCGGGCTTGTCTTGCAATTTATTGTATGCCACGAGAAAAACGTGCAAGGCGCCAGAGCAAGCAATACATACAACATGAAGCAATAGTTATGACTGCTGCTTGTGTGTGGAAAATTCATTTTTCTCGTTTCGCGGTGAAACCGAAAGTGAAATCAAAACTGTGGTGTCCTCTCGCCACTTTACCCAACCCAGTACGCTGGTAGGAGAGGTCATGTGACGGCCGTGTTAGAACATCGATGGTGACAGTACAAAGCCCTCGCTCTTTAAAAAAAGTGCATCTTGGCAGACAGCGAACTGTTGACCAAACAGAGAACAAGACGACCAATAATTTCTAGACGTGAATAACTAGTCCTTCGGCCACTCATTGTTGTACTCGTCTTAGCCCTATTCGGTGAATAGGGATGGCGGATTTTTTGCGATCACTGCAGTTCTTTACGCCAGAATACGAAATTAGGCTAACATTGTGCGCAGTGTACTGCTCACTTAACAAGGCTTAACAAAAACAAATGTAGACTGGTGAAAGAAACATAAAAGCCCCCCCCCCCCCTCCCCCCACTATTGCTTGTTGAGAATGACGAATACAAGGCACAAAACTAGGGACTGACCTTGAAAAGAGAATCAGGTTTTGGATCAGGCCAGGTCACCCCTAGTCGATTCTGCAAATTGTTAGCATTTCGCCACCCTCACCTCTTTCTTTGTTCTTTGTAAAGTAGACCTTAACAATTCTCGTATGAGCATTGTAATCCAGGGTACGACCAAAGTGCTGGCACTATCATCACTTGATATTGCCTTGGTAAAAACAAAAGCGGCAAAGACGAAAATTAAAAAGTGGGACGCATGGTCTAGCCGCTATGCAACTCCCAGACCTGGGTTGAAATCAGAATACCATTAGTTTATTAGAATAGAGTGAAGGTTATCATCGCTAACGCACGATAACCTTCACTCTATTCTAATAAACTCACAATCATTGCATGTCGCATGCGCCTGGCTTCGTAAACACGCAGCCTAATGAGCGCACGCTCAGAGCAGGCTTCCACCGGCGCTGGCGGTTTTAGTAGCACATAATATAGCGCGAACGAGCGGGGAGGTACTCTCAGGAAATGGCAGGTGGTTGTTTCAGCTGTGTCGTCATTCTTCCGCCAGCAGCGAGTGACAACTTTCCGCCGCCACCCGTTACGGCGACAGGGTAATTCAAGCCGCACTTCCGGGCATCCACGAACATCAACTGCTTATACTTTCTTTGCCTCCTCTTCAACGCGAAGGTGTTTACGAGCGTTACTCAAGCCCCCTGATTCAGCGAACACCGCTTCCGAGCCGCCGTAGGAAGGCTAAGCGACATTCCTGTCGCGTCTGGGATGCGTAAGGGAAAACGGTGGAGCCGCGAGAGCATCAGAGGAGAGCGACCGACCGACCGCGGCGAACGTCGCAGCTCGGTCTCTGCTGAACCCCGTAATTGACGCTGCTTGTTTTTCCTACCGTGTGGCCGGCCGGCCTCCGCTACGTGTCCAGGTCGTCGAGCCGCCCGGAGGGTGTCACGCGCGAAATTCGCCGCTCCGCCTGCATGCGCCCCGTTTTCTCGCTCCAGGCGGCGCACTGACCGGGAGGCAATTTGTGGCCCTCGGGATTCCTCTAGTATTTCGTGTGGCGAGATTTCGTACAGCGACGTTTTAAAGTTTCATGTTCCGAAAGTGCTACAGACGTTAGAAAGCCGGCGAGTCAAAATGTATCCATTCTTGTTCCTTTTGTTTACTGGCACGAATTAGTCGAACAATCAATAGCTGTTTAAACGAACTGTTCTGCGCGGGTGTGCCAAAAAGAAATTAATTTAGGAAGTTACTAAAATAAACATGTAAATATATTTCGCAGATAACCAGTCACCTCATAGATGAGCGTCACGTCATGGAACATAACTTGAATGGCTAAACAGTGTTGTTTGCTGTTTATGTGCATGACGATGCGTCACGTTGCATTTTGTGGGATTACCGTAGTTAGTGCGGCAGTAGATAAATTAAAGAGAAGAGACGGAAGCATTTGATCTGTAGTGAGCGCCGTTTGGCCACTGATCTTGACAACACGACCTATGGGCCAGTGGTAAGGTATTCTGTGACGCTTCTGTAGGGTATCTTCTAGAGCAAGCTTGATTACATAAACCTCCACAAAATAGCCATTCTTTTCTCCCATTTTTATCCCACTTTTATTACCCGGTACTCTGAATATCACATCACGTATATTACGAGGGGTGTGTTGGGGCATCCGTCAACGACGTAGAACGAAGTGGAGCGAATTTGGAATACTCTTGTTATAATATCAAAGCACCGTGCACATCGAGGGAGGCAACCATCTTGGAGCTGCCATATAATTCGCCCCAGATAACACCCTTCCTTCCACAATGCCATTGGACCCATTCACAAACCGCTTGAACTACACTACAGGTCCACTCCACACGATTCAGCGCGTATTGTACGCCGCGACCTAGATCCCGCAAAGATACCATTTACGAATCACACATAAAGAAACTCTTTTGTCGGAGATCCGAATCGCCAAAATAGTAGTAATGCATGCCCATGCTGCATGGGAGGAGCGGTGCAAGCATACCAGTGAAGAGAACCAGCTATGTCGTGAAACACTACAATACATGTATACATCCACTGAGCTGGTCATTGCGCAAACCCATCTACACTGGCGCCAGACTCCACCCTTGTAATGGACTGAGCACTGGTTGTTACGCCATTAAAAAAAAACATCAGTATAAATGCAGTCAAGAACTGAAATGCGATGTATATTCAAGCGAGCGAAAGAAACCGCAAAAATGAATATTAGCATAGGTAGGGGTATGCAGCCCGGATCAACTGTGGATGTGGCTGCCTGGAATAGAGCATATTAAAACCATTGCAAAAAGCTCGGAGGGGACTCCGCATAACAAACCTTCATGCATTGCAATCACGACTAGGGAGTGTACTAGAAATTGAAATGTAAGCTTTGAGTAGCTGAAAGCAGTGTATGCGTTGTAGGTGAAACACGATCGAGCGCCTCCCGGGGCCCGCATCGTCCCTAGTATAAGACCGGCCGTAATATGGCTTGGCTTTCAGAGGAACAAAAATGGAAACAATCTAGACAGCAAAGCAGAAAAGCGCATAGGAAAAAAGAAACATTAATGACCAAGAGAGCAAACTCGGAGGTGCGGACGTGCTCGGCATGAGAATTTCCCACTCCACGGGCGAGCCGGACTTCGATGTAACGGCGCGATTGCGGCTGCGTCAAGGTCGGACCAGATAGTGCAAGCACCGTTACGCGGAGTATGATCTCGCGCGTACCGCGTTTTTCGTGTTATTTCTCTCTTCCCGTCTGAGAACCGGAAATGGCATTCAGGTCATCGCTCTAACGGTTGCGGTGTTTCACTTTGTGATAAAATTAAATGCTACGAAGCTAGCAGGAAAAAAATGTCTGCAAGTGATTAGCCGAGTGGCAGCAGATCTTTCAAAGCCAAGCTGAGAGATGTTTGCAAAGAGCAGTAAAGAGGGGCGAATAAGGTCACTGGGGCCAAACTTGAGTAAAAGCTTCGGCTAAATATTTTTCGCAGGCTGGTGCATGTCTAGCAGAGGACACTGCTCAAAAATAAAAGAACGCAATCGGCGCAGAAAATGTGGCGTGATCAGAGTACCCTCGCGCAACCAGTGCCTACACAATGTGAAAGATGCCAAAGTGCAATGTCACACAGTACTGCGAGGAAGCGCACGTTATGGCTGTAATTTAGGTGTCGAGAGTGCCGATGTAAACGCGGCAAGCTTTACAGTCTAGCAGCCATAAAAATTTTAAAAAATCCTACACAACAACGTTTCGCAACGCGAAATTGATTATGAAACATTTTCTGTCGCATCCCGCGAAAATTTAGCAACCAATGTATATCACCAAATCTAACCTCGGGTGGTTCGCAGTTTACTGCTGTTAACGTTTCTGCTATCATGAAAGCTGTTTCTCATTGATGTTATATGGCGGTCTTAACTACTTGATACGAGCGATAAAACCTACTTGAAATAAATATTTTTCTGTGTGTCGTAGGACTGGACTACTCCCTTCAATTATTTCATTACAGCACCTTAGTCTTACAAACCCTGAGCTTGCTTCACAATTGAAAATGAAATCCAAGAAAGCGGGATTTTCCTTAAGCTGTCCAAACGAGAGGTTTACATCGCATTGAGACATCATAACCCAAGTTAAGTCTTGCTTCTCTTCTTTCCTGCTCTTCAAGCCTTCCTGCTCTTCAAGAGAACGAACCCTAATGGCCAGAGGGCATGTGGGAAACTGATAAAACATTCATGTCTTCCTTTCCTTTCTATTCTTAGGTTCCCCTTTTCCTGCACAGTGCGGCAAACTGGCCGTCGCCCACTCAACCTTCCTGCTTCTCCCTGCTTTTGTTTATCTTCCTTGACAATTTTTCCCATTTATTTGTTTCTTTTCCGTGGGCACATACGGAGTTTTAATCGTATACGCTTTTAAGTCCACTCTTAAGGATTGTCCCAAAAATGGCGTTCTATGACCAACTACAAAGAAAAGATATATGGCGACGAAATGAGTAACGGGCTTCAAAATTGATGCTTACCCAAAATCAAAATGAAAGTGGCCTAATGTTGCACATTCTTTTTATTTCTCCTATATACAGTTTCACAAAATCTATTGTATGAATAGCCGCAAAATACAGTACGAAATAAGAGACCGCTGTGTTACACAGCCAGGATTCGCGGAGTATGTTTCAAAATCATGCGTATATATATATATATATATATATATATATATATATATATATATATATATTTTTGGAGGGGGGAGAGGATATAAAATTGCCAGTAAGATATATATCTGCGCCAAATAATATATACTTGCTGAGTCCGAAGACTTCTGGCGCTGCATAGTTGTACACAAACACAACACACACAAACAAGCGAGAGAGCCAACTAGCCCGCTCGCAAGTATTACCTGCTGAGGGCATTGTTTACTGTCCTAGTCGCGTAAAGAGCACTGACGATAAAGACAAACGTTTAGTTTTCTATGCCATAATTTCTGCGAAAACGGCCCACATAAATAAAAAGATGCTCTGTTAACAAGTCCATAAAACAGCCAAAAACTCTTACATTTTAGCTCCATCTGGCAACGAAAAAGCTTTTCTTACGTCATTCCTTTAAGTCAGGCTACCCAAGTGTTAGATACTTTCTGAAAACTCAAGTAATGTTCTATGAGAAGGGAGAAAAATATCCTCAACTCCATTTTGCTTCGTTCATAAAAACCTATGTTAAAATGTCATAGGGCAATTGCTATGCTTTCTTTATTCTTTCTTTTTTTCTTTCCCGCCTGGGTGGCGCAGTGGTTACGGCGCTCGACTACTGCGCCCAAGGGTGAATTCAGGATTGAATCCCGGCCTCGGCGACCGCTTTTCGATGGAGGCGGAAAGCAAGGCGCCCGTGTACTGTGCGATGTCGGTGCACGTTAATGAACCCCAGGGGACAGAAATTTCCGGAGCCCTCCACTACGGCGTCTCTCATAACCTTACTTGCTTTGGGACGTTACACTACAAGAATGAAACCAAACCTTCTTTTTTCATTAACTCCACGCTTTTTTGTCAGTATGTTACCAAGCAGAGAAAAAGAAAATAAATAGAGAAAAGAACCAGCTCGACGCTGCTTCAGTTTGGTTTAGTTGGTTGGTTGGTTTGTGGGGTTTAACGTACCAAAGCAACTGAGGCTATGAGAGACGCCGTAGTGGAGGACTCCGGAAATTTCGACCACCTGGGGTTCTTTAACGTGCACTGACATCGCACAGCACACGGACGCCTTGCTTTTCGCCTCCACCGAAAAGCTGCCACCGAGGCCGGGATTCGATCCCGCGCCCTTGGGAACAGTAGTCGAGCGCCGTAACCACTGCGCCACCCCGGAGTTTGGTTTGTTTGTAGAGGTTTAGCAAACCAAAGTAACTCACGCTATGTGGACATCGCCGTGAAGGACTCTCACATTGTACACCGGGGCTTGAAGCCGAGTCCTTAGGATTAATAGTCGAGCATTCCCACTGAACCACGGCTGCGGGGCATTTGTTATTCCTCCAATAAGAAGCCTAATAAACAGCCAAAAAGAATAACTTTTTGCGCTTCAATGTGACTTCGGATTTCTGCATGGTTCAGGAACTATAAAATATACAAACATGTCGCAAGAGGCGACGGCGAGCTCTGATGCGCCTGATCGAATTGTGTAGCCTCTCCCACTTACAACGTATGATTCTCTTTCTTGAAATAGTACCATATAATGAAAACATGTTTAAGAAACCAACTGTGCCTATTCTGTGGGCACATTACTTATGAAGTTCTTTTCGCAGCTGGTAAGGGCTGAACAACATAACAACGGCATTTTCAATATTTTTCGGGGGTATTTGTGGCCATAGCAACAAGCGGGCTTGAGGCATGCCTTAAAATTCGAAGAAATCAAGCATTGTAATACATTCAGCCATCTTCGCCGTACCCACGATCAATGAAGCTTCGGGGCTGCGTATTTTGCATCAAACTGCTCCAATTAAATAAACTGGCCGATCGGCAACACGTGAAAATAGAGACCTTTAGTTTACCGCTGCCGTTTACCACGGCCGTCTACCGCTACCGTGCGCCGTCAGCACAGCACGCGTTGATTGGTCCCTGCGTGCATAGTGCACCGGAATTTGACAGGAACATGGCGCCATCTGCCGGTCTCGTGGTTATCTGCGCATGCGTACTGACGCTTGCGCGTAAGCGGTAGTGCTAAACTAAGTTTCTATTGACTGAGCCACTACAGCGGTCAGATATAGCAAAAAATTTTGAATGATCGTTACACCTTTCCTTTAAGGATTGGCAGTGACGTACTAGTCTCGAATAATAAAGAAAACAAATGATCTTCGTCCGGCTAATGATTACAATTCTGAGCTCGGAGAATTTTCTCAATAATGTTTCCTTTTTCCTAAGGGCTAATAATTACCGCATGACACCTCCAACCTCGTGATAAAATAATTTACAACTGCGTGAAAACCGAATCCTTCCTTTCAAATTTGAGCATCATGCATAATGTTGATCAATGTGCATTGGAGGCGCAATGCGCCTTATTGTGATCACTATAATGTGCACTAAGCAACACCCTGCCGCATCCTTTGCTCTGTATCATTTCCCTCAGAAGATCAGCAACATCTCAGAGCACGCGTGCTAAAGGCAACACATTTTAACCAGTGTTGCCACAAAGTTTGATAGTTTCGGCCGCTGTATACCATCTATGAAACTAGAACCGCGAACGAATTCCGCTTGCGGAATGTCGCGTTTGTCTGCGAATGCGAGCGTCCGCCAAAAAGCATTCGCATTGCGCAAGTGGACCCAAGCGTGCAAATGTTTCGCATCTCGTTGCTCCATACAAATATGCGCCCCTTTGTGCCTCCGAGGTGAGCTCACTCCAATGCTTGCTACGCGCAGTTTTGATGAAGTTTGGAGTTTCTTGCGCAATTCCGTTATTTCTTCTTGGGGAGGAGAGACAGGGGGGGGGGGGGGGGGTCTTTCGGTGGTTCATCTGGATATAACGATACCTAACAATACTTCCTCTTTTAGGTGAAATAATAAAGATAATGCAAGAAAAAAATCGCTGTGGGTAAGACAGACCGGAGGGGAGGGGGGGGGGGGGGATTTCGGCGGTCTATCTGGGTATAACGATACCTAATAATACTTCTTTTTAGTGAAATAATAAAGATAAAGTAAGAAAAAAATCACTGTGGAAAGAGCTGTTGCTGGCGCCGAAAAGAATGAAATCAAGTAATCTCGAGAAGCGCACTCGACTAAAAAACGCGCAAAAAAAAAATAAACTATACAAACGGTACAGAAAGAGAGCGATACAGTGCCTAGCTTAGAATGCCGCTGCCATTCTGAAGAATTCCTATCAGAACAGGTATTCCGGGAGAGAAGGAAAAGCAACGCATGTACCCTGCGGAGAAAATACGGTGCAACAGGAAATCACAGCAATAGAAAAGACCAATACACAGCCAAAGCAAAGACCAAGAAAAAAAGAAGATGGTGGTCAACAAGGGCGGAGAGGAGGAGGGAGGAGCTGTTAGACAGCTCCTGCCGCCGTCTCTACGCATCTGACCCGGAACGCCGGCTGCTTCCTCCAAGCCATCTTCCCGCTCATTTCGTTCGCCTCACTATTTTTTTTTTACTTCAGCTACGACGGGGTCTGGCTTGTTTCTTATTTGCTGCTCTATTTGTTACCTTTTATTGTCAGTGTTGAAATTTTTTTTTTTTTTTTCATTTTTAAGCTTGCTAAGTCCATTCCTGTGGGTGTGCTTCCGAAGAGTGCGTTTCGACAAGAAAAAATATTAAATAAAAGTGCACCTTTCCTTTCTATTTTGTTGTTCTATCGAAATATGAAGGCCTGAACTTGGTGTATGAAACAAGGAAAGAGAAGGACAGAAGAAGGATCAGCAGAGGCTTGTGGCGGAAAGAAATGTACATCGCTCCCAAAAAATAAACCCACGCCTTCAAAATAAAAAGAAAGGAGGTGTACCAAAGAGCACGTTAGCGGTCGGAATGCCGAGTTTTCCGGAGCTTTGCTGCTCTGGTGCAAGTTCGGCAAGAAGCCTGCGAATTGTACGCCCCAAATGTTGAATTGCAAGCCTGCCTTTGGAAGCCAGAAAGTAGACCTTGGTCTCACGAAGCGAAAAGAAAATAACGCCGAAGAAAAGAATTTGTTGTTCCGTAACTGTTCTACTCAATGATCCCAGACATTGTGGAATACATTTTTTCCCTTTTCCTGCAGTTTTGACCAGCAGTTTCAATACAAGGCACCCTGCCGCAGAAAAAAATACGAATCCGCAACCATTAAGTTTTTATGTTTTGTTTTTTTCAATGGTCGGTATGGAGGGGGGGGGGGTAGGGGGGGGGGGGGGTGTTTGGAACAAGGCATGGCATCAGGGTTTATGTGTTATCGCGAATGCATCTGATTCAACTCTACCAGGCTTCCAAAATTGTGGGAACGACCTCCTACCCACAGGGCAAACGCAAGAATCTATCTTACCTGCAAGCAATGCCGCTCTTACACGGTCTTAGATATGAGTACTAGCTTGGGATGGTCGCTCGAACCCAAAGACGAGACTTGCGTTGAACAAAGGCTATAACGTGAATCGATTAGGGCGATTTAAATAGTCGCGTTTCTTTTTAAGGTGGTTTGCAAAAAGAAAGGCAAAAAGAGAAGAGAGAGAATGACCGTACAGAGTTCTGGGATCGTTTTTTTTTTTTTTTTTTTCTCGCATAATAAGTGAAGTTTTCCGACTGCGACGGCGGAACGGCGTTATGGCTTCACATGTTCGCCACACAGACAGATTTTTAATTTTCGTTTTAATTCAGGAGCGTCAGCTAATTGCAGTAAATAATGATAAGGAAAACGTAGAAAGCCACAAAACATATCAAGCAATACAAGAGGAAGAGCTTAGCGCTGAGACAGCGACTATTGCTGGTCTAACTTCGGAAAGCGATTTCAGCACTCCGTACAAGAGCGCTGACAGGTGCGAAAAATTCAAAGTAATTCAAAGTATCTACTGACGCCACCAATGACGTAGGCAGAATTATTGGGAAAACAATGTCGGGGAAAAAAAAATGGGCGAAAAAATACCGAAAAAGTACGGGGAGGGCTGCAATGCTCAACGAATTTAGAGGCGTTATGTTGCCGAAATAACTCCCTTGGTCAAGACTCTGCTATCTACGATCATCTGGTATTTTGAGCTTTTTTTTTTTTTTTTTTTTCTGAAGGAAGAGAACATAGTCCCTCATCAAAGACACTGCGACTTTGCCTTTTCATTTCCGCCTTTATCCCGCGATGTCTTTTGCACCCAGAGAACCACGCGTAGCCCCACTGATGTCGAGAGGTCTTTGAGCCGCCATTTTGTGAACAAGAAATCGGCGTCATTCTTCAATCGATTTTATAACCGTTCTGTAGGTACATTTATTCCCCATTCTAACCCAAGTGACACCGCGTAAAAGCGGGCAAGCACCAACTAATCCTCGCGCAGTGACCTCCTGGAGCCTTACCCCGAAGCAAATAAACAACTGAGGGTAACGACATCGCTCGCCATAGGTTACTAGACGGGGCACCCGAAACGTCAACGAGATATTGCTCAAGAGCAGGCGTACATATCCATTGCTGACCTGTCTGGAGCAAAGGGAGCCTTCGTGCAGAAGACACGCAGGCCATCCGGGTCTACAATAGGCTCAAGTACCCGCACGTGTAAGGTTGTTTCCTCTCTTCTGGGCACAGTGAATGTCGGGGTGGCATACTTATACCTTCTATCCGCGCACCCGCCCCTCCACCCTCCTCCTCTTCTCTTCTTGCGTGCGTGCCTGTTCAACAGCTCTGTTTGCCAAAGATTACCGCCACGAGTACCTCCTCTGTCAGTCGGTCGTCGTGTGCCCAGTCAAGGGGAAAAATAGACGTTAGGAACGACCCCGTCCGCCAAAGAGACCACAGAGCGGAAACTGTCCCGTCCGTCCGAGAAAGAATACGCTCAAATGCACACGGAGCTTTGAAGGCAGTCTTTTCTTCACTGATGACGACCCCAACAAAGCAAGTAAAAAAAAAAAGAGACACAGCACAAAACAGAGATGGTAGAACACCACCATCTTCTACACGGCAATGACGGCCAGAGGAGAGTTATGGGAGGGACCGCCTCCGTCTCGCCTTTCTTTATTACTTCATTTATTTAAGGTGGAAGAGGACTGGTGTTTATATTTTCTTCCTTATATGCAGTTCATTTTTACGTTCGTTTCGAATGGTTCTTGCGTAAAGAGAAAGGAGGAGGGTTGAGGAACTGTCATCTCTTCTCCGTGTTCTGGATTATAGTTCATCCGTCTAGCACGCCCAGCATGGACCGCATAGCCCGGGTGCATCCCGGCTGCTTTGCATTAGTTCCTTTTTCTTCCGTCCCGCTCGGCTGTCGCGGACATTAGCCGTCGCGGTCGTGACTGGTCATTGCCGGAAGGAAGGAGCATCGGATATCGTCAAGGGCTGGCGGTGCGGCAGAACCCTGTACACATTTCGCCACAAACGAAGGCGCACGAAAGAAGGGCTCTCGTATAGATGTCTCTTCCACCCTCCCTCTTGGCCCTGATACTAAGCAGTCTCGCTTGTAGAGGGGGCTGTTTTCCGCATGAGAAGTTCCCCGCGCAGCCAGAAGCACATGATACATCAGCATTTGGTTCGCTGGACTGTCGCAAGCGACAACTTTCCCTGCTTTCGGTGTCTTCTGAGGATCTGCAGCGTGTGAATCAGCGCACGAAAGAATCCGGAGTCCCTTCCAGAGCAGAATTCGAGTACGGGTCATTAGAAGATAACTTTATAAACTGCATATAAAGGCGCAATACACTACGCAGTGTTTTCGAATGCTTGTTTTGCTCGTAGCGTCTGGACAAGCGTTTTGGCCACATGCAACGCTTCGTTGGTTTAATGAGAGCACAAACGAGGTCAGTATGCACTAAATGTAAACAGCCCGACATTTGCACTCAACGACACGATCGCCATGTGTGGTGAACCGTGTTCGACTCAGAAGCGACAGCTCAGTGTATGCCGTTGTTGAACACTGAGCCAGAAGACCCGTGTTTTGTTCCCGCCTATGAATGCCGCGTTTCGATGAAGGCGGGACCTGTATGCTCTGTCTCATCATTCCTTGCAGCTGCGTGGAAGATAGCAACATTATGTGATTGCAGAAGAGTGCGAATAGACGTTGTTTACATACCCGGCTTTGAAAGAACATTCAAAAGTTTTAGAGTAGCCTTTTGAGTTACGTTAGGCTGTTTGTGACACGCTTTTAATGCACAATACGCAAACAAAGCCCGCCGGTGACAACTTCAGCCGATGAGCCGTTTATGACCAATGGACGTGCCGAAAAAACTGGTAACAACGGCGAATCGACTCCGAAGCAAGGCGGCCTGTCGCAAAACCTAAATTCGGTGGGGGAAAAAAAAAGAGAAAGAAAAACGTATGTCATTCGACATTATGTTAACCTCCGATTTGAAATAGTCTTTGGCGAATACGCGCCTTAGAGCATGCTATCTCATGTGCTCGTATGACAACTTTACGCTTACACCACATTCTACACTACATCCTGGAGCGTCATAGCGCCGCCTCTGCACTAATCTTAACTTCAGTAGCGCATCAAGAAACTAGTGGGATAGGTTGAAGGAGTGCTGCTGTACCTGCAGCCACAGGCGTAACTCGTTTCCACGACGGCAAGTGCTCCTCTTTTGCTCGCGGGCATTCCCGCAGCTTTTGTTCCCCTTGCCTCCCTTCTTCCTCCACAGTATAGCTACTGACGGAGGATAATTCTTCGAACTTTTTAGTCAGGCAAGCACCAGTTCGTACGCCGTCAGGTGTTTGGTCAGCCTCCCCTGCGCGCGCTGAACGACGACGCCGAAGAAACGCTACATTGTGGAAATAAAGGAGAGAGAGAGAGAGAGAAAGAGAGAGAGAAGGCAGAAAGGAAGAGAGAGAAAACGGAACGTCGCATGTATCCCGGGCGGTGGTGTGCCGTGTCAAGTCGATACAGAATATCGTAAACGATATCAGACCAGTTGCAAAACCTACAAGTCAGCTTGCGGCAGGAATTGGTGCACAATGACGGCACAGACTTACGTTATGGTAATAGGAGCAGCGCTGGTACATCGTCCGGCAATCAGGGTAATTGCAGCACCCCTCGCCCATTTGTCGCAGCATTCCGTGAGTGCGCACTGTCGCCCGCTATTAACCTATGCCCTCAACCGGTTAGTGGCCCTATTCTAAATCTCCTTATTTCTGGACATTGCCCTTTCCCACCCCCCATGTGCTCCCCCCTTTTCTTCCCGCGTCAAAAATGTCAGAAAACCTGTTCTCGCACAGTATCTGTGAAACAAGTGTGACAGATACTGCGCCTTTCCCTTCCTGTGAACCTACTATTATTATTATTATTATTATTTATTATTATTATTATTATTATTATTATTATTATTATTATTATTATTATTATTATTATTATTATTATTATTATTATTATTATTATTATTATTATTATTTATTGGCCTGTGCGACAGGGACTGCATCCACAGCTGCGTGGACTGTAGCAGATGCATGCACTGCATTTAATTATTGTCCCTCAATCAGGTTCTGCCGCCATTGTGCATAAATTTCTGCCTCACAGGGAAGCTGGGTTGTAGATCCCTCTACTACGGTTTCTTTAACGAAATCAAACCAAACAATATGCATTTGCCAGTGAATATTTCTTTTTTTTTTTTTTAATGGGAAGTATTATAAGGCCCTTCTTCATCGCGTCGCCGTCCGACAGTCGTGTCTGGAAACCCTACGTCATCACAGGCACTTGGCTTCGCATAAAATTTTTATCGCCTCAAAACGCTCACGTCCAGTGGCTACGCGGGTGAATGGCACAGACACGAAACAGGAACGGCACAGGAAGACACCGGACAAGATAAAATGAAGCCACAGTACAAGCGCTGACTCACAATTCAGCCTAAGCCTTTACTCCAATGCCAGTTCGCGCTTTTTAAATTAACAATGGATATTTACCAACTCGCTCAACAAAGAATCAGGCCAACCCAACTGACTGGGCGTGGAACCGGCATGACTGAGGCATTGCCGCTCAAGTTTTTCTTGCTGCTTTTGCAGATACGTGGCACCTCAGCTTTGAAGCAATGTTGCGGTTGCGTCGTTTCATGTGCATCGCCTACGAGTTCATCCTTTTCGTCTGGGATATGCGTCGACAGATTAAGGAACGCAACTTCGCCTGCAGCTATAAACGACGATTCGACGAGCGTCGCCGCTGACTTCGACAGATGTGACGTTCCGGTCTATGAGCACTGGTGCAGTGATTGCCTTATCGACAGCCTACAAATACCGGGATCTGGCAGTCACCCAGAGGGGCGTGGAACCGGCTTGGCTGAAGCATTGCCGCTCACGTTTTCCTTGCTGCTTTTACAGGTTAGCATCTCAAACTTGCACTGTTTTCGCGAGCATTTCGTTTTGTCGGTTCTACCCCAAGTGTTATTTGCTTGTCTCAGAGCTCACTCGCAACCGAAACATTACTCGCGTCGTCGTTTTCACTTATTGCGTCTCATTTCCTTTTATCTGTTGCTGCTACTTCTATGTGGCGAAGTTGAGCCTAACCCAGGTCCGTCTACCGCAGAAACACTGCAGATGCTCATAGATGGCCAAGATACGATTAAGGCCAAGTTGAGTGCAATAGAACTTCCCCAGGTTGAAAGTAAGAGAGCCATGCACGATCTCGGCAGCCGTATTGCATCAATAGAATCAAGAATAGCGAGCCTTGATGAAATGAACTATGCAGTTCATGAATGGAAAAAAACAATTTGAAGAACATCAGCGGATGTTGAGTTTAGTAATGGCGAAGGTTGAGCATCTGGAGAACCAGAGGAGGCGTTGCAATTTGCTTTTCTTTTGGGTCGAGGATACAAAACCAAACGAGTCAAATGAGGACTCAGTAGAATGCGTAATTGACTAGTGTAAATCGAAATTAGGTGTTCAATCCGTAAAACTAGAAATTGCTCATAGGTTAGGGAGATTCAAGTCCGGTAACAACCGCCCTTTAATAGAGATTTTCGCCTCGTATGCTGATAAGCAGAAGGTTTTAAACAGGGCTTATAAATTAACAGGAAGCGATGTCAGTATTTCAGAGGACTTTTCTGAGGGAGTACGTAGGAAGAGAAATATTATATGCAGTTCGCGATATCACTGAAACAAAGTGGCGACAAGATCAGCCTCAGGTATGACAGTCTTATTGTAAACGGCGAGAAGTACTTGTTTGATAATACAAATGAGGTCGTACCTGTAGTAGGAGATAAGGCCGGTGCTACAAAGGAGGTAGCACCGGCCGGGTGACGGTGTCAGCGTAATACAACGCTTATTTCCTTTTTTGTGATTACTTGCCGTAGCATTAAAAACAAGGTTAATGAATTTGCAGCATTAGTTGATATGGGGAAGCCATCTGTTATTCTCGGCACCAAATCATGGTTAGCAAATGAAATTGCTGATGGTGAAGTTTTCTCAAATTGCTTTAAATGTTATAGAAAGGACAGACACATGCATGAAGGAGGTGTATGTATTCTTGTGGATGCTACAATTTCTTCTTACCAGATAAATGTTGTCGATGAATGTGAATCTGTATGGTGCAGACTGGCGCTTAATAACAACAAAGTTATAACTGTGTGCTCGTTCTACCGCCCTCCTGATTCATCCGTTGATGCGTTTGCGCAACTGGCGGTGACAGTTGACGAAATTCAAACAGATTTTATGGTGACCGGAAGTGATTTCAATCTGTCTAGTATTAACTGAAGTCATCAACTTCACTTCCAGTCCTATACGAACCGCTCCTGCCAAGAACTGATTAACTTGGTTGGACTTTATGCTTTGCGTCAAACGGTTTTGGAACCGACACGTGGGGATCACATCATAGATTTGTTGCTCACAAATAAATCTGAATTCGTCAATTCCACTCAGGTGCTACCTGGAATAAGCGATCACAGTGCTGTGCTTTGTGAAATGAATGTGCAACATGTAAGGAGCGCTGGTACAGCAAATAGGCGAGTATATAACTAAGAAGCAAACGTATAAGCGAGATAAACAATGAGTTGAATGAGTACCGAACGGTCTTTGAAACGTATGCCGATAACTCTGGAGTGGTTGAACTATTATCGAGATTTAAGAATACGATTTTTGAACTGAGGCAGCGCTTTGTTCCGGCATGGATATTAACGAAAAGGAGGAGTAAAAGCAAACCATGGTTTACTCGGGAGCTACGCAGTCTTACGCGCAAAAGACAACGTGTTTACGTTAAATTTAAAAGAAATCCGACGCGTGAGAATAGGTTCCAGCTGCAGGAAATTGCCGGAAGAATGAAAGTTACTGTGGCAGCTGCAAAAAATTCATTTGGAATTTCAATAAAGTTGCAATTAAAAGAAAATCCAAAGGAATTTTGGAAGGATGTAAAGAGAAATGGAAAAAATTCTGGTAACTGTACCACATCTTGCGTCTGGTAACATCTTTGTTGATGACTACGCAGAAAAAGCTGAGCTGAAAACAGCTGAAATACTTAATAAAGTATTTCAGCTCTGTTTTCAGCTCTGAAATCGAACATACTGATATGAATACCCTGAATTTCCAGCCAGTGGTGAGTGTTATGGATGATGTTGTAATACAGTCTCTGTTGCAGAATCTGAAGATTGCTAAGGCTGGTTGTCCTGATGGCTTGCCAAACAAATTCTACAAACTGTGTGCGGAATCGGTCGCACCCTACTTAAAGATCATTCTTGAAAAATCGCTTGAAGAATCCTGTCTTCCATATGACTGGAAAATTGCAAGCATTGTGCCAATTTAAAAAAAAAATCTGGCCCTCGCAACACTGTATCGAATTATAGACCAGTATCACTGACTTCAGTTGCGTGCAAGACACTCGAACATAGTTTGTACACCAGTATAGCAGCACATATGTACACACATTCATTGTTTAATTCTCATCAGCATGGTTTTAGAAGGGGCCTATCGTGTACCACGCAGCTGACTGAATATGTGCACGATCTGGCAGGGGCACTGGACAGGCGACTCAGCGTGGACTGCGTGTTTTTGGACTTTAAGGCCTTTGATACCGTGACGCACTCTTTACAAATTCAAAAACTGTCTTTTCCTAATATTAGCCCTGAAGTGATATCACGGGTAAAAGATTATTTATGTTAACGGCAGCCGTATGTGGTTGTGCATGACGCCGAGTCTCAAAGAGTAAAGGTTGTGTCTGGTATTCCCCAAGGCTCCGTGTTGGGGCCACTATTGTTCTTGCTGTACATGAATGACATTAGTGACGGAATAGTAACTCAAATGCGGTTATTTGCGGATGACTGCGTTCTTTATAGTGTTGTCACTAGTGATCGAGATGTTGAAATGTTTCAGGAATACTTTTTTTTTAATCGATATTTATTGCCTCGGGGCACCAGTAGGGCATGAGATGAAGGATGAATAAATGATTAACTGAATGGAAAAAAGTTGGATGATTTTATGAAGTCCAGAAGTGAGCGATGATGAGGTCCCTGCGTCCAAGTGACATATGAGGCAGGATTGGTTGCTGAAAGGCCAGCTATGCTCAGGTGCCGGATTCGTGTTGGTTTGAGTGCTGGGCAGTCTCCCACAGTAAGTGGTGGATGTCGGCCTCAACATCTTTGTTTTTACAGATCGGGCGCCCTGGGAGGGGATATAAGTGTTGGAAGTATGACCACGTCCTAGTTACAGCTGGTGTGAGGGCAACACCGACCCGGATTTTAGAGTGGTGCGTTAAATGGATTATACAGTAAAACACGTTGCTGGGCTAGTTGGTGCATTGCATGAAGTAAGACTAACCGACCAAGAAGACGCACACAGGAAAAATCGACACAGAAAGAAAGAGGCTGGACTACCAACTGATTTATTAGCAAGAACGGGGCTCAAATATATATAGGCGCTCAGTCACATGACCTTTCCACAATCGCCATCACATCCTTCCGTCGTGGAACCACAATTCACTTCCATCGTAACTTCTTTATCGTACCTACGCTTACCCAGTAATCACAACGTACATATAAAACTATAAAACAACACTATCTATGCAAAGCTGCGTCAGAAGGAACTAAAGTCATACACAATACAAACATTCACATACAAACATTACAAACATTTTTGCGCGCGGGTATTAAACCATGAATCAACGCCATGATAACGGGCACACACATATCTAACAAGGCCTGGTGATTACAAAACAGATTGAATGAACCTGATTTCCTTTCTTCGTAAGGCAACAGAACAATCACTACAGCATGCGTCTCCTTTCTGTGTTATCATAAATGCTTCAAGAACTTCACGCGCTATTTTGTCGCGACTTCTGCCGAGAATCTTAATGCCGTCAAGCACCGGCTCACATCTGCACTCTTTACAGTGAAGGGGCAAATTAGACCAGGTTCCATTCCTTAGGGAATTCGAGTGCTCCAGTGCTCTGTCGTTAATACAACGACCCGTCTGGCCTATATAGACCTTGCCGCAGGTCAGTGGTACTTCATACACCACACCGACCGCACATTCCACAAAGGGTTGACCATGCCTCTTTTCGCACTGGGGCTTCTTTTTCCGCCCGATGCGTGCACACAAACCGCTCAGCTTTCTCGGGGCTGAGAATACGATAGGCACATCATACCTGGCTGCAACCTTTTTCAGGCTGTGGGCGACACGGTGCGTATAAGGGACTACCTGCGGCCTTTTCGAGGCTTAGCGGTGGAGCTTTTCTTGCCTTTCATTTTTTGTAACAGGGTCTCTGCTACTGCAGACACAACAGAGCACGGGAAGCCTGCCTTTTGAAGTCTGTTAATCTGATTATTAAAACTTACTTCCATCATGTGAGCGCAGGACTTGATCAGCGCCGATTCCAAGCAAAGAGAAGCGATCGCCCTTTTTACTGTCTTAGAGTGATGAAGCGTAAGGCAGCAATTCTTTCTTAGCTCTGGGGAAATACATCCAACAGGCACGTCCTTTTGAAAAGCTGATGCTAATATCTAAAAATTGCAGGCAATTGTTCTCCGGTATCTCATGGGTGAAAGTAAGGCCTTTTCCTTGTTGTCCAAACAGGCTTAAGATTCCTTCTACCCTACTGGCATGCGTCAAGTTACGGTTAGTCTTTAAAATCACCAGAAAGTCGTCAACATACCTAAAAATTCGCAGGACAGAGCCGTTGTCAATAGAATGTGCTAAGGCACGGTCAATAGAAGACAAAAATATATTACACAGCACTGGGGCGACACAGGAACCTATGCAAATTCCCCTTTTTTGAATAAAAATCTTTGTTCCAAGAGACACAAAGGTGGAGCCAAGGTAAAACTCTAAAAGTGACAGGAAACTTTCCACACTAATACCTGATGAATTCTGAAAGACTGTAACCCCATTAAAATCAATACACTCACGTACGGCCTCAAACAGTTCTGCATGCGGGACGGAATAAAATAAATCTTGAACATCAAAAAAAAAAAAAAAAAGAAGGCGGACCTTTCCCCAAAGGACTGTATGCAGCGAGTAGTAAGCTACTTCGAAAAGAACAACCTGCGGCAACTACAGGCTGATAAAGAAGGCGGATTCGTGGTGATGACAGCTTCAACCTACGACAATAAGGCCTCCTTAGCGGTATCAAAGAACTTTGTTCAGGTGAGCAGACAAGCCTGTAGAGTGAACACAAAAGCGGTAGACATGTGCAATGACTTGCAGCTCACCAGGTTGGCGAATGGCATTAGCAAATGTAAAAAGGGTCACCTGGAGATATTTTTTTCCGTTAAAACGCACGAACCCGAAATGCCTTTCAGATGTATTGTCAGAGTGCGCGGCGCATGGCAACAGCAAATTAGCCGATTTCTTCTTCTAAACTTAAACAAACTTATTACTAATGATCCCTTCGCTACCAAGAATGCGACAGATGTGACCGCCTATTTAAAAGAGCAGAAGGACATCGGGTTCATGTTCTCCATTGATGTTCAAGATTTATTTTATTCCGTCCCGCATGCAGAACTGTTTGAGGCCGTACATGAGTGTATTGATTTTAATGGGGTTACAGCCTTTCAGAATTCATCAGGTATTAGTGTGGAAAGTTTCCTGTCACTTTTAGAGTTTTACCTTGGCTCCACCTTTGTGTCTCTTGGAACAAACATTTTTATTCAAAAAAGGGGAATTTGCATAGGTTCCTGTGTCGCCCCAGTGCTATGTAATATATTTTTGTCTTCTATTGACCGTGCCTTAGCACATTCTATTGACAACGGCTCTGTCCTGCGAATTTTTAGGTATGTTGACGACTTTCTGGTGATTTTAAAGACTAACCATAACTTGACGCATGCCAGTAGGGTAGAAGGAATCTTAAGCCTGTTTGGACAACAAGGAAAACGCCTTACTTTCACCCATGAGATACCGGAGAACAATTGCCTGCAATTTTTAGATATTAACATCAGCTTTTCAAAAGGACGTGCCTGTTGGATGTATTTCCCCAGAGCTAAGAAAGAATTGCTGCCTTACGCTTCATCACATTCTAAGACAGTAAAAAGGGCGATCGCTTCTCTTTGCTTGGAATCGGCGCTGATCAAGTCCTGCGCTCACATGATGGAAGTAAGTTTTAATAATCAGATTAACAGACTTCAAAAGGCAGGCTTCCCGTGCTCTGTTGTGTCTGCAGTAGCAGAGACCCTGTTACAAAAAATGAAAGGCAAGAAAAGCTCCACCGCTAAGCTTTGAAAAGGGAGGCCACAGGTAGTCCCTTATATGCACCGTGTCGCCCACAGCCTGAAAAAGGTTGCAGCCAGGTATGATGTGCCTGTCGTATTCTCAGCCCCGAGGAAGCTGAGCGGCTTGTGTGCACGCATCGGGCGGAAAAAGAAGCCCCAGTGCGAAAAGAGGCATGGCCAACCCTTTGTGGAATGTGCGGTCGGTGTGGTGTATGAAGTACCACTGACCTGCGGCAAGGTCTATATAGGCCAGACGGGTCGTTGTATTAACGACAGAGCACTGGAGCACTCGAATTCCCTAAGGAATGGAACCGGGTCTAATTTGCCCCTTCACTGTAAAGAGTGCAGATGTGAGCCGGTGCTTGACGGCATTAAGATTCTCGGCAGAAGTCGCGACAAAATAGCGCGTGAAGTTCTTGAAGCATTTATGATAACACAGAAAGGAGATGCATGCTGTAGTGATTGTTCTGTTGCCTTACGAAGAAAGGAAATCAGGTTCATTCAATCTGTTTTGTAATCACCAGGCCTTGTTAGATATGTGTGTGCCCGTTATCATGGCGTTGATTCATGGTTTAATACCCGCGCGCAAAAATGTTTGTAATGTTTGTATGTGAATGTTTGTATTGTGTATGACTTTAGTTCTTTCTGACGCAGCTTTGCGTAGATAGTGTGGTTTTATAGTTTTATATGTATGTAGTGATTACTCGGTAAGCGTAGGTACGATAAAGGAGTTATGATGGAAGTGAATTGTGGTTCCACGACGGAAGGATGTGATGGCGATTGTGGAAAGGTCATGTGACTGAGCGCCTCTATATATTTGAGCCCCGTTCTTGCTAATAAGTTCAGTTGGTAGTCCAGCCTCTTTCTTTCTGTGTCGATTTTTCCTGTGTGCGTCTTCTTGGCCGGTTAGTCTTACTTCATGAAATGGAATATGAATTCGAATTTTTCCAAAACTGTCCATATGAAGTTTACAAGAAGGAAAAACCCTGATGCGCATTCATGTGTTATTAGGAACACAATGTTAGAACAGGTATTCGAATTTAAATATTTCGGCGTTTATTTTACTCCTGAATTGAGCTGGCGCCGTCACGTCGATTATGTCTCTCCTAAAGCTTGCAGAAACTTGGGATTTCTTCGCCGAAATGCAAACACTTTTCCACTGTCATGTCGGGACATTTTATTCAAGACTTATGTCAGGCCGATTCTGGACTACGCGTGCACGGTCTGGTACCAGCCTACTGCTAGAGATAAAGATAAGTTAAAGAGTGTGATGAACGTTGCCTCTCGTTTTGTGTCTGGCACACGCGGGGCTCGTTACAGTGCATCGCGCACGAAGGATGCACTCACCTGGGAATTGCTTGACACGCGCCGAAAGAAGTTACGTCTGAAGCTATATTATGCTGTTGATTATTCAACTGTTCGGGTTGAACGTGAAAAGTATGTGCAGGAGCCGTTTTATACATCTAACCATGTTGACCTGAACAATTTTTTGAGCTGAATTGTTCAAAATGTCCTTTCTTTTTTTTTTTCCCCCCGGAAACCATTAGGGAATGAAACAGACTGCTGAGCGATGTTGTGAGTGTGAGATCAAATGATGCGTTCTTTTTGAGGTTGTAGATGTACATGGCGAACGGCCCTGCCTTCTCTTTCTTTTTTTTCCCTCTTTATGCTTGTAACTCTACCTGCGAGCAGAGGTGTCATGTGTGCTTCTTTTTGTACATTCCCTAGCGCTGTGGGTTCCTTAATAAATAAATAAAAATAAATAAATAAATAAACTCTAGACATGTGACACCTCCGGCCAGAAAAAAATTGGAAGCCCAAAAGCCGGGAAAAGGCGAGGCCTCGCCTGTACTCTCTTTGAAAAGCCCTTTGCAGCACTATTGAAATGTAAGGGTGGTTTGACCGAATCAGGAGCACTGATGCCGAGAGGAGCATATACAAGCCTCAGGTAGTGCGCCACCATTTTGGCGCCACCAGACAGCGCGCTCCCGACGCATATGAACAATTCGGTAAAAGATTACAGTGTGGCAGTTCTTGCTGTGCCAGCTTCAGAACTAAACGTGGCACAGCACGCATGTAATCCCGCCTAGAGTAAAAAAGGAATAGTTAGGGATAAGACCACCGTTTTTATTTTATGATCGCATTTAAAGACAAGATGAAAAAGAGCGGGTTCTAATAGGCAAAAGAACATAGCCTTGATATTACATGACGGTGAGTATGCATTTCCGCAGTGGCTGCATTTGTCTACAATGTATAAATATTATTACACTGGGACCAACAACCCAAAATAAACAAGCAAGCCCGTCTTGAAACGCTGAACCCGCTCCACCTGTTCCAAAACCTAGAGTTCAACATCTTACAGCTCCCCGCTGCGTCGTCTTGAACGAAGTACATTGACGAGCGTTTGCACTGCGGCATTTTTCTGAAGGTCACGTTCGTGATGAGCAGCGTCCCGTTAGACATTCTTTGCTTCCTTCCTCTCCGGAGATTATGCAAACCGGAAAGAGGACGTCATATGTGTAGGATGGTGTCACGCTCGCAACGCTCACACACGTCCACTCCCATCGTCTTTCGTGAGCGCAGTTCTTTTTTTATTATTATTTACGCGTCGTTCGCGATTCTTTCGGTGAGCGTTCGCTGCACCTCGAAAAGAGCCGCTCCTTTTATAGGAGGGAGGAAGACTTGACGTTTAATTCGTCAAGTTCAGACGTCCGCACGCCTAACCGGGTCGAGCTCGCAATGCAGGCCAAAAAGCAGACCGCGTGTTTCGAGTCTGAGTGGGGCCCTCTGACTGACAAGGGCTGGCCTCGGGCCACTACTATCATCAACAAAAGCGCGGCCCGCTTGCCATAAGATGCAGTGGACCTCGCTTCCCCTTTGCACCGTTTTATCTCGTTGCTTTTGTGATCGGTGTGCTGCTGAACCAGTTTTACATCGGTGAGTGACGAAGCGGGCGCTTCGAACAACGCATTCCTACCCTTTCTGCTTCCTGCGTACATTTATAGCGCCCTGTTTATTCTTCCGGCGAATATCGAACCTTACGCAGAACAATCAAACCTTTCAGACGGCCGACAATTTCAGTACGACGTCACATATCGGCAGGGACGTCGTATTTATTCAATGCCCAAATCCACCTGGATATATCATGTAAAGTCGGAATCTATAACGGAAAAGATTTCGATAATAGTTTTGTGCGTTCACACTTGGCTCAAACCTCTCGCTTCTCATTTAAAGAGTGACTCTGAAACTGCTCTCTTCTCAGCTCACAAAATATGTTACCGAAGCACTCTGTGGCAGTTGTCCCATTATTTAGGCCGTGGAATGGAATTCTCCAGAGTATATAGTCATATCTCGATACAATTACTTTGAACAGACAAAAAAACAAACACTGTGTGCTCTGCCCATTAAGAAGATCGTGCAACACTTGAGACACGTGTATGCCTTGGGCCCCAGTGTATCAGTCGAATTTGAAATTTTTGTTATATAACCTGCTCCTGAAATAACTCGTTATGATCTGATGGTGCCGGAATGTAGCGGCCTACGAAAATGAGCTAGCAGCGCCTCATTATATTACGCCGAGAGTTCGTTTTGGAGTTTCGTTCCTCCGTGGTTGAGAGAAAGATCAAAAACGTTTACCGCAGTCAAGAACGGAATTTAAGTGCGCGCTTACAATGAATTTCATTCGGTCATTCCGTATAAGCGCATTTTGTTAAAGCTTAAAGGCCTATGTGTAGTGTTATTGTAGTCGGATACAAGTAAAGTATGCAGTGACTGCCAGACAGGAATACCGTGCGGCGAAAAGTAGCCAGGTTTAAGCTTTTCTTGTTACCTTTCGATAAACAAAAAAAGCACCAGGTAAACATTGCAGGCTATATAATTTGGATATTTGTGGCTCGTCAGACATATCTAAAATCAAAAGGTAGGTTTTGTTTGCTATTGTGGTTGATTGCGCAGTACTAAAAGACGCCGGGGTAACCAAGCCATGGTTATCAACTTTCTTTTTTATTATTGTTATATCTGCACTCTGGCTGGAATCTGTTAACTTGTATCCTCGTCGCCGGAGTTTGAAAGAAACGAAATTCCCTTCATACAAACAGCATTCACGAGGTTATTTTTAGTGCACATTTAATAATTATATATTAAGGAAGCAATTAAGACAACCTAACAAACGAGCTGGAAGCAGTTCCTGAGTACGCTATCGTGTTTGTTGTTAATTCTCCGGCCAGTCTACAAACTTGTCTCTTCTGGTTTTGGCTTGAAATAAATTATTGACATAAATACTTATACTTGGAGGCTACATCTATTGTAACGAATTTATCTTCTTTACATTAGCGTGCATAAAAATAGGTTTCGTAATTTTTCTGCTTGCTCATTTCTTTTCTGAAATACCCCGCTCATTGGTTGAAGCCATTTTCGTTACCTTGAGTGACAATGTATACCTCCCAGTTACCACGAGGTAGCCGAAGCGCAGTCTCCATAAGTGCACTGAACTTGCTCGCCTCAATCGGTGTGTTATTCTTCTACGCGCTGTAAACGCAGCATATTAAAACAGATTAAGCCAATCAGAGCAAGAAAATGAATACTAATATAATAACAACGCTAGAGGTGTGTGTGGTTCTTCACTTTGTTTATAACTTTAGTGGGGCAAAGTGTTCCTTTTCCAATAGATGATGCCGCAACTTTCGGGAAAGCAAAACGAGTCAGTGGCCAAGTGTGCCATGGCCAAAAATGCCAAGTGGAAAGAAAAAAGGACGGAGAAAGAGAGAGAGAATGGGGAAGGAAGATAGCTTTCCATTCCTGTAACAACAATAAATTTTGCATGGAGGAACCTGGATACATACCCGCAACCGTTTTTGCCCACGGAACAATGACGGTGACGCCATCCAAGTGGACAGCGGCTCGGTCGGCACATTCTCTTAAGTGTGTGAAGGCTATGGTTGTGAATGAAGTTAGCCCCCCCCCCCCCCCCCTCTCTCAAAAAAAAAAAAAAACGAACGAGCGGAAGAAAAAACACTAGTGTATGTGCTGCCTCCTGTGCGCCTCTGTTATGGTGCGCTCATTTCTGCTGTACCTGTGGAAATAAACTAGCTGAAATACGCGCTCTGGCTTGGTTCTGATTTACAGCGCATAGGTATGCCAATGGATAACGTTCCCGCCAAAATTTGAAACTGATTCCAATGAAGGCAAATATATCAGAAGGATGAAAGAAACCTAGATTTTGGATTAAATGGTTGGTTGACAACAGTATGTACAGAAGCAGAGAAAGTTCAGGGTGAAGAATGCCCACATCTGTTTCAAATAATTTATGATGGCACCATATGGGCCAGGAGACCTGGGATTCGTTATACACAGCATTCATTGGTTAGTCAACTGCGTGGGTACGTATACAAGTACTGACTCCTGGGATTTCCATCTAAATCGGTGATGCTTGAACGCTGAGTATCAATCACAACAAGAGTTATTCACGCATACGCTGTAATCTTACTAATCATGTCAGCTGATAATTTAAGTCAGAGCAATTGAGGAACTTCTCAATTCGACCGCAATGACACTGACCTGCTGCAGGGGCTTAAATGAGACATAAAATAATGACTGCTAAGGCAAGAAAAGCGCCAAAAGCGTCCGTACGATCGGTATTTGATTACTCGGCACCTTACAGAGCAATTTCTTTATGCTCTGTTCACTAATAAATCAGCGAAAAGCGATAAAACACAAAACTTATCAGCGATAAAAAAGTATGTCCTTTCTCGTCTTCTTTAACATAACACAAGCCTTTGCCTCCCAAGAAAATAAACATAAAATGCGCGTCACAATTGATTCAGAAATAGCGCCAAAAAACTGGTGCTGACAATAGTGTGACTAAATGTAACGTGTACTTATCAAACTCATCGGTAAATATCCGGCACGGGACTTACCACAGAAGGGCACGCCGTTGGGTATCCAGGTTCCGTTAGCTGAACACACCCTCCGAGAGGGCCCCAGGAGTTCATATCCTGGGTCACAAGCGTACATCGCCACCGTACCGGGGGCAAGGTCATCCCTCGAGAAGGTGACACTGCAGTGGGCTGGGGATCCCGGGTAACCGCAAGCGCCATCTGTTGAGGTGCAAGAAAAACAAATGGGGTTAGCGCATTTTTCAGGTCATGATCACGAATAAAGATTTATGAATAAGTTAATGAATCTTTCACACAACACCATGGTTCGGTATTGCGCCAGAACACGTGACGCAGTGGCGAATGTTTCCAAAACTAGACAGGCTGCGCCATAGCTTCCGTTAAATCTCCTTTTGAGCTGCAAGAAGGACTACAAATATAATAAAGGAATATATTAATTTATCCGCGTCCCAGCTTGCACAGCATGACTTTGTCAGAAGAAGACAAAAATGACTTAGTCGCAGTCAGAAGTATGTGCTTTGATTTGAATATACAAAGAAAAGCAAGGTAGAAATTCTTACACTCCAGTTAGCAGCATCGAATACTAAATCGGAGGCAGAGAGGGCGAATGACGTCAGGAAGAACGTTAAACATTGCCATGGTGCTAAGAAAGAAAAAATAGGTTCACACGACAGTACAGCGGACAGTATGCTGGCACCCAAGAAGACCACACTGCAAAGATCTATATTCTCTCTGCTGTTGTTTTTTCTAACAATAGCCGAATATATAAAATAAATGCTTGAGGCGGGCGAGCTCTAATTTAGACGAACCACAGCACGCTAGTTGGTGCATTGTTGCTGACCTGTAAGCGGGGAAAGCAAAGGACAAGAAATGCATCGGGTCCCGTCTACGCCCGTTTTCTGTTGTCTCTCATACCTGACAGAGCGGCAAATGTTTGTCAAGGCAGCAAACTGAACAACAAAAAAGTGGGTATAAAAATCACCTGTGATTTGGCTATATTTCTTGCCTATCTGTTTATTTAAAAACAGATTATTTTTTAGTTGACTTGTTAGGTAACTTTGACTTATCTAAAACCGAGGCACCTGAGCGGTTCGTGCAAGCTTTTTCTGACTTTTTCGAGCAAATTTCCAGAGCCTCTTCTGATAATTAAGTTTTTTTTTTTCTGTTTTGCACAATCACGATATGTTTCGTGGTTTCTTTTTCATTCGATATTTCCGTGTCAGAAGATTTAAGCCAAAATGTCCTCCTATTCGGCCTATCCTTTTAATTTCAAGGTAAACCAGCCCACGCCTTATCCACGTGTTTCACTGAAGTTGACGTCTACATCGTGACTGAGGTTCTCGCGTTTGAGCTAGGCACGGCGAAAAAATGGAGCGCTTAAATTTCGGTGCAGGCTAACTAAATAGAACTCGCGAGTGAATCAGTGAATCATCCAATCCTATGGCAAAACAGACCTTTGTTTGCACAAATAATCATATGTTTGCCAAGGCTGTATCGCTGTATATAACCTTACTCAATTCATGTGGCAGTCATATGAACTGTCTATCAGAAATTTGCAGAGTACATGCGCATTTGAAAGCATATCAAGGCGGCAAATTACTTGCTCACTGATTGCAGAATATTGCAGGGGAATTTCGGCGACCCAGTTGTTTCAAAGAGCTATACAGACCTACTCGACGCGCCCTCGCATCCTGCTCACAGTAGCGTAGCGGTTGAATGATTGCATTAAATCCTGCTCTTGGCTTGCCGAAACAGCGTTCAATGTCGAATGCGGAGAGCGATCCTGCCTACTCAACGTTCATCGCTTGTAAGTGGGCGTGGCTCATCGGGGAGGTGAAGGGGAGGGGCGACAGTTGGCGGACCAGGCATTGTCTGCGGCTAATTCAATGATCTATCGTCGTGCGCGCCTGCGCTCTCCGAAGACCGGTCAGACGAGCGACCGCCCGCCACTTAGCTCAATGGATCGTAGAGTATGCGCAAAGCGTAACCCCACTCATGTTCGGCTCGTTGCGAGGCCACGTGTGTGTACGTTCCCGCGAGCGTTGCAGAACAAAAGGGCTCATTCCTGGCTCTAAACGAGCTGAACAGGGCGCGGAAATACCTATAAGGAAACGACGATGCTGGAAACCGAAAGGGTTGGGGAGGGGGGAGAGGGGGGGGGGGAGGGGTGAATGGATTCCCGTTATCTGTGTGTTCTTGCGAAGCTCCCTCTGCCTCATCCATCCTCCTTCTTCTGTACGCTGACAGTGGGGGCGTGGAAAGTTGCCTAAATTATGAATTTTTCTGGTAGACATCAGCTGCAAATTTTCCCTTGCATCATTGCTTCAATTACTTATTTAAAACATTTGCTGTCGTCATTGCTGCATTTGCCATTAATTGCCATTAATTGCATTTGAAAATAAACTAACAGTGTTGCCGTGCAGTGAATGTTCTAGCCTACCGCAATTAATTTACACGGCTTCATAGATGCGTATACTAAAATGGCATCACTTTCGGAGAAGCCCCACTAAACACGGCATCAGTTGCGTTTTCTGACTCTGTAAAGCCAATACGATCAATGTACAGCATGGCAAATCAGTATAATGAGGCGCCGTTAACCACTAGTATCCATTCCGGTCTTCACCGGCGATCTATTTTATAGCCGTTCGCTTCCGAATCAGTATCAGCAGTTATATATCCAGATAGGCAGAAAGAGAGACTCATGAGATCTTGTGCTATCATTCGTTCCTGTTTTCTTTGTTGTCCAAACGCGCATTGCCAGAAAAATTCCAGTCACTGAAAGCAGCCATCATAAATCGCCGAGGCTGCAAGCGTCAGTCAGAGAATCAGACCACTCAAAATATCAATGTACGGTGAATGAAAGCAGAACGCAACGCACGGCCCGAGCTCTGAGCGCGCATCGACCACAACGTAACTTTCAAAGAAGCCAGCGCACCATAACTGAGTCATGACCCATGACCCATTCCGCTCAAAAAGAGTATTGACAACAGGGTGCCAGGAATTTTCTCTTCCGCGAATATGAATGGCCTTCATCGCGTATCAACTAAAGGGGAGCGAAGGCGGGTCCTTTCGGCTGGTCGCTAATCTCTCATTTACCCACAAAAAAATACTGGTTGATATTGTACCACAAGCCAACCAGGCCTATACTTCTGTCGAAGATGTTTGCATTGTGTGTCTAAGCTTGTACCTTCCTTTGGAGTGATTTTCAGCACTCTAACGAGGCCTCTTGGCCATAAAAAAAAAAAGAAAAAGAAAATGTCAAGGCGACATGCATGAGGGATGGCATTGGAAAATAAAAAGGCTTTGATTTTCACTTTTTGACGAAATAAAAATTCAGCGATGCCGAATTCACGTCTGCAAGCATACAGGGCACGTGAAGAAAACCAAAGCGTGCAGTCTTGTCCCATGCATAAAACGGCATGTAGACTGGGAGCAATTCCCAGCCTGTCCTCTAGAGTTACAAAATATTCCCATAATGTAGACGTCCAGTTGTATGAAATTATGTAATCCTCTTTAATACGCGTTTTCAAGGTTAAGAAAATCATAGAGGTTTAGAAGCGGGAGATTCTCAAAAAGCTCATCAGCGCAACGGTGGCATCGAGCGCGATAACGATATTAATGTTTCTTGAACAAAACCAACTAATTTTTGAAGTCGTACTGTTGTAGTACATCGCGTCACTCTCACCATGATCGCCGGAAGAATACGACGACCAAAAACACTTCCCGTTGCTGAGACTTCTAGCAGAGTTTAATCCGCAACCGTAAGGCTGATACTGCTGCCGTTGCCTTGTTCGCCCAGCCACATTTTGGAGCACAGGTCTTTGTTAGATGAGTTGGTATATTCGCAGTACGACAGTGCTAAAACTAGGGCAGATCTCGTGCGTTCCGGAACGGCCGATAACGTCAGAGGCAAAAAACAACTGCGCTCAAATGGGCTAGATTCAACCTGTAATAAATCTTTATTTTCTTTTTTGAGCGAAAACAACGGAAAAAAAGGTTAAAAAAATCAATAAAAGGACGCCTCGTACAGTCGGCCGTAGAAAAGTGAAACTTGATACTACGCCTATACCTCATCCTACCCGTCTTCCTAAGTAGTGGCAGTTCCCTATCGAAGACGAACACCCGTATAGTCAAATGGGTTAGATGACGTCACAGGGTATCTGCTCAAAAGAATGTGATTTCCAATACACATTAACAACTCTCATCCTCCCAGGTTCAATCATCGCCAGTGTTTCGAGTTCCAACGTATTATATCAATTTCGGCATGTATTTCGCGCTGGCAAGGGCAATATTACACTGCAGGAGGTGCAGAAGGAAACAAACCAAAACTTGTCACCGCGGCCAAACCATTTAGGAGTTAAGGTACGGTTCGCACTAATGTTCTCCGTGTTCCCTCTTCCATGTCGCTCCCTCGACACCGGAGCTCCTGGACCGGCATATCAAAAACGGCATCGCTAGGAAGGATAAGTCACACAGTGCGGCATTCGTAAACCACGCGAAGCCGTCTCTGAGCTGACGTAATGGTCTCTGCCACCCCCTTCCTCCCACGCCCCAACCTTTCCTTCCACGCCCGGCGGCGAACTCAATGGGCCTTGTACCGTGAACTGACATCACGAGCCGTTGTTGCTGCTCGATGACACCATTTCGGGGCTCCGACATCGCGCCATTGTTTGCTCTTGGCCCGCCGTGCAAACCAAATGTTCTCACACCCCCTCGAAGACACGCCGCCGCATAACTTGCGCGGGTCGGCGCGTCGCGTACGCACTCACAGCGACGCTACGCCTGTACACGTGTTCCACACAGAGAGAGGCGTGTGTCAGTATCAGGGTCAATGGCGCTCGTTCCCCGCAGGCACCGTACGGTGCAAGCAACCGAAGAAACCGCCACGCTGCCTTTGCGAGATCACGTAGTCGAGACGCTGCGTTTCTGGGATGTTTCCGAATCGGAGTCGTGTACGATCCGGACGTCGCCGTATGGTTCCTGTTCTGGTTCTTTACCGCGGCGTTGTGCAGTCAGTGCAGTGATGGGTGCTCTCCTGTCATCGGCAAGCGCGGCGTGGTAGTATAGATAGGCGTTGTGGTGACCTTCTTTCACGCGGGGTCGGCGAAGGGCAAGGTCGCACCGCTCCGTTGGAAGCGAGGAATGCGTACGCAATGTATTGATTTATAATCGATCGCCGGAAAGTCATCGAGACGCGCCCAGCGTTCATGGATGTCTTCGTGGGAACTGCAAAGCAAACGCTGTCCCACGCATCACGGCTTCGATGGTTCTGGTTAGTCCGAGGTAACGGACGGTCACGCTACCTTTGATTGCACTCACGATGCTAGTCATCTGTTTGTTCTGATATTGAAAGAAAGATTACAGGTGCACGGTAGTGAACCTTACTCTAATAATCTCTTGCACATCCGCGTAGAATGCTCGGCTGCCTTTTGCGTGCTTTGTAATATCGCTGGCGAACACGAATGGCAGGCTCTCGACCGAGAAGTCGTCGGACTGCGGGATGGAAATTAGATGCATTGTCGCGTTTATAACCCCCCCCCCCCCCTCCCCCTCGCAGGTGAGCACATTGGGCTAGCACGCACTGCCTGCAAGTGAACACGCGAAGTCTGAGACTACAGATGCCTTCAATCCCGGATTAGGTGCATAGCAGACAACCTACTGCGAGGCAAGCGAGCCCTGGTGTAGGTAAAAAACGCAAGTAAAAATGAAATAAAATACAAACTAGGTTCAAGCTGAATCCATAGAATACGTAAAGTAAAATGAGTAGAAGCCGGTGATGGCGAAATCAATTCATCACTAATAATCCAGACATCAGGCGAGGCCAAGTTTGACGTTATATTAAGTTGTATAGCACCCGTCGGGGACATTTTTTTTTCTTGTTCACAAATGGAAACGTTTCTTCCGGGGGAGTTTTTTCCAGTACCATTTTTGCTGGGGACGGTTGTACTATGGCCGCTTTTTTTCCGTGGACGTTTTCACCGGATCACGGCGAGTCCAGACATGGCTCACTCCCATCTCCGTTGGCTAAATAGATACTGTTCTCTTATCCTAAAGCAAAAACAAGCTGCCATTTTCCTCTTATTTATGATGACCACGCTCCCTTACATCCCTTTCCGCAAGGCAAATTTGTAGCCTGGAGACTCCAAGTCACTTGGTGTTGTACCGCGTGTAAGTGCTAAGTGTCCCTGACGGAGTAAAATGGAGAAAACGTTTCTTTGTTTCTTTTTTTCTTTTTTTTTTAATCACGGAGTTGCACTCTTCAGCCTTGGCGAACCAACAGAAAAGAGGAACCGAAAACCATTTGTCTTCACAAGATGGTGATGAGGCCAACATTTTTACACAAAATATTTTAACATTCTTTCACGCTAAGTAAGAGAATACCACCGCGAGTCACGGAGGTGGTGAGGAATCAGTGATCAGGGCATTGTGTCTAAGTGCAGTGCATCGGTTTTTGGGTTCGAAGAAGGGGAATCGGGGAAAACTGACCCCAATGATTGCGCAGGTAACCCGATAACCGTACAAAAGACCGGTCCCTCTATTGCCAGGCACTATGTCCAATTTAAGACTGCTCTGAACAGCAATAACAAAAAAAAAAAAAGTAGGGCTTGGAGACATTTTTAGAGACAGAGAAAAGGCGGGGCGCAGAAGCGCAGCTGCACGTGCGCGTAATGCTATGCTGAAATTGCTAAGAGTGCGGCTAGGTGCGTTTAGTGTCCCCCTATCCCCTCTAAGCCTATTCTAAAGCTGCTATTATATTTTGCAAGACGCACCGGTACAACCGGTTTAAATATTTGATTGGGTAGACCATTTCTGACTCTGCAGCTGAAGCTGGGCGGGAAAGGCAAGAGGCAAGCCTTTTTCACCCTTCAGGAGCATGTATTGTTCAAAGCCAGTCACCTTTCTTTTCCCACCCAGCTTTCCTTTCCCAGTAGAGCCGCTAAAATGTTGGTGAATTCGCAAAATATTTTCTTTTGTTCACAGGAGCTCTCCTTACTTCGTTCCGGCATGAAAGTACATAGCATGTTCTTTTACAATCCAAAATAATACCAGGCCAAGACGAACCTTAATTATATTGCACTGAAGAGAGCAATGAATAAATGTAATACCGTCTTTTGGTGGCAAATAATTTCTTTACGTCTGGGCATTCGCTAGTCAGAACGAACAGACCAGACTTCTTTAATGAAACTGACGCATAAAATTGTGGCATGGGCTTCCTTCTTTTTAATGATGCTTAAGAGATAAGTGCATATGGATCATTACGGGGTAATCGCCCGCTAGTGCTATACAATTTCTAACCGAAGGTGCTTTCACGCTAGCTGTTTCGGTGTCAACTGCTGAGAGACAGCTATGACGTCAGGGGAGAAATCTGCAGTATAATTGCTTCTCTGTTAGTGATTCAGGCTTTTGATGCCTGCCAGCTGCGAATTAAAGGACGAAGAAGCGATCACGTCCCAGCTTTTCTTTTTCCATGCCGCATGTGAACTATGCTGACATTTGATGTCACACCCTCACTGGGCGGTTGAAAAATAAACCGATTGCGTTGGGAAAATAAATTTAAAATACCGAGTGTACGTCCCAGCTAACCTGAGCCAAGAATTCAAAAACGAAATATTTGCGATGGGCCAGGGGAACCAGGTCCATACAGCTGCCAGCCGTTTTACGCATCACAGCATCTTATATATATATTTTTTTTTGTTTACAATCAATAATTAGTTATATTATGTACCTCAGTTTGTAAATATTTCCTTTAAGCTGTAAATGGGATTTCCAAAGTTGCAAATCACATTCAGGAAGCGTCATTATTGAGAAGATTTTCCATGTATCATCTGAACCCCAGAGCAATCCCGCGAAACCAGCTGGTTTTGCTCGCAAAATTAAACCAGCATAACATACGATTGAAAGCAGCACAATTGTTGCGCACGAATGCGCTATTCACGCTATTTCTGTATTTTTTTTTTTGCTGGACCTGATTGCCATTGACCTAATTAGGTGCATAGGTGTCCACCAAAAAAGCGACAAATACAGCACATACCCCCCCCCCCCCCCCCCCAAAAAAAAAAAAAAAGCTTAAACGAAAAATATAAAAAATGCCGGAATGATATGGCAGGATTAAAGGCGCTATCGCTTCTACTCTCAAGGCGAGGCTTCAGAGTCCCCTAATTCAAACCATGTAAAACCTTACTGAATCATGCTAAACCAAGCTAATAGAGCTTTCGCTTTCGCCAAAGTGCCTTTCTTTGTGGGTATAAAAAAAAGTCAGGCCTATAATCTTGCTAGATTTAGGCACATTGTTAAGAGCTAGGGAGTATTTGCTTGTGTTGCCTACATTGCTTAAAAATACAAGATCAGCCTTTTTGCCGACGACTGCAACAAGCGATCTTTTAATTCGCATGCTACATCTTCGGGTTAGCAACACAAGCAAAAGTGTGCAGTGTTCCTCAACAGCAAACAGAACTTTGCCAGTAATGTCAAGCGCATGCGTGAGGCCTCCTCGCCCGTCATTTTCAGTGGTCGTGACAGGCGAAATGGAAGGAGGAGTTCGCTGCGCGGGAATTTCCCGGAACGACATCCTCTCAATCATTGATGGAGCGAACCGATGTACGGTGCTAGGCCCACCTTTTTAAGCCCTAGGAAATGCACCAATAGGCCTTTTTCGAGGTCCCTACCTTTCTCCAGTAGCGCACCCTCCTTGTGGCCGCCAGGTGAAGTACAATTGACAAGACCGGTTAAACCGAGAATTTGTACAGAAGTGCGTTCCTATACTTCGTCTCACAAGATATCTGCAGCACTGCGAAAGGCAGGGGAGCCCTTTCCATTGTGTTCTTAAGTGGGCACTATAATAGAGAATTTTGCTCGTACTGTCACCCACGCCAATTCGGGGGGGGGGGGGGGCGAGAGGCGCGTAGGAGCACAATTGCCTATTGTGGTGCGGGTGATACTGGTTGGACAGGGGTGCTTCTGCCTTGGAAGTGCTGCAAGCATTTTGTGAGACGAAGTATAGTAGCGGGGTGAGTTTAGTTTCTAAACAGTAGTTGAGTGCAAGGCTGGTCTCACCTAGCCTGTGCAGAGACGCGTGAGTCATCTGTAAGCATACCTTGACACACTACCCCTTCCCCCCTACCCTCCTGTTAAACCACGGCAATCACAACGGGAAGCTGGCGAACCTGGCCGTGTCTTCTCTATTGAGGCACGTTGAGGGAGGCGGGACAATATAATTCATCCATTCCAAAGACCAAGAAAATGCTAGCACTGCACGCAGTTATTGTTCAGCAGTTCTTCGCGTTGGATGAAGCGAAGGAAGTCGTCTCCTGGAAAAGCACGTGCAGTGCGTGGCATCCCGGCGAAAATAGCGGCCGAGGAGGCTTCGCGCATGCGCAGTAGTGCTAGAGTCTTTAGAAGTATTTCTAGGGACACTAGTAGTGCTGCTTACAAAAGGTTATTGTCCCCGCCTGCCTTCGCCTCAAGCGAGAAGACGCGGTCAGTTTAGCAGTCAGTGCCAGGGAAGGTGTGTCATCACGGGTCGCTACACAAGCTATGGGAGACGCAAGATAAGGAAACGTTGTTAAAAACGTAGGGAACCTTCATAAAGAAGAAGCAAATTGCGGATAGCTGGCAGTAGAGTAAAAGGAATTTGATTTATGACAGGTATTATATATAAGCGCCTGATCCGTTGAACCATTGAAGACCATCAGACCCGACTTAACTGCACTAAACGAGAAGCCTTAGAATGTCTCCTTCGTCTCCACAAGAATTAAAGTTTGCAAGCCTTCCTGTCTATTTGCCAATAGTGCACGGTCATCAACACACAATAAACTTGTAGGCGCTGTTTTACGGTGTTCCCGCCTCGTCTTTTTTACTATACTGTAGCGTTCTTTCCATATTCACCATATAAACCATTAACAGTATAGTGGCGAAAGAAATAGCTTTGCCTTAATCTTGTACTTTGACAGCTTGCTCACTTCTTATGCCTTCCCAATTAATATCTACTTTATTATTCCGGTATATTTCCTGCAAGAAATCTGCTACCTCATGACCTAAACCTTCCTCTCATAGTAAGTTCCGCAGGAGTTCCCTGTTTAAGTGGTCGTACGCCCCGTTTATGTCCAGGAAGGCTAAATACAATGGTCTGTTTTCCGCCTTAGCTATCGCTATGCATTGCGTAAGAACAAACAGGCTATCGTATATGAGCCTACCATTACTGAATCCGTTCTGCAGTTCTCCGAGTAACTTATTACTTTCTTTCCATGACAGTATCTTTAATTTCACCACTCGCATTGGCAGCCTATATTAACAGATGTTATCGTAATTAGCCTGAAGGATTTTATGTGCGTTCTATCTCCTTTATTGCAAGGTCAAGAAATACCCAGAATGGCAGCATATAAATATCTCGAGGTATGGGTAAGCGAAGGACTGGCGTATACATGTAAAAACACGAAACGAATGTTATCGCAAAATGTCGAAAAGATACTGGAATAAAGAAAGATAAGGCACTGTGGGGATACAACAGAAATATGAGCCTGAGGGGTATTTGGAAAGAAATTATAGTGCCAGGGCTTACTTTTGGTAATGCGGTTTCGAGACTAAAAGCAGAGGTACAATCGAGATTAGAAATAAATCAGAGAGCTGTTGAACGATTATCACTAGGTGTCCTAGGTGAGATATGGGCTGGACATCACTCGATGCACGGCATCTAAAACTAAACATTGTATGAAGAACGCCTCAGAAAAATGGACAGTAACAGGCGAGCATGTAGAGTATTTAAATACCTATACCTAAAAAGCGTTGACTCAACATGGCGGAAGCAAACAAGGAAACTAAACACTAAGTATGCAGGGCACAAGAACCGGGACGAATAAAGTGTTGAGCAGCAGGTAAAAAACAGAAGGTAAAGCAGTGTAGAAAAATATCGAAACTGAAAAAGGCTGATCAGAAAAAATTCTTGATAACTCAACAGGCAGTGCTGAATCCACAGCTGGCACTTTTTCCTATACTTTCCAGGAATAGTGCTTGTGCGACTACCAATGCGCAAAGCATAAGAATCGCTCTCTGTAGAGGTGTTGAACATTATACCGATCGAGTTGATTATTCCAGAGAAAAAGCGACTTGTGAAGGACACACGTGATGAACAAAGTATTTAAATCCTCAGTGTATAGAAATTCAAGCAGAACATTGCAAGCGTTCGCATCTGCCCTGGCCAGGCAAGCCAGATGACATCAGAGGCGACATCTTATTCTCCAGTGCGCAGCTAAGACTGATCATGACGCGATAACACCTTAGGACACACCGGCGGCTTTTCGCAGTGCTCCAGGGACAACAACATGGCGTCCACTGCGATGTCGATGGATAGTTATCAGCTCAAGCCCGATGTCGCGAATTCCACACAAAGGAGTACATTTTGCCAAAGATTGTTATGACGCCGTACACAATTGTTTCAAACAAAATCAATTTTGGCTATTAGACTTGTAAGAAAAATAAGTTTACCGTCATTAAAAAGTCAATGTGTTTACTTTTCAATGGTAAGCACTGTTATCCCCATTATCATTGGTACACTAAGTGGCACCAGGCGGTATTAAATGCTTATGTGAACATTTTCATAAGCTCGACCGCAACTGCGTCTTCCAAACACTGCACAAAACGTTACTCTGCACTTCGCAACATGTGCGATACCTTGGCAGCAAACAAAATGACAGTTCTCTCAAGACGAAGGGGCTATTCCTCCTCTAAGAAGGCTCTCTGCAGCCAAAGCCTTGGACTGCTTCTCAATGCGTCTTGGATAGAGCGGGACCACGTGGTGTAACAAAAAATATATATTAAGTTACCAGTGTTTAACCGTGTCACCGCATCATGAAAATCGCCTGACACAATTGGTTGAAGTGCATCCTTTAAAGGTATTATGCCCCCTGCTTTCTTGATAGGCATATACCGTATTTACTCGATTCTAAGCATCCCCACTTTTTACAATAGTGATTGGAACGGGGGGGGGGGGGGGGGGGGGGGGGGGGGGCGTAGATTCTAAAAATCTAAAATCAATGCCTCCTCCATCCTTTCTTTTCGCGCGGATATCTCCGAGTCAATTTTGCAAACACCTTCGGCAAACTCGATCACAGTTCTTTTAAACTTTAAGCTGTAGGGAATCCTCTACAAAATCTTTCAGTCTTCGTTCACGAACAACGTTCATGAACGTTCTTTGTTCATGAGCAACGCGCGCCCGCGATACTCATGAAACCTGCCAAGCGCCACCGATACTACAGCCACGTGATAATGCACAGATATAGAGTTATCGGGGTCACTTCGGCCGGTTTTCCGCATTCTGAGTCGCCAGGTGTCATGCGTTGTCAGAACACCGCAACACATGAAGCTGGAGACCACGCATACAACCACGCTACGGCGCCGCGCCACTTGACGACTCTGACAGCTGCGGCTTGACAACAGAGTGAAGAAGCCCGCTTGGCGGCCTTGGATACCATCTCTTTCTTGCAAAAACAAACAAACAGAAAAACAAAAAAAAAAGAGGGCGGAGGTGGGCAGGGCTGCTTGGATTCGTATGCGTACTTTTGCCCAAATTTTTGCGAAAAAGGAAGCGGGGGGGGGGGGGGGGGGTACTTGGAATCGTGAAAATGCGGTAGTTGGTCAATGCAAACGTTTTAGGGCCGTCCCTCAAGGTGTACTACATCTTTATAATAAAGTAGTAATTGCTCATTAGTATTCATCTGCATAGATAACTACACAGCTGCCACACAGACTATATATATATATATATATATATATATATATATATATATATATATATATATATATATATATAGTTGCAGAAAAATTCCCCCACGCAGGACAAATTTTTCATACACAATTAAGATTATGCGGGCGCTGTATCGCTTTCCTTTGTGTCGATCTGGCTGCGGTTCGGTGGACGCTAATGACAAATTGTTCTTTGCGATAAAAATGTAAATAGATGGAGTAGATATTTGGGGCATCTGAATTAGAATGTACGCTGCACAGGGCGCAACACACACATAAAATTCACATGATTGTGAAGCTAGTATAGTGATGCTGTGATACCAATGATAAAACTTGTCGCGTCATGCTAAGTGACCAAATGCATTATGATGTTATTCGGGCTCTCACAAGATGTCAGGACCAGCATGCTATCGTAGCTGGGAAATCCTTGCTTCTTCGTTCTTTACTTGATTCTGGGGTCTATAACCTTGTAAACAATTCTGACTGTCTAAATTTCGCGTAATATGTGCTCAGCGTTTTGCAGGCAGCTGCGCCTTTACCGCCGATATGTAACTAACAAATTTCACGCAGCGAGCTATAGCGCAATTTTAAAGTATCAAGGAAATAGTATTTCATCACACCGAAGCAGCGATGGCAATAGTTCGGTGGCGTATTTTTTTTTTTTTTTCGTGAGGTCAAACATCCTGATATACGCTAAGTTATTCGTGCTTACAAAAACATGCTAATTGCATTGTGAATTTTCGCCGTAATAATTAATGCTATTCTGCTTATCAGGGACAAGAAGACTTCCGGGCTATCTTAGAGCCTACTGGAACATCAGTCAAGAACACCGGTGGCATGCCCTCTATCTCTGCTTGAGACGCCATCAGTTATTGATGAGCCTCAAATAGAAACTAAAGGCACTTTTCAGCGAATGGTGACCGTTGTCATACAAATGTCTGCCTTTCTCGGAGCATCGTTTTGTATCTGCGCACTACACCATAATACCAAACCCTTCTCTTTTATTATTATTTCTTTCCAAGCGACGCATGATGAGATTCCTAGCAGCAATGATTATCGCGCTCGAAATAAGGCCCTCAGGATACCGTCTATATGTGGATGGGATCGGAGCTTTTTTATTTTCAAAAGTTTGGCGGCTGCGACACTTTTGGGGCCAAATTTGAAGCTTTTCCTGCCCAACTACTTTATTGCATATTACAGTTTCACGTTTCATTCAACGTAAGCCTTTTTCCCAGCTGGAACTACCAGCTGCTGCAGGCTGTCATAACGAAGAGGTCAAGATACAGCGCACAGTAAATGCAGGCAGATTTGATATCCTCATCGATAGCACTCAGATGCACAGCGGCCATGCTGAACAGTGGCCAAATTATGTGCAGTTGATGTCAACATTGAGAAACGCGTAGGCACTTTGTGCAGCACCATGTTTCGGCTACTGCTCTTTATTTCCTTCTTCCGTAGCACTGTTTACATGGACCCAATTGCGGGGGTCGAGTTGAGCAGATGTCACCTGATTCCGTTTTGTCCCTGCTTCCCTAGTGTTTTCCATACTGTTCTCTCCCACTGTGCGCCGACTCAACTCGACCTCATTTACATGCTTCCTGCAGTGGGGTGGAGTCGACTCAACGAACCCCCTGTGCAGGAGTCGACCCAACAGCGCTTACGTGAACCCTGTAAACGGTTTTCGATCCGATAAGTCAACCCGCTCTTGTCGCGTCCCTGTAAACGCCGCTCACGTTGGCGGGAACATTTTTAAAAGAAGTGTGGCTTGCGTCCGCATATATACGGCTATTCAGCTATTCCCAGTAGCCTTGGTCACATGCATGTGCAATGACCATTCGCTATCCTACCCGTGATGTTACTGAATAGCTCACAAGTCCTGTGCAGGGGTTTACGAACTGCATTTCTGCAGAAAAGGCCCAATAGGGGCTGGGTCATGACAAGCAGCCTGAGAATAGGTTCCGGGAGCTTGAGGAAAGCGAACACCTGTCCTGGCCCTTTCACCAGATCAGCATCGTGCGCATCCGCTATGGCACTCTACTACTCCCGCCTCCCCCGAGCCGACATCCCATTGTAAAACTTCCTTCTTAGTGATGCTCGGGCACGCTGTCCTAAGGGACAATACCTAAACTGGTTAGAAGAGTCGTTGATCAGCGGAATACATGCAGCACATGCAATGCACTCGTGGCAGGCCTGTCCACACATGGGTCGCGCACGCGCAAAAGACAGCACTGCTCGCAACCATGCCCAAAAGTAAGCCCATGTAAATAGTATAAAGCAGTTTGTAATGACTGCTCCTTCTTGGAACCCACGCAAGCGTGTGGCTGCGGTTGCCGCATTGTTGAGCTGACACCACTGAAAGGCTGTTTGTGAAGGGGGATCCATACAATGTGTTAGGTCTTCGATTACTGCGGTCCGAAGAAGACTCGGACCATTTGGGGTGGGGGCCTTTTATTACCGGAAAAGGGGGTCCCTCTCTCGTCGAGGCAGTGAAAAAGAAAACAGCGTCAGACACCTGTCTGTCAAACACGAACATTCTTGACATTTCGTCGTAATTCTCCCGCACGAAACTATTTCTAGGAGACACGTAGCTGAGCACTTCAGTCAGAGTCTGACACCTTATACAGAGGCTTACCAGTGAATGCGGCTTGATCCTCGGCATTACTTGAAATTTTTGAATCCCATTAATTACTGAGATGAATGCCTTCATTTCGCTCCGCTGCGCGACTCTGTAATAAAACAGCTGTTCGTACTTGGCAGCTCCTGCACAGATCCCAGTGCCTCTCGTAACTATCCTCGGTTTCACGATCTCGTGCTTCCACTGCCCAGTGCAGCTCGTCGCAAGTGTCGCACCATAGCCTACAGAATCAGACGTTAAGTTGTCCACCAAACACGTGCAGGAACATCTTGCGAGAAACCGCCTTTAATTCTACCGGCAATGGGAGAAACAAACGTCAGGAGACGCTGACAGCATGTCTACGGTAGAGGCGATCAGAGAGGTTTGGAAGATTGGTGGACAAATAGCAGGGAGAGGACGCATGGAAGCTAAATCGAAATTAAGCACAGGCGTTTAAAGTTAACCCGGGACTCAAAGGAAAGTCGTTTAATGCTGGCGGATTGTGTTTATAGTTGACGGATTGTCTAAGTTAAAAAAACATAAAAACAAAAGGTTGAGCAGCCTGGTGATTACTATCACCAGTCGTTTGAAAGGCGACATCCATACATCCGTGAACGGTGCTGTCAGCACTAGCTGCGCGCAACAACCGAATGCGCGGCAGCATTTTCACACAGCACGACACACAAACAACGTCTCAAAGCTTTGACATATCAATCACATTTCTCCCTCCAACTTACCTCCCAGAAAGGCCAGTGGTGACTTTGATCTACGAGGCATATAAATTATGAATGAAAAAAAAAAATGTCTTGCTCATTCAGAAATGACATAATAATAGCTAAAAGCATCACCACATCTTATATCTCAGCAATAGAGAGAGAGCACTCGCATGCCCTTGCCGATCTAAAGCTAGTGCAGTGACCGCGCGATCAACACTCAGAACTTCAATAATCTGAGTCACACCGACGTGTACACAGAGCTACGAGGAACAGCACTGCCAACCAAACCACGCTTATGAAAATAAGCTCGTGTTCCGACGCACCTGCCTGCAGCCGGTGTCAAGAGGTAACGCGCCCTCGATACTGGCCGATGACCAGAATTCGCCAGCCATCGACGAGCTCCGCGTTTCGAGCGTCGCTGTCCACCGGTCGTGAGGTTGTCGTGCACAACGTTTCTTTCACAGGTAACAACAAACAGTCGTTTCTCACCTGGGGTCCCTGACACCGGTGCGAAGATCAGCGTTGCGGTTGTGAAGACGCCCACGGCGAGTGTTATCCAAGACGGTGCAGCGCCTGCTGCCATGACGGCCCGTAGCACACCGACGTCCACCGGTTTCTGGATGCACGGCGGCGTAGAAGGCCAGCACCGTTGCGCCTCAGCCGGCAGTAGCTAGCGAACCCGCGGCACCACGTAAGAATTCGTGACCTGATCCCCGCTCGCGCACTCCTCTCCTTGTCCTGTCTCTTTTTGGCTGGAGTCGCCACGCTTTGCCGAGCGCCTCGCCGTTACCGTTGCTTCCTCCGCAACAGGTCTTCTGCTCTCTTTCTATCCCGGCGCGTGGTGGTGGTATTGGTGGCTCACGCTGGGCTACTCCACAAGGCGGCAGAGAAGGCACGAGTAGCGTCACGGGTGACGTCACCGGTGACGTCGTAGCACCTCCGTGCTCAATTTGGCTGAGAGGAGGTTGTTGCGGATTTTCAAGAGGGGAAGAGGGAGACGCGAGGTGAGAGAGAGTTGGGTTTTCCTGCCTTCAGCTGCTCTCCGTTGCGTGCAGCGCGCCAGGATGCACCTGCCGAAGCCGGTTTTTCAGCGGTGAGCATGGGACGTTTCGGATGGTACTGTGCCACTCCGCTGTGGCTTCCGGGCTGCCTACCACCGCAGCAGCAGACCTCCCTCAGTCAGTGTCTTTTTGATGAAACCCTTGTGTCAATTTCCTGTCAAATATGAGGGACCTCAATGAAGAAAAATGATAGTATAAAAGGCTTGCAGTTTGGTGAACTACTTTTCGTGGCGCGTCTCTCACCTGAGCCTTGTCGCGCACCCTGGCTCTCCGCTCCACACTGCACGGAACTAGAAGGGCGGGACCGTGAGCGCCCGCGTGCGCAGGTCCTGGTTGCTCGGGTTTGTCGCTGCGCCAGGGCTTGTTTTCTTGGTGCGGCAAGGAAGCGCGCCTGTTCCTGACCCACTTCTGGCCGCCCGTATGGAGGACAACAACCTCCGCCGTGCGGCCGCCGCCGGTGTGTTTCTACCTCCTCGCCCACCTGTCTTCTCGTCGGGTCGCGGCTGTTACCTTCAACTTGGCCTTTTCGCCCGACGCCACTGTCTCTGCCAGCCGCTCGCTTGGAGCAGGGACGCGCCGTCATGACTGAAGCGCACTTTCCAGACAAGCGCCAGAATGTGCGCTAATCGCGCTACCAGGCGTGCCTTCGAAAGTTAAAGCGCGTTCCAAAAGTGTCTCAAGTGGCACAGCTAAACAAAACATAGAACACCTAAACAAAGCATAGAACACTGACCCGCATTTTTTGAAGTTTTCACTAATTGGACGTGTCAATCTCAAGGCGCAGGTTAAATGGGCACGTTTTCTTACTCGAAAATCTGGAAACAGTGACACCGTCTGTCGGATCACAGAGGTTACGTAGACACAAGCTCCCGGCGATTTCAGGACTCATTTCTTTAATTTTGATTTCGAAAAGTTTAAATAGGAGGTGCAGATAACATATTTCTTAATAACCACTTTGATGGTACAACTGTCATTTCAAGGATATCTATCGTCAATGACAGGATGATGTATAACTGAAAACACGAGTCGGCTATCGTAAGTCATTAACCAGTTGACTTCAAATTTGACGCTAAATGCATCCTGGTGTAATTAATGCCCCACACGAGAGGCTTTTGAGGAACTGCATAAAAAAAAAAGATCGGCCCTTCAAGTATCACTCCTCGTGACATTATTCCGTAAACACAGCTCATAGAATTCGCCGGGCGGAGACCATAGGTAGGGATTTTAGGATTTTCCTGCAGCCTTCCCCTACCCGTGAGCATAATAAAAAAAAAAAAGAAACATATTGAAGGAATTATTTGTTTAGCTGAGAAGCCTTCGTGCGCTTAAACCTGTCTGGGAAGAAAGTTGCATTTCAAGCGTAGCCTGGAGAGCATTGTGTGCTTTTCCTGGAAATGAAAAAGAAATGGAAAATGAGGGACTCGTTATGGGATACATATGAAGTTCTCCAAAAGCCAATTACACCAAGGAAAGTATAGATAATAATTAGAAACTGGATGAACAGGAACCAAATGAAATTCAGCTACAGGTTCTTGTTTCGTGCTTCGTTGCTTCATAACTCCTAAACACTCCACACATTCATCGCTTGATTGATGCAAAGGGCACAAAAAGAAACGGTTATTTGCTAACGGCCATACGAGAATACCACGCTGCGTTTTATGTGCTATATGCGCGAAGTCATAGGCATATCACTACAGCGAAAAATAGAACTAAATTTAGATAGCCTAATGAGCCCCACAACGTTTAGGTGCAAAATTCTTTATGAGAGTGTACTCAAATATTACGATCACTAGCACAAGCGTTGTAGGAGCATTCGCAATTTTCAAATAGTGCGCCCATTTTTATTGCATTGGCTGGTAGGAACGAGTCAAATATATCAAGGCAGGGTAGTTTTATCCAAGGTTATTTCGAAAATAAAGCCCTCTTAGCAGCACAACATCCGGCTGCGATGATTCCTCGAAGGATGTACGGCTCATTGGAACGACAGGCATTGCGGATATTGCTTACCACGTCTTTATGCTTTTTGTCTGTTGTGGTGGGGCGCTGGATTATAAGCGGTTCTTATTAAGAGCAAGTGGTACCCTCCTTGTGGGAATATGGGGATGCATATCCAGTTAATACACGGATACATATCGTTTTAAGTAAGGCCTACAGTATTAAAAGAACGTTGCGTCTTTTGGAAAGGCGGGGCCGTAATGGTAACGTCGCTCTCGGCGGAATACTGAACCAAGCTGTTGCTTTTCTTTTATGCGGAACATAATGAAAATATTAGTTTCATATTTTTTCGATGGTTCACATGACCTCCCGCGAAAGGCCGTAAGGTAAGTGACGATGTACGCGCCTGAATGCGTTGGCAACAGCAACACAAGTCGACTGAAATTAAGTTTTCGCGTTCGCCTACACATTCAAAACGAATGAAGCCTGCCCACCTAATAATGTCCATATCTCATGGAGATATTGTTCTTGAAAACATTTATTATCCGAAAAAGAAAAGAAGAAAAAGACAATATGAGATTATTTCGGGTGGAATCCTTATTTAAGGATCCCACTGAGTACTGCTGTGGCTGTAGCCTGGAACACCATTCTTCTTGAGCTCAGCAGGGAGGTCTCCCGTCACGGAGAAGCGTGCAGCATGCAATTTTCGAAAATATTAGTCGCGAGAGCTCTTTTTTTTTTTTTTTTTCCGGAAAAGGAAGCCCTTCAACAAGACTTGGCGTTTCTGATCTTTTGACAAGAGAAACGATGGGTACCGCACACAGTTCTCGCCCATTGCTCTTGCTCTCTCCTTTCCCAATCAGATAAAGCGCCCCTCGCATTGGGCGTGCCTCCGCCCCGCACCGCGGCTGAGGTTACATAGTTACACTTGTAGGGCCTTTTCCCCTTCTGTAGTGCCAGCATCCCGAAATTGCCGCGAACAAAGCAAAAAGTACCTGCGTGATTGTGACTTGCGATTGCGCAGCGCGATGACACACGTTCTACCTTTTTTTTTTTTTTTGCAATGCTTTGTGGCAGTGGTCCCGACGGCTACACCTGGAGAAGCCAGTTTAGTCAGGATAGTTTCTGTGTTGGCGCTAAAGCTTACAGCAACAGAAAAGGAACCTGAACTTGAAAATAGCGAACGTCGTCAATTGCAGTCTTTTTGTCCGACGTTGCTGCACGTGCGGGCGGGTGAATGGCAGGGAGGCGGAAAAAATGTTTTGGCGCTGCTGGGAAGTGGAAAGTGAGCCTACGGAGAAGAATGCTTCATTCGTGTTGGAGTCCTGGAACTGGAAGGGGATAAGCTCGTTCAGAATAACAGCGCTGTTAACTTGAAATTCTTGGAAACTCAAGACATCCGGGTTTAGTACGCAGGCGAATTTTAGGGGCCCTCTCGAGTGCGTTGGGCCTTGCCGAAAGAAAAAGATGGCAGCTCCACAGCAATCCCGGTTTTTCAAGATTATATACCAGCTATACAAGCTGACGGCACTTTTGTAACCGTCACAATATAATTCCTTGGTAATGATCCCGCACTGGATACTCTCGGTTAAAATTAAATAAATAAGGTTTGTTGAGGGTGGCTGCGACCTACGCGCTGCGGTGAACGTCATCGGCCTGATGATGATTATTGCTCCTAGAGTGCCGCTCAGCCAGCAGAGGCCTTGTTCTTTCATAGCTGCTTCTGGATCATACAAGTTCTTACTTTCCAAGCAATGGAAAACAGGTGTTTCACCGAAATTCTAGACATTATTGCTTGCAGTCAGTATTTGCAGGAAGTGCACGAAATTTGAAAGTTGTACTCAACTTTACCCCGTCCTGGAGCTACATACGGGGTCAGTGTATGTATTAGCTACCAGATAATCAGCTAAAATCAGTGTCAGCGAAAAAGTAATAGCTACGGAGTAGCTTCAAAGCGGGCTTACTATAGCTGGCTGAACGATCGCTGCAATTTTCTTCAGAATTTACACCGTGAAACCGTTTCTCGCAATCCCCCAAAAGTAATCGGCTCCTCTGAAATGCACATTGCAGGCTAACGTAGCTATTTTGTATTCTTTGTTTTCCAGCTTTCACGTCGCGCCTGATTCATCAGTTCTGTGTTTTTCTTCTCTATCAACAACTAGATGTCACGGCACACGGGCTGCTTTGAGGTTTAAAAAGCTGGATGTTTTACGTCCTAAACCGGCCCCGTAAGAGTCGTGTGGTTGGTGGGGACGACAGCGAATTCACACACAGAAGGGTTTTGAGCAAGAAAAACGACACGCTTGAGTGATAATTCTACTACGGCTTTAGGCGTTGCAGGACAGAAGTACAATGAGGGCGTGGGATCTTTTCTTCGTGTAGCCGTGTTGCATATCCAGTAGTGCTCCCTTATATTTTGAGAAAGTTGTGTCTCTCTATCCAAGCGGAGCAGACATTCAGGTCAGTGCCACTCGAAAAAGGCAACCAGCAAAGCGTTCCCTTTGCGCCTATGGCAGCCGCCTTTGTTAAGGCACTCATCCTTATGTAACTCAGCTCGGAGCAGGAAAATAAATATTCCTCTTTATTTTGAGGTTTATTTGTTGTGGTTGAGTTGAAATACTTAGGAGATCACGTCGTCAGCATGCCCACAGAAATTAAAGCACACTCGTATGGAGCTTACTGACTGCAAACAATCGAAGCAGAGGTAATTTGCAGTGTTTATTAAAGCCCCTCGTTATGACAGTCAGTGTGATGTTGATCCGTATGAGACAGGCATCGAAGTACCTTTCGGCAGGAATTTCTAACTGAGTTTGAGTTGATAGAGCACAGAATCAACGAAGCAGACAAAATGTACACAGTGCCAATTATATGCAAATAAAAACAAAACGCAGCATGGATGTTTTTACCTCTACTCCCTGACGTTTTTCCAGTCAAGGAATCATGTTTTAAATTTTCAGAACCAGCCATAGGCTGGCGCAGGCATAACCAAATACAGATTACAAGAAATTTTAAAAGTAAAAAAATCACCTTCTCTTTCTTTACGTCGAGTGGCAGAGTTACGGAGCGATGTTTACGAATTTTGTTCTTAACATTCGTACTCAACTACATAAGATAAAAAGAAAAAGGCTGGAATCAGTAATAACGCATTGAATTACGAAATAAAATTGGGAGACATGATTCCGCATAGCACATTAACGACAAATTCATTCAGAAACGTACGCACAGTAGGAAGATTATATGGAACGCTCTAATATCCAAGTCTCATTGCCGAATATATATACGCAGGGAAGATAGAGGCATCCATGCATTGCACAATACATCTAATTTCAACAACAATATCAAATAATTTTGCTAATATTATACTCCCCGCACTTTTGACTGTTCTCCTTAACAGACGCCCACGCAGTAAGCACTTTTAAGCGTTCCAGGTCGTGGCATCGTACTATGTCATTACCACAAAATGTTGGGCGAGCTGGTACATTGCAATCACGGAATAACGGACATGAGCATGTACAAGACATATACATGTTGTCCGTATTTTTTTTCTCCATGTTAGTGTCCGCTAGTACATGATTATGTTGGCCGTGTTTGATTCACTCGGAGAAACTACCAGATAAAGCTGCCCCTGGAATAGCTCACTCGAGTGAACAGTAACCGGAGGTCCGTATTCTAAGCTCCAGGAAGGGAAGTGACTCGTTCTCGATTTACCTACGCGCCCGGGCAGGTAATGTAACGACATGCTGGCTGCGACGCCCTGGGTTTCTCCTGAGCCGACCTGCTGTCGGCGGATTAGTCGCCTTCGCTTTCGCAACACTCGAGAACGGGGTCATCGACCGCTGGACCAATCTTACGCACTTGCGGGCACCCGCGGTGACGAGAACGCGGATTCCGCAGGGGAGGACCGAGTCTGGTTCGCTGCCACACTGACGCGAATGGGCTTTGCCTGTGCTTCCCTAGCAAGAGTGACTTTTTGCTTTGTTTTTACCCTCTAGAGAGTAGGTCAGGCGAACGGCGGGACTTTCGGAAAAACCTCCGTACCCCGCAAGTTGGTGTGCGAATTGGGGCCGCAACGAACAAAATCGGCAGAGGGCCATCGTTGCGATGGCCACGCGCGCTCACGACAACGTCATCGCCTCTACGGTCTGGGCGGGCTTTCGGCTGCAGCGTGGAGCCAGTTCGACCCCCTTTTTTGTCTTTTCTGCACTTCTTTTTTATGCAGGCAATATGTTTGCGCAGTCGGTCTCTTATACCGGCGCAAATTCCGGTTCACGCGCCGGCATGGTTGAGGGTGTTGAGTCAAGATGGCTCGTCGTTTCGAACGGGAAGCGAGTAGATGGCGCAGTGTTTATTTTTTATTTGTGGATTCGAGGCTGAATGGAGTCAATGGAGTACTCAGTACGTCTAGTCATTGCGCCGAGGTAAATATTGAGACAGCTGCAGTTATTATGGTTGTTATTGCTTCAGAAATCACTATTTGGTCCCCTTTTGAGAAACTTATAATGTTTCGGAATTCACTCGCAAATCTGACCCAGGATGCACCGTATGGGTCGCAGATATTACTGGTATAAAAACGAATTACATCGATGTTAACCGTCTTTGTTATTATTTAGAGCTACTTCGGTACCTATTTAATATTTCCTTTCGTCTTATTCCAGCAGAGCAGGGAAAGATGGAGGCCAAAATAAAAATTCAGCAAAACAAATAAAAATTATTGTTGGCTTTCCTATGAACTCGTGGCAATAATGAAAATGGTGAAGGCGATGAATCCCACGCAATACCGGAGAAAAATGCGCGCGTCTTTATGCCTTGATGCAGTACACAATTTTTTAATACGAATACTTTGCTTTCCATGCCTCCAAGTTTCAAGCATCACACTGATTGCTATCTGCAGCGTTCTGCATCTCTTCAGAGAGTACTAAGCAAAGGGAAGAAATGATTACTCTCGGGTATTGTTCTTTGCTTGCCTTGTGTAGCTTACCGTGATCAGATATCATTTCTTGCACAAGGAAACGATAAAAAAAAAAAAAAAAAAAAAAAAAAAAAAAAAAAAAAAAACTTGCTATAGAATATTATTGTCGGGCACAAACAGGCTTTAATGCTGCTTTGGGAGAACCAGTAATGAGAAATGAAGCGGATTCTTCGTGCACCGCTTCAATGCTTATAATAATAAAACTGACGCTAGCGAGGCGGAAGAAGCCGCTCATATAAATGTATACGCTAGTGGCTGACACAGAGGCAGCAAAATAATAGCAAACCTTTCCTCCGTTGTGTAATTTGGGGCACACTTGAAGCAAGAGGGTAGGTACACCCTATGCAAGGTGTCCAAGCTAACTTTAGCCAAAGGGTAAGAAATGAGTCATTTTGAGGTAAGGCACAGAAACTACTCTTATACAACTGCTAGCCATCTGGCGTACCAGTGGCAATTTTTTATTTTACAATTAACTAATTAGTAATTAAGTTAAATGTTCTAGTTTATAAACGATTACCTTTAGAAAATAAATGCAAAGTTGAAGAGCACCTTCTAAAACCAGCATTCCATTTACTTCCCGATAAAGAAAGCCTCACGTGCATCATTTTTTTCAAGCTCCAAAGAAAGCCCGGGAAATACCAACACAATATAACGTGACTAACGCATTCGTGCGCCACGATAGTGCTGTCCTCAAACTGGGGTTTAGTGAACGAAATCAGCTGCGGCCTTGGCGCTACGCCCCCGTTGCAGCGGTAGGCCGATATGTCCGCGGCGGTTTCTTCGTCCGCTTCAGGCAGTCAGCGCACGCGACGGGGCAAGTCGCAGCGAGCTCACCACGCTGACTGCAACCGTTGCCAACATATTAGCCTACCGCTGAAACTGGGTAGTCCAGTCACGGCCGCAGCTAATTTCATTCACTCAAAGCACGATTGAGAGCACCACAATCGTGGCGTACGAATGCGTTAGTCACGTGATATTTTTTGTATTTCCCGGGCTTTCTTCAGAGATTGGAAAAATGATACACGTGAGGTTTTCTTTATTGGAAATAAATTGAATGGGGGTATCAGAAGGTGGTCTCCAACTTTGCAAATTTCATTTATTGTCTAAAGACAATACTTAATAAATTAGAAAAATTATCCTAATTATTAATTAGCTAATTACAGGCAGCTGTATACAAGCGTTCGCTCCGGCCTATCTCAAATGTTTTATTTTTTAACTCTTGGCTAAAGTTAGCTTGGACACCCGGTATAAAGCAAGCTGTACGAACATGCCTGCGTGGCCTAGGTGTAAAGTGAAGGCAATACTCCGGGCAGCTTGATTCTGATATCATCCTCCGACATGAAAGGAGAGGCCCGAGTTGTCAAACCTAATATCAGTCAACCCTACATCCAGTCAGTAAGCGGCCATGTCAGCTGCCAGCTACTGCCTGCTACTCGCGACTTTTCCCTCACAACGCCAACACCGGAGGACGGCCGCCGCAAGAGGGTTTTCTTTAAACGGGGCCATTAATGTGGCATAAAAATCTAGCATAAATACAGCTTCCACCTCTTTTTCAAGGGACACATTTATGGAAGTGTCCCCCACCACAATTACGTTGTTGACCTTCCATGAAACAAACATATCCCTACAAGGAAACCGAAGTCACGGTTTACGGTTTTGTATCCAGACTCCCGTTGCTAGGTTGCTGGCGACTTATTTTACTGCACGTGTCATAGGCTTACGCTTCTAGAATGGGCTACGTATGAGAGCTGGTTATGTGCGTATAAAAAATAAATTGCTGATATGTATTGAGCACGTTTTATATGAAACTGGACATACAAATTGTTCGTATCACCAATCTACGATTTAAAAGCGGCGCCTACAAAGATATCTACGAAGAAACTACATCATGGAATTAAAAAAAAAAGAACACTACATCATATACGTTCTTTTATAACGTTCAAATACTGTAACAGGAACATGACTTGTAAGCTGCGCCTGCACTGATGCAGCGCTAGGTTACGCCCGAGAGGAGAGCAGGTATAGTCTAACTGCCTAAGCAATTCGCCAATGGGGGCTGATGGCTTATCAAGCTGAGAAGTGTCTAGTAGCCTTACGCAACGTTTCATTTCTACCTTAATAAAAAAATATACCTGCGCAGACGCCTGGACAAGCATAAATAGTTCCCATCTTTACCCCCCCCCCCCCCCCCCCCCATTTATGTCACAAAGACAATAAATTATTTTACACAGTCTCAGTGTGCGTCATAAGAACAAGTATTTATAATACTACGATGTTCGTAGATTAGTACTAAGCACTTGTATTGTTTTATGTCTCTAAACTGACAACGACTACAAACATTGGAGCCGAAAACCCTTAAATAAAGTGTTCCTCTCTCTTTCTCTCACCATCGCCTTCAATTGCGGGGACGACGGCAACTTCGTTTTCCTGGACGGGCGGTGTATATTTGAACTAACACATGTCAAAACTGTCAGCGAGCTTCAGATATTTTCTATTTAGAGCACGACGATGTTTATAGGTTACTTATGCGTCAGCGTGTTCCGATCCGAATGTTCACTCGCCCCGATCCCACTCGGCCAGCTTTGGAGAACGGGCCGTCGTCCCGTGTGCAGGGGAAGGCGTCACCTCGCCTCGCTTCACGGAGTGCCCGACGCACACATTACAGCCGTCGTGCGTCTAGGCCATGTCTTGAAATTGCCTGCCACACTAGTGGAAGTTGTGCAACTCGCACCAGCTCGTCACGAACCGAATAATCAAAGTGTCATTCTTATATCGGCTTCAATTATCGTACCCCCCCCCCCCCTCATGTTCCACATCCCTCTATCTCACGGCAGCAACAACCTCAATAACGGCGAAAGGAAATCCTTTTAAGAACATTGCTGCAATTGTTGCGTGACAGTGAGTAATTCGCTACAGAAACAGTGCTACATGGGTACATTTTATTTAGCTGAATCGGAACGCAGTGTAGGCATACTAAACACTTACTTCCCTCTCTCAGATATGACCTTTCTGCCTCCTACTAGCTTCACCTAAGCTATAAGTCGCTAAAAAGAAAACAAAATCGAAGGCTTAATACGTACAGCCGATACATTACGATATTAATTCTGTACCAGGAGAATGGTACTAGCTAGTGAGGACACTAAAGTTGAGCTAATTTGAAAACTCTTCCTTGAATGCGTCAACAATTAGCGGCCAAACCGGTGACTTGCAGTGTATTCAATGTATTCAATGGGATTGATGAGGTAGCAAAGCGCGCTGTACGCTGCCCTTGCGTCGTAGTAACGTGGCTTCTCTTTTAGATTCGCATTTTAAGCAGGCGGTTTGTCTATCTAGTAAGTTTTCATTCAGCCAACCAGAAGCCGACACCTGAGAGCACCTGATCTTACAAATCTTACAGTGCACAGTGCGCTACCTATGATGATTGGACACAGGAAAGTCGCCTGGACGTCATTCATTCGAAAAGCGTTTTCCCATTTAAGTTATTCATCGCTTGTACACATTCGCGAAACAAAGAAGGCTTGCTGGCGAAATGCAATCCCATGGATCGCATGTTTTCTTCCACTGAGCTCTCTGCTTTATAGTGCTTGTGAGCAGCGCCAGAGGTCGTCGGAGTATCTGCTTTGTGCGCGCTTTTTTTTTCTCCAATTACTTTTGCCATTCTTAACTTAGCTCGATTGTCCTTGTAAAAGGGCCCATTTATTCTGCTATACGGAATACATATTCACAGGCATATTTGTGCGACAGCCATATTTCTTTCCCCGGATCATCGAGAAATGCTACATTTGAAGTAGCATATAGACACATATAAACTAAAATGTGTGCTCTCTGGCTGCATGAAGGCGAGGTAGAGCCACTTATTTAGGTAAGAACTTTAGTTCGGGTGCTTAAAAGAGTTTCCTCAACGAGGGGGCGCAAACGCGAGCACGCGATGTGTTGAGCGAACACCATAAAAGTAAGTCAGTCCTAATCAGTAATGGAATCATCACACTATTTCGGTCCACACGTCAACACCAGCGTAACCACCCAGTTCTACAGCGGTCGCGTCGAATGACTCTGCCTCTGCCTTTGGAAGGCGTCACCCGGGGAGGCCCGCCGTGTCGACGGGCACGTGCGTGCAATCGTCGGCTGTCTTCTCGTCGGGGTCTCCCTCCTTCACGGACCACGGGAGGGCTTCTTTCTGGGATCCGCGTCGTCGCGCCACCCGGGTTCCTGGTTTCGCGCCGCCAACGCCGCGAGGAGCTGCGGGAGGGGGAGCCGCGTGCCACCGGAGTCATGACCGTGGAAATGTCACGGATGCGAGCGCATTGTTGTGATTCCCCCGTCGCCACCGCCACGAGCGTTTCTCTTCTTTGTACCGCTGCACGTATAACAAGGCTATGCGACCGCAGTCAGAAGCACACTACGCATGCGTAGACAAGACTTCTTCGACCGGGAGGCCTCGTATTTCTCCGCTCTGTCCTTTTTTTTTCTTTTTTTTTTTTTTTTTTCCCACGGTTATGTTCTTGATTGTCACTGCGCTATTTGGCCATTCCTCCTCTGGGCTGCTTTTGCATCCCCTGATGTGTGGCTGCGCGTGGTGTTGAGTTGACCCGGTGGCGATGAATCCTTCGTCCTTGGCTGCTTTTTTGACACTTGGCTCACGAGCTGTCGACCTTATTACGCCTTACACTAGGTCTGTCGTCTCTTCTTCCTTTAGCCGTAGCGGAAGCTGTCACCCGCCTCGTTGAGTTTCGCGACACTCCAGAGTCACTTGTTCAAATTATTTACTTCCCATCTGGTGTAAGCAAAAAATGAAGAAACGAAGAATAATAAAGAAGCTTTACCGCGGAGTCCGCGCGCAGAGATATGAGGAAGAAATTGCTGCGAAGCATTCAAACAGTGTCAACGTACTCGCCCGTCTGGCCTTTGTCTTGCTTTCAAGGTTTATTTATTTATTTATTTTTTTATTATTACCCTCAAGGCCAGGGGCATTTCAGAGGGGAGTGGTTACAAAAATAATAGAACAAAGGTTAAAGAACAAAAATGAAAAATACAAGTGTCATGTTCCTGGTTATACATTTTTAGCTGCTATAGTAAGAATATAGTTGTAAGTGCAAGGCAAAAATAACATTGGTGATTGTAACAGCAATGACTACAATTGTTAAGGGCCTGAGTATACAATGTTAGCTAAGTTGGCACGGAATCGCAGGCTGTCTTGAATGCTGGCTGTCGATCCGGGAAGGTGATTCCAATCTGCTGATGTGTGGGGAATAAATGACTGCGAACAAGCTTTGGTTTTGTATGATGTGATGCCGACTTTATGGGCATGATCAAGCCGGGATGAGATGAAATATGGCACAGAAGTATAGTTCATCTCGTAGAATGGGGCAATTGTAGAAACGTTTATGAAATAAGCATAACCGTGAGAATTTTCGACGGGAGGCTAAAGTAGGTAGATGTAGCTTGTTTTTCATCGAGGTGGCACTTGCTGTACGATTGTAGTTAAGAAGGATGAACTGGGCTGAGTTGTTTTGTACTAGCTCGAGTGAATTAGTTAAGTTAGTGGAGCTTGGGTCCCAAATTGCTGATGCGTATTCGAGTTTAGTGCAGACAAGCGTTTTATACAGCATTAGTTTTAATGAAGTAGGAGCGGCGGAGAAGTTGCGGCGCAGGTAGCCGAACATGCTGTTAGCGTTGTTAATTACGGTGGTGATGTGGAGTGACCAAGTGAGAGAAGAAGTTATATGGACGCCAAGATATCGATATGATGTGACAGCCTCGAGTGCAGTGTTATTCAGATGATATGTATTAGTAGCAGGTGATGTGCGGGAAACACGCAAAACTTTGCATTTTGAAGAATTTAGTTGCATTAGCCATAATTTACACCAAGCGGATATGGAAGTGAGATCGTCTTGTAGAGCACAGAAATCGTTAATGTCGTTAATTTCCTAAAAAATAGCGCAGTCATCAGCAAAAAGGTGAATGTTAGAAGATATACAATTAGGTAAGTCGTTAATATAAATTATAAAGAGGAGAGGGCCGAACCCTGGGGTACGCCAGATTCGACGGGACGTAATGAGGAAGATGTATTGTTAGTAGATACGAACTGAGAGCGGTTACAAAAAAAATATTCAAGCCAGGAAAAAAGATTTGGATCGATGTTAAGTTTACTTAGCTTGAGGTGTAATAGTTTATGGGGTACTTTTTCAAACGCCTTTGCGAAGTCATCATCATCAGCGAGGTTTATTACTTGGTTTCTTTCTCTTCATTTTAATACACACACAACAACACTAACCAGAAGCTACCCTTCGATCACTGCGCCAGGGAGTGGTTATTCGGCGCCATTTGATGTATAAGAGAAGCCAACAAACAACTGAAACCAAGAATAACCTTAGAGATTCCCTTTTTTTTTCAAGTTTAGGCTTTGATTGCACAAAGAAATTAGTTGCTGACGCGCTCTGGGCTGAAGAACAGTTTAGACTATAGATGAAAAATCAATCATAAGTTTTTAGTGGAATGTGTTATTTACTTTGCCTTTCTAAGTCATTTATTCTGAATAGAATGGCTTCGAAATTATGAATGCTCTCTGAACAGCACCTGAATTTGGGAAATGACCTCTCTTATCCTTTCCTTGCTTGCAGTGAGTATTACCTTTTTTCATGAATGCATTTTAACGGCAGCTCATCGCCCTACACTGAGCTGCTCAATCGTAAAATGTCTTACACGAGAGACTTATCGAGGCCCCGTAATTCGCAGTCACGAAGACTGAGAAGTGGGCGAGGTTTTGAGTGTACAATTTGAAGGATTCCTTCCGCATAACTGTATAAAAGTCTCTGTCCCATAATATTGCGTTTGTGAACATTTCTTAAGCGCCTCCTTTCTTGCCTCTATTCAGAGGAGGAAAGAATGAAAGAAGAAAAAAGTTGTCACCATGCCACCAAGCCACACGAAAACAAAACAAAACAAAAAAAAATCTCGCTGAGTTCACTGACCTTTAGAAGAAGGATAAATTGAGGCCTAAGCGCCTTTTCTAAAGCTGCACGTACACTTGGAAGGTACTCGCTCGCTATATATTCCCTTCTTCGCATTTCTGCTCAGAACGAAACCAGTGAACAGATTTCGCTCAGTGATACTTGCGCCAGCCTCTTTCTGTTGCTGAAATTTCCCACTACGACATCGCAGTATACGCGAACTTTATATAAGCTCGAGGGTCCGAGGTTTGGTTATAGTAATTGAAAAATGCAGACAAGATGCAGAGCTCAAAGAAGGCAGTGGTGTCCCTGGTGGGCTCAGCCGCGGCATAAGAATAATTGGGGAGGGGGGGGGGGGGAGATGTTGAGATTTTCGCTAGTTTACCTGCGCTAGGGCTTTTTCCCAATGACGCCATGTGAACAGCTCCCATTCTCCACGTGACAGTGGTATACGTTATAAAAACAATCCAGTTTCCAATAACCAGACGGCACAACTGGACGGTAGCACCCCGTTGTCAACGTTACGAACGACGGCACCTGGGCACAACGCAGTGGGGTACTGCGTGGCTCCACCTAAGTGGCCCACATACCACGAGATACGCGACAACGTCCAGGCATTCCAGAGCGCCAGCTCAACAGCTTTTGATCTCGCCGCGACCCAATGGAAGTCGCGCACACCGAGGAGCGAAGCCGCTTCCGCTCACGTCCACGTGTTCTGCCAGATCAAGCGGAAAGAAACGGGACATGCCACACGCACCCACGTTGGTTCCAAGTGCTGCAGGAAAAGGTAGCTCTGCAAAAAGGTCTTCGCTAGCGAGACGTTTCGTGGAGGCTTTTTGTTGAAGCAGGCTGCTAACCCATGGTTGACCGAGGTTGGAAATTATGTACGTCGAAAGTAGGGGGCCCAGTTGGCGATGCGCAACTTTCGTGAACTAAAGAGGACACTGCGGAAAATCCAACATGGCCGCCCAAGAGATTATCAAGAGGCCGCCCTCTAACCTTCTGCTGTGCTACGGTGCGCTGGCTGACTTTGGAAGGAAATATGTGTGCAAGATACTCGCCTCCACCTTTGGTATATATTATGTCTCGCATTATAGAGCAACTGGCATGGAAAATCAACCTTGTGAAAGGTGGAGAAGTTGCCAGTGGGCCGGCCCTTAAAAAAAATAATGATTGGTTCACAGGAAATCAAAAGCGCAGTATCTGTCACACTTGTAGTTGTGGACACCTGAACCGCGCCGTAAGGGAAGGAAGGAGGGTGGAAGTGAAAGAGGAAAGAGAGAAAGGGGTGCCGTAGTGGAGGGCTCCGGAGTAATTTCGACCACCTGGGAATCTTTACCGTGCACTGACATCGCACAGCACACGGACGCCGCTTCGTTTCGCTTCCATCGAAACGCAGCCTGTACTCACCTATGGGGCTGAAACGTGGAGGCTAACCAAGAGAGTTCTACTTAAGTTGAGGACAACCCAGAGGGCTATGGAATGAAAAATGGTAGGGGTAACATTAAGAGATAGGAACCGTGCAGAGTGGGTCAGAGAAATAACTCGTTACCGAAATTGTAGTGGAAATTAAGAAGAAGAAATGGGCATGGGCAGGACATGTAGTGCGAAGAGAGGATAACCGATGGTCGCTTAGGGTAACAAACTGGATTCCAAGGGAAGTAAAGCGTAGCAGGGGGCGGCAGAAAGTTAGGGGGGCGGATGAGGTTAAGAAGTTCGCAGGGGTCAAGTGGATGCAGCTAGAAAAGAACCGGGTTAAGTGGAGAAATACGGGAGAGGCCTTCGCCCTGCAGTGGGTATACTCAGGCTGATGACTATGATGCAGCCGCCGAGCGGGATTGAACCCGGGTATTCCGGTACAGTAGTCGAGCGTCTTACTACTGCACCACAGGGGCGAGGCAAACCATTAAACATGTCAATATAACTTTTTTTTTCCGAACTGCCGAACAAGAAATCCTCACAGGACTGCCAGCGATCGCATGCCATCCGGATATTTCGGTCAGCGTTAAGTTGGATTCATTCGGAAAGACTGAAAGCAAACGAATTGGTTGTTCGTTAAAAAAAAATAAAAACGCAAAGGCACAAATATGTACGACTACCTCTGCCGTCAGTAGGCCCTCTTAATGGATGACCACTGTTGCTTCGTTCTTTTCACGCCTCCAAAGCCCATTTTTTACCGCTTCGAAAGAGCAAGGAACGCGGGCCGCTCGGGCGCACCGCTATGTATTTACAGTCTATTTTCACTGTATTTGGGAGAAATAAGGGTTCCAGGAAGTATTTTTTTGTTTTTCTACAATTATCCCGTGTTCGCAGACTACCATTTTTAAACGTCACAAAATGACCTTTCACGTATACATTGTACGTAAAGCTCGCTTCGAGTGGCCCCGTTTTTGACATGTGTTTTGAGCTTCCAAGCGCAGCAAGCGTTTTGAGAGCACTGAAAAACCTGCACTGGAGAAATGCGAGTCTGGGCGTTGTTGCTGCTGCTGTTGTTGCGACACTAGACGCGTCGTCATTCTTTATTGCTATTTTCTATTTATCATTTTTCGTATTTTTTTAATTACCTTATTTTTCAATTTAGCAACTTTGTATTTTACGTTTATTACATTTGTTTCATTACTTTATTCTCTTAAATGTTACAGTTGCTTTCCTCAATGCTATCCAGCGTACTTATACTATACGCATCGATAATTATGGAGACGTTAGCAAGAAGTCAGGGTTGGGTAGTGGCTTCCTTTTCAGCCATACATTCATCTTCACGGGCAGAACATGCAATTTAAAGAATCTTCTTATCATGGGGTGTAAATTTGGTTTGATGCAGAAGGCCGGAGACTAACATGTATTTATAGGCTGCTGTAATGTAGTTTTCTTTAGTGATGCCCTATAGCTAACTTTGCGCAGAAATTTCTCATTAAGCTGGTATGGAATACGGTTCCTATAGCAGTGTAGAAAACGATGAGGGAGTTCCTTACGGCATGACAATGATGTTAGTTTGGGATAGGATCAGTGTGTGTGGAAACGCCGAATGGCTGTTCGCTGTGCTGATCTTCATGCTAGAGCCGTCCGTGGGTATTTTGGCGATCCTGTCCGACAGATCATTTATGTTTCGAAAACTCAGTCATGTGCACCTGAGTTTATCAATGCATTGAAAAACAGTGACCAGGTTGAAATTTTTATAATTGGTTGTATTGAACGTAAATTGGCCAAATTTAGACAAATCGGCCAGTCTATAACTTTTTAAAATAAAGTGAATAAAGAGTAAAAACAAGTCGACGTAAAGTAGTTGTTACATACCGCTTTCGACTGGAACCCGGAGGGATATTGGTGTAACTCTTAGCGTGGAAACGATTTCTTTTTTTTAGGTGTTCAATTTATAAGAACACGCTTTGGGGACCATGCTCTGAGGACGCCAGACAAGAAGAAAGAAATGGTTTCGCATTTATGTTATCATCGTTTGGCTGTAACGACCACTCCCAAGCGAAAAGCAGCAACGAACGAATGCAGAGCCACTCTGAGCGCCTATCACATATTTTTAGAGATCCAGTAAGGGCGACAATTCCGATTGCTGTAAACTCTGAAGTGCTCTATCGGGAACGTTTTTCATCAGTATTTTCTGGCAAACAATAGGTGCTGCTCAAATCAGGTGTAAGCACCACTTCAGTGACACCACAGGGATATCTACTGGTGCTGGCTGCCTCGCGTAGCTCCTTGTCGACAATAATGACAGTCTACTTCGTAGCGCAGTATAAACAAAAGAAACGATTCACGAGACTAGCGCTATGAAGTAAAGCAAGATATTGTTATTGTTGTTGTAGCTGTAGGAAGAAGGAACATAAAATGCATGGGCCTGCTACTGACTCTGTAGCTGAGCCCCCTTTGCTGCCTCGTGCGGACAGAAGAGAGAAAGTAGAGACTTCATATGATGCGACACTGCCTCTGCGCAAAGCTAGGACAGAAGAGAGAAAGAAGAGAGAAAGTAGAGAAGAAATAAAAGAAGAGGGAGAGAAAGACGCTCGCCGTAACAGCCGTCGTCCACCACCTAAGCGGTGGCGGGTGCAATGACGGCCTACAACAGATAAAAATTCGGTGGCTCCCACCGCAAACGGCGTTGACCTACCGTCCCAGCCCCGTAGGGCCAGGAACAGCCACCCTCGAAGCCTAAAGCAAGGTCGATAACCCTGAGTCAACTTGGCAGAAGGAAACGCTGCCGAAATATCTGTGCTTACCTTGAATTTGTGTGAATTCGGAAACTACTGGCTACAACTTTTTACCATTGTTGAATTGGGCACTAAAAAGGTGTTATTGTTTCATTTCTTAACGAAGCGTTTTATACAGCGAAATGAATGCTGCCGGACATTTTCTGCTAATCCAGGTCGAAATGCTCATGGCAAACCTTCGTAGCCATCGTCGGAGAGGTTGCTTTTTTTTTTTTTTTTGCAGAATTCATTATCTTAAAAATTTAAAGCGGCGCGACAAACACATCAGTGACGAAAAAATACTAAAACGATAGGGACGCAGTAACGCCAGTGTCTAATTTTTATGAGCAACAGACCACATATATCCTAACCAAGATCTTTATTAGATTATCTACTACGTTTAAGAGCTCAGAATCTATACGGAACGTATGTAAGCTTACCTCGTCTTTAGGCACACATATCATCTTGGTAGATATATAGAATACGTAATTTTTTTTTCTCATATTGGGTGCGCTTTGCGTGGGTGTTTTAGCAACCTATTCCAGCTATTATGTGCAAAACAGAGCCTAAAATATCATATTAAGCTGAAGGTACTGAGTGATTGAACGCGTTCAGAGCAAGTTCCGGCCGGCGTGTGAGGCATGAGAGGCCACTGCCTATGCGCTGCCGACATACGGTAATCGGGTATAATTTTACGCTAGTACACCTCGGTGATGCTGATTCTCCGGTTGCAAAGCATCACATTTCTTTGCAAGGAAAATTCCATTTTAGAACTCTTCCGCCACCCGACTGGGCCGACTAAAACACGCTGAGTGCGTTACCACCATTTTATCAGTCTTATTTAGTTTGAGGAACTGATTGACTGAAAAGTTGTTTAACGTACTAGAGGAGCTACGTTGATAGTTACTCCCGACTGCCATTGCTGCCTTGATCAGGTCGATGAGATTCCGATGATCATCATCCGGATAACTGCTGGATAGTGGCGCCTCAAACTCTTGGAACGGTACGTGGGGCGTTTTTAGGTGTAGTGGCTTGCCCCGCAGCTCAGTGGGATATGGAAGAGAATTATATTCATGTCCCTTGGGCATTTTGAATGCACACTTAGTCGATGGGAAATAGTGCCACATGCCCGTTTTCATTGATCTGAAAGGGCATTTACCAATGTTAGCGGGCGGCGGCTGTGGGCACCTTGAACCCCACGTGGAGCGTCCAGAGCGTGCGTCTTGGATTGCATCGCGCAGCATGTAACCCAATACAACCTACGCCTGCAGTGCGCATCCGCCCCTGGCGAGTCTTCCCCGCGGCGGCTGGCGCGCTGGCGCAATGCCGTCAGTGTTTACCTTCCTTTTGCTTGTGATATTTTCGTTTTGAATGGACTTAGTGTGTACGAATACAGCGTCCATGTTTTGACGGAGTGCGATCACGTGACTCGGAACGGATCCGAGTGGGTTGGGCAGTCCGTTGTCAACAAGAGCGGACGCTTTGCGGAGAAAAGAAAAAGTAAAAAAAGATGTTAAAAGTTGAAAAACAAAGAAATTCAGCTTTAAATTTTTTTTTCAATATAACTTTTGGACGCTTTGGCTTTTTACTTGCGCACAGTGTTCCCTTTTCAGTTTTTCTTTTCCTTTTTTTTAAACACTTAATGGAGTTTCGCGAATAGCATTAGGATCTCAAGGGCGAATGAGAACACCCCCACAATCCATACACGTAAAAAAAAAAAGAAAACACAAAAGATACGGTAATAAATCATTTTTGATGTTATTACTGAATTAGGGACTACACTTACCGGTTCCTAATCCAATACTTATTGGATAGTCGAAAATAACAGCTCCAATGAAAGTATGGTGGTTAGATAAGATAGATCAAAGTTGTTTTTCGGCGTGCCACCAGTTCTTCCTTCATGCGCCTCTGCGGGTACATTGCGAGTTGCGACAGTTCCGACCATCCGAGCATCACAGGTGGGGCTACAATAGTACTTACGAATGTGTCAAGGCCTGCCACCTAGATCTGGCAGCTTGGCCTGTGCGAAATTAACTTTTCTGAACTGTGAATCTTTTGAATACCCTTTAACAATCAAGTTTTCGATTAAAATACTGTTTAATTAATCTGCTTCGCATGGTAATTTTCCTCATAGTTTTTACCACTGGCGCCATCTGTCGGATCAAACGCTCACTACTCGATCGTTATTGAACTATAGAGTGTGGAAGACAGTCATGTGTCCATGAGATACCAAGGAAGGTATAAGGGTGTCACGATATCAAGAGAATGCATTCAAATAAAGCGTTTAATGGATATCGTGTTGGTGATGGAGGTTGGGAAAAGTGACAGTTTGATTCGGAAGAGCGTGTAGGCATTCGATGACGAAAGCTCCTTATATTTCATTTCTACCCACACGAAAGATGGTTGTTTTTATGAAAGTAGTTTCCTTTAGCTTCAATTTGCCCTCCGCGCTCGTTTAAAACTTAGAAATTCCTCCCTTTCAAGCGCTTTTATTTATTTATTATTATTTTTTTTTTTTTGCTTCGGGCATGTTGAGCGGCTGCCGGGGTCGGGATGGCGCTCAACGGTGGAATCGAAAAACATGGCGATCATGTTCTGTGTGATGTCAGTGCACGTAAAAGATTCCCAGTTAGTAGAAATTATTCCGTAGCCCTTCACTACGCTTTTCTCATAGCCAGAGCCTCTTTGGGACGTTGAACCCCATAAACCAAACCAAACCAAACCAGTGCTTAAGCGCCGTTGAATATGCTCAAGGGACAAGTTGCTTCAGCATATTGTACCAAGAAAGCTTTGCGAGATGAGTAAATCTCCGAACAGAAGTGCTTAGCTTATAGTTGACGACAGGTTTTATTTGCAACAACTCTTATTTTTTTTACTTCAAAGCATAAATTTTTGTAGTTCACATTATCCACTTCGCGAGCGCAGTTGGTACCTCGTCGAATTCGAGCGCATCTGTGTGTTCAAAGTTGGCTCGTTTTCAACCACCTAGCTCTCGTCCCTCTCGCCTCTTGCTCGTAGGGCAGCACATGCTCTGAAAAAAGGTGGACTGCTCTGGGATATCCTTACCACGTGAGGCGAAGCGTTTGCGTGTTTATTTAAGAGGCTCTAATTAAGACTTTCCGGAGCTCTCCTATCAGAGGACTTCGCTTAGAGTAACGTTTAATTAAATACAGCTATAATTACACTATAAAAGAAAGCTTAATTATTTAGTAAAAAAATTTTACTTCTCACGTACGCTTTTGCTATGCGCCATGTTTGGACGGGAAGACACCCTTCCTCTCCCAAATCTGCCTCTGCAGTGCCCTGCAAATAATATTTTTCTCTTTACTGCTACAAGTACAGTAGAAGAAAATATACAAGTTTGAAAATGTTCTTCTACTTCATTTTTTTTGCGGCTTGCAGTTATTTTGCGAATCTAATGCCTAATCTATTGTCAAACACCCAGATATAAAATGCTACATTGATTGGTAAGCATCTAAAGCGAAAAGATGTTTGTATTTGAAAACAACATGCCTTTATAGGTGGAAGCAGGTATATCCTGGACAAAATTGTCTCCAGTGCGCGTTGGTATAGAATTAAGCTATCAAGATTGAGACAGTAGACCCCACGTTTAGAAGCAGTTTTATTTAAGCTTTAAACAAATTATGCGACGTGTAAATACAAAGGTTTGCGACTTTCAGTAAGTCAGCGAAGAAAAACACGTAACAGTGCGCGGTAATAAACGTTATGAGTGCAAAGCGCTCTCAAAATGGCAGTGCTGCGCCGGAATCCGCTCCCTTACGCCAGAAACACAAAACATATGTGCTTGGCAGTAATATATATACGCAAAAACAGTGGGGGAAAATAAACCAACAAACAAGAAATAACATTATTTACAGAACAGACGCAAGAAGTCTGGGTAAATGCAGTCGATGTGGTGGAAGCAAGACAAAAGCATCGCCTTTTACGTAAAACGGTGCCCCCATGTATTAACACTCATTTCCTTCTTTTTTGTTATTTTGCTTCCAGCATCTTAGAAACAAACTATAAGCATGAAAGAAATACAAGCATGTCACATGCTTTTCCTTGGAACACTCTCATAAAATTGCCCACGTTCTGCAGTTTATTTTATTAGGTAAGGATTATCGAGCACTATAAAGTTTACCTTAGCACCATGATGTTGCGAAGATCAATTAAAGTGACTACCGTGTCAACATTTTTCGTTTCGGCCAGGCTGGGAAATAAGTACATATTAGCAACTCATTTTTCCAAATTCAACGCACCATTAATCCATAATACCTTCGAGCAGCCCACAGGTGAAAATTACGAAAATTGCTCTGCTTTTTTTTTTAACAAGGAACTAAATCTCATTTTACATTTTAATTTTACAAAGTAAAAAGCTGCTAAAATTCAACGGTCCTTTTTACTGGTTACCTCATGGCATGAGTATCAGATAGCATTCGCCGAGGGGAATCAATTGGTATTGAGCGTTGCGGTCCAAGGCACTAGCTTCAGGTTTACGCCTTGTGTAGGTGGCCAAAGCAAGCATGCTTTTCAGGAAGATTGGTGTGGGCAATCATGTGCTTCCTTGCCCATATCGGCCACGCGCTGCTGTTGCTGAGCGAAGCTTCTTCGACGCTGGCTTGTTTCGAACGCCCGGACAATTGGGGTCTGAAAAAGAAAACGCGTGGAAGCATGTTGAGAATCGTGAAAAACCTACCGTTCAGTGCCCCAACCTAGAGAGCTCCGTGCTCATAGGAAACAATGCTACATTGACAGGATAGCCGCATTATTTGACCTCTTATTGTTTGAATTTCCACCGCAATGACGTTTCGGCCTTGGCCAAATTGTTACGTACACAGGCTGTTTTATGGTTGTTTGCTGTGGTTGGCAAGGCAACTAGACACCAGTCTATTTTCTATTCAATGGTCCGCACCAGAAACTCATACTTGTTTATTTATTTGTTTGCTTATAAAATATCCAATGTATTATTTGCTATTTCTTTGTGTTGAATGCTTGTTTTGGATATAAGCAAGAACGGTTACAAAATTTGAATGCTGCGGAAATTGAGAGGACTTCAGAAATGAGGCGAACTTAGTTTGATTGTATGTTATCTTGCGCAAGCAGAAAAAAATAAAAGCTATATATCCGTGCCTTTGGCAGTGGCGTCGTTTGTACTACTCCCATGCGTCTTGTACTTTATTTTTTCCTTTGAGCTGACGGTTCCTATATTTTTTCTGCTAATTATTAATGGAACATTATTTGACAATGTGCACAGTTTATTGATACAGAACAATTGCAAACCGAAATAAAAAGTTTAGACCTTCGGTCTTCTACAACGGGGAAGCCGAAAGAAATACTTTCGAAGCACCCTCTAGAAGTTCTGTGGCAGGCACGTGGTCTGAACAGATGCAACTTGTTCACCACGAAGCTGGCGGAGACTGAACTGTTTTCGCCATGACGGTCGGTGTGCGTTGGCTCTTCAATGAAAGTGCCACCACAGGAAATCCGGAAGCGCCCCTAAAAAAACTTGGCTCGGTCTCAACATTGTTCTTGGCTTTCTTTTCTGCAATTGCTGTTCTCGTAAGGCAGTTTGTTGATACCCGGAGCGCTTTTACAACATCGCACTGAAAAACAAAAAAATGTAAACTTCAATTTTAGCGCCAAAAACGCGGCTATTTTGTCCCGAGGCGGCGTCTTCTGAATAAGATAGCATGGCATAGTTGCCTTCCGGAAGGCAGCGATGCGCTCAGCGACGCTCTTACAAGCACTTCAGGGGTTTTCTTGCGCTGGTAGAGGAATTAAAACGGAACGAAAATTTGCACGGCGCGTTGGGAACACGTCCAAGTTCTGCCTTTCAATGGGAACTTTATGAAGAAAGAGGAAGGCAACATGCACTACGTTTCGTGTGTGTTTTTTCACGGCCGCCCTACTCGAGCGTCGCAGTGTGGCAAGTGTGCTCGAGTGCACGTTGCTGGAAACGCTTCCGCTGGCGCAATTAGAGGCGTCTGTTTCGTCTCCATTATGTTGCGCCGTAACAGCGCAGGAAGCAGGAACTCAGACGAGCGTTTGGCTACTTCCCTTGTTTTTCTTTTAAATTTTAAAATGCAACTTCTTCCTCGTCTTATTCAAAGCAAAGTCGCACTTTTCCGTTCACATCACACCCGCGCGGATGCGACGTAAAATGGATCAGCCGAAGATGGGACGTGCTCCAATATGCGTCGTTCGCGCTTGATTTCCTGGCAGTAAACTGTTTTTAGCAAGCTGTCGAAGAGAATTTGCTTCGGACCCGGTTCGGGTTTTAGATACTGCTTTTCAGATTAAATTCCGGATTAGGCTCCGGAGCGACGTTAATTTCTGAATTTAGCCTGATAAAACCCGGTCAGACCGGTTCAGACTCGGTCAAACAGTTTTTAGACACTGAATTTAATAAAAATGAATTTTCAATTGACCTTCTGATGCTTTTTCGCATGGCATACTCATAGATAATGAACAGAACAAAATCTGTTTTATGCGAGGTGTTCGGACTTACAGCCAACTTGAAAACACTGCCCGCGGCATAGTGCACAAGAAGGAACGAATGAAGCCACAGATTTAAATCAGCTAAAGATTTTTCTGACTTAACATGTTGTCGCGAATCTCGAGCTTGATCATCATTTACTTCATTTTCAAGTTATTTACCTGTTGAGTCCTGCGTTCACGCAGTAAGGGCCTCTATAAGAACCGTGTCAGGACAAGGAATGCATCAGGTTATTAAAAAAAAAATGGTCTAAAGCGGTTAAGCAGGCTCCTTAAAATGATCTGTGATATCGGTGACCGGTGGGCTTGGCGGTAAACCGCGCTACAGAATTTGGGGGCCACTTAACGTACCTTAAGATAGCAATGCGATAGTGGAGTGTTGCGGATTCATTTTGCTCGCATAGAAGGAGAAGACGAGGACATTTAAAGCGCAGCAAGAGAGGCTAGTATTCAACATGCTGCTTGCTCAGCTGCGACGATGGCATATTAATGGAGAGAACAGCGTAGCTGTTCACTAAATTAGACCACTCAGCTGGTTCGAAGCCCACCCGCGGTCACAAAGGGTTTTATTTTAGTTTATTTTAGCCTCAATTACTTTCTGCAAGCTACCGCATGCAAGTGGGCAAAGACCGCCTCAACCTCTTTTAAATTGCTGTCTGTGGTGTCTAATCTCATATCTCGGTAAAATAGTGCAGTGTATCTCCTCGTCAGGATATATGTAAGTACAAAATACAGCGTACGAAGACCATAGCCATCTATAGGACGACTTATTATAGTAGGCGAAATTCGCCTTCCTATATCCCCGCAATCGTCCTGGGGCTGCTGAATATAACCATCCTCTGCCCGTTTCTGTTTTGCAAGCTAAGTAGCACGCGTGATCTCTCTGGTTGCTGCCGTGATTTCCATAGGTTTCATCGTTGCTGTCATGATTTCCGTAGGTTTCATCTCTTATTTGAGCCGTACGTTTGTTCGCGCTGTTTTTTGGATTCCAAAGCTGTCTTTGGGGCTTCATGGGGGCCCTTTTTGCGGCCAAGGTTTTCTTGCTTTTTGCTTTAAAGTGAGCTTGCCATCTCTCGCTGCCTTCGTTTTTGAATTGTTGCAGCTTTTATCCACTCTTTGGTCGCCGTAGCAGCTTCGTGAAATCATTGGATGAACGTTGAAGAAGACGGAGAGTTCGAGTGTATAAACAGAGATGCTGCGCAGATGGTCGAATGGTCTGAAGCATAGGAAAATGGAAACTTGTGTTAATCCGTCTGTAGTTTGAACCCTGCTGAAGAGTATGTATATGATGTGTGGAAGTATTCGAGCTGAAGCTTCTAAATTGAACCCTCTTCGGCGGCCAAGCTTCACCGTGTGATCCGAGTCCTATGCGTGACTAGCGTATAGCATGTGACCGCATATCTGTGGCGATCGTCTTTTTGGCCTGCTTAGTCTTAAAGCATTTTTTAATGTGCAAAATGATTTCGTTCTACGAGAACCTTGCTCATTTTTTGACAACCATACGTACCCAGCTTTGCTGGTTTCCCGCTGGTTCCATAGACCGGATCATTTGCAAAGCGATATGAAACTTTGTGCCATCCTTTCCATTATGCAAAATGTTCACATTGCCGAAAAGCATTGCACAAAAGAAGAATTTGTTTGTTAGGTACGAAGAATTAAATTTTTAATGCGTACTCTTACAGGAAACTATTGAAACACTGTTAACGTTTCGAGCGCGGTATCGCAATGCCCGAATGCTACTGCGCTGGAAAAGGAGTCGCATGGCGTAGGACATGGCAGATGGACGCAGATGAATAGCGCAAAGAAAAGACTGAAGGCTGAACCCGTGAGCAAAGACCTACCAAACGTAACATGTATAGAACAATTTTAAACATTTTGAAGGCTGTACCCGTGACTCTGAGCAAATTCCTAGCAAAGACAACATTTATAGAACATTTTTAATAGAATGGCAGTTTGGGCGATTTGGTTATGCATTTTCGTATAAAACGGCGCGAAGACATCGGAGGAAAACGAAGGAAAAAATACACATAGCCGTGTGTGTCTTTTCCTTCTCCTTCGTCCGTGTCTTCGCACTGTTTATACCAAAACAATATTTAACACTATAGTCTGTGAGGGCGGGGGCTATATTGAGCTTTCGATATATATGTATGGTCCGAAAAATACACTAAAGAAGTCGCTACAACGTTAAGGGTGCTGTGGTCATCCCACAGATAGTTCATATTGCCCTCTTATGGTGGTGACAGATAACTTTAATAGTAATGACATGGTTTTAATATAATTCCAAAGATTTGCTGCAAAAAAGTTTCTTTTCCGGAAACCTTGGATCAGGACTTTTAAAATGGAAGAAGGGTTTCTATCAGAACATTTTACGGACGATTCAGAAGGCTTGACAAGTACATGCTTGCGTGTGCTACAATAAAATTCGTAACTTGGTGGGGCGATAAAAAATAGGACTCTTCATTTCGGAGTAAATTCATTGCTTCTGCCGCGTTCCACAGTTCGTTCAATTATCATTGACACCTTGGTTTTGCTTCAGCCTAACTAGTCTACAGCAATATGTATGGGTAGCAATGTCGCGCTGTACCATTTCAATTAAAACGATGACTATGCCGATCCTACAACATGCAAGAGTTAAGTTGCGGTTTCGGGTAGAGATTCGGTTCCACTTTCGCACCTTGTTTTTTAGAGCTTACTGGCCCTTCTAAGAGGATAGAAAAATGTACAAAATAGCTCTTGTGATTTGAGGCTATTTGATTTGCTTTAATTATGCAGTGGGTCACTACTGGGACACTTTGAACTGAAAATGGTTGTGTTGGACGTTTTCTACGTTTATTTCGGGCCTTCAAAACGATCTGCCTTTTAGAGATGTCCCACGTGCTCTAGTGCAGGTAAAAACGTCGTCATCACCATTCTTAACCTGTAAGTGTCGCTATTGGCGCTGATTGAACCGGGAGACAGCGAACGAAAAATGTATACATGGCAATGTCAAATACAGTTTTGCATAATGCATGTCGAAAAAAAAATATCAATGCTTTTTTTATACCCTGCCGATATGGTGACATAGCATGAATGCCATGTTACACCCGACTTAAATGTACTGATCAAATATAGACCACACCATGGCCTAACGATGAACGCTGAGTGTTTATCGTTTTGTCTGCAAGACACGGGCACAGAAATCGCCTACATAATAACTTGACACTAAATCCTTACGCCCCTTAACATCACTATAACCACATATAATCAAAGAAAAAATAACGACAGATGCTCATGAAAGCAGACCCTTCAACCAATAACTTCGATACATTTTCATGGGGCCGTGATTAAACCAAGATATGACGAACCCCTTTTCATCTGCCACAGCTTGTGTTGTCTCGCCAACAGGTCCGAGGGCGTGGGCTACGACGTCATGAGTGTTGGTTGACGCCACTGACTGCGGCGGAGTTCTTTATCACCAACGATAATAGTTCGATTTATCCTTAAGTTCTCGTCTCCTTTTTCGAACACCTTAAGCTTGTCATACTGACCTGGCGAGGGTTCCTTCCAGGCTTCGAGGTTCAGAGCCGGTATCTGAGAGCAGTGAACGACTCCGCCCTGCTGGCGTTCAGGAAGAGTGAAAACATCCCGAGTGACGTGCGTGATGTTGTCTCCGTTCTCACACAGCACCCTGGCCAATGAGGACTGCTTCAGTTCCTGCCGCTGCTTCTCTGTGAAGGTGCCTTCGTTCATGTACCAGAGTCTGCGCGAGACAAAGGGATATAAATGAGCGACTGAACGCGGAGAAACCGGCGTGAAGCTTTACTAGAATTTAACTATGCGCCAAGAAGACTACAAATGACAGCACTTTAAAGCTAAACTGAAAACATTGCTGACGCCTGATTACCCAGTACTGGAAGCCCATATGACGTTATAATGAGCATCTAAGGTAAAACGTATTGTACTGATGCATTTGCCTTTTGAGCAGCGAAACCTACTCGTACCAGTTATTCCTACATGGAGGCTTAGTGTAGATTTAAAACACTGAACTGAGTTGATGATGGCGTTTTCAAAACAATGAATCTCTGCTTTACCTTTAGCGCTTGCCACGTTTGCCATCTCTGAACGGTATGATGCAAGCCCCCTTCGGACTAAAATGGCTGTTAGCTTTGGAGCAAAGCTTGTGGGATAGCACAAAACTAGAGGTGTTTCTACCCCCCCCCCCCTTGTTTCTTTTTCTTTACTGTGATGCACGCTACGGAATTTGAGTGAAACGAATAACTAAAGTTGCCTTTATGAGGGCGGCTTTGCTTTTTGTATTAATTTTTTCTTTATGCCTGTAACTACACGCAGATGATGCTGATTCCTGCTGTACAGAAATCTACCGTTAACACACTGAAAGGAGGACGTAATCGATTGAACGCCAACCATCTTTATTTCACTAACCTGCTCCCACTCGTTTTAAAGTTGACAATAAAATAAAGTGGGACATTTAAAAATCACTGTAAAATAAGCAGTAGTGCTGTGAGCGCAATTTAAAGGCTTTTTCGCACATTCTGAATGTTTACACAACCAAGCGTCAATGAAAATAAAATAAAAATAAAAAAGAGAAGACGCGATAGCGATGCAAAGGCCAGGGCGCTCGACTAGTGTGCTCAAGGATGGGAGATCGAACCCCGGCCGCGGTGGCTGTTTTTCGATGGAGGTGAAGTGCAAGACGCCCGTGTGCTGTGCGATGTCAGTGCACGTTAAAGAACCCCAGGTGGTCGAAATTTCCGGAGCCCTCCACTACGGCGTCTCTCGTAGCCTGAGCCGAGGCCGTTGCATCACCTTCTCTCCCATCAGAGAACGTCACGACGAGCGAACGAGCGATAAAGAATTTGCCAATGAATCTGCTCTTACGGGCTTGGGTAAAGTGGCGAGAGGAGACCACGTGACTCGGCTCAGATCCGCGCTCGCACCTTTATTATCGCCCATCCGCCTGTCGTGACGTAGTGCCTGAGTAGCTTTGGGAAGTTAAACCCCATAAAACTAAAGCAGATCAAATCAACTTACAGTTAATGACGATTAAATTATAGGTGCGTTTTTCGTCGGTTCTAGTCTCTATTGCAAACTAGCTGCCAACTTGACTAGCAGATATATGTTAAATAGGAAGCAAAATAAACGCTCCCCAAAAGGAACTGCTACGCCATAGTTTTGCTACGAATTCACGTGTGTGTTTTCTGCGTGCGGCATTTGCTTGGAGCCGTCCGGCGCTTCACTTTTCGGGGGAACGTGGTGTAATGTACTTTATATCACGTAATAACATCCTTCATTAGGCAAATTCACTGCGTGAGAAAAGAAAAAATTAGACCACCAAACAGCCTTGACATAGGCGTACCTTAAGGCTCCTCAGAGCTCATCTTAATTTCTGCTATATGTAAAAAAACTCAATTTTTTTCTTCAGGCTTACTATTCTCTTAGCTAAGATTTTATATGTAGCTGGAATCACTAACTTCATAAATACGTTTTCAGGCTCTTCAAAAACAGCCCCGCCGGGGTGGCGCAGTGGTTACGGCGCTCGACTACTGTTCCCAAGGACGCGGGATCGAATCCCGGCCTCGGCGGCAGCTTTTCGATGGAGGCGAAAAGCAAGGCGCCCGTGTGCTGTGCGATGTCAGTGCACGTTAAAGAACCCCAGGTGGTCAAAATTTCCGGAGTCCTCCACTACGGCGTCTCTCATAGCCTGAGTTGCTTTGGGACGTTAAACCCCGCAAACCAACCAACCATCTTCAAAAACATGTTTGAAAAGTCTTGTGGGTAACCGTACGTAGATGCCATAACAGACAAGCATGCCGCTTGGTGGAACCAATGGTTTTGTTTTCCTTTTAGAAGCGCATTGAAGAACTACGCTAAACTCCCAGCTGCACATGTACAGTGCAGACGGACGCATCTGAAAAATTGTATTGGAATCATTATCCTAACTACATATGCGCAGCCCGACATGTCTATGTGTAGCGCGTCTTGCATACACCAGAACTTTGCAGTAAAACGCATCTAAAGCGGAATACGTTATTCAGACAGTCTTGTACCCAACATCAAAGGCACCTGAGCACGCAAAATAATTTTCGGTCTCAGATTTGTGTTTTCAACCTCGGGATGCCGGCACTTACCGGTCACCGTCACGAAGCCGTGCAAACTGCAAACTCAGCAGGCATGTCAGCGTCGGCCCTACCTTGGAGCCAGGCAGAGGTTCCTCACTGATAGCGCCGACCCAAATGTCGATGTTGTCTAAAGCAATAGTAAAGAAAGCACAGGGCTGCGCGTTACTGCATGTACAACGTTAACGTCTTTACTATTAGAAGGGCGTTAGAATATTTAGACTTTCTAGGTATTGTACAAATCGTAGTTGGCACATGCATGGTTCGTCAAGTGCCTCAAATAAACGTAGAAAATCTGCTCGCTGTTCTGTGTCGGTGAACAGGGAACATGACCAGAAAGATTATACTTTTTTTTTACATGAAAAGCGTGGCTTCTAAACGTGTACAACAATGATGTGAACGTGGTTATTATTTATTATAAAATAATGAAAAAGAAATGCGCAAGAAAGTTTTGTAAATAGCTTCGGTATAATCAATTTCCATTGAGAAATATGCTGAATGAGAGGTCAGAGACAAAATACCCTATGCCATTTCGTGCCAAATATATCTGCCTGTTTTTTGGTAAATCTGTTGAATATACAATGAGAAGCAATGTAGAGCAGGCACGATCATGTTCTCATCATAGCATAGTCGAATCTTAAAGCATTTTATTATGAATTGAGACCTCCTTTAGAGAGTTTTTGACATCTTATTACCGTTGAGTACGTCCATATGTGACATTCAAAATTATAGTTTTACGTCGCTACACGTGTGTTTTCATAACGCAATTCTTGGCTCTTTCCTCCTACCGCCTGCCCTGCTACAAACACTATGGAAAATAATGAACTTCCTTGTGCCTGCTGTCAATAAAATTTCTAGAGCCAGAAAAGAATTATTTCAAAGTCATGCACCGGATAAAACGAACGGGAATGTTGTTGGCTACAATGCGGGCCTTGATGCCGAATGTGTTCTTATTGAGGCATCAGCTCTACGAGAACTTCCGTGACAATTTGTCTAGTACAACTTATTTTGCGAAAGATCCACTCCAACTTTATTTTCGAAAATGCTGTACGCCACTGCATTCTTAATTATCATCGCCGCATTATAACAAAATGCTACGGCAATGGTAGAAAAGAAACACAAACGCTACAAATACTCCCAAAATGCCCCTGTTTTGCGAATTAACGTGGTGACACCACCTATGAAAGTTATTAGGTTGCATCCAACACCATCGGTTTCAACAAACCTGAATACTGGCCGAGTTGCTGGGAGTTAAGCATTTTGCACAGCCTAAAAAACGAAGACCGGGAAAGGTCTTCGTTTTTTATGTGATCTTCAATCGATTATGTGATCAGTGATTTATATGCCATCGTTCTGTCAATTTGCTTTTTTGCTGAAATTACAGCAATGAAATTAATGTCAACTCCGTTCTCAGATTTGCGTTTTTCTTTTGGTCTCAAAGCCTTGCTGTCTTACTTTCCTTGCTTTTCTTGGCCTACACTGCTGTTGTCATCGTCAACCTTGTCAGAACCACCAATTATCACAACCTTAAAGCACGAACGGCCTTACTTATTAAGTACGAAAACATAGATTATGGGCACAACACGTCGCGAAAAGTAGTTAACGGAACAAGAACAGAAAAATACCGCAGCAACAAAGACAACGATACACGCTCAAGAACTTTCGTGCTCGCTAGCGACTACAGCAGCGAAAACACTTATCGAAAAAAAATTGCGTCCATTTTTTTTAATGCTGAGAAAAACCAATACGCCTTCAGAGGTTTTCTAGACAGTAAAATTACATAAAACGTTAAGCGTGTCAGTGCTTTCGGAGATAAAAAAAATGGGACAGAAGAGGGGCACGAAAGAAGCACATAAAAATGTGACTACCCCAAAGCCGTCTGATCCGATCTTTTTCAGGAACTGTGCAGCCATAAAATACAGGTACCAATACCCCGCTTCCCGCCTCGGGGCCTAAAAGCAGTTCAGCTCCATCAAGCTAGCACAGGGAAATTATTGATTGTTATATTTCCTGTCAATTGATTTGGAAAGCTGCTCTATCCTCCTTTTAGTAAACTATTCGCGTAGAATGGGCGGAGACCATCTTCATAGATGTTCAAAACTCGTCATACTTTTTTTTTTTTTTTTTTCAGGAGATAGCTACTTCTTGTGATTTACCATTTCCCTCCGAACTATAAGGATAACGACTAGGACGTCCGTATATTACCTTCATTTCCTTAAAAGCACTCGATGCAATGAATGAAGCGTTCGCCACGGAATAATAGTATGTGAGTTTAAACTCAGCCACTGAGGTGCACATTTCGATTGCTAACATCGGCAGTGCATTATTTTTCTGGTCCAAGTTACAGTACCGCTCGCGGCCAAAATTAATCCGCGGCCCAATACCACGCCTTGACTCCGAGCGTAAAATGTAGCACCAACCATTTAATGGGAACGAATCTCTTTCCCTCCGTTATAACGTTCTTGCTGATCTGACGACAGACTCGTATTAATTTTATTTTTCATTGTTACATTGTTCTGATGCACACTTTTTTACAGTATATATATATATATATATATATATATATATATATATATATATATATATATATATATATATATATATATATATATATATATATAGCTCAGTTGGAAGTAGCTCAGTTGGAAGAGCACCGGACGCGATATTCGGAGGTCGTGGGTTCGGATCCCACCATCGGCACGTTGTTTTTTCTTCTACTTTGTGTTTAATTATCTTTCCCCTAAACAGATTACATTACTAATTTCTGAGCTTATCGAAGTAAAAAAAAAAAAAGAAACATAAAGTACCATCCCCAACGCTTTCCTTGGCCTCGCCGACTGTTGGCTTCTTTGCTTCATGTATTATAACGAGTACCCTCATTTCCCCTTAATTGATCTGCTTGTAGCTTACGGGGGTCTCGGTTCTGGCAGTCTTGAAGCCATAGGTAGCGTAAGGGGGTTCTAGCACAGCTGTCGCCCTCGCTCTTGATCACGTTCTACGTGACGCAGGCGGTAACAAAGGACGTTCCACGTTCGCCGCTATGGCTGAGGGTGGCGCTGGTGAACACTCAAGGTTCGTATACAGACAACATAAATACCCAAGCAAGTAGCAGGGGGGACAACGGCCGATGTAGCTCAGTTGGAAGAGCACCGGACGCGATATTCGGAGGTCGTGGGTTCGGATCCCACCATCGGCACGTTGTTTTTTCTTCTACTTTGTGTTTAATTATCTTTCCCCTAAACAGATTACATTACTAATTTCTGAGCTTATCGAAGTAAAAAAGAAAAAAAAAGAAACATAAAGTACCATCCCCAACGCTTTCCTTGGCCTCGCCGACTGTTGGCTTCTTTGCTTCATGTATTATAACGAGTACCCTCATTTCCCCTTAATTGATCTGCTTGTAGCTTACGGGGGTCTCGGTTCTGGCAGTCTTGAAGACATAGGTAGCGTAAGGGGGTTCTAGCACAGCTGTCGCCCTCGCTCTTGATCACGTTCTACGTGACGCAGGCGGTAACAAAGGACGTTCCACGTTCGCCGCTATGGCTGAGGGTGGCGCTGGTGAACACTCTCAAGGTTCGTATACAGACAACATAAATACCCAAGCAAGTAGCAGGGGGGACAACGGCCGATGTAGCTCAGTTGGAAGAGCACCGGACGCGATATTCGGAGGTCGTGGGTTCGGATCCCACCATCGGCACGTTGTTTTTTCTTCTACTTTGTGTTTAATTATCTTTCCCCTAAACAGATTACATTACTAATTTCTGAGCTTATCGAAGTAAAAAAGAAAAAAAAAGAAACATAAAGTACCATCCCCAACGCTTTCCTTGGCCTCGCCGACTGTTTGCTTCTTTGCTTCATATATATATATATATATATATATATATATATATATATATATATATATATATATATATATATATATATATATATATATATATATATATATATATATATATATATATATATATATATTTCTTTTTTTTTTTTTTGCGGATTTGAAGGCTACAAAATCAAACCTCTTATGCTCGTTTGAAATTATTTGCGGAATTTATCGTTTCATACACTTTTTCGTTAAGACGAGATTTAAGGAGAGGCTTGCACCCACCGTCAGTAAGTGCCCGGTAATTCTTTTCTGTTTAGTGGGTCTTAAATGGAGGATGAAATATAGGAAAAAGAAAACGTTAACATAAAGCAGGCTGCAGAGTCCTCCTGCACCACCAATTCTCAACGAACAGTCCACTTGTGACATACACGCACGCGATACTTGCGGTTGTGACTTGCACAGACATCGCGGCCATACAGAGCATAGGCAAATGAACACATCAACGTCAATTTGATATATTGGTTATCAGAGTTTCCTCAGTGAAAAAAAGAACGCTGGTATGTAGAGGCGTCTTAAGACACACGCTTCTTGACGAACCCAATTTGGCGGGTATAGATGAAAAAAATAATAAAGGCGCCCTTTTAAACTGAGTGGTGCCTGGCGTCATTAAGCTCACAGCGTTTTCTATCTTTTTGGTTGAAAACTATTCGTCAACAACAGTGACTGTCCTAGGACTAAAACTAAACTTCAGTAACTCTATGGCTTTAACGATCTCCTGGAGCGCTCATGCAGGCGAGGCGTCTATACCCTTTTCCGCAGCCAGTAAGTCACGTACGGCGCTGGAGACCTGAAAAGCTACGGATGCCATTAATCGAGAGAAGGCTCATGGTTGCTGCCTCTGCGGATAAGACAAACACAGATCGAAGTAGACATCGGGTCCTATTACATTTATCGGGAAGAAGCAGGGAAGACTGAGGTCCTTGGGCGAAATGCTCTCTCACCGGGTGTCTTGTAAAGACGTTTGAGTTTTTCCCTGAGTTCGGTGCTAGTGATCTCCCGGCGCAGGTCTTCGAAGCTGTCGGCCTTTGAAAGGTTGCAGAACTGTCGCCAGCTGTTGTATCCTGGCATGCCGTGGTCACGGCCACGTTGGATATTGAAAGATGCCAGATCTTGGGCAACCACCAGGGCGGGCTAAGAGAAATATTGAAAACGAGGTAAAAAATATCAATGTGATATATCTGTATCACTGTATCTCCTGACAAACATATTCGAGCAGTCAAGAAGGCTTTTCTGTGCTATTTTTCCTGCGCGAGTAAGCATGTTAGTGTAAAGAATTATCATTTTAATCGAAAAACTAGATTTTGATATTCGTGGAACGTTCTGGATATTTTTGTGATAATTGAGGCACAATGGTTCTTGAGGCGTAAGACTTTCATTTTTCAAACTAATTGGAAAATTGGGGAAATAAAAAATAAATAACTTTCAAATTTTTGGGTAACTTTAGTGTTGTAGAAACGGAAATCTGAACTAAATGCTCTGTATCAAGCAATCAAGTAGTGAGGCTACTGCACCCCACTGCATATATTTATATATATATATATATATATATATATATATATATATATATATATATATATATATATATATATATATATATATATATATATATATATATATATATATATATATATATATATATATATATATATATATATATATTTATATATATATATATATATATATATATATATATATATATACTAATAAATTTATTAATTACTTAGTTTATTTGTTTATATAATTTTTTATATCAGGATCACGACGAATTTTTTTTTAACTACGAAGTTTCTGAGAAAGTTGTTTAGCTTTCCTTTGTAGCCTATGGCTGCGTTCGGGTGGACGTCACTGAGTAATTACACCCTTATTAATATAATATATAACTTTTGCAATACTTTTTTACTGACCATAAAAATTGTTTACATTATTCCTAATTGCTGAATCCAATGACATGTTTACATAATCATGATTGCTAAACATTTTATTTTAGCATAAGAAAAATTCATCGTCCGCCTATAGCGTGAAGGGACCTTGTCTTTAAACATTCCCATATACTTCTGGAATGTCCCAAATGTACACTGATCTTGAAACGTACAGAAATGACCAGACGGATTCCGCAAATAAAAAAAGGCAGCACTTTTCCTGCACCAGCCTTTTCATTTTTAGAACAGTGCTCAACCCCGGAATAAGACCAATACGTCGGCCTCCAACCCTTGCTTTCGAAAGAGCTGGGTTTCTGTCGCACGACAAAATATGCAGACTTAACGCCCCAGTGACGCCCTGTTGCGACATTCTTCAGCGTGATATGCGAGCCACTCGCTGACGTAGTTGCCCAATGCAAAGTTTTGAAGATATGCAAAGCACGTTGGTGAGCCAGACAGGTATGAGCCAAAGAAGGTAATGTTGAAAGTCAGGACCGTAACGCCAGTACCCAACCGAATTTCGCTGCGGGTGAAGTCCCGTTTCTTTTTCTTTTTTTGGCAGTTGCATTTGATATGGTGGCACAGTCGCAGGATTGCTTAATAACTTTCACAACCCGAATATACTGTGAAATATGGCAACACTCTTTATAAAGTTCCCTTGCTATGCACCGCCTCGCTAATGAATTACCGAGGAGCAATTATTATTTGATATTTCCTTGGGTCGCTGCATCATGTGACATGACTAATGAATATTCATTTGTACAGGATGAGAACATGCAGTCGTTTTGAGAGAAAATATCAATACAGTTGCGATAGAAATATAACTGTTGCTATTAATAGGCCGTTGCAGGGGGACATAGGTATGAGCGCTTAATCGCGAGAAATAGAAGGAGCTGTGTATGCTTTAGAGCCAGGCCACGACTAGGCCTGTTTGCAACAGATCTTCACAACTCCAAATGGTATAGTAATGGAACACGGCTTGCTTCTAGGTTTTGATATCGTTTGCAAGGCTGTTTGCACGGAAAGGTGCCGTTATGTTGTATAAGGAGTCAAAAGCGCTGCTTGATTCGTGACATTCTTACAAGTACATTTTTGCAGACGGTAGGGTTTAACGTATGTAAGGCCCTAGGTCGATATTGGGTTATGATTTAGAGGAGGGCCCAGGAAGGATTTAGACCCCATGTGTCTTTTACATGCGCGGGTGTTTTCGTTTCTCTTCGGCTAAAGTAAGGTTGTTCCTACCATTTGCCTTCGGATATTCCATGAAGAGTTCTTAGCGCGGTATTAGTCACGCTTATCCACGTCTGAGATTTTTCTACACCATTCGTGGCACGTTGTTGGGATACAAAAATTAGCACACATCCGTGGTTTCGGCTGTACTTGGTAAAACCATACTGTTACTAATGACATTACGCGGGCGTTGATTAGACACACCGAACGCGTTTAACTGTGCTCAATACACGCATATCGAAGAGTTTCACAAGTATAGGACGGAACAAAACTAGTCTGGAGTGGTGTGCATCCCCCGCCACAATCAACGCAAATGCACCTTAAAGACTTTTGTGCTCAGTAACGACCTCCAAGTGATCTAAAATTATTCGGAGCCCACTACTTCGCTTCTGCCCGCCGCGGTGGTGCAGTGGCTAGGGCGCTCGACTACTGTACCCAAGGATGCGGGATCATATCCCGGCCCTGGCGGCCGCTTTTTGATGTAGGCGAAAAGCAAGACGCCCTAGTGCTGTGCGATGTCAGTGCACGTTAAAGAACCCTAGGGGATTGAAATTTCTGGAGACCTCCACTACGGCATCGTTCATAGCCTGAGTCGCTTTGGGACGGTAAACCCAAGTGTTCTAGACCGTCCACCAGAATAAGGTGCTTTTTCACTACAGATTTTCACTGACGCATTTATGTAATAAAATAGTTAATTTAAGGGCAATGAAACGCGAGAGGAAGGAGAGAAACGTCTCTTTGTACGCACATATTCAATAAAGCAGAGTTAGGTACTGCGGGACAAATGTTCTTGCTTGCATATCTGTTTTTACCATATTAACTATATATTCTTCATCTCCATTAGCTACGCATAAATGTATGGAGATACAAGAGGCTGAACAAATACTTTAAGAGAAGTACCTCCTATGATATTTTTTTGTACCTGTTTATGCGTCGCACAGTTTCAGCGATGCTTACGTGCTTAAAACAAATTACGCACAGAAGGTATGCCCAACACTGAAAGAATGCGAGAGATGCCGCGAGTGATCAAAGCGGGATTGCTCACAGAGCATCATCGTGATGGTCTTCTCAACCTAGAAGGCTATTAAACGCGTGGGGAGTACATTAGAGAGGTTTAGTATAGCTTTATAGCGGTACTTAGGAATGCTGCATTAGTGTCGCGAAGAAATTATATTCAAAGCAAGTGCTAGCATAGGACTGGGACAACGTTAAACGCGGTTAAGCTTATATGAAGGTGAAGTGCCATTTTAAAATGGTAGTCATTATTGCGGATGTGTCGTATATCAGAATTGTCACTTCAGGGAGCAAAACACTCAAGGAATGTCTTGGTAATTAAGAGAGTATGTGTAAAACCGCGCAAACTTTGCGGCGCCATTTATTTGAGCGAAGGCTCAGTACGTACCATTCGATTAAAAAAGATTTTTTTTTTTATTGCTTGTTATGTGCTGCTCCAAACAGTTGGCATTTTGTATAGACATTGCAGGGTCAAGTTACCGAGATAGAGTTAATACCTTAAGAAAGCATGAAATTAATTTGTATGGCATTTTGAACTGTTGCCGACGTTGCAGCTAGGCTGGCGACCCCTTTGACCTGTGCGAGCAAAAAACGATGAATTATCTCAAGAAGTGCGACAAATTGGAGCTTACACATTGAATTCGACGCATTGATAGTCAAAATAAAAAACAGCGATTCAAGTAGTTGCTGGCAAACCTGTCTCGATAGCAACGACATTTTATCCAATTCAGGCAGCTCTCGCTACGGAGTTCAACGTCGTGCTTACGCTAGGGACTCAAAAGCCGTGCGTGCGCAAGCTATCGTCTTTTTTTTTCTTCTCTTTAGCGACCTGCGCATGCGACCTCTGGTCCCGGTATTCCGCTCAGCATTCCGTGCCCGCAAACCCCATTATAATAAAACTCGGTCTTTTGCCTTAAATTTATGTTAAAGCTGATTAGTTTGTCGTCAAATACGATGGGACATCCTTAGTTGCAAGAGAAAGGCTATTTTATTTCGAATTGAACAACCACCATAGGTCTTGTAGGGGCTGCAATTAAACCAGCGATGTGCTGTCGCTAATGAGCGACAGGCTGATAGAAGTTGTTTGAAATATAACGATCCTTTTTCGGAACGCGAGCGACACAACTGGACTAGAACCGCTTGTTTTTACTGAGGAATCTACTTATACTGTTTGGCTACCATGTACCCGTACGCCGAATGCGATGGTCCCCGGGCCCCGGCAAACTAGGCGAATGGAGTACAGCCCACGGCTCTCTGGTGGTATCCACCGCTCATGAATTCACCTGCCGCTTTGATTCCTTGTGGGACAAAGAAGTTCAATTCGATGTTTTGGCGCTACCTCAGAAGCGCATACTTTGACGTCACAATTTCACATCTCTACAGAAGACGGCGCGCTACCACCCAATCACGGTTTTCGGCCTGGACTCCACCAAGGTGTCCAGCCGTTACAAATGGTCTCGCGCTAGACAACTGCCATCACCACCATCATCACCATCACCACCACCATCATCATCATCATCATCATCAAGAAAAAATTTAGCGACTTTGAGGAGTTTGAACAGTGACAAAACAAGGATTTTTATAACAATATTCTGCGCCTCACTGGCTGAAAATTCGAGCGACAACACATAGCTGCAAGCGTCAACTCGTCCTACTTGGTCCCATCCAGTCATGCCGAATAATGTTTGTCACACACCGAAATCTTCTTTAGACGCCGAAGAGGAAAAGGGTACCGGCAGTTACCGCCATCTGGCTGGAAAAAAGAAAGTTTGACGTAGTCAGCTTCGCAGACAGCTATGAAACTTTTCCGATAAGGGTAAGCAGAGAGCTTTATTGCCAGAACGCCACATGAAACCGCGTAAGGAAGACAAAAGGACACAAACGACGCCCGCTAGTCCAGTATATAAATTGAACCAACGTTGCAGCGCGTGATCTTCGCAGTGTAGGACGCCTTACTCCCATTCACCGAATACATCGCATGCTAAGGCACCCTGATTGTATGCGGGTCACTAGGGCCACCTGCCGGAGATGGAAAACATCGCTTGAATTGAATTTCCCGCGGTGTTAATCGAATTCATCGCATGCTGAGACACTCTAATCGTATGCGGGTCACTACGGCCACCTGCCGGAGACGAAAAACATCACTTGAATTGAATTCTCGCGTGCTGTCCTGGAGCGCGTTTTGAATTATGAAACTGTACGGCGAAGAAAACAAGGGGTCTTGATAATACTTATTTGGCTTCAGCTCCGGAATGCTATACTGAGATTTAAATATCGCTAACCAGGCAGAGAGAGATCTGTAATGCGCCTGCCTGAACAACAGCCTCGAGTGGGAAATTAAGGGAGACAGGGAGACCGGAATGAGGGGTAAAAGGGGGGGCGGGGGGGGGGGGGGGGGGGTAAAGAGGCTGTATCCGTGGTGCCAAGCTCCTATAGACAGTGGAGATGCGGCGGCGCTGGCGACAGCAGTGAGTTTCGTGGTGTAGACAAAAGCGCGGGCCGTCTGCATTGGATGCGCGGCGCTTGCCGTGTTTTCGGGCATAATTCCCAATATTTCTGCAAACTGTGGTGCGGTTGACCGCGCCGCGAGGCACAAAAAATAAAATGGCAATTGTTTTAACATGTTTCTTGCGGTCGGATTAAGATGAGAGCTAAGGGCAGCGGCATTCAACGCGACAAGTAGACTCTTCGGTGACGGATTGCCTTCGCGGCTAACGTGCGTTGCACTTCTGCACTGACACTAGATCACTTTGTTTGCAACCCTTAATTGTCATGATTGCTTTTCGGCTGCACGATGAATAGCGCAAGAACAAACGCCTGCAGCTCGTGCCCGTTTTGATATACTATCAAGTCGAGAAGTAGACGCGATATTCCGTGTGCATATATGACCCCGCGGGGAAGCCGCACTGTGAGTTCCATTCACCTGCAGTACTGCCCGGGTATATATGTTCACACAGAAAAGGACACAAAAGCTGCTGCGAAGGTAATTGCAATTACCTTGAGCGGTGCACTCAGTGCGATATTGCCGAAATAGGCACGCACTTGTATAGTGGCTTTTTTTTTCTGCTTTTACATTCGCGAGTTAACGATCTTCATCACCGGTTTTATAATAAACATGTCCCGCAGCGTTATTTCTCATATTTTTTAAATTTATTTTTGGAGGTCATTATAAGATCGTGACGAACGAATTAAATATCCACGTACAACCTAGCTCTGATCGAGTAGAATATTTAAGTATATATATAGGGTACATGGAGGTTAATGTCCCAAAGTGGAATCGGCTATGGGGTACAAAATCAGTAGAATAAGATGACGCGCATTTGAATAAAAAATTTCCAAGTGTATTGAAAAAGTTCAGCAGATCGCGCAAATTTCGATGCAAGCGATCGTGAAGGAAATGCATCTGCACTCATGCGTCTCTCCTATAGAGCAAAGAGAACAAAATGAGAGCATTCTTACGGGCATGTACATATTAACCTGTGAATGATCTTGGCTACGTCTGTAAGATGAGACAGACGTCAAACGTGTTTTTTATCGAGCAGGCGAAAACAAGATGGCAGAGGCGAACAACAAGAACTAAACGATTGAGTTCTTTTTATTAAATATGAAATTATGTTACTTAAGTTGCTGGTAAAGAGAGCTAGAAATGTTATTTCTTTTTCACTATATATATAGTTGCCGATAATTTCTTTAGTGTGAAATTGCTTGAAGCAGCAGAAGCCAGTCAAAAGAGATGGTCATATAAAAAACACAAAAACACAAGGCCCGGGAGTTTAACAGTGTTCACTATTAGTCTCTCTTATACATTGCGCTTTCTGGATTTTATTTAACTTAATCACTCACAGCAGTCGCCTACGTACCGTAGCTACGCGCTGTTGAGGCCACGGAGAAGGAAGCCAATGCAGCGCTTTTTGCCCGGTAATTCCAGCAGTAATCGGCTGATAACGTGCTAAAACACTCTCCAAGCATAAACCAAACTATTTCTACGCACAAGCGAAGCTTACGTTTCAGGATATTCGCACGCGCGAACTGGTTTCGAAGGCAGCGTCACTTGGCGCAGTGTAGGCACGCTGCGCTTTTGCCCACACTCCTTGTCGCTGCCGATCGCAGCGCCACCTTTGTTTACTAACATGACGCTTGTCTATAGGTGCCGATTGTACCGTTGCGACCAAACCACAAGTTCGTTTCTCTAGTCAAGACTAACAAGCGCGGCTTCAACCTTGTGGAAGGTTGGCAGAATTGCCTTTTGCAGCCGCTGTACGCGCTGGGGCGAAAATTGGAGACGACGCGCATTTGAATGGTCGACCATGATTTCGATTTGGCCGTGCTCTAACTGCATTCGCTGAAGAACATGCGAACAAGTTTTGCCACTAGGAGAACATGATACGGAGGAGGTCCCGTCACTTGGACTAGCATGCATGACCATGGAAATAATTGAACCGTAGAAATTGAATTCGTTGAAAGAATTAAGTCACACTTCAGTGGTCATGCTCTTTTGACGCGATACCTAGCGAAAATAAGTAGCGCTGTTTTATTCCTATCAAGTACACGCCTTTAGTTCGCTTGTGTGAGGTATCAAACTATCAAACATTTCTATGCATCCTGTGAAAGTGAAGAGATTGATTCTGCAGAGAAAAATGTTTAATGTGTAAATATTGTTTAAAATAATGTTCAAATATTGTAGGATTGCGCTGTGAGAGTGGGGTTGGGCTCATTTGAATTTCATGTCTGTAGGTAACCACAAGCACGGGAGGAATCAAAGCGGTTTAGAGGCGTTTTGAAGGCATCTAACTTCGCATATCGAGACAGGACGTTTACATCTTTATTTATGTATTTCCTGTACATTCGTGTAAAAAATTTAACCGCGCTTCAGTGGTGACAATCTTTTGATGCGATATCTAGCAGAAATAAATGGCTGTTTTATCCTAATCAAGTAAACGCGACCTTTTCTCTTGATTGAATCAAACATTTCTCTTTCAGTTAAGTAATTAAAGAAAACAGCTTAGTTGCCGAAACATGGTTCAGAAGACTGTTTCATTGTTTCTCAGACTTCATTATTCAGGCACCCATCAAAAAAGAGTACGGCGCCGCGCTTGTGTTTATTAAGAACAATGTATTAGTCCGAACTCCTAGTGAATTTTTGGATCACTCACACTTAGGCTGTGGTTAGGTCTACATTACATGTACAGCTTGCGTCAACGTAGTGTTCAGCGCTCTAGAGAAGTACTTTGCTCAAGAATTGATATATTCTAGCTTTTAGGAGCAACCTTGTCTAGTAAACAATGTGGGCGCGAGAACTTGCCCGGGATCAAGTTGCCAGCTTTATAATTTGTTTTTGTTACGTGGTGTACATGCGCTCGTGCTGTCTACAAAAACGGTTCATTCAGGTTGTATTAATGCAAGTCCGACATATCTTCTTCGTTACAGGGCATTGAGCTCTAATTTAATGATACTAGAATTATAGTCGTGGTTCGAACTTCATGTAATGTAAACACCTTTTGGATCACTATGCGTCGTAATAGGCTAAAAGCAATTTACATCCATACCTCGAACAGGTGGTCGGTGAGCTCAGAGTTGAGCAGCTGGTCGGCCTTGCGCAGTTTGGCAGGGGCGATGAGGAGGCCCCTCATGAGAGGGTCTATGCCGCCCTCCCTGAGCAGGAGGTGGGGCGCGAAGAATGCCCTGCGAAGGGGCACGGGTCCCTCCCTCACGGGTCGCCAGTCGGTGCCCAGACGAAGCAGCACCGGATTGATGAGGAAGTGCCCGAATCGCATGGCGGCTGTGGCGAAGACGTTCACCACCGACGGGGTCACACGAGGGTTGTAGCCCCTGGGGTAAGGTTCCACGAAACGAATATACAGGTCACCCCTGCCAGCTCATTCACGAGCCAGGCAATGAAGCTAGCTCAGTCTTCATGTCCTCTTTGCTTTAACCTTTTAGGCAAGAAGTTATACCGGTTAATCTTTGTTTTCCTCGCCCGGCATATACGCATTCCACGCTGTAATGGCACAGCCACTAAGCAGTCTCATTTTCTTTGTCTTTCATAAGGTTCTGCTTCCCAAAGCTACGGTTGTGGTATGATAGTCTATTGCAGGACTGTTTTGAGTCTTTCCTCAGGATGCATTATTTCATAGTTTAGGTTCCCAACACACACGCGCGCGCGCGCGCGCACACACACGCACACACACACACACACACACACACACACACACACACACACACACACACACACACACACACACACACACACACACACACACACACACACACACACACACACACACACACACACACACACACGCACACACACACACACACACACACACACACACACACAGACACACACACACACACACACACACGCACACACGCGCACACGCGCACACGCACACACACACACACACACACACACACACACACACACACACACACACGCACACACACGCACACACACACACACACACACACACACACACACACACACACACACACACACACACACACACACACACACACACACACACACACACACACACACACACACACACACACACACACACACACACACACACACACACACACACACACACACACACACACACACACACACACACACACACACACACACACACACACACACACACACACACACACACACACACCTCCTTTTTGCTTTTCGTTTTAGACACTTCATTTTGTAGCTGCACGAGACTTGCGTGGGAACGCCGTATCCTTCCAAATAAAAGCTGAAAGTTTGGATGTTCGTTCCATAAAATCTCGGATGAAATTTAGGATGGGGCTAATACGGCACCGAGAAGAGAGTTTCGTGTTTTATGTTCTATACGGTACCTTTCTTTTTTGTAAACTACACACACCGGACTGTCACAAGTCTCTAGTTTTCTCGTTCCGCTAGGCACTACGCTGGGATCCTTATTAGATTTTATGGAAAACAACTGGCCCAACTTCTTACGCAAGCAGAATTAGCCGTCTTGCTCATTGGATTACGCTATGCGACCGCTATGTTAATATGTTCGCCAAACGGGTAACTGAATGGGCGCATGGCCAAACTGACAATACAAGAATGCAGTCTAGAACTCAATACCTCCCTGTAGGTAGCAAAATCCTCCCAAAATCTCAATGAGTGAGGTGTTTAGAATTTTGCCTCTGACGAAAAGCGCCTCTTCATGTGGCCACGATCCAGATCACGACCTCATGCATGGTGAGTGCTAAAACGTTCAGGGCAAGTTTAATCTTGAAACTAAAGCTTTTGCGGCGGTCGCTGCGGTGTCTATCCTAATGGATAAGGGGGGCCGGAGGGAAGCTCACAGGTAAGGCCCCATCGCAGCCATCCCCGCCGGGCCGAATATCTTGGGAAGCCAGTGCTCGAAAGTGATGTGCTGCATCTGAGCGCCGACGATCTTTCGCGCCTCCTGGTACAGCCTCTCGCCGTCCCAGTGCGGGTTGAGCTTGCTGAGAGCCTCAGCTAGCCGGTTGTGTTCTCGGAACCATAGCGTGTGCATGGCCAGTAGTCCCAGCTGCTCGTTGGCGCGGACGTCTCCAGACAGGAAGCAGTCGACATCGTTGATCTACGGGATCGGTTGAGAATTACTTTTCATCTCTTGATACACTCTTAATCTGTATCCGCATACGTTTCGGTTTATAAGCAGAACTTTTAAGAAAGTTCCGCTTAAACTGAAACCTATATGGAACCAGATTAAGAGTGTAGTATTTACCTTATTTTAACACTTGCTACTACAAGTTATCTAAGCAGGAATTAGCCTTGAAATTACCAATTGAAGGGAGCGTTTCCCAAGAACATTGCTGCTCAAACACGAGAATTGCTGGAATGATATCCTTCTTTATGCCTCCCTACATCCTCCTTTTTTCACTCGGTAAGCACTTAAACTACTGATAAGTGCCTGGGTGCTATGGACCTAATAAAAAATGTTTTTCAGCCGTAAATAGTACTCATTCAAATTTGATTTCTGTTGATGGAGAAAAGAATAACAGATTGTATGAATTATTATTTGACATAGCGAGAACAAAAGCACTATCCTAGAAACTTACCTAGTTCTATATTCTCCTTAAATGAGTCATTTTAAATTTCTAAAGCGTCATCGGTTGTGAGGGACGCTGGAGTGGTGTGCTCCAGTATTTTAGACTAGCTGGTATTTATTAACGTGCCTTGACGTACAGGATACGGCGCCATGATGGTCCCATTAAAAGGTGGGTCTTTGGTGGGCAATGTTTTTAGAAAAAAAAAACAACAGAGGGCTGAATTTCGGCAAATTACCCCTGAGAACTGAAATAGGTATAAATGATCACAGTTGTTCGACAAAGGCATTGGTTCCGAAGAAGCAAAATGCATAATAACTAATAAGATACCGAGTGAGAAAGTTCTGACCACATTTTCATTCTGCTTCTGATTTCTGTGTGCGTTTTATTTTTCTTTTGCTGGCTTACCTCGGAGTTCCTCTTGCAATCGTTGGGCTGTCCGTCGTTGAAAGGCAGCAGGTGCTTCCCTGAGGGCATTCGGGGCCCCACCCTGAGCAGGCCCCTGTCGCTGGTCAAGTTGCGCAAATGCACAGCCTGTTTGGCTCTGCTGCCGTACACGTTGGAAGCGTCTATGAACGCCGTCAGCTGGTTGGTCTGCTCGCGGGGAGCAAGGGCGCCGTAGAACACCGACGTGCGACCCGACCCGCAAGCTGTGCTCGATCGAACGAACTCAATGCATCGGTGCCCGCGGACTCGGCGGTCATCCGGAGGAACCTGTGCGAAAGTGATGGTCAGCTCCCGAGCATACGCACTCATTTAGGCTCCCAAAAAGCCAAACAGAATTAGCGCAAGACTTTGCACGAAAAGAGAGAGAGAAAAGAAGAGTGAAATAGTTCTTTGACAATTAGCTTTTTCTTTGCTCTGTGAATGAGGTGGATTGGACTAGAAGGAGGAAAAAACATGTGACGTGCAGCCAAAAATGCTCTGCGTCTGGAGATTACTGCATATGTGTCAAGTTCACCTCGTAGCTGTCAAAGATAACTACCCAAGTGATGGTCTTGCTAATTTTTTTTTTCGAGCCTTCCTGCCGCGGCCTTCCGTAACTGTGTACGTTTTATCGCTAATTTTTGCTACGACTCCTAAATCAGAGGCATTCTACGTGATCATCGGTGTATGTTTAATTCTGTATTTAGGTAAACAATCGTGTACTTCACCGCTGACAGATAACAGTGCTAAACGAAAAGGGGACTACTTGTCCAGCAGCACATTCAAGCCAGCCCCCCTCCAAAAAAATCTGATCTTCGTGCTCTCGTTGGTCGGAGCAGAAAGTTTTGATAACGGTAAGCCAAGTGACCCACAGATATTGATAACCAGTGATTTTCGGAGGTAACGTTTAATGCCACGGGTTTTGTAAAAGCCCAAGCTGGAGGCCACCCGCAGGCAGCAATTTTAACCATCTCTACTACGCTGGCCCCATATAAACTTCCCGTGCATGCCTGCTGCATATACAGTCAATACTACTGATAAACACTGAGAAATAAATCTTGCCTCGCCTCACGAAGCTTTCCGTTTAGACCGAAGCTAAAATGATATTTCGGTCTAGAAGCCAGAACGTCAGTGAAGCACTTCGATGAGAAAATTCACCTCGATGGGAAAACATGGCATGACGTTGTCGCACGAATCCGCGCAGTCGACGGTGTCGATGAATCTTTCATGGCTGATGGCCGGCATGGAGAAGTCCATGTCGTGGTCGAGGAACTGTCCCCATTGCATCAGCATGTGCGAGTGTTCTGAGTCTTCTTCCACGACTTCGGTGGAAACGAGGCCAGTTGAGACGGCGCGAGCGAGAGGAAGAGGGTGGCCGTTGACGGGTTTCTCCGAAGTCCATCCTGTAGATGTAAGCGGCCGTTGTTACCCCCAATATTCGCCTACGCGTGTAGGATTTCCAGAAGATGACATCATTAAGAAGTTTTGGAATAGTGGGAACGAGCTTGGGGACACCTTATTCGTTGGGCGCAAGGCGGCCCTTCTGAGGCGTACATGAGAGAGCTTTAGAATAGGGGCATATAGGGGTATAAAGGGGAACCGGACGCATCGGGTGCTCGAAGCGCCATTTCGACCAAAATGTTGCAATTAAATTTTGCAAATTCAATTTAATTTCTGTTTTTTATATCAGCTTCAGAGAAAAGCTGTAAAAAATAATAAAATGAGAGTATAATGCGAAATTCAAAGATTAGTCACATTTCTGTTTTTAACAACGCAAAGCTATTTGAATATCCCGCGTTTTGTGCCGTTCTGTTTCCATGGCTCCCAAATACCGCTTACTCGTTAAGCCTAGCAGTAGAAGCTGTCAGAATCTAACAGTTATCCTAAAATTTGAGGAATTCTGTCGCTAAAAAAGTCTGGTGCGGGCATCTTCAACGAAAATGCTTCGTTCATCATTCGTTTGCAGCGAACGCGAGCCACAGTGTAGCGGGAGGCCGCCATTTCGCTTCACGCCGCCATCTTGCCCGACCCTATCCGGAGTTTGGGGGCCGCACTGTTTCACTAGTTTTGTGTTAGCGTCGCCCGCTCACCGAAGCACCCAAGAGGTGATAGGGTTCTACGCATGCGTACATGCACTCTGCTATTCTCATATCCACCTAAGTGAGAGCGTCACTCTGTTCTAAACTCTCTATTCTCTATAGTATGGGTATTATGGCTAGTTGGTGCACTTTGCTATTCATAAGAGCACGTCATGAAAGCACGCTATTTAGCAAGATGGAGAAGGCCCGAAGACAAGTGTTTGTGGACATATACACGCATGCAATATTTTCTACTGAACGCGTTTTGTGCTTCAATGAGTGCCATGATACCATTAACCGCATGCGTCTCTTCTTTCTGCCTATATTCATGAAAATTATAGATGCTGTGGCATCTCTTAGAACACTTTAATACTAAGGTGAATTATATATACATATATATATATATATATATATATATATATATATATATATATATATATATATATATATATATATATATATATACGGATTTTGGGTTGTTCAGTATTTACATCCGTGCAGACAGAATTCTCGGGATTGCCTCGGTGCTGGTGGTCGGAATTATATGTCGTATCTTTCCTCACAAACAGAAACTTTGTAGTTCACAAGTTGTGATGCACATATTTTTATCCCGGTTTCAAGCATGTTATTCGCCCACTATTCCTTCACCAGAACAGGCAGCGCGAGCCTTTAAATATAATGTATATACATTTCAGTGTACAATATATAGTAGCTGCACCAAACATAGTTACGGAACAACGCTAAGCAAATCATGAACGAAAAGGTAAGGATGGCAGGACGCAGCTTATTCCCAATAATTCACAAACACCCTCAAATTCTTTTTAGAGTGCTCCACATAGTCCGCCGCGCCTTACCAACAGGCGTATTGAATCCGTTCTCGTACTCCGCTGGAAGAAGTCTATCGAAGGGAGTTAGCGAGGCACCCCACATAGGGTGTTGCAGGTTGTTGCAGGTGCCGTCGTATGTTCGGAACCGGCCGTGGAAACACGTGTCCGAGCAGTCTGGCACTTGGCGGTGCTGTAGGCAGCCGGACTTCTCTGCCAACAAGTCAAGGTACCCGGGAGAGAGAAGGTTGTCGACCGAGGTGTCTGCGCATTAAAATACAAAGCGAAACAGGTGGCGGTGAGTTGAGCGCTTGAATGACATACATCTCGAGAAAGGGCGCGGAATGAATAAAGGACATCGCTTTCTATGTCTCTATACCTATAATAGCGATTTAGTTATAACAAATTTTGGTGCATAAGCAACTATGGCTATTATGCGCTATAAACACAATATACATAGCATGAACAGTTATAAAAGCATCAATATTGTACTGTAGCTCATGAGCTAACTGACAATTGCTTTTTTTAAGTGTTCAAACAACTCCTAGGCTAACTGTCGCTCATTTTAGCATGGGCATCTGTCCCATGGAACGTGTATACAACGCCACCGAGAAACGTTCAGCCAAAATGTTATACGAGCTACATAATCCTCATGAATAACACGGGAACGTGGTACGCCCTCTATAAGAGAAGTTTCCTTCACGGATCTTCAGGTAACCATATCTAGAACCGGCTGAGGGCATCCTATCTAATTAGCCTATTTATTTTATTGCATCCTATCTCGTCGATGCCAGTCTGCCCCCCCCCCCCCCCTACCCCTCCCCAACACACACAAACGCCCCCTCCCTTCCGCCGTCCCACCCTCCCAGCCTGCGACAATCCCAAATTTATTTTTGAACCCACACTGCTGCCTAAGATAGCATCCGGCATCTGTTCCCAAAGCACGTCCCGATGACGTATATTCCTTTTTTTTCTAGCTATCACTTACTTGGCGTTGTTACATAGCTCATTCTATTATTGCTGTATTCGACACTCATCATTGCAACCAACAGGGCCTAAAATACACTTTGATATCCATATATATATTCATAATAGTAGGCAAGGACCAGAAATATCCGAAACGCCGTTCTATTCCCCGATAGTTGCTCCTCACCCGAGATGTTGAAGCGCATGCCGGCAGCCACCTGCTCCTGGATGATGTTGAGTGCCCTCTCGAAAACCTCGGCAGCCCTGGCCGAGCGCTGGGCCTCGGAATCCGGGTAGCGGAAGATGCGCAGTAGGTGGGCGTGCCTGTGGCGTCCTCCTATCGTGCTCCTCTTGTTGTTGAGCAAGTCCTCGAGCGTGCTGTTCACCGCTCTGTCCACCGATTGCTCGGCTTCGTGGAGCGCCGAGAGCACGTACCGGTCGCCCGGGTGGATGCTGTTGCCGTCGACGGCGTCATCTGCGATGCGTTCAGAAAGTTAGCTCAACGATCCGCTTTCAATGTCACGAAAATAAAATCTGACAGTTGGGTACTGCGGCTGTTTTCCTTTGTCGTAATCTAGCGTTATGAACGAGCAATTACGAAGATTCGAAGTAACGACGCTGTTAGACGTGTGCACAGCAAGTCTTTGCAACGTGCGCCGAAATTTCATACACAAAAGCTCTAGAAGCCACGCGGAACAAATTAAATTTTGTTTACAAAGATGTAAGAGGCGGGCATTTTATATGTGCCTGAAACAGTTTGGAAGGTAGAAGCTTGTGTATCCGGCATAGTGTGCGAGGTTAAGATTACCAGAGAAACAAGAATAAAGGGCGGGCGAAACTAACGTAATACTTTCTGCTCTCAACATCGGTGATTATATTAGGGGCGATGAGCATTTTCCCGGAAACAGCAGGTCATCAGCCCTTACTTTCGTGAACGAAGAAACTGTGGCTGTAAGAAACGTTTGCTTTAAAGGAGCGTCAAAACTATTTCCTCTTGTTATCGTCATTTTAATATTTAATTCATGCCTACGCACCTACCTTTACTTTTTCAATACAATACATCAATACAGAATACCCTTTATTCAACCCTTTTCCCTTCATGTTTCTCAATATATCTTAACATCGCTTGACATTCTGAAGTCGACTTTTGTTCAAGCAGGGATAGGAAGGCAGTTACCTCAAAATGTAATCATTGGTCAACGATAACATGAAAAAGAAGCCCAACAAGAGTTTAGGAACGAATGAAAATGACTGTCTGACAGCATATGAGAAAAAGTAAAGGTTGCAACTCTATATTCCGAAGCTTTAACAGGGGTACATCGCATACAAATTGTGCTCCTACATAGGCGGTCACTTGTGCATCACAGTGGAATACACACCAAGGGCCCACAATTCGTAAGGTATTTAGCCTGAACTCATGATTAAGCGCCATCTCTGCGACATGCCATCGTCTCGTCTTGATCTCTGTCTCTTAGTTCTGACCAATGCTATAAGTTCCTGCGAACTTCTGGGCTGTGTTGAATTCACATTGGGAAATAACTAGAGAGCTACCTCAAGTTTGCCTGTGTGCAGCAAATGGCTGTAGTGTGTATCACTGCCAGCAACAATAAAAAAATAAACAAAAGCGCGATGCTGCTTTATTTCAGCGAAAAATTGACCCCGGTGCTCCAGTGTTCTCCTTAGCCACAAGGCACAGCCATTTTACCTCTGATTTAGATTCCGTGACTATGGGGCTCTCGTTAAGGAACCAATAATTCATGGGCATGCAAGATTTCTGTTTCAAGTGCCCAACCTTTTTCACTTATAACTTGCTTATCTAGCGATATGATTTCTTTATTGCCCATTACTCTTCTGCTCCTTCGATGCAGTTTCATTGAACTTTGGACGGCAAGAGCAGGTAACCAAGCACTTCTCCTCAGGCTGCAACGGTGACCTGTTCATGGCCACGGGTCTGCCACGGGTAAATGCTACGCGCACTTGAAGCTGGCGAAAGTACCTCGAGGTCCATGTCACGGATAGCTACAACACAGTTCTGTGGACCGAATCACTACTGTTCTTTATTCGACGGAAAATCTCTATGACATCTTTTTCCTGTCACCATCATCAGCACCAGCCTCACTAATTCTACTGCAGGGCTGCATTTCGATGCAGGCGCAACGAAGAGGCATCCGTGTGCTGTGAGATGTCAGTGCACGTTAATGATCCTCAGGTGGTCAATATTACTCCGTAGCCCTGCACTACGGCTGCCCTTTCTCTTTCCACTTTCCCTCCTACCTTCCTCCCTCTCCCTACGGCGCGGTCAGGTGTGCATAGAACAAGTGCGACATATACTGCGCCTTTCCTTTCATGGGAACCTATTATTTACAGCAGCCTTTCCAATATTGCTCCAATTAACCTTATTATGTGCTACGTTTGGCAACTTTCTTATATTTCCCGATCTGACCAGCATACATGACGTTCTGCTGCTCCTTGGTACGCTTCCATTCTAAAAATGAAGACCACAGTTTCGCCAGAACAATATTGCGGTATAAGATCAAAATGCGTCATCTAGATTAAACATAGTACTTACGAGTCGGCTTGGTGAAGGTTCTTATTTGCCTCAAATTCACTTCGACGATTTTTTGCCATGCATGCCATATAGCATGGACATTCATGTAAAGGCTCATATTGAGTCCATATTGAAATGCGTTTTAAGCAGTTGTATGAATATTCACTTAACTTTTATATATTACAGCTATTCTACCAACGTTTACAGAATCGACGCACCTGCTTGGGCAATATTGAAAGCTGCTGCCTGCAACGACGTGCTTCATCTGGCAGCAAGCGCTATGGTTACCGAGCGCCGCAAAGAAGCTGGTTGAGGATGCATGCAGTAAAGATTATGTCGCACCTCGGACGAGTATGTAGAAGGGGGCTGCTGCCTGTCCCATCTCATTCTCCGCGACGCACTCGTATCGGCCTTCGTCCCGTTGTTCGAGGCGATCCACAAGAAGCCCGTCGGGTCCAGCTCTGAACCGCCCACCGAGGACCAGGGGCAGTCCGTCTTTGCGCCAGGACAGCGTAGGCGCCGGGTGGCCTTCGGCCATGCACAAAACCTCAACGCTGGAGCCGGGGTCCGCCTCCGTGTTCGCCGGTCCGTTCACGAAGTGGGGCGCGGCTGAATTTGTGGGATGTAAAAGAGCAAGAATGTGTATAGTAACAAAGTGGTGAAGGATGAATTTTATACACTCCTTAATGAAACAAAATGAACGCAGAGCTATATGAGCGCTTCTACTTAAGCACAATCCTTATCACTGCGAAATGAAAGGCGAACGTAATGATTCAAATGCGAGAGAGCAAAGAAAAAAAAAACAAATGAGAAGATGAGATAACGGCGCTCCGTATCAGCTAGCGAACTTAGAGGAAAATGCTATACTGCACTCTTATACTGAAAATGCTATACTGCAATATTGAATAGCAAATCGATCAATTACTGACCGGCAAATATTCGTTTTATAACGCAAAAACGTTTGCAATGGAAGTTTCATATGTCTTCATTCCGTGGAGAAGAGTGTTCCTAACATCCACTATGCAAGCATCATCTTTTTCCCTCCATCTTCCCTTTAAATCGCCACCTTCCTGGATTCTCCGTAAATCATGTTTTGCGAATAATAATAAAACAGGATTAGTACGATACAGAAATTTCTACGGACGAACAGCGGAGTGACAAGGGACTGTTCGATTTTTCTTGCTTTTGAGGATGGTGGCCATTAATGCATTCCAGAAGCAAAAACCTAAGCCTCTTTTCCCACATCTTTGCATTCGGGCTCCATTGTGGTCAATATTTCTATGCTTTGCTAATCCCTGCTGTTCGCGGTATACACTTCTCCCTAAGGCCTTAAAGCAAAGAATGATTGTATTAAATATTTGGCAAATAAAAGAATCGTTAAATACCCTATAGAAGTAAAAACAAATTTTATCGGCCTTAAATTAACTATACCCTCTTTGTCGCTAGCCCCTAGCTGTCGCTTAGTTTGCTACACGGATGTTAGTAATCTAGTCAAATTTGACATTGAGAATAGAACGACCTTACGAGTATACCGTTCAGCTGCCATGTTTTCCGAGACATGATGAGTTGGCACAGATTCGGCTGACTGATATGTAAGGAGAAAACACGTGGAGCGTAGCAAGGGTTTCACTATACCGAGCTCTTTTCAATCAAAAGAACAAGAGTTGGGCCTAAACTGGCTACAGTTTTACTGAGATAGATTTGCGCACATGCACGTGATATATATAAATATTACCGCTTGCAACTATGACCACCAAACAAAGAACAGGGCTGAAGAGCCCTTCAAGGGCTGGGCATTCGCTGCATCCCTTTTTTTTCCCCCACTGCTTACTCACTCTTGGAGTTGACGGATAAGTCAGCGTGGGCTTCGGCGTACCCGACAGCGTTCTCGGCATGACACGTGTAGACACCCTGCGCTTGCCTGGCCACCGACTGGAGCCGCAGCACTTTGCCGCTGTGGAGAATTCTCACGCTGTCCCCGTCGGCAACGATTCGCTGACCTGCGATTTGGGAGAAGTCAGGCATGCCTTTTGGTTCGTTCTTAATCTTAACTTGTTGGCTGCAAATAGATCCGTCATATAGAGGTGCTAATTGAATGCCTATTTACAAAATGTGACCAGTACAAGGGCACGGAATGCATTTCTTTTAAATTGCAACATGCACCATCATTAAGTATTTAAGACAAAACGAACGTTCATGCAATGACATAAACTATAGACTTCATATTCGGCAGCGATTACAGTGCTTTAACATAAAATACACGCACCACTACCACCAACACGCAAGACCAGCGACAGCTGTTCTGGAGGGCCTGCAGAATTGAGGCGGCCCATGGAGCCCTGGACTGAGGGCTTCACTCGGGAAGATAAGGGAACAGAGAATGAAAGTTTTTCCTCCTCCTCCTCCTCCTCCTCCTCCTCCTCCTCCTCCTCCTCCTCCTCCTCCTCCTCCTCCTCCTCCTCCTCCTCCTCCTCCTCCTCCTCCTCCTCCTCCTCCTCCTCCTCCTCCTCCTCCTCCTCCTCCTCCAAAGTGGATTTTCTAAAGCGAAGTTGTGACTATTAAACGTTCAAAAATAGATCTTCTGTGCCTTATCTGCAGGTCTATGGCAGTCTTCCTGAATGCGGTTGCGTTTTATCTCAAGTATTCCACCCACAATAGCTGATACCAATC